>NC_091180.1:5912050-6527050 GCF_040958095.1 Procambarus clarkii | reverse complement strand
GCCTGCCATCCAGCCTGCCTCCCTCTCTGCCTGCCATCCAGCCTGCCTCCCTCTCTGCCTGCCATCCAGCCTGCCTCCCTCTGCCTGCCATCCAACCTGCCTCCCCCTCTGCCTGCCATCCAGCCTGCCTCCCTCTCTGCCTGCCATCCAGCCTGCCTCCCTCTCTGCCTGTCATCCAGCCTGCCTCCCTCTCTGCCTGCTATCCAGCCTGCCTCCCTCTCTGCCTGCCATCCAGCCTGCCTCCCTCTCTGCCTGCCATCCAACCTGCCTCCCTCTGCCTGCCATCCAGCCTGCCTCCCTCTCTGCCTGCCATCCAGCCTGCCTCCCTCTGCCTGCCATCCAGCCTGCCTCCCTCTCTGCCTGTCATCCAACCTGCCTCCCTCTCTGCCTGCCATCCAGCCTGCCTCCCTCTGCCTGCCTCCCCCTCTGGCTGCCATCCAGCCTGCCTCCCTCTGCCTGCCTCCCCCTCTGGCTGCCATCCAGCCTGCCTCCCTCTCTGCCTGCCATCCAGCCTGCCTCCCTCTGCCTGCCTCCCCCTCTGGCTGCCATCCAGCCTGCCTCCCTCTCTGCCTGCCATATCCAGTCTGCCTCCCTCTCTGCCTGCCATCCAGCCTGCCTGCCTGCCATCCAGCCTGCCTGCCTGCCCACCTACTTGCCTGCCTGCCTGCCTGCCCACCTACTTGCCTGCCTGCCTGCCTGCTTGCCTGCCTGCCTGCCTGCTTGCCTGCCTGCCTGCTTGCCTGCCTGCCTCTCTGCCTGTCAGCCTGCCTGCCAAAAGTATACGATGATGTACATTTAAGAAACAAATCTGGGTCACAGGTTTGTTGAGTATGGTTAGGCTTACGGAGTTAGCCGGTCCCTCCCCCACCACCAACACCCCCCTCCAACCCATACATACACACACACTCTCTCTCAAAGGTCACGTGGTTCACCGCAACATCCATACATCCCTTCCTGCCTGCCTCCTTCCCAGTCTGTCTGCCTGCCAGCCAAAATAATAGGAATAATAGGCCGTGAATCTGTGAAGTCACAGTGGGCAAACTGGACCATCTCCCACCCACCACCACAGGCCAGCGAGACGCTTGGCGGACCCCTTCCTACCCGAACAAGTTCGGGTAGCATGACTCCCCAACCCCAATCGGGAAACTGGAAGTTTCGGATAACTAAAGTTCGGAAACCAAGTGGTGCTCTGTATATATATATATATGGATGAATGACATACATGGGTTATTAATGGGGTCCTATATAATAGAAGATTAGACATCAGTGTAGCACTGTATATAAAAAAATCTAGACCAGCAATCAATAACCAGCTAACAGACAGTTACACTCTACCCACTTCAAGACCCCGGACCAATGCCGAAGCAAGACTGAATGACCCTGCAACAGGAACGGAAGCAACTAGTAGAACAAACTACCAACATGTCACACTCTTAATTTACTATCCCATTATAAAGGAACCCCATTAATAACCTTTGTATGTCATTCATCCATGTCACCTAACACCTCACCATTAGAGGATATAATCAGGTGCTACACAGAAGAATTTGTCTTTGAGAATGTGAGGAGGCGACCTTACAAAACGCATTACTAGGCGTCAGACCCAAATATTAAGTAAAAATTAACTTTGGAGAATTAATTTTTAATCTTCCTGCTTCAGTGAAGAAAAACATAAGGAATATTGAGAAGATTCATGCCAGAATCATAAATCTAAAACTTTGTCGTTTTCAATTATATATATATATATATATATATATATGTCGTACCTAATAGCCAGAACGCACTTCTCAGCCTACTATTCAAGGCCCGATTTGCCTAATAAGCCAAGTTTTCATGAATTAATGTTTTTTCGTCTACCTAACCTACCTAACCTAACCTAACCTAGCTTTTTTTGGCTACCTAACCTAACCTTACCTATAAATATAGGTTAGGTTAGGTTAGGTAGGGTTGGTTAGGTTCGGTCATATATCTACGTTAATTTTAATTCCAATAAAAAAAAATTGACCTCATACATAGAGAGAAGGGTTGCTTTATCATTTCATAAGAAAAAAATTATAGTAAATATATTAATTCAGGAAAACTTGGCTTATTAGGCAAATCGGGCCTTGAATAGTAGGCTGAGAAGTGCGTTCTGGCTACTAGGTACGACATATTATATATATATATATATATATATATATATATATATATATATATATATATATATGTCGTACCTAGTAGCCAGAACGCGGTTCTCAGCCTACTATGCAAGGCCCGATTTGCCTAATAAGCCAAGTTTTCATGAATTAATATTTTTTTGACTACCTAACCTACCTAACCTAACCTAACTTTTTCGGCTACCTAACCTAACCTAACCTATAAAGATAGGTTAGGTTAGGTTAGGTAGGGTCGGTTAGGTTCGGTCATATATCTACGTTAATTTTAACTCCAATAAAAAAAATTTACCTCATACATAATGAAATGGGTAGCTTTATCATTTCATAAGAAAAAAAATTAGAGAAAATATATTAATTCAGGAAAACTTGGCTTATTAGGCAAATCTAGCCTTGCATAGTAGGCTGAGAAGTGCGTTCTGGCTACTAGGTACGACATATATATATATATATATACTGTATATATTATATATATACACACAGACATACATACATATACATACATACATACATACATACAGGTATATGCAATGCTAGTGTATACAAACCTTACAGGGCTTGCAACAGTGTGAAATTTGCCAGAACTTAAATCAACTATTGTGATATATCTCTAAAAATAAATTAAAGGTACTGTGCTGATACAGCATAACAAAAAAAAATAAAAAACAACATTATATAATTTATAATCGTGATGTGTTAAACAAAATATGAGAAGAGAAAGGTTCACTCCCCACTTTGTTACTAGTGTTAGCTAGACTCTTAGGTCATGCTTGCATCACAACTTGGTGCCATCTTCACAATGTGTTAAACACCAAGCATGGTTTCTTACAAACACCTTTAGTCACTAATTTACTTTAAACATGCAAAATTTGGTTCTATATAAACCCTATGTTTCTGGCAACTGAACACTTTGATGTGATCAAATATAGTTTTAACTCATAATAATCACTGATAATGACCGGGCAGTGGGGACGCTAAGCCCCAAAACCAACACATAGTAGTCAACCAACCCGACACAAGGTAAATCCTGAGCCAGCAAGATAAAATCAGTGCTGAATGTAATGAAATGCCAATTTCTGGGCAAGTCCCGGTGGCTTCCTGAAGCTACTAACACTAATAGTATACCACTACTAGGTCACACCAGTTTCTGAATTCTATCGCATTTCAGAGACTCCTCAACACCAGAACCCCTAAACAGAAGCATAGGGAGCAGAGACATGTATGCTGTATATATATTTTTATTACCACCAGTGAAAGCAACCAAAAAACCAGCATTGAATGTAATGAAAAGCAAATTTCTGGGTGAGCCCCAGAGGCCCCATGAAGCTATCAAATTGACACTTGCCATATTAGTTTGGTGCCATCAGTCCTTGGAGTTCGAGTGCCTATGGGGGGGGGGGCACAAGCCAGAACCTGGCCCCCCTCAGAGAGCCATAGGGAGCAATGCCCATATGAGCTCTCAACATGTAGAGTTTGTCATGTCTGCCATCTACCGGAAAAAGCACCCAGAAAGGTAGGTTAACCATTACAAACCTCTACTTGGTTAAAATTGCAACAGATGTCTGAATAGAGGCCTAGAACTTCCCCCCACTATAAAACAGTGAAACAAGCAACACATCAAACTAGCACGCCTGTTCGTTAGCGCCTCATTGTCCCCCAAATGGGTGGGGGGGGGGGGGGGGAGGGCGGAACCGCTCAGGCGAGCAAGCCACACCACCCTCAGTTGAATAATGATGAAAACCGCTGACCGGATGGAGGGAGGGGTGTCAGGGAGCCACCAGGGCTCACCCAGAAAATGGTGTTTCATTACATTTTCCCTTCGCCGAAGATGAAGCTGCACCTGGCTGATGTCCCACAGAAGGGCAGGGTTGATCAAGCATGCATCGAGGCGTCATGCAGGAATAAGCCACAAGGGCCTCCCACACCTCATGAGGCAAGATGCGGGAAGTTGAAAACCACCGGAAGGAAGTGACCTAAGAACCCCAGGGAACACGGAACCAAACCCGGGGAAGAGCTGACGCCATATAAAACTCGTACAGGGAGAAAAGATAAGAAAACTCCACCCCCTGTAACAACAACACCCCATTCAGAGGGTACCAAAACTCAAGCAGGGTCAAATGGAGACCAAGCCCCCTAAGTCAGCACCTTCCCCACCCTCAAAACCTCCCTACTAGGACCTGGGGCCAAGCCATCCTCCAAACCCTCCACCTCAAAAGAAAATGCAGAGTCCTCCGGAAAGGCAGGAAAAAAGGGGGTGGCCCACTGGTCAGACCCAAAAGCACTGGCTGGAGAAACATGCTCGAATGCCTCTGTCGCCACACCGGATGGGGCATCCCCCGAAAATGCTCGAGTCTCATCATCAACTAAATCCTGCCCCGACTCCAAAACCCTCAGATGCTTCTAAGCTGGGTGCAGGGGAGAGGAACAGGACGAACAACAGCAGGAAAAGGACAAGGGGGCGAGGGTGAAACCAAAGTCGAGGTGACTAATGCCAGCAAGTCAGGACCCCTATAACCAAAACGGGGCAGCTACGGGGCATCCAGGTGAGCAAGCAACCTAGCGTGCTGCAGCAACCTAAAACGCACATGCAACGCCAAAGCCGCCTGCACCCGAATATCAAGATCAGTGGATTGGGTGAACTGGAGTACAAGCAAGGAACAACACTCACAGGACTCTGGGTCGAAGGTGTCACCGACCCAACAGGCAGCATGACAGAGGCAGAACAGGTGATTGTCACCTTGAGATAAGAGGACAGAGCAACCTTCAAACTTACATGAAGTGAGATGGTACCCATATTCTAAATGGGGCCTAACAAGAGCAAGAGAATAACACCAGGTGTTTTACTACTAATGCTTTGAGAAATATATTTCAGTGTCCTATTTACCTTATTACGAACATTTATGCACTGATATTTTGGTTTTAAATTCTTACTTATCATAACTCCATAACTCCCAGATTCAATTTTCAATCCAACTTAACCTTTCAACACCATCTAGCTCGTATATTGTAACTCTATCACCATTACCCAGTCTCAAAACTCTACATTTGTTCATCAACCTCATGTTACATAACCAGCAGTGGTCTGTTTTTCTTCGGTGACTTCGTGAGTTCTTCCTGGGTGGTGGCAGACATTATTACAATTCATTGACTATTTTTTCTAAGTGCCGCTACTCTCTCTGCCTTCTTAGTGGAGCCAGGTTCTGGCTCTGGTCTCTGGTAGGCAATACAACGCAGTTGATGTGACCTAGCAGTGGTACACTGTCAGTGATAGTAGCTTCAAAGGAACAACAAGAGGCTTTTCCCAGAGCAGTGATGTATGGAATAGTGAAACAAACACTAAATTTCAATAATAATGCCAACAGGCAACTGTCAGTGAAGCATTTACTCATCCCACCAAGATAAACAAACATTCTGAACACAAAATTATCAGTCGAGATGCTAACAGGGTGACATACCCTAATCATCACATTTGTACACTTATTGCATTGGTACACCTGTTATTATATTACTATACCTGCTATTACATTAGCATATCAGTTATTACATTAGTACAACTGTTATTACAGTAGCATATATTATAAAATTAGCAAGTCTTATCAAGGTGGAATGCTTGTTATGAAGGTGGTATGCCTGTTATGAAGGTGGCATGCCTGTTATGAAGGTGGTATGCCTGTTATGAAGGTGGTATGCCTGTTATGAAGGTGGTATGCCTGTTATGAAGGTGGTATGCCTGTTATGAAGGTGGTATACCTGTTATGAAGGTGGTATGCTTATTATCAAGGTGGTATGCCTGTTATCCTGTTATACTTGATAACAGGCAGTATATCTGTTATGAAGTTGTAATACCTGTTATCAAACTTTTTTTTTAATAAATAATAAGTTCTTTACCCTTTGCAAATGTTTGGAAACAATTGATACCAAGACTTTTACCACCTGTGTCAAAATAAGAACATTATCATACAGGACCCATAAAATCAAGAGAAAAGTGTCACTTGTACTTGTACAATGCACTAGTAGGCTGCCAATATATGACAAACTCAAATTTTCAGTGTAAACCTCACAATAAATAATTTATACAGTGGTACCTCGAATAACAAATTTAATCCATTCTGGCGCCGTACTCGTCATGTGAAATGCTCGTCTTTCAAAACGAATTTCCCCATTTAACATATTGGAAATAAAAATAATCCGTTCCACTGCCAAAAAACATCAGTATGATATTCGATTTTTAAAAAATTAGAGCATCCTACCTGACATACACTGAACGAACTGTTATGACATTTGTCTGTTTTTCAAATTGGTTCAGTTTTTTTTAGCAAAAGGTTCGTTCAGTGTTTGTCAGGTGGGCTGCTCCATGTTTCTTAAAAAAAAAAATTGAACAAATTTAGAAAAACAGACAAATGTCATAAAGGTTCGTTCAATGTTTGTCGAATAGGATGCTCAATTATGACAATCTTTCTTTATTTCAAATGTGCTCAATTTGTTTTGTATTTTTCATTTATTTATGGAGCAGCCTACCTGACAAACACAGAACGAACCTTTTGGTATAAAATATAAAAAAAAAAAATTGAACAAATTTGAAAACTGGATAAATGTCATAACGGTTTGTTCAGTGTATGCCAGATAGCATGCTCCATTATGACAATCTTTCTTTGTTTCAAATGTGTTCAATTTTTTTTTTTTCATTCATGTATTAATAATGGAGCAGCCTACCTGACAAACACTGAATGAACCTTTATGACATTTGTTCTATTTTCAATTTTTTTCATTTTTTTTATTCTACAAAAAAGCATCAATGATTTGCAACATCACAGCAGTCACCCCTTTACATCTCAGCATCATTAGCATCTTTAAACAAAACAAAACAAAATTATTTGCATCATCTGAGAATGTGTGAGAAGCAGCGGGAATGCACCATGTGGTTTTCTCGTTATTCAAACGAGCGCTTGCCAATCGAGACAAATTGTTGGCGATCAACGCACACGTTATTCAAAATGCTCGTAAATTGAGGCACTTGTTACTCGAGGTTCCATTGTACTTTAATATAATAAATAGTTTATTATAATCTAAGAATGTAGCAATTGAATGCTTCATAAACGATAGGAAATTTGACTGGGTATAGAGAAATTTAAAGTGATTATTTAAATCATCAATAAATCAATTGTTACAAACTGAAATTAGATGGAAAGTGGAAGGTGGCAACTCACCATTGTAAAATAAATATATTGAGTAATTACATAAATATTTGAATTAGTAAATACACATTGTGTATTTTTTATACATGAAATCTGCTGCAGTGGACATGTATTTTTAATCAATGGTAAAAATTCCATTGTGGTGGTAACCCAGTGCAGAAAATACATTCCGCAAAGGGTCAAGTACAGCATTATATCTTAAGATTCACCATGTCATCCCAAGAATCAATAAAAACAAGCAGAAGATATACAAGAACAGTTAACAAATGTGAAATAAATTAAAAATATTATCAATGAATTTAATAATGGTTTACATTTTTTTCCAAATTTTTCAAATTTGTATAACACAAATTTGAAGATTTCCCCCCACATACTCATGGTTATGGTTTCCCATAGCCAGGGACAGAAAGCTAGTTAGGCTTATCAAGGGCTCCCATCCCCAGGGGGGAATCGGGGGCCCTTGATATTTGCACGTGCCAGCAAATTTTGCTGGCAGGTGGCATGCGGTGGTCTGTGGTGGTCCGTGGCATGCAGTGGCCCGATGGTGGCTCATGGTGGCCCGTGGCATGCGGTGGACTGTGGTGGCCCGTGGTGGTCCATGGTAGCCTGTGGCATGTGGTGGCCTGGTGACCCTGTGGTGGCCCATGGCATGCAGTGGCGTGTGGTGGCCCTTGACATGGCGGTGGCCCGTGGCCCGTGGCTCTCGAGTCTTTAAACCCCTGGACAGTTTGAACTTTGAAAAATAGTTGGTATGACAACTGATGATGCACCCAGCATTAGTAAAGAAGCAGGTTTTGTTAATGTGTTTGCAAAATATATTGGACATCCACTTGTAGACTTTCACTGTACTGTGCACGAGGTGGTCTGGTGTGAAAATGTTGGCCTTCAAGAAGCTGGAACTTCAAGATGTTAAGAAAACTGTAACTAAGATAGGCAATTCTATTTCTGTGCATGCTTTCAAAAAAGGACAATTTCAAAATTTACTGAGCAAGTTAAATTTGGTGTACAGAATACTACTTATGTACAATAATGGCCGTTGGCTTAATCGAATGTTGGCTTAAACGATTTGTCGAGTGTTTGGATGAAATTCATTAGTTTTTGATCAAATAAAAATGTTGTCAAGAATTATCTGACATTGTGTGGATTTGTAGACTGATGTTTTTCACAAGAGTTCTCCTCATGTCAAGTCACAGATGACAATCACCAAATTACAGGGATCTGGCAAAACACTTCACATTATGTTTAATATCACAAAACAAAATCAAACTGAAAAACTTTAAAACAAAAACAAAAACTATTTGAAATCAAACTGAAAAACTGTAAACATGATGCCGACACAAGTACTTTAAGTACCGTACTTCCAAACCTAATAACAGACAGACAGATATTGAAATTCATGGGGAAACAAACATTTAGGGCCTTCAAAAGCAATTTTCGAGCATCATTGATTCATCTTCTGATAAAGAAAATTTTTAATATTTCCTAAATTCAGGTCATTTGAAGAATGTGCAAAATTAGTAAAAAGTGTCCAGTCAGTGTAACAGTAGACAAGCTAATTTGGAAATGTTGCAGTGGATTAATTCAGATAATTTACAAAGCAACTTAAGGGCTGAACTAGAAAACATTGAAAAAATACAATATGTAACTATTAAAAGAAATGCCAAGCATTTTTTTTTTTTTAGATTATTACCAATTTGGGCACATGCTCTCAAAAAAGATTGAGCACCCTTGCCCTCAGGCTAACTGATGTTCCCCAAGATGCAATCCACAACAGTTTTCCAACTTCCAACCCAGTATCTATTAAATGCTAGGTGAACAGAGGCATAAAGTGAAAGGAAGCATTGCCCAAATGCTTCTGCCCTACTGTGGGAATTGAATCCAGAACCCCATAGCTGTGACTGGATTGCATTTACCACTGTGCCAAAGAACACAATTGCCACTTGTTGTAATCTTCAACAAATTCGAGCATAAGTATCAGGGAGACTACAGAAGGCCTATTGGCCCATACGTGGCAGCTCCTATTCCCATTCTTTCTTTTATCAATTCACATTTTTTGTTTTATCATAACTAAATTTGAGCTCTTAACAAAATATAAGATTATTGTTTTTCATATACAGTACTGCTTTTCCAGACAAATTCAAGGTAACTTTTCCAGACAAACTCAAGGTAAGAGCTTAAAGCCAGCTACTAAAATATCACATGAAGGCATCTTTCACAAAAGAAATTATAATAAATTTCACTGGCCGTAGAATGTATATCCCAAGTATATGCATAAATAAAACTTTGTGCTGAAGGTTTAAAACATTAATATTGAATATCTTTAGCTGTGATATCAACATTATATGTTCAAGTTATCACACTTGGCAGCTTCCTCAGGTTAGATCCTACAATGTCCTTGAGCAAGATCATGACAGATGCTACAGTCAATCATGACAACATACTGGCATTCTTGTGAGTTCAAACAAGCTCTGCAGGGTTATTATAGGTGTTAACCAGACCAGGAGAATACTCAATCCAACCTAGAACACTTGACTGAAATAAATTCTCATGCTCAGTAATTTCAAAAGCCCTTCCGAGTCCTCCCATGGTATTACTGGTGACCACCAAAGAGTACCTATTTAAGGTGAACAGAGGCATCAGTTGTTATGAAATGTGTCCATGTCATGTCCAAGAATCAAACCTGGAACTATTGACCTGTCGATCATTAGCAGATTGACTAAGTATTTCCCAATTTCTCGCCAACACATAGTGATCTGCAGAGAACATTTAAGAAGTTCCCTGTGGTGACTGTGCTGGCATGTTAACCTATTTGACAGTAGCACAATACTATCAGAGGACATGCTAGTACCTTAAAAAGCAAATAAATAATTCCCCAAAGATAAATGTTTTCGTATTACTCTGAAACCCTATTTTTATTGATGTGCAATGCATTTACTAAATATTTAAATATCAGCTGAGCGGTGACCAAAACTGTTTACTTATGACTGCTTGTATTGAATAGCATTTCCTAATGTAGATGCATGTATGATAGTAGATAATTGTGCTTACCTGTTTGTGTTTGTGGAAAATGAACTGTAGTTAATGGGACGTGTTTGTAGCCCTCGGCATTTGATGCAACAACCTCTGACCTTGTACTTTATCATTTCCAGTTGTTCACTGCTCATAAACTAAAGAAATATATCCTCATGTTGTTCTGACTTGACTGCATTTCCTCGTCTCATCTCGGTCATGCTTCCACCTATATTACACAGTATGGCCATGTCTGCTTGTTTTTGCCTCTAGTTATTTTGTACATTAAGATCAGGTCTCCTATGTGTGTCTGTGAGCACATGTGTCCATCCTATGCATCAGGGTACAAACTCCAATTCCTTGACCCCACCTCTTAATAATTAGTCGGCTTGGGTGATGCAGCATTATTGTCACGGATTGTGTCGCTTTACATATGAATTCATGCACCAATTCAGCTTCAACTACTTGCTCTCCTGATGCATCACACATTCATATTACAACATTTGTTGTTCTGTCATCTCTCTGGCTTACATGTGTATTCAGTTTTCATTTACATACCTTTATCCTTATCCCCACCAACCAAAAGCTAGTCTCTTCCCCATGTCCTAGTCCGCACCTACCAAACATTGTCTTCCCCTTATCCTTGTTCCCACCTACCAAAAGCTAGTCTCTTCCCCCTTGTCCTGATCCCCAACTGCCAAGCATTTTCTCTTCCCCTTATCTTTGTTTCCATCTACCAAAAGCTTGTATCTTCCCTTTATCCTGGTCCCCCACCTACCAAATAGCTTGTCTATACCTTATTCATATCGCTCTCCCTCACCCCCTTCCCTTGTCCAACTACTTGGGCTTCTCGAGGTTATCTTAAGATGATTCCGGGGCTTAGTGTCCCCGCAGCCCAGTCCTCGACTAGGCCTCCACCCCCAGGAAGCAGCCCGTGACAACTGACTAACTCCCAGGTACCTATTTACTGCTAGGTAACAGGGGCATCAGGGTGAAAGAAACTCTACCCACTGTTTCTCGCCGGCACCCGGGATCGAACCCGGGACCACAGGATCACGTATCCAGTGTTCTGTCCTCTCAGCCACCGGCTCCCTTCAGCTCCCTTCACTGGCTGAAGGATAGAATGACAGTCTCCTTTCATGCACTTTGGCATTCAATCCCCAACCGTCCAAGTGGTTTGGCACCATTCCTTCCCCCACATCCCATCCCAAATCCTTATCCTGATCTCTTCCCAGTGCTGTATAGTTGTAATGGCTTGGCACTTGCTCCTGATAGTTGCTTCCTTCCCTCACCCCCCCTTTCTCAAATACTTGTTACTGTTGTGGCTATGCTCTCTTTTCAGTGTTTATTTCTCCAGAGATAAAAGATCTAGTTCTCGTTTCATTTAGATCAGGAACTTGCACGATAACCAAATATCTGGAGTTCATCAAGCTTTCATCACGTTTGTGCTCAAGAAGTTTTGCATGTACTGTACACACATGCTCAAGTGTGCATGCATGAGTAAGACAGATGTTACGGAAATCTCTCGCTTAGGTAAGGAGTTCCTGCCTATTCCTTTACCGCCTATTCAACAACATATCTTCATACTCAAGTATAAGAAATTAACAACTATAATACGTGCTCAAAAGCCTGTGTCTGGAGCAGACATCCCCCTCCCCCCTCAAATACCCGAGACACCAAGACAACTGTCTGGGGCCAACACCACTCGCCGGTTGACCAGCTGAACCGCTAGTTAAGACTGCCGGCGATAGTTACATGCACATTAGCGCCACCTACACTAGGTTTGGCCACCTATATAAGCAGCTTACCACTGGCAGGACCTCAGAATACTCTTCTTACTCCAAGCTGCAAGATCTACTCTCGCTCCCCTGGGTGTCAGTAGACTCGAGCAGCTCTTGTATAAAGTATATGTTTTGCACGTTTAATTTTGCTATTAACGTAACTGTTACATGTTTACATTTCTTTTGCATTGTATTTTGTGTTCTCACCAAGTATCATAGGGGAATTGTTTTATTTGTTGTTAAAGTCATTTTTGTTATATTAAATATTTAAGTTCTTCATTATTTTAGAATTTATCCCGCAGCTCTCACACCGTAAAGAGGTCAGAAGCAGTTTTATTTACTTTGTTTTACTTTTTTGGCATTCTACCTGCCAGAATAGCCACTTCTCTATTCTTTCACTTTTACATCACACAGTACATAGGTGTGTAAAATTTACCTTTCACTGGTAAAGAACACAGAGTTAAAGAGCTTGAAGATCTGTTTTGGACCTTTGTATGCCTATGTGAACATACAGTATGTGCAAAGTGTGTAAAGTTGTATCACAGTTAATGTGTGTTGGAGAATAAGTATGTATGTAAACTTATGTGCCGACATGAATACAGTACAAAAAATGGCAGAAAACAGCAAAAAACTTTGAGTTTCATGAATTTGATAATCTGTAGATAATAATTTTGTTGTTAATTACTGCACTATATTCTCTTGTTGATAGGATTAAATCTATTTTCTGATAGTTAAATTAGACATGCAAGCAATAACATACTATGTAGAGCCCATCTGTGTACTGATAGCTTTTTTAGGAGTCTTCTGAAGCAACGATACATAGGAACTTCAGCTTCAAATTTCAATGCCACATTTCAAATGTGGCATTGAAATTTGCAAAAATTATAAAAAAATTTAAAGATTTAACAAACAAATGCCAGATGGTTTTCTTGGCATATGTAAAACTCTGTTGAGCATTTCTTGAAGTTTTATGTAAGGAATATACAAAAATATATGATTTAAGAAGTGAACCTTGGGAAACTAATGTATGATGGCACTAGGGATATATTATGGCCACATTTTATTTTGAGGACAAGGCAATACACAAGATGTGTAGATACAAGTGACAATCGAGATAAGGCACAGAATGGTAAGAGTCACATTTACTTGTGGATGGGGAGTTTGTTTTTCTATTCCATTAGAATAGTTGGAATTTGTTATGAAACATGCAGATAGAGCACCCATTCCCTACAATTTACTTAGGAATGGAAATACTGTAAGTTAATATTATTATTAATGTATGTTAGTGGGGACATGATCAACATTCAATTTGTTCTGTGCAAGATATAATCTGCTGCAAATTATATCGTCTCTCTCTTGTAAGTGTATCATCAAGATGAGAAACCTGCCAGTACTTTCTGGCCAGCGTAACCATACAATTTTATAAACAACGTGACTTGTTACTATTCCCGATTAATTATAATACCTAACGTCAGATAAAGCCTTGTTGTCTGCATCTATTGAGTGCCATATATATCTAATATGAAACTTCTGGGATAATACCAGATAAAGAACACTGTCTTAAGCTACAGTATATAAACAATTATCTTTTATCACAACCCATACTGACAATGCTACAAATGTCCACAAATGTCAGTCAAGATTTGGTATTGTTGTAGCTACAATTTATAACAAATATACTCAGTATGAAATTTATAGGACTGCAGCCCATTAAAATACAGTAGAGTAAATGTAATATAGAGGTCATAATATATTCAACCAACAAAATCAAGTCTGGGCCAAGGAAACTGAACTAAATAATGATAAAATAATGTCTCTTGCAATCTTGCTAAATTTTCATTTGAGGTAAGACACTAAGCTGACTATGCTCTCCAGTTACAAAATATAAAGTCTTTGATTTAAAACCAAACAAAAATTAGATTAGGTTTATGGCTAATATGCAGAAGATTACAGAAAGTCTCATTCCCAATGCTAGAAACTTGCCGCCATTTCTCATTTTATCAAAACATGATCACACGAACTATATATTTACTTGTTAAATGCTGCAGTTGTCCTAAGCAGATATGGAGAAGGATGGCAGTTACATGTTTAGTGAAGGATGAGATTTATGTACACTCATCAAGTTTCTACAGTTGATAGAGCCAACAAACTAAAGTCCTAGATTAATACAGTTCTAAATTATTACAAATGAAATCAGTCTCAAATGTTACAGTTTAGAATTTCAGAGCTGTCTAAGCAATGCAGAAAATACCAGTAGACATGTGCTATATCATATTTTTTCTAATCAAAAGATATTACTTATCAGGAATGAGACGCCCAGTACTGTACAGATTTATAACTTTCAATAAAGTTTCTATAACTGCTCTATTTCTGTCAGGATCGAGCATAATGAATAGTATTTGGTATTATGTTCCATTCATATGATATCAACTGTCATATGTTTTCATTTATCTTATATTTTTACCTGGAGTTTATAACACCTTCACTGTGGTTTTTAAGTTTAATAAACAAGTTAAGAAACATGAATGTTCCATACTTCCGGCCAAACCATAACAACTTCCAATTCACAAGAAAACAAATAGCCAACCTAATTAATGTATAGTACTGTATAAATTTTAAAGTGAACAACAAGATGACATAACATCCTGAGTAACAATATTGCCCCACATGAACTAAACAGATTATCCTTCAAACACCTCACATTTACAAGATTGTCATTCACCCAATTGTACATATTACACCTTTTTCTGTGGAGAGCCCCTTCAGCTCCCCAGAGCTATACCGGGCTGATGTGTATATATTAGACCGTGGCAACAGTCAATCGAAGGAGTTCTAGGCATACCGGGGACAAGAGCCAGAGCCTGACCCCCCACAAGAGAGGCACGAGAAGCAATGGCCTAAAGACACCCTGTGTAATTGGAAGCAGTCTTTGTCTGCCATCTACCAGGTCAGGCACCCAGAAAGGTAGGAATTTCAAAACAAACTACTGCTGGTCAAAAAAATTGCAAACAGAAAGCCAAACTAGCAAACAAAACTCCCTAATCAAAAACAAGGAAACAAACATGACATCACCACAACTGCCGCGGAAACAGAGTGGTAGACGGTTGGAACAAGTTAGGGGAGAAGGTGGTGGAGGCCAAGACCGTCAGTAGTTTCAAAGCATTATGTGACAAAGAGTGCTGGGTAGACGGGACACCACGAGCGTAGCTCTCATCCTGTAACTACACTTAGGTAATTACACTTAGAAATGACAATCAAGCATCCATCTGTGCTACCCCCCCCCCCCCTCCTCGGGAGGGGGACGGGGGATCCCAAACCTTCACGCCGGCAACTCTCCCCAGTTCAAGAGGCTGTTGTGTTGGTGACAGTTGATCGCTCTGGCTCCACTCTTTGCGCAGTGCTGCAGTGCGGTGGTGTTGCTCTGTTTTGGTGGTATGAGAGCCAGAAGTAACAAGAGTACTGGGGCTGCATGCACCTAGGGCTACCTTCCCTAGGTGCCCCATAAGTACCGCCTTTGCGGCCTCAGGGGTTATCTTCCTAGAGCCGTTCAGGAGCAGCTACCTCCGTGTGATTCTGTCGCTGCTCAGTGATTGCCCGAGCAATCACCAAGCAGCGACAATGATTCAGCTATCGCTGAATCACTGTTTGCCCTTGGGTAGGAGGTAGATTCATTGCTGGCTGGGATGCGAGGTACTGTGCAGCTGTCTGATATACGCATAATGACCGGTTCTGTTCACCTGGAGACGTTGTGCTTTTGTGGGGGTTTTCTTTTGTTCTTGTTTTGATTTGCCTGATGGGGGTCTTCCTTGTGTGGTGTTAGGATCACTTGTAGGATTTTGGTGGCCCTCCACTAGGTCCCCGTGCTTGCACACGTCGCAGGGGCTCAGCTTTTAGTTATTTGCTTGGTAGCTCTGGGATAACCGGTTAGCAGTACCTTGCCTGGGCTTCCCTTAGCAGTCAGCCTAAGGACCCTGGAAACCCCCTTTGGGGCTCAGTGGTCCAATGTAGGAGACCTCCGAGTCCTACCTCACCTTGTGCGAACTTGAAAGTTGCTCTGTCCCCTTGTCTCAGGGTGACACTCACCATCTGCCTTCGCCTTGCTGCTTGTTGAGGTCAGTGATACCTTTGACCCGGAGTCCTGCGAGTGGTGGTGTTTGCTTGTATTCCATTCACCCAGTCCACTGAGACTGATATTCAGGTGCAGGCAGCTTAGGCGTTGCATGCAAGGTTTAGGTTGCAGCAACGTGTGAGGTTAGTTGACTTTCTGGATGCCTTGCAGCTGCCCCGCTGAATTATACTGGTAGCGAGACTTGGGCGGCTTCGGGGATTGCCCCTTTCGGATTGGCAGCGGAGGCATTCGAGCCTGGTCCTCCTGCCGGAGCTTTTGGGCCATGCCAGCGGGCCCCCTTCATCCCCGCTTTTCCGGTGGACTCTGATTTTCATCCAGAGGCAGAGGGTTTAGAGGATGGCTCGGCCCCAGGTCCTGACATGGAGGATTCCGAGGCTGGGGTGGAGTTGACTTGGGAGGAGCTTGCCCCCACTTGTCCCTGCTTGGGTGTTTGGTACCTTCGGCACGGGGCTGCTTTTTACAGGGGTAGGGGTTTTTCTATCCCCCTCCCTGTACGATTTTGTTATGAGTTCGACTCCTCCCCAGGTTTGGTTCTGTGATCGCTGTGTTTGGATCCCGGGAGCCTTGCGTCGTATTGACTTGGTTGAGGCATCTTGCAGTATTTGTGGCACCTTCCCAGACTGTGAGGCCATTGGGGTTGATGCCTTTCGGCTGGACTGGTCGAGTTGGGGTTACCTGTACCTCTTCCCACTGGTTTGGTTGTTGCTCCGGGTCCTGGTTAGCTTAGAGAGACTTACCATGGATACCTTGAGGTGCTGCCGGGGCGAGTAGTCCTGTTGGCTCTTAGGTGGCCGGCCCAGCCCTCCATGGCATCCCTCCCTCCCTCCGGTCGGTGGTTTTTCGCATTCCTGAAACTCAGCTTCTGAACTGAGGAGAGTTGCTGGCGTCATGGAGGTCTGGGAACCCCCCCCCCTCCTGTTCCCTTCCTGGGGAGGGAGGGGTTGTGTAGATGGATGCGTGGCGGTTGTGGTGACGTCATGTTTGTTTCCTTGTTTTTGATTTAGGGAGTTCTGTTTGCTAGCTCGGCTTTTGGTTTGCAATTTTTTGACCAGCAGTAGTTTGTTTTGAAATTCCTACCTTTCTGGGTGCCTGACCTGGTAGATGGCAGACAAAAACTACTTCCAATTACACGGGGGGTGTCTTTAGGCCATTGCTCCTCGTACCTCTCTTGGGGGGGCCAGGTTCTGGCGCTGGTCCCCAGTAGGCTTGACTGTTGCCACGGTCTAATATATACACATCAGCCCGGTATAGCTCCGGGGAGCCTCCGGGTCTCACCCAGAAAATGGCGTTTCATTACATTCAACGCTGTTTTTTTCTATTCTTGACTACAAAAACACGAGTAGTATCTGCATGCCATATTAGGCCATACATTCATGCACTGAAGCCAACGAATACAAATAAAAGATCATTATTGTATTTCTTTATCAGGAGGCATCGGAGCACAGATCTTGCTGTTTTACTCATGCAACAAAGCTAGTAGATAAGTATAATAGAGTACTTATTTAATTATCATGAGGTATCTGAGCAATACTTGCAACTTTTTATCATGCACTGAAGCTTTGCATGTGCAACTTTTACTGGCCATGCCAAACAAATTTAAAAGTACTCAAATCACAATGATAATCTAACACAAAGTATCCCACTGATATATTACTCTACACGAATGAGAAAACTCCACAAATTATTCATATCACATTATACAGGTGCTGGCAATGATGTCGCCCAGTTACACAGACTCATTGTCTTCACATCTTTACCATCGTCGAGGTGATAGTTAAACACCATCAACGTCTCTCTCTTAACTGGTCAAATTTAAACTGAGAATAATTAATCATCAAGATTTATAGAGTCTGCTGGACCAATATTGAATGTAATCATTAACCATTATGCTGTATTTATATATTAAAGACTTCAGAAATACATGTAAATAATTCATCTGCTGCTGAATTATGAAGCAACAATGATCCGAGCTCTTTCACGGCAATGAATGTTACATTTTGAACATTATCGATGAATGACAGTATTAATGCTACTGTATTTACCTTATGTATTCTGAACATTTATTTCAAAGTTACATCTCCAGCACATAAGGCCTTGAGGAGTTGTAAGTGCACAAGTTTAGCTGTTGAGGAGATGCAAATTTCATGCATGTTGCAATATACATGAGGTAAATTTATATGCAACATGGGAACTCAAACTAGGAAGTCAGAATTAATCAACAATGCTAATTATCAATATTAATGTATTTTAGAGAGTATTTGGTCACTTGCCAAATGTTGCAGTGTAACGATACTCCTAACTACCATGAATTAAAAATTATTTGATACCGAGAACCAAATTTTCCATTAAAATTTTGCTATATGACAAATTGTATGAAGAGTAGGTGACAACTCTCAGACAATGATTAAAAACAGCAGTTAAAGTTAGTTATGAATATTGCTCATCAAAGCTGAAAAAAGTTTAAATTAGAGATCCCAGAATATGTAACTGTGTGCATGGATGCTTGCTCCACATGGATTCACGCTCACTGACTCTTGAGTCTTCTTTTCTAAGCAGTAATGTAGGTGGCAGGTAATAAATACTTATGTTAAAAGATAAAATCAACAAATTTCCCCTTGGAAACTAGTCAATTATGCACTTTTGAAGAGATTACCAGTGATCAATTAAAGTACTGTACTGATATTCCACGGCAATGCCAATATATTAACATTCTGAAGTATAGACAGTCTTTGGGTACTTCTAGTCAATTGGCAAAGACAACAAGACCTCAAATAAGAATCTTAAGAATACATTAAAAAAACATATGCGACTTATTGGTATATCCAACATGTGTTTACAAAGCATATGCGTTTGTAGTAGTAATGACACTCCAGGAAGTACATTACACAAATACAGTACCAGAAACTTGGGTGTATACTGTATTAGGTATGTGCCCTGGTTGTATTAACAACAATACAATACCTTGATGGTTACATCACATGAGTAGCACGTCAACAAACACGCCCTCATCAGAAGTCACTGTACAGCTCTTGCCATGGAAAAAACAAGGAAATACTGTAATACTGTATACAAAATGCAGAGTAGTCAATTAAGAATTGTTTCAAAGCTCTAACATGTTTTCCATATTTAGATAAAATACGTTCATTTAAGAAACCATTGCAATGTACGTATTTTTTGGTATAAGTGCTGCACCGACACGGACATCAAGGTACACAATGCAGGTTTATGTTCTTTTCTTTGACCTTATATGACATATAAACAATTTGAATATCTCCATTATTTTCAACTCTCGACAGCACTTTCTTAAGAGACAAATTGTCTGCTAATGTATTCACACACACACAGCAAGAGTCTACAGAAGGGACTGTTTCGTGCTGGTTGCTTGCCACAACAAGTGGATACGAGCTTATGCTAATCTTTAAAACATATAATCTAACTTACTACAGTACTAGCAAAATGAGAAATAATTTGTAATTACAGTATAGTACTTAATACATTCACAAACTACATTACTTAAAAAATAAGGATGTGCATTATATAACTGCTGGATACATATACTGTAACTTTCTACTAGTAAAGTAATCAAATGCTTGAGAAGAGGAACACTGTAATCAGTTACAGTTTGTGTCACTTTTGTACATAAACAGTAACACAATTAACCTTATCTGTAGTCTGACAGAGAATGAAAAATAAAACTCGGTGATAGCAAGAATGCAACTAATGTGAGCCCGTTTATGCAGGATAACAACACTATCTCGCTCGGTCTAACTATTTGGTAGCTGTGACCCCTGCGATCTACCTGCTGAGGGGTGGCTGTATAAGACAAGCTTTTAGGCGGACCCTTCTAAATATACCACAATAGTCTGTTCCATCTCCTTCAACGAATCTTTCTTGAATATACTTTACCTTTCAAGGAATGTTACTACGTTCCATTGCTTTGCCATTTCAGGAAGTCAGTACCCTTCACACAAACAAGGAATAATGGTTTCAAGCTCAACAAACCACAATGTAGGACTGAGAGATGGATATATTTTTTCACCCAATGGAACTGGGTGAAAAAATGGCTTCACTGGGCTTCACCCAGTGAAGCCATAAATGCCAAAACACTGTTAAATTTTCAAATCCAGCATTAAAAAATCATCAGGACAAACGGTGGAAGACCTTGTTAATAGGACAAGCCACTGGCTTTCAGTTTTCATCGAGACCACTAGTGTGTCAGTGGCCCTCGGATAAATCCAGGTATGTACAGTACTGTATATAATTCAAATCTTGTGTCTCCAAACAAACCCCTGCACTGCACAAGGTGCTTTAACCCTTGACCAGCATTAATTGTATATATATGATTTTGATTTAACCTCCTGGAAACCCACATCGTACATATACATTTTAAAGTACCGCGTAAAATTTAAAAGTCCCGCAGCTACAAAGGGTTCATATCAGCTTCCTGAGCGGCTTCCAGTAAACAGACACCATTTAAAAAAAAATCATGAGTACCATTCCAGAGTGTGAGGGCCTCAGTACTGAGTGAGCAACCAAGCCTGGTGCATACAGTACGAGTTACCAGCACTGCTGTTCAGCTTGTGGCCACACCATCACTTAGAAATACCAAAATATATGTGTGTAATTGCTATTATTTAGCAATGATAGTATTACAGAAGAGCCTAACAATGCTGTTCAAGATGTTCGCAGTGCTAAGAACATAGCCATAGTACACTGCCATTGTTTGGTCCATCTAATAATCTTGAAATGACTTCTCATGTTCCATTACAAAATAAACTTGTTGAAAATTATTAATTTACAGGATTTAGTGACCAGGATTCTGATAATAATGGTGAGAATTAGCGATGTGCAAAGTATGCTGGGTGGAGGAATCTTGACAGTGAAGTGATGTCGTCAGTTGACTGGTGTGTGACTGCCCCTATATTGTTTGGACTCATCATACAGTGTAATAACAGCAATACCAGTATGCTGGGGAGAGCCATTTTGATGATGGGGGTGTCATTGTCTGCTGACTGGTGTGTGACTTGTCATACAGTGCATGGTGGCCACTATGCTGTTTGGACACCATACCAACTTAGTGGTACAACTATGGCGAACAAAACATGTAGATACTGATATATAACATGCATGTGTGTGTATATAGTGTAATAACAGCAAAAATATTCTTTCATTGTTTTATGAACATAATAATTAAATCACTAATATGTACACCATACTTTTTAACCCTCAAACCACTAGGGGCCCAAATGGAATTCACACCCACAGGCGCAACAACAACAAAAAAATCCAAAAAATTCTTTCGTCTTATAGAAGTGTTCATTTTTGTTCCCTGATCACGGAAAAAATAACAAAAAAATCGTAGGTGGCATATTTTAGCCGCAATAGGGTAGGGAAGTGTGGCAAAAAAACAGCGTTGAATGTAATGAAACGCCATTTTCTGGGTGAGCCCCGGAGGCTCCCTGGAGCTTATCGGGCTAATGTATGTTATGTTAGACCGGGACATTAGCTAAGGAGTTCAGACCTACCAGGGACCAGCGCCAGAACCTGGCCCCTTCAGAGAGGTTTCAGGGAGCAATGGCCCTGGAAAACCCCATATGGTTGGGGGTTTTCCTTATCTGCCATCGACCGGGGTTAGGCACCCAGAAAGGTAGGCGTAACAAAACAAACCCCACATGGTAAGAAACTACAACAAAAACCGAACAAAGAGGTAGAAAACTCCCTACAATCCCAAGAAAACAAGCAAACAAGCAAACATCACACTTTACTGCCGCGCCGATCGTCCGCGCAGCCCTCCCCACCCCGGGAGGGGGAGGGGGGAGCCCCGGACCTACCGCGCCGGCTGCCAAGCTCCAGTTCGGAAGCTAAGCTTCAACCAACGCGAAAAAACCGACGACCGGTGGGAGGGAGGGTTTCCAGGGAGCCTCCGGGGCTCACCCAGAAAATGGCGTTTCATTACATTCAACGCTGGTTTTCTGTGGGGAGCCCCTACGGCTCCCTGGAGCTTCATACCCAAAGAGAAGGAAAAGAAAGGGCTAACCCGGGAGGCGGCCGCCACAAACTCTGCAACGCAAAGCCAAGACAACCGGTCGCAAACCTGCGACCCAAGGCAACAAGAACGCCCAAGAACAGACGCACATATGGATGGGCGGCCAAAAACCTGGGCGACCCACAAATCCCTGCGCCCGAAACGAGCCCGAGACGTCACCAACACAGCAGCAAATGCTGCAAACGACTGAACAGCACGGGCGCAAAGACAGACCGCAGGAAGAAGGAAAACACTGCGGACGACCTGGGAGACCCGAGCCCTGAAAACAGGGAACGAAGGAACCGGATCAACCACAGCGCATCCCCAGGCACGGTACGCCGGCAACAGCAAAAAGCACAACCGGACAACACAGGACGCGCCCCCCGGCCAAACCAAACAAGTACCAATACCCCAAGAACCCCTCCGGAAAACAGCCGTCTCGACCGTCGCCAGGACAGAGAAAGGCTGCACACCAATAAAGCTACCACCAGTACCAAAGAGGAGGAAACTGAAACCGAAGGGGCTACCACAAACTGAGGGGAAGATAAGAAGGCACCCTGAACAAAGACCAGGATGGCTCAGGCGACTCATGAGCAGGCCGGAGGGTAAACAAAACGCGAGAAAACGTAATAAACGTCATACTGTCTCCAAGACGAAGCTCGCAGGTGGGACACCGTCAACAAAGCCACCTGAACACCATAGAAATGGTGATACCTGCGTCAAAATACCAGACGCGAAGAGCCAAAGAGAAGGCCGAACCAGTCACGGACAGGACCGATTCGGCCCGCTGAAAAAGGCGAAGCCTCAGGAAAAACGCCCCGGGTACGGACACCTATCAAGCAGCGTCTGAAAAGAAGGCAGGGCCGGCCACCATGGAACCATAAGGACTGTTCTCGTGGGAATGGGCTGCAACCGAGCCAGAACCCGAAGCAACAGCTGGACCGGGAGAAGAGGTACAAGTACCCCCCACCTCGACCAGGCCTGCCGAAAGCCTCCACCGTGAAGTCCTCGCAGGTGGGAAGGGCGCCACAAAACGGGCGACGCCTAGACCACGCCGACCCGAAGACGTCCATGGCCAGGACTCCTGGCCATGGACGTCTTCGGGTCGGCGTGGTCTAGGCGTCGCCCGTTTTGTGGCCGAATCGGTCCTGTCCGTGACTGGTTCGGCCTTCTCTTCGTTTGAGGATGTCCCTAAATCGAGACAGCACATTGTCATTAAACAGGTTCACGCACCGTGTTGTCACCGCCTTATCAGGGTGATGCTTTTCCGCAAATTTTGTCATCTTTTCGAACATGCCCAGCACGTCCCTGATCTCACTAGATGGGATAGCATCCTCGCAGACCTCCTCCTCCCCCGATGAGAGCTCCTGTACCTCCTGTTGCACCAGCTCTTTCTGCAGTTCCAGGAGTTCCTCGGTGGTCAGTTCATCACTGTGCTCCTCCACCAACTCCTGCACATCAGCGGCATCCACCTCCAGACCCAGTGTGTGTCCCAGAGCGACAATATCATCCACTAAAAGAGCCTCCGGGTCATCCAAAGGTGCGGATGCAGATGCAGGTGCAGGACCAAAACCTTCAAAGTCTCGCTCAGGGACACCCTCAGGCCACAGGTTTCGCCATGCAGAGTAATTACCTAAGTGTAATTACCTAAGTGTAGTTACAGGATGAGAGCTACGCTCGTGGTGTCCCGTCTTCCCAGCACTCTTTGTCATACAACACTTTGAAACTACTGACGGTCTTGGCCTCCACCACCTTCTCACTTAACTTGTTCCAACCGTCTACCACTCTATTTGCGAAGGTGAATTTTCTTATATTTCTTCGGCATCTGTGTTTAGCTAGTTTAAATCTATGACCTCTTGTTCTTGAAGTTCCAGGTCTCAGGAAATCTTCCCTGTCGATTTTATCAATTCCTGTTACTATTTTGTATGTAGTGATCATATCACCTCTTTTTCTTCTGTCTTCTAGTTTTGGCATGTTTAATGCTTCCAACCTCTCCTCGTAGCTCTTGCCCTTCAGTTCTGGGAGCCACTTAGTAGCATGTCTTTGCACCTTTTCCAGTTTGTTGATGTGCTTCTTAAGATATGGGCACCACACAACAGCTGCATATTCTAGCTTTGGCCTAACAAAAGTCATGAACAATTTCTTTAGTATATCGCCATCCATGTATTTAAATGCAATTCTGAAGTTAGAAAGCATAGCATAGGCTCCTTGCACAATATTCTTTATGTGGTCCTCAGGTGATAGTTTTCTATCTAGAACTACCCCTAGATCTCTTTCTTTATCAGAATTCTTTAAAGATTTCTCACATAATATATAGGTTGTATGGGGTCTATGTTCTCCTATTCCACATTCCATAACATGACATTTATTAACATTAAATTCCATTTGCCAGGTGGTGCTCCATATACTTATTTTGTCCAGGTCTTTTTGAAGGGCATGACAGTCATCTAAATTTCTTATCCTTCCTATTATCTTAGCATCATCAGCAAACATGTTCATATAATTCTGTATACCAACTGGTAGATCATTTATGTACACAATAAACATCACTGGTGCAAGAACTGAACCCTGTGGTACTCCACTTGTGACATTTCTCCATTCTGATACATTGCCTCTGATTACTGCCCTCATTTTTCTATCAGTCAGAAAATTTTTCATCCATGATGTGTGTGTGTGTGTGTGTGTGTGTGTGTGTGTGTGTGTGTGTGTGTGTGTGTGTGTGTGTGTGTGTGTGTGTGTATATTAATATAATATATATAGTATATATATATATATTTATTTATTTATTTATTTTTTTTATCACACTACACACTATTGAATAATATTACTTAAAAAAAGCAGTGAAATAATTAGGTAATAATATCTTTGAGGCAACTTCTGCCTGACGGCTTGGGTGGAGGAGACTACCTCCTTCCACCATCCCTCGTACTACCAGGTCACCCACTACCTCCTCCCACCATCCCTCGTACTACCAGGTCACCCACTACCTCCTCCCACCATCCCTCGTACTACCAGGTCACCCACTACCTCCTCCCACCATCCCTAGTACTACCTGATCACCCACTACCTCCTCCCACCATCCCTCGTACTACCAGATCACCCACTACCTCCTCCCACCATCCCTAGTACTACCAGGTCACCCACTACCTCCTCCCACCATCCCTCGTACTACCAGGTCACCCACTACCTCCTCCCACCATCCCTCGTACTACCAGGTCACCCACTACCTCCTCCCACCATCCCTCGTACTACCAGGTCACCCACTACCTCCTCCCACCATCCCTCGTACTACCAGGTCACCCATTACCTGCTATCAGATTATGTTCTCTTAATACAATAGCCTAAGCTTTTAGTTCATTTATATTACTATTATTTTTTTTCCTATTCTCAAATGATGAATAACAAATGCACAAAGTACTGTTTGCCAATTAAAAATTCCATCCACAAACACCCTTGGGACAAAGTTTTCAATAAGCTGGGTACTATCTAATTTGAGTAATTTTGTTGCTGTATTCCTGGAACTATATCTAGAGCATACCTAGAGAGGGTTTCGGGAGTTCTTCTACTCCCCAAGCCTGGCTCAACAGAACTGGGCACTGTTTATTTTGAGTAATTTTGTGACATTCATTTAACTAGAGAACTAGTTCTCTTTGGTAAGTATGCCTAATGAGAGGCCTAATTTATTATGCATACACAATTTTCCTCGTTTAGATAACTGCAAGTTTTATCTGGTTTTAAATCTTGCCAATAGGTACATGTGAAAAATTGATATAAAATATTCCTTTCTGTTAAATATATACAATATTTAATAAATAATATTTTTGTTGTGATTTTTTGTAATCAAAGCCAAAATACAAAAGACCAACATTACATTTAATGAAACACCATTTCCCAGGCGAGTCCTGGAGGCTCCCTGAAGCTATCCTACTATATTAGTTAGGGTCTTCAGTCACAGAGTTCTTGTCGCCTAACGAGAACCCGAGCCAGGACCTGACCCCCCTCAGAGAGGCGGAGAAAGCAATGGCCTATGAACACTTTACATTTAAAGTATGTCATACTTGCCATTGACCGGGAAAGGACCCAGAAAGGTAGACGAATTAAAACAGACCACTGTCTGGTTGAAAATGGGTTACCTTCTGCTGAAAAGAAGGTAACAAAGAAGTTCTTTGTTACCTTTAACATTGTTCTGACAGTTCCTACGACGACGCTGTAACCAATCAAATTGGCATTTGCCTTTCCATAGGAGACTTCTGGCACCGTGGAGAGGAAGGACCTGCAGAATGGGGGGACAGCTTCTTCCCCGTATCAACCTACCCTGGCTTTGCACCCTCAAGAGGCCATTCCAGATCGACAACCAGAGCAAAACTCCATAGTCTCCTGAGACTGATGGATGCCAACTAAAATAATATCAGTGGGATAGCTTCAGGGAGCTGATGGGGCTCCCCACAGAAATATAATTCATATTAATGCATACAAATAAATATTACTTGGTTGCCCTCATGTATTATGCATTTTGTAATGGATCCCAGAAGCCAATATAACAAACAATATATATATATATGCATTACATAGCAACTATGAGGCTTAACCCTTAAACTGCGCAACACGCCTGCAGGCTCACGTCTGGTTTGCGCAACGCGCCTCCGGGTATTTGTATTTTTCACGTTCCATTCAAAACTCCCGCAGCTACATGGGGTTCACATCAGCTTCCTCAGGGCTCTTGTAAACAGACGCCATCTTTAAAAATAATTGTGGTCCACATTCCCGGGTGTGGGAGCCTCAGTAGTGTGTGAGCAACCAAGGCTGGCGCTCGCAGCATGAGCGCACAGCACTGCTGTTCAGCATGTGACCACAGCATCGCCTAATAATGTCAAAACATATATATATAACTTGTATTATTTTGCTATGATAGTGTTATATTAGAGCCTGAGTGTGATAATGACTGGGTACAATGTTCAAATATCAGTGATTCAATGCTGTTCACGATGTTCACAGCGCTAGCCACAGCATTATTTCGTTCATCTAGGAATCTTCAAATGATTTCTTAGGTTCCTTTTCAAAATATACGTGTGGTCAATTATTCATTTACAGGAATTAGTGACCAGAATTGTGATAATAGCAGGATTGTGGTTATAAATAGCGTTGTGCGTAGTATTGTGGAAGGAGGAATTTTGATGAGGGAGGGCGATAATTGAGGTAGCCTCATTGTGTGTGTGTGGCTGCCACTCTTGTTTTGCTCACCATACTAGCTTAGTGGTTCGCTATGGGCAACACATATGTACATGGGTATATATAGTGTGTGTATATAGTGTAAGAACAGCAACAGGAGAATGTTGAGAGGAGCTATTTTGGTGAGGGAGGTGACGTAATCGTAGCGTCGTCTGCTGTGTGATTTTTCATGCAGTGTATGGTGGCCACTGTACTGTTTGGACACAATACCGGCTTACTTGCATAGTTCTGGTAAATAAAACATGTAGATAGGTATATAGAACATGTGTAATAAGAACTATAACAATATGGTGGGATGAGCAATGTTGGCGAGTAAGATGTTGGAGTGAGGGAGACTGGCTGCTCTTACTCGAGGTGTTCTGAATGTGTTCATGGCCAAATGCTCCTATTGGCCCATACGAGGCAGCTGCTATTGGCCCATATGGGAAAGCTGCTATTGGCCCATACAAGGCAGCTGATATTGGCCCATACGAGGCAGCTGCTATTGGCCCATACGGGGCAGCTGCTATTGGCCCATACGGGGCAGCTGCTATTGGCCCATACGCGGCAGCTGCTATTGGCCCATACGCGGCAGCTGCTATTGGCCCATACGCGGCAGCTGCTATTGGCCCATATGAGGCAGCTGCTATTGGCCCATACGAGGCAGCTGCTATTGGCCCATACGAGGCAGCTGCTATTGGCCCATACGAGGCAGTTGCTATTGGCCCTTATGAGGCAGCTGATATTGGCCCATACGAGGCAGCTGATATTGGCCCATACGAGGCAGCTGATATTGGCCCATACAAGGCAGCTGCTATTGGCCCATACGAGGCAGCTGCTATTGGCCCATACGAGGCAGCTGCTATTGGCCCATACGAGGCAGCTGCTATTGGCCCATACGAGGCAGCTGCTATTGGCCCATACGAGGCAGCTGCTATTGGCCCATACGAGGCAGCTGCTGTTGGCCCATACGAGGCAGCTGATATTGGCCCATATAAGGCAGCTGCTATTGGGCCATACGAAGCAGCTGCTACGCGGTGTTCTGAATGTGTTGATGGTGAATGTATATAGTGTGTGACAGTGTATAGTGTGTAAATAGATTGTATATATACACAAATTAGCATGATACATAGTAAATATGTGCTGCATATGTGTACACAAGTTTCATGCATGTAACACAGTGCATACGGACAGTACAGATGTTGTACTGCGATATTATAGTGTACGTGTTCATTATACATTGGATTGGCACATAAAAACAATGAAAATGTATTTGGAAAGGTGCGCAAAAAATAAACGAAAATATATTCGCGGCAACTCGCGCGCCCCGCCCCGAGCGCCCCACCGCCACCGAGAGCTTACGGCACGGGCGCACAGGGAATGATGACGTCACACCCCAACTTCCGGACCCCATAGCAGCCAAAGTAAGTATAATTTCGTCTTTTTTTTTACATACCCATACTGAGGGAAGGGTTTTTGACACTTTAAAAAGAAAAAAGAATTTTTTCCAGAGAATTTATTTCCTGCGCACTGCGGGGGTGTCACATTTGGAGGCAACGCAGTTAAGGGGTTAACCTTGTCATTTATAGTACAAAAAAAAAATTGTACACTAAAATGTTTACAAAAAAAACAATGTTGAATGTAATGAAACACCATTTTCTGGGCGAGTCCCGGAGGCTTCCCGGAGCTATCCAGGCTGAATGGATATGTATAACTTTCTGGCATTAGTCAAAATGCTTGGAGTTCTTCTCTACCGGGAACCACGAGCCAGAACCTGGCCCCCTCAGAGAGGCACGAGGAGCAATGGCCTATAGAAACCCCCCTATGGTTGGGCGCATTCTCTTCTGCCATCGACCGGGACAGGCACCCCAGAAAGGTAGGAGCCCCAAAACAAACCCCTATTCTGGTGAAAATATTGCTACCGAAAGCCGAACAAGTGGACAGAACTCCCCAAACAAAATTATCAAACTAGCATGACGTCATCACGTCGGCGCGCTGCCGTCTGCGCAACCTCCTCCCCCTCCCTGGAAGGGGAAAGGGGGAGCCCAAGACCATCCACGCCGGCGATCCAACTGACAGTTCTTAGGCTGGATGTCAAAATACGCGAAAAACACCGCCGACTGGAGGGAGGGAGGGAGGGATGCCGGGGAGCCTCCAGGACTCATCCAAAAAATGGCATTTCATTACATTCAACGCTGGTTTTCTGGGGGGGGGGGGGAAACCCCGTCGGCTTCCTGGAGCTACCTCACCACAGATAAGGAAAATAGGAAAGGATCCGGGAGGCAGATGCCACGCGCCCTAACCTAAAAAACCAAAACGAGGAGAAGAAGAAAACAGACCACCTGGGCCAACGACCAGAACGGCACCGGAAAATCAAGAGCAGGCCGAAGGTGAAACAACACCCAAGACAGCAAGCGGAACGGAGCAGAAGGAACAGCCACACCGAACGCAAGCTGGAGCGGCTCCGCCAGCACCACCCAAGACGAGGCGACAGAACACGGTCCCAGACGATGGTCCCAGACGACAGTCCCGGAACAACCCCGAAGGGAAGACAAGCCAACCCTATCAGAGACCGAAGGACCCTTCGCAGTGATAGGAAAATCGGAAGGACCGCCAGGAAAACTACACACCGCTTCCGAGACGAAGCATGCAGGCGGGAGACCAACAACGAAGCCACCAATGCCCATACAAGCAACGAGAACTAGAGACAAAAACCTGAAGGAAAGAACAAACCAGCCATGTAGAGAGCTGGACCAATCCGCAAAAAGAGGCGGAGCCGCGGTAAGACCCACAGGACTGGAACCGAGGAAGGTAGCAGGTCCTGCCAGGTAGGCAAAATCAAAAAGAACAGACGCCAGGGAACAAGGAACCCAATCCTAGCGAAACAAAAAGGAACCAACCCAGGCGAGCAGAAACGCCTCGTCCGGGAGGAACCCCCTCCCCCAGGATCCCTGAAGGACCAACAAGGCCAAACACCAAGGAGCAAGGCCCAGGCAGAGGCCAACGAGGAAAACAAGCACCACGGACGAAAGCGTCAGACGCGAAGCGAAAACAGCGACCCCGCAACCCAAAGGAGCAGTGCTACCAGCTCCAGCAGGGAAGAACGACGCACGCATCTCCAAGGTATCCAAGAGGAGAACTACACAGGACGTGAATCTGCAGGAAAACAAACACACATTCCGGAAAAGGAACAAAGAAAAGCCGGAGCCAGGACCGGAATCCCGGCTACCCGTCCCAAGAAAAGGAACCAGTAGGGCAGGAGCGGTGGACTGAAAGGTCACAACCCCACACAGACAGTGCAGCACAGAAGCCTGCAGTGAGATACAAAGAAAAAGTGAAGGAACTCAGTACCCAAACTGAACACCGGGGTAGTCCAAAAGCAGGGAACTGAACATGGACAGAGGCCCATCCGAGAACCCAACATCAGTATAGCCAAAAACCACCGGCCCAGATACATAGTCAAGTGTAGCATAGGAGGAGGAAAAATGGAAAAACCAGCGTTGAATGTAATGAAACGCCATTTTCTGGGTGAGACCCGGAGGCTACCTGGAGCTTACTAGGCTGATATGCTAATGTCAGACTTTGACATCAGTCATGTGTATGGAGTTCTTTGGGCCTACCGGGAACCACGAGCCAGAACCTGGCCCCCCTCTAGAGAGGCAAGGGGAGCAATGGCCTATAGAAACCCCCGTGTGGTTGGAAGCATTCTATGTCTGCCATCGACCGGGTCAGGCACCCAGAAAAGTAAGCGTCCCAAAACAAACCCCTATTCTGGTGAAAATTGCAACCAAAAAGCTGAACAAGTGAATAGAACTCCCCAAACAAAAACTAGCAAACTAATATGACGTCACGCGTCACCGCGCCGCAGTCTGCGCAGCTCCCACCTCCCTGGGAGTGGGGAAGGGGGACCCCAGACCTCCTGTGCCGGCGATCCACACCCCAGTTCTGAGGCTGGATGTCAAAACACGCGAAAAAAACGCCGACCAGAAGGAGGGAGGGATACCGAGGAGCCTCCGGGTCTCGCCCAGAAAATGGCGTTTCATTACATTTAACGCTGGTTTTCTGGGGGGGAGCCCCTACGACTCCTCGGAGCTAACTCCCCACAGAGGAAGAATAGGGACTAATCCAGGAGGCGGTCGCTGCACACTCCTCAACCCGAAGCCGAGACAACTGGCTGCATCCACCGACCCAAGCGACACAGGCCCGACCGAGCCCAGGGACATGAACGAGGCAACGAGCAGCCAGGACCCTGTTCGACCGCCAAAATCCCCACGCCCGAATGTCCGCCCAAGACAGTCTCAAAGAACGGCAGCAAGAGCCGTGAACTTGTGAACGTCACGGGCATAGACCGCAGTCTGGCCAGCCTTAATAACCCTGCAGATGACCTGGGAGACCCGCACCTGCGAACAGGGGAGAAGGGAAACCGGATCAACCCAAAGCGCATCCACGGACACAGAAGCCGTGGCGCGCCAATAACGGCGGAGCCGTAACCGGGCACAAAACATGATGCACCCCCGGCCTAACCAACAAAGCATCAACAACCCAGGGACCCCTCTGGAAAGCAGCAGTCTCATTCTTCGCCAGAAAAGAAGGAGAAGGCTGCAGAAGAACAAAACGATCACCCCGACCAAAGGAGCAGAAACCCCAGTGCCGGAGGGGAGCATGAAACTCACCAACCCTACCCCCAGAGGCTAATGCCAACAGGAAAAAAGAGCCCCGGAGAAACAAACCGGAACCGAAGGGGCCACAAGAAACCGAGAAGAAAAGAGAGCACCCAGTCCAACTACCAGGATGGCTCAGACGGCGCATGAGTAGGCCGGATCTGAACCAACGCACTAGACAACTTAAGGAATGGCGCAGAAGTAACATCAACACCAAACGCAAGCGGAAGCGACCCCGCCAGCGCTGCACGAAACGAGGCGACAGTATGCAACAAAATGATCCCTCATAAGAGAAGGACAAGATCATGCCAACAAAACACAGCTACCTAAGAAGGGACACAAGGAAAAAGGAAGGACTGCCAAAATACCCTACACTGCCGCCAAGAAGAAGTACGCAGGTGGGACACCATCAACGAAGCCACCTGACCACCAACAGAAGGCGGGACTCCAGGCAGAGCCAAACCAGTCCCGCCACGGACCAAACAAGCCGTAGAAGAGGCGGAGCCGCAGGAAGATCTCGGGTGCGACCACCGAACAGGCAAAGCCGGAAACCCGAACCAGCAAAGGAGGAGATGGAAAGTCCGTCGTATAGAAAAAACATACCAACACCAGCGAGCATGCCAGGAGGTCAGAGACCACGGCCCCGACTGAGACATGAAAGAAGGGACACCGCGAAATGCGGAAAAAGCCAGCAGGGAAAAAGCAACAGGCAGGGGAAAGCCAGGAACCAGAAATCCAAACCTAGCAAAGGACAGCCAAAAGGCAGGCAGCAAACGGGAACGAAAGGCATGCCAACAACACAAAGACGTTGGTCAGGTCCCAACACAAGACCAAACTGAAAAAAATGCAAGGGGCGCCACCAGACCAGCACCCGGACCAGGGGGTATGAGCCAAGAGGAGACAACGGGAAGGAAACCGCACGGCAGCAGGAGACAGAAGAACCAGAGGGGACAACAACACCACAAGCAAGACCCACAGAGGAAATGAGAGGGTAGACAAAGACAGACCAAGAAACACAAGGGGCACACGTACCAGGGGACACAGGCAGAATGGATGCCCAATGAGCAAAAGAAATGACAGAAGGATTCCAGCATCAGAGTAGGAGACAAATGGAATGCATGAGGAAGGGATGTGGTGGAGGCAGACCCCGCTCACACAGTCAAGTACAGATACAACAGAGCCCAGTAGGCTCAGGAAGCTGGACCCAAGCCGAACGAAAGGAGACACCAAAAACCCAGAGCGCAACCCCCGCAAACACAATGAGGGAAGCACAACAAACACAGAGGGCCTGTAAATGATAGGCGAGTGACAGAGGGGCAGGACTAAAGAGCCAAAACTCAACCCCAGCAAGCACAACTAGGTGAAGACAACTAGGGAAGTAGAGAGAACCCAACGTACCTGGAAGGGCTAAGTCAGGCACTGCAAGGCAGGCAAGGCATGAGTGACCCAGAGAAGATCATTGTAACAAATAGCACAGACAAACAAGGTAAGATCCTAAGTGTTGACAGACGTTAATCTCCCTGTTTGAAGAGCTGGTCACTGGGGACAGTTAAGCAAGTCCCAGCTGCATCTGGGTACAAGTGACAGGATGAACAACCCACTGGGTTCCCCTCCTATTGGGGAGTGTTGAACACGCCACTATGGCGGTATGCCCACTCACAGGATGATTGGACACACCGTCACAGCAGCACGTAAGAAAATACAATATCTTTGCCCAGTAAACTCGCCCCTGGGGCAAAAGTGAGGAAAAAAACAAATTAGGAAGGCCCCCAGGAGGAAAACACGCAAGAGCCAAACAAAACTCCACAACCAACTCCATCACACATCCTCAGTAACAAAACTGCATCAAAATGTCACCTCATAACATCCCGACACAGTAACATGTACCTCATAATAGTCACCACCACCACATTGTACCTCGTAATATGGTGGAGGTGGAGCCTCGGGATTGACTCCAGCATACGAGTGGGACTGGATGGGTACAATGAGGAGCTGCTCCGCATGGGCCAAGAGGCCCCCTGCAGGCACTTGTGTTCTGCCATTCTCACATTCGCACCCCAAAGACCAAGAACCAACGCCTGACTGGAAATGACGCCAGACCGCATAAACTCGCCTGCAGAACATAGGCATGAATGTGACACGACAATATGGAGCCGAGAAGATTCCGGGAGCACCACCAGAGGAGGTAGGGCAGAGTCTCACATGCAGAAGGTGAGGGGAGAGGCAAAGGAGGGGCCCACACCCATAACACAGGGAAAACTCCAGCACCCTGCCCATAGCTGCAAGCCAGAACACCCCAGTAGCCACGGGGAACGGACTGGAGAATGGAGAAAAGCTAGAGGTGAAGCACCCGAAAGAAAAGGATGGAAAACACCAGCACTTGTGCACACTGCCCAGACCAAAACAAACTCCCACGGCGCACACGCACAACCCGCTCGGCGGGAAGGCGCCAACTAGGACTACTTTACAAGAAAAGTAGTCCAAACAGTTCGTGACCCAAGGGATTCGCGCAGGAGCAGAAACAGCCCAGCGCATGGGAACAGGAGCCAAAAAACAGGAAGCAGTGACATACATAGCCGATGTACTTAATGAAGATGAGGAACTTAACCGGCAACCCAACTGGGCTACAAGTAGCCCAATCCAGCATCCCAGACAAGGAGTATGGAAAGAAAACGAACAGTGCAGAAACCGAGCACGGAGAAAAGATACAGGAACAAAAGATCGAGATAGGGCCAAAAACCAAGAATAAGCCCGGAAGAGGACCAACAAGCCCTAGAAAGGACTAGAGGGAAGCCACATCGAAAGACGACAGATGTTCCAATAATACAGGAAGTAGCGAAAAACCTTCTCAAACCTTCAAGAACCATACAAATAAGCACAAATCACGAAGGCACACAAAAGCACAGCTGCATCCGAGACCAAAAGTCACGCAGAACCCCACGAAGAGGGGAACATGACGGGGAAGTCCCGTCCCATGAAGAGGGGGGAATAAACAGAAAAGAGCACCCACCAACAAGACGGAACCAATAGACTCGAGGGACAAGGAAACGAGCCCGGGGAGGGGCCAACGCCCAACAACTCATACAGAGAGGGGGGGAAAAGAAGAACCCCACTCTGCGTAACCGCAAGCCCCGCTCAGAGGGTAGAACAATCCCTGAGGGGTCCAACGGGGCCCAAGGCCCCCAAGGCAGCCCCTCCCCAGCCCCGGGAACCCACACGACAGACCCCGGGGTCGAGCCGTCCCCCCAAAGTCCCGGCATCACAAGAAAAAACCGGGGCAGCCGCGAAAGTACTAAGGAAGGGAGCCTACTGGCACACTCATACAACACGGCTGAGGGAACAGGCTCAAATGCCAGTCTACCAAACAACTTTCTAAGAACTGAACCCCCGGGACGTGCACACTCATGGGGACCTAGCAGGGGGGAACCACCGGAAAAGGAAGAGTACGCAGTACAAAGGGGGAAAGAACCAAGGCAGATCCCCCCACCAGGTAGACAAACAAAGAAAAAAGGAAACCCCATAAGAGGACAGCGTACCCAGGCAGAACAGAGTCGGCCGCTATGACTGGTGAAAACAAGCTGCGCAGTACCCTGCGCCCCACCAGTGCAAACTGTCCCTTACCCCAAGGCAAACAAGGGAGACAGAACACCCTAGCACACAAAGGGCTGCCAAAAACCAAGCAGTAAACAGTCTAGCAGGGGCAGAACCCAAGGGACTTGTGGAAGGGAACCCCAAGCCCCAAGGGCAGTACAGTGCTTCCTCAGTCTAATGAACCCCGCTCTATCGAATTCCCGGAAGAACCGAACAAATTGAATTCGGTACCAAATGTTCAGTGGAACATTCAAATGTTCGATTAAGCGAGGAATGTTCGTCCAAGCAGTCACCGAGGCCGAGCATAGGAGCTGGCTATCAACTATGATTCGCCAGAGTGTAAACAGTTATATAGTGTTTTATTATCCTTACCCATTGTTTCTAAGGAGAAATAGTGATAAAAATGGTGATAAAATGGTGTCAGGGGGCATTGGTGAGAGAGTTGCCAGGAGGCAAGTGGTGTCAGTAGGGGCTGGTTGTCAGTGGTAGAAGTTGTCAAGGAAAACTGGAGTAATAGTGGTGTCAGTAGAGGCTGGTTGTCAGTGGTAGAAGTTGTCAAGGAAAACTGGAGTAATAGTGGTGTCAGTAGAGGCTGGTTGTCAGTGGTAGAAGTTGTCAAGGGAAACTGGAGTAATAGTGGTGTCAGTAGAGGCTGGTTGTCAGTGGTAGAAGTTGTCAAGGGAAACTGGAGTAATAGTGGTGTCAGTAGAGGCTGGTTGTCAGTGGTAGAAGTTGTCAAGGAAAACTGGAGTAATAGTGGTGTCAGTAGAGGCTGGTTGTCAGTGGTAGAAGTTGTCAAGGGAAACTGGAGTAATAGTGGTGTCAGTAGAGGCTGGTTGTCAGTGGTAGAAGTTGTCAAGGGAAACTGGAGTAATAGTGGTGTCAGTAGAGGCTGGTTGTCAGTGGTAGAAGTTGTCAAGGGAAACTGGAGTAATAGTGGTGTCAGTAGAGGCTGGTTGTCAGTGGTAGAAGTTGTCAAGGGAAACTGGAGTAATAGTGGTGTCAGTAGAGGCTGTAGAGGCAACATGTGACTGGCACCTCCATGCTCCCCTCCAGCCTCCCTCCCTGCCCCCTCCACCTCCATGCTCCCCTCCAGCCTCCCTCCCTGCCCCCTCCACCTCCATGCTCCCCTCCAGCCTCCCTCCCTGCCCCTCCACCTCCATGCTCCCCCTCCCACCCCCCTACCCCCACCCTCCTGCACCTGACCACCAGAGACCAGCCACTAAAATAGTAACAGGAATCGATAAAATTGATAGGGAAGAATTACTGAGACCCGGAACTTCAAGAACAAGAGGTCATAGATTTAAACTAATGAAACAAAACTGCCGGAGAAATATAAGAAAATTCACTTTTGTAAACAGAGTGGTAGACGGTTGGAACAAGTTAGGTGAGAAGGTGGTGGAGGCCAAAACCGTCAGTAATTTTAAAGCGTTATATGACAAAGAGTGCTAGGGAGACGAGACACCACGAGCGTAGCTCTCATCCTGTAACTATACTTAGGTAATTACACTTAGGTAATTACTAACTCTCCTCTCGTCGTCAGATGCCACGAGTCAATTTAATGATAATTATCGCATTATCTACACTGAAAATAGCCTTTTTATTAGAAAAAATCATATTGAAGCAATAATAATGGTGAAAATTGTGATATTCACAATACATATTTTAAACACATTTCGTTATGCACCCACCACTAGCAAGGACTCGCCTGAGGATGCCCAGGCAACTGGACCAGCACCCAGCACTAGCAAGGACTCGCCTGAGGATGCCCAGGCAACTGGACCAGCACCCAGCACTAGCAAGGACTCGCCTGAGGATGCCCAGGCAACTGGACCAGCACCCAGCACTAGCAAGGACTCACCTGAGAATGCCCAGGCAACTGGACCAGCACCTAGCACTAGCAAGAACTCACCTGAGGATGCCCAGGCAACTGGACCAGCACCCAGCACTAGCAAGGACTCGCCTGAGGATGCCCAGACAACTGGACCAGCATCTATCACTAGCAAGGACTCGCCTGAGGATGCCCAGACAACTGGACCAGCAAATAGCACTAGGAAGGACTCGCCTGAGGATGCCCAGGCAACTGGACCAGCACCCAGCACTAGCAAGGACTCGCCTGAGGATGCCCAGGCAGCTGGACCAGCACCCAGCACTAGCTATAACTTACCTGGGCATCCTTACCTGCACTTGAGCTGGGCATAACTTACCTGCACTTGAGCTGTACAACACAGTTCTAATGACATAAATGTACAAAGTATAAAAAGTGTAGTTTAAGTGATACAGTACAGTACACGTTAACTTCAGTAGTGTGATTTTAGTGGTCTGAACTTTATGTACAGACTGTAGTGTATAATGTACATTTGTTAGAAAAGTTACTGTTCTTTAATGAATTTATATTCATATCATATCTGGCACTCTCAGGGTATTGAGGCTAAAAGTCTGCATTACACAACTCAGCTGGTAAGGTAAGTACAGTAAAACACAATAACAATTTATTGCTAGATTTAAAAACTAGATTTTATATTTAGAAAGAGTACATAAATTAAGCTTTAATTTTTTTTTTTTTTGGGGGGGGGGGGGGTCGGAGGGTTTTTTTGGGGGGCCGGACAGATGGAACGAATTCCGCACTGGAACGAATCGGCCTCACCCCATATAGTTCGTTCAAGTGAGGACACACTGTACTTACAGGGCACCTAGGGAAGGAAACCCTAGGCGCATGCAGCCCGAGTACTGGAGAATCACTCCCGGCTCACGCACCACCTAGAAGACAGTCACCACACACCACAGTGCTGAAACAACCACCGGAGCAAGAGCACATGACCTCAGCCTTTAGCATCAGCCAAAGAACTGGGGGTGTGGATCGCCGGCGTGGGAGGTCTGGGGCTCCCCCTTCCCCCTTCCCAGGAGGGGGGAGCTACTCAGACAGCGGTGCAGCGACGGGTGACGTCATATTAGTTTGCTAGTTTTTGTTTGGGGAGTTCTATTCACCCATTCGGCTTTTTGGTTGCAATTTTCACCACAACAGGGGGTTTGCTTTGGGATGCTTACCTTTCTGGGTGCCTGACCCGCTCGATGGCAGACACAGAATGCTTCCAACTACACGGGGGTTTCTATAGGCCATTGCTCTCCTTGCCTCTTCTGAGGGGGCCAGGTTCTGGCTCGTGGTCCCCGGTAGGCCCATAGAACTCTGTACACATGACTGATGCCAAAGTCTGACATTAGCATATCAGCCTAGTAAGCTCCGGGGAGCCGAAGGGGCTCCCCCCAGAAAATATTTTTTAGGGAAATTTGTTGTTTTTTTTTTAGTTGTTTTTCTCCTTTGTTTACTATTTGAATTTGTTTTAACCTTTACATCCTGGAGAGTGCATATTCATCCCTAACTATGTGATGTGACAAAATCAGAGATGTGGTTTATATGATCATGATGTACTGCATAATGCAAATGCTTCACAATTATCCTCCCAAAGTTATTACAAAGTAGTATCTTTTATCAGAATTATCTCTTCCTTTCGATTACCATATATTAACTAGTTCAGCCAATGGCACCGATACTTTTGAGATCTTCAAGATTATTAATGAGTGCAGAAAAATCATCCTAATAACAATGAACTCATTCACACAAGTCATTCCGCATATTTGATACTGAAGGATAACAATAAGGATTCACTGGCACCAATATCCATTGGGATTTAGCCCCAACCTAAGGTCTACCACCCTCCCTGCTTCAGGCCAATTACCAGGAGGATAACACACTGGTTCAGGCCCACCCAAGGTCAACGACACACTGGTTCAGGCCCACCCAAGGTCAACGACACACTGGTTCAGGCCCACCCAAGGTCAACGACACACTGGTTCAGGCCCACCCAAGGTCAACGACACACTGGTTCAGGCCCACCCAAGGTCAACAATACAGTGGGTCAAATCCACCCCAGATCAATGACACAGTTGGCCAAGGCCACCTTGGGTAAACCCAACCCTGGGCCACTGCACCCTGGGCCACTGCACCCTGGGCCACTGCACCCTGGGTACCTGCACCCTGGGCCACTGCACCCTGGGCCACTGCACCCTGGGCCACTGCACCCTGGGTCACTGCACCCTGGGTCACTGCACCCTGGGTCACTGCACCCTGGGTCACTGCACCCTGGGTCACTGCACCAAAGGTGTAAAACACCGAACCTTTATGTAATGAGTAAATGATGATCATAAATATTATGACGAAACTTTAATGCCATATACATTTGACTCAATGAACATTTACATTAAAATTTGATTTGTTTCCAAGTACAAATATAGATTACAAAGCCTATAAAACAACCTGATGAGATGAGATGAGATGAGGAGAAGACGACATCACCGACACTCTTCAATGGTATTTGTCACATAATGACATCCAATTAAGCCCCAACAAGAAATTAAACTTTTTCTAATATATGTGAATTACAAAAACCATGTATTCCATTGCAATGCTTCGAGTGATCCCAAAGAAAGTTATATTTAAGTTAATGGGACATATATCAGCAGAGTCATCGGTGACTCTCTCCATCGCTAAAACTAATTAATCAACACAAAGTGAGAGCGTGATGGAAACACTACGCTACCCCACATAAAAGTAAGAGGCAGTACCACAATATATACAAGTGACTTGAGACTGACTACAGGTGTTTATGGTGGTCAGAGTAGTTAGCCTCAGTGAGATCAAACACTGTGTTAGGAGGGTGCTGCCGCCACGTCTCTCAAAAGCCAAATTAATAATATCCAGCACCATATTAAGGGTAGGATGCACCACCACTCTGCACCTGATAGTACTGAACAGATCAAGCAGTGGACCAAGCAAAAATGTGTGCAACAGGTCTGGTAACTTCCCGCATCCTATTTGGAACTACTGACCCTAAAGTTATTACCTTAAAAAAAATTACAAAGTTCATTTTGACCTTAGAAACACAAATACCGGAACGATTCATTTATCAGTTTAAATGCGAATAACATACGTTACCAGACCCTCCAGCACTGTTTTTGCATGGCAATAGTATAAGAAAAATCCCAGTGGGGTTTGGCAACTGGGTCTACATACCTACATCAACAAAAAAATATTATTTTGAGAGAAAAATAGTATTTTGAGTTGATAAGACACCCATTACTGCACTATTGGAGAGAATTTGACTATAGTTACAACTAGAGTGACCATGTTGTAAGCAATATATCGGCAACAAGGGTAATGTAACCCTTCACCCGTTACTAACACTAGTTCAAAAATCATAATAGGTTTTGGATGTAAAAAATGGTTTAAATTGAGGACTAAGATTCATGCATTTTGATAATATTTTTTCAACTTCCAAGAATTATTTATGTTTACTCTTCTTCTGTGATCAATTTCATTAAAGGGATTTGCACACTGTACATAATTCCTTACCACCTTCTTCACCTTCATCAAAAGCAAAGGCAAAAAATGTTCCATTAAAATTTGCAGTGAACTTGCATCTACGTTTCTACATGTTAAAATTCATGTGATTGTCGCAACAAGAAAAATACTGCACAGGAAAGCAACCAATAAAACTACAGGAAGAGGTAGGAAGGTGGTAAACAAATGCTGGCTTTGTACAGTATTTATAATGACAAATTATCCATATTGCTGAACCAAAAGTATATTCCAACACCGTTCCAGTACATACTGTCATTAGTTTCAGTTAAGAAAATACAATAAACTATTGTACAGAAAGTCTTTAAATGTTCATTTTGTAAAACAGTGTGGGTTTTAGCAGCTTGTCATTTCCACATTAATGGGAGGTTAATGCACTACTGTGTTCACATCTTGTAATACAAGCACCATGACCAAAACTTCATAATGCCAGCAGGTAATTATTAAATAATCATTATTATAGCAAGTACTACTCTTATTATTGAAATACATTACTTAAATATAGGACTATTTTTTTTGTATTTAAATGTTCAACATTTTTTAACCCCAAAAAATTCCGGAAAATCCGTCGGAGTGAGTGTGGTCGGAAATTTTAGAACACAAACGGTCACCCTAGTTAGAACTCAACTGCCAAATAAAAAAAAATCAACTTTTTGTATGTACCACCAAAAATGTTACTGACAAACTAGCAACGTTAGCTGCATCACGATGCCAGTATCCTGTGCTGTAAGAGTCTGAGATTACATGTGTGTGTGTTGCTCTTATCTTTCTTACAAATTTTCACACAACTTTCTAATGTTGTCTTTAAACACTTTATATTGCACTCAAGCCATGTGGGTCCAACATCAGGACAAGTAAATGCAATATTAATATGCCTTGACAAAATAATATTTCTTTGAATATTTAAGTCTTAAACAGGAATTAAAACCTATCTAATTTTAATAGTTTGTATAACACCATCATGTAAGAACTGTATTTTTGTCAATACAAAAATTAAAAGCTGTTACGTATTAAATGTGTGACAATACTTCTGTGAACTGAAAAATTATAAAACGACATTTCTTACATTTTCACATTGATTCCTAAAACACGCAGATCTAGGATACAAAGGTTATTGGTTAGTTTTCCTGGACTCAACACATCTTAGTCATTCAAAATTTTGAGTTTAACTGCATCAACTTCAAGGCTTTTTAACCATATTGCAAGACTATGAGAACCCACAAGCATGATCAACAAGCCTGCAAAAATGGCCACCCGGTGGACCTATGGCACAACTCTGAAGTCAGGGCAACAGGATTACTCTTCCAGGTCTAACCTGCAATGTTGACACAGAATTTGTTGGTAACGCCCCACTCATCGCGTAAGCTCAGGTTGAACATGGAGTAATCAGGGCGGCCTGTTACTTCCGAGTCAATAGTGAGGAAAGAGGGCAGGCGGCGCTGCAGTTCCTCAGAAGGAAGAGTGGAATATGTCTCCAAGAGGATAAGCCCTTCACACCTGTAAAGAAAGATAAAGAAATGTTAATGCTGGAACAAACTTGCATGATTTTTGGCAATGTTCACTCTGATATAAATAACTAGAAAAAACAGGGTTGAATGTAATGAAATGCCATTTTCTGGGTGAGCCCCGGAGGGTCCTGGAGCTATCGGGCTAATGTGTGGTATATTAGACTGGGGCCTGCCTAATATACCACACATAATAACACTATCGCTCGCTTTGGACACCAATCACGTCCACTTTTTTTCTCTCGAGTCCTAGCCATAGACAGAGCTCGCGTCCAATACAAAAATATTTGTATAAAATTCATTTTTTATCCAATCGACTTCAGAATAATTTCAAAATAAGCGCCTTTAGAGTGCACACAATTTGACACCAAAATGAAAGATGTAACACGAAACTTGATGTCAGAATACTTGATAGACTATAAATACATTTTTGCTCAAAATTTTAAAATATTTGTTAAAATGCTATTTATTGTGCTACTATTTTGGGACTAGTTTTAAAATGCTCGCCTTTACATTGCAAACAATTTGATACCAAAATGAAAGATGTAACACAAACATTTATGTCAGAACACTAGAAAGATATAAATAATTTTGTGATGAGCTTCCAAAATTAAAATATTTGTTAAAATTCCATTTAATGCTCTATTATTATGGGACTAGTTTTAAAATACGCACATTTATATTGCAAAAAATTTGATACTAAAATGAAAGACGTAACACGAAAATTGATGTTATCAAACTGAACGAGTATACATATTAGATTGCGGTGTGCCAGTTGGTGCTCGTTTACAGGTAACTTTAGGCTTTCTTGCGGGGAGGCACGCCGGGCTTTTATACATTATATGCACATACACCTGTTGGAATTTAATTGCAAACACAATGATACCAAAACGAACGCCGTAGCACGAGAGTTAAGGTGAGAAAACTAAAACGAGTATACACATTTTACTGATTTTGTGCGCCCACGGGTAACTTTTGCCAACTTTAGGCTTTGCTGTTGGGAGTCATGCCAGGCTTTTGGACATTATTTGCATATACACTTGTAGGGAATTCTATTGCAAACACAATGATACCAAAACAAATGACATACAGAGCACCACTTGGTTTCCGAACCCCTTGGGGACGAGACCCGTCGGTTAACATGTAAGTTCGTATACGAGAAATAGAGGGGAAAAAATAAACTAGAAATGTAAAAAGAAATTTTTCCGAAAAATTTATGAAAAAAACTCTAGGGGAAAAAATCGTCAGGTTCATGGCGTAAATGCGACCGTGTTTTGTTTGTACTCATCAATAAGTGAAGTCCTGATCCGCTTTATAAAAGTCCTTAATTGTTCCTAACTGATTATTAAGACGTCTGGCAAACATCCTCTGGATGTTTCCTGCCAGCCTGCAGGCACATCCTGCCTAAAATATACGATGATGTACTGTACATTTAAGAAACAAATCTGGGTCACAGGTCTGTGGAGTGTGGTTAGGCTTACGGAGTCAGCCAGTCCCTCCCCCACCACCAACACACCTCCCCATCTCCCCCCACCACTGACACACCTTCCCCTCTCCCCCCACCACCGACACACCTCCCCCTCTCCCCCCACCACCGACACACCACCCCCACCCCCCACCCCAAACCCATACACCCATACACACACACACACACACACACACACACACACACACACACACACACACACACACACACACACACACACACACACACACACACACACACTCTCAAAGGTCACGTGGTTCACAGTTCACTTCAACACCCATATATCGCTTCCTGCCTGCCTGCCTCCTTCCCAGCCTGCCAGCCTGCCTCCTTCCCAGCCTGCCTCCTTCCCAGCCTGCCTCCTTCCCAGCCTGCCTCCTTCCCAGCCTGCCAGCCTGCCTCCTTCCCAACCTGCCAGCCTGCTTCCTTCCCAGCCTGCTTCCTTCCCAGCCTGCCTCCTTCCCAGCCTGCCTCCTTCCCAGCCTGCCTCCTTCCCAGCCTGCCTCCTTCCCAGCCTGCCTCCTTCCCAGCCTGCCTCCTTCCCAGCCTGCCTCCTTCCCAGCCTGCCTCCTTCCCAGCCTGCCAGCCTGCCTCCTTCCCAGCCTGCCAGCCTGCCTCCTTCCCAGCCTGCCAGCCTGCCAGCCTGCCTCCTTCCCAGCCTGCCAGCCTGCTTCCTTCCCAGCCTGCCTGCCTGCCTCCTTCCCAGCCTGCCAGCCTGCTTCCTTCTCAGCCTGCCTCCTTCCCAGCCTGCCAGCCTGCCTCCTTCCCAGCCTGCGAGCCTGCCTCCTTCCCAGCCTGCCAGCCAGCCTGCCTGTCAGCCTGCCTGCCTGCCAGCCTGCCTGCCTGCCAGCCTGCTTCCTTTCCAGCCAGCCTGCCTCCCCCCCTGCCATCATGCTAAAGGGTAGTGTGTGTTAGGCTTATCTTCGGGAATGAGCCGGTCTCACCCCCACCACCAACAAACCACCCGCCCCCCCTACATCCCATCTCTCAAGGTCACGCGGTTCAACCGCGTGACTACCACTCACTCCCTGCCTGCAAGCTAGCCTGCCTGCCTTCCTGCCTGTCTGCCTGCCTGTGCCTGCCTGCCTGCCTGTGCCTGCCTGCCTGCCTGTGCCTGCCAGCCTGCCTTTCCCTCCCTAATTCTCACTACTTCCATCCGTTCCTGCCTACCTCCTAGCATCTCTCCCTACCTCCCCCTCCCTCTTAGCATCTCTCCCTACCTCCTAACATCTCTCCATACCTCCCCCTCCCTCCTAGCATCTCTCTCCCCCCCTCTCTCACTGATTCTCCCCCCCCCCTCATTCATACTGCCTCCCACCTCAGCTCCATCGTCCATCCACCCACCAGTCAGCCATCACTGACGCAATGGGTGCATTTGGAGCCAACATGGTGCACAGATGTTTCTTGATTGTGCAGATATGTAAAACAAAAGCACAGAATGAACATTCCAGCCTTATGGCAATTCAAAATAATAGGAATAATAGGCCGTGAATCTGTGAAGTCACAGTGGGCAAACTGGACCATCGCCCACCCACCACCACAAGCCGGCGTGACGCTTGGTGGACCCCTTCCTACCCGAACTTTGTTCGGGTAGCATGACTCCCCAACCCCAATCGGGAAACTGGAAGTTTCGGATAACTAAAGTTCGGAAACCAAGTGGTGCTCTGTAGCACGAGAATAAAATCTCAAATCAAATAAATCCTCAAATCAAATAAATCTCAGGATAAATAATACGCAAATTTGTAACAAAGTAGATGGCAAATTCCTTGGCGTTCTCATTGACCACAAACTGAATTTTCAGGGACACATTCTAAATACTGTACATCAAAAAAAAGTTTCAAAACTGTTGGCATTCTTTCTAAGATCAGATATTATGTACCTCGCCCTGCCCTGGTGACGCTCTATTACTCCCTCATCTATCCTTATCTCAACTATGGTATTTATGCTTGGGGTTCTACTACCCAAAATCATTCACGTCCTCTAATTACTCAACACAGAGCTGCTATTAGGACACTAACTCTGGCCCCAGACATCACTCGGTACCCCTACTCAAATCTCTGAATATGTTAGATATTAAGTCACTGCACATCCTTTCATGTGTATTAATATTATTATTAATATTATTATTATTATTATTATTATTATTATAATAATAATAATAATTATTAAAATAAATCAAATCAAATCAAATATTATATATTATATTATATTATATTATATTATATTATATTATATTATATTAATATAATATAATATAATATAATATAATATAATATAATATAAATATAATATATATATATATACATAGTCTAGCTGGCAACATACCAGCGTCCATAAGACCTATCTTTTTTGGAGCATCTCTCTGTGCTCTAAAGAAAAAGGATGGAGGGATCAGGCCAATTGCTGTGGGCAATTCTCTCCGGCGTCTCGTCGCAAAGGCAGCTGCAAGAACAGTTAGTGATGCAGCGGCCAACATGCTGAAGCCAAAACAGCTCGGGTTTGGCATTCCACAAGGGTGTGAGGCGGCAGCCCATGCAGCTCGAGCCTTCATCGCCAACATCACAGACAAAAAGGCCCTTATCAAGCTAGATTTCAAAAATGCCTTCAATTTGGTGCGGAGGGATGCTGTACTCCGTGCGGTTCATAGTCATTTCCCTTCCCTCTACCCTTTTGTACATTCATGCTACAGTATGGATCTTAAGCTACTTTTTGGCGAACATGAAATTGACTCGCGAGAAGGCGTCCAACAGGGTGACCCCCTCGCTCCTCTCCTTTTCTGCTTAGTCATCAAACAAGTCACAGAGGTCCTGTCCAGCGAGCTTAACATCTGGTTCTTGGATGATGGTACCCTAGCTGGTTCCCAAGACTCCCTCGTGGAGGACATCAGAAAAATCCAGGAGCAAGGTGCAGTTTTAGGCCTCACCCTGAACCCTTCTAAATGTGAAATAATATGTTCCAACCAGGGCATCGTAGAGAGAATAGAGGGTCTTCTGCCAAATATCCATAAAACTAAACCTGAAGACAGCACACTCCTAGGAGCTCCCCTGGGGTTGAAAGCCATCGATGAGGTCCTTGATAAGAAAATCGCCGACCTTAAGAGGATGGATGGGAGGATTGAGGATATTGATGCTCATGATGCACTCTACCTCATCACCAGATGTCTGTCCCTCCCCAGGTTAACCTACTTTCTGAGGTGTTCACCATCTTACAGTAGCCAAAAACTAAGTGAGTATGACCGGTTACTGAAATCAATGCTAGAAAAAGCCCTTAACCTCTCTCTCGATGACCTACAGTGGAAACAAGCCTCTCTTCCCGTAAGACTTGGGGGCCTCGGAGTTCGAACAGCAACGCAAATCGCTGTTCCAGCCTTCCTGTCCTCCTTATCAGCATCCGACGACCTTGTGAAGGAAATTCTACCTGCCCACTTACTGGGCAGGTAGAATCAGCTGATCAGCTGGCAGGTGTACATGATCCCAATTTTACACGCTGTGCCACAGAGTGGGCCTCTCGTGCAGGCCAATCACCTCAACCACCATCCCCAAAATCCCACAAGCAATCCAGCTGGGATGGTCCCATTGTAGACCAAGTTGCTGCAGAGTGCCTGGGTGCTGCAACAACACAACACGACATTGCTCGCCTCACAGCAGTAGCAGCACCACATGCAGGGGATTTCCTGTTAGCAACCCCAATGTCGGCAACTGGCACGCGTCTCACACCACACGCCCTCCGAATTGCTGTGGCCCTCCGCCTTGCTGCCCCAATCCACACCAGATATAGGTGTATTTGCGGCGAGGTGGTGGCTGACAGGTACGGTCACCATGGCCTACTCTGCCAAAGCACAGGGGGATGGCACTCGAGGCACAGTGAAGTTAACGACATCATCAAGAGGAGCCTCACTACAGCTGGATGCCCAGCTGAAAGAGAGCCCCGTTACCTAACGCCCCGTAACTCTGATGCTCTTATTGGTCGCCCGGATGGTATCACAGTGAACCCCTGGAAGAATGGCAAGCAGTTGGTATGGGACTACACGTGCGTATCAACCCTGGCTAACACCTACATTAACCTCAGTGTTGCACAACCAGGTGGCGCTGCCACCCACAGGGAAGCAGCCAAATCCCGTAAGTATAGAGAACTGGATCACCACTACAATTTTGTCCCCATTGCTTCTGAGATGCTCGGCGCCTGGGGTAAAAGTGCTACCAGTTTTTTGAAGGAACTGGGTTCTAGGCTCATTGAAACAACAAGGGACCCGAGAGCTGCAAGCTTTCTTTTCCAGCGCCTCAGTGTGGCGATACAGAGGGGAAATGCGCACTGCATCCAGGGTTCCTGCCCGCCATCTGAGGAGCTGGAGGAACTCGACAACCTATGACAACCATCTTTGTAACCCATATGTAACTCCTTTTTTGTAACAAAGTTCAAATAAAGTAAATATATATGTGTACATACAAAAGAATGGGGGTGGTAGGAGAAGATAATATTAGTGTTCAGTGAGAGACCACAAGGTCTCCTCTGAATACTTTTTATTTTCTTCTCCGAGGCTATGGGTCCCCACATTGGCACCAGAGGTGGTACCCTCACAAACTTTTATATACATATATACATATATATACATATATATATATATATATATATATATATATATATATATATATATATATATATATATATATATATATTATATATATGTATATATATATGTATATATATATATGTATATATATATATATATATATATATATGTATATATATATGTATATATATATGTATATATATATGTATATATGTCGTACCTAATAGCCAGAACGCACTTCTCAGCCTACTATTCAAGGCCCGATTTGCCTAATAAGCCAAGTTTTCATGAATTAATGTTTTTTCGTCTACCTAACCTACCTAACCTAACCTAACCTAGCTTTTTTTGGCTACCTAACCTAACCTTACCTATAAATATAGGTTAGGTTAGGTTAGGTAGGGTTGGTTAGGTTCGGTCATATATCTATGTTAATTTTAACTCCAATAAAAAAAAATTGACCTCATACATAGAGAAAAGGGTTGCTTTATCATTTCATAAGAAAAAAATTATAGTAAATATATTATTTCAGGAAAACTTGGCTTATTAGGCAAATCGGGCCTTGAATAGTAGGCTGAGAAGTGAGTTCTGGCTACTAGGTACGACATATATATATGTATATATATATATATATATATATATGTATATATATATATATGTGTATATATATATATATATATATATATATATATATATATATATATATATATATATATATATATATATATATATATATATATATATATATATATATATATATATATATATATATATATATACATATATATATATATACATATATATATATATACATATATATATATACATATATATATACATATATATATATATATATATATATATATATATATATATATATATATATATATATATATATATATATATATATATATACACACTGAACTGTAATGCCAATCCTGACCTTATAAGCTTCATTGAAGGTTGTAACAGAACCCATGAGCACCACACCAGAAACAAATACCTTTTTGTGGGAAGCCCCTACGGCTCCCTGGAGCTTATCGGGCTAATGTATGTTATGTTAGACTAGGACATCAGATATGGAGTTCAGACCTACCAGGGACCAGCGCCAGAACCTGGCCCCTTCAGAGAGGTTTCAGGGAGCAATGGCCCTGGAAAACCCCATTATGATTGGGGGCTTTCCTTATCTGCCATCGACCGGGGTCAGGCACCCAGAAAGGTAGGCATAACAAAACAAACCCCACATGGTAAAAAACTACAACAAAAAACCGAACAGAGAGGTAGAAACTCCCTACAATCCCAAGGAAACAATCAAACAATCAATTTACTGCTGCGCCGGTCATCCACACAACCCTCCCCTCCCCTCCCCGGAAGGGGGAGGGGGGGGTCCCGGACCTCACCGCGCCGGTTGCCTGCAGTTCATAAGCTAGTGTCAACTGGGATAGACGCTTCTCTGGCCTCAAATTCCTGGGCAGTGTTTGCCTCGTGTGTCGTTCTCTGCTGTCTTTGTGGGGAGTGTGGTGGCCAGGAGTACCTCATCAGTGCCGAGGATGCATGCACTTAGGGGGCTTCCTTCCCTAGGCGCCCTGTGAGTACTGCCCCTACGTGTCTGGGTTATCTTCCCTGGGGCATTCGGGTACCGCTCCCGTAGGGGTTCTTGCTGCTCGGCATTTGCCTCGCCCTTGGGGCCCTTGTTTGGCCTCGGGTAGGGAGTGGTGTTGTGCTGGTTAGGGCGTCAAGGTGTTGCGCGACCTGCCACCTAAGCGTCGACCGGTTCCTGTTGCCTCTGGAGACAGTGTACTTTTGCGGGGTTTTTCTATTGTTTTGTTTTTGATTGCCTAGTAGAGGTTCTGCCTCGTGGGTCTACAGTTCCGCTGATATTGTTTTGGTGGCCCTCTGCTAGGCCCCCGTGCTTGTACATGTCCCAAGGAATTTTCAGTGTTATCATCTACCCTTGTTTGTTTGGGTTTCTTAACCGGTTAGCAACACCTTGCCCGGGCTTCCCGTAGTTGTTACCCTTCGGGCCCTGAAAACCCATCAGGGCTCGGGGACCCATGGATGCGTCTCCCGAGTTCCAGCCTGCCTTGGGCGGGTTTGAAGGTTGCAGCGTGCCCTTGTCTCAGGGTGACAGTCACCTGTTTTGCCTCCATCATGCTGCATGTTGGGTCACCGACACCTTTGACCCGGAGTCTTGCGAGTCATGTTCTCTGCTTGTGCTCCAGTTTTACTCTGAGGATGTTCCTATTAGGGTATAGGCAGTATCAGCGTTGCATGTTAGGTTTAGGTTATTGCAACGCGCTAGGTTGGTTTCCCACCCGGATGCCCCGAGGCTCCCCCGTTTTGGTTTTAGGGGACTCTGACCTGGGGGTGTTAGTCGCTTTGGCTTTGTCTCCTGCCGCGCCCCCTGGTCCTTCCCCTGTAGTTCTTCCTGCACCTTCCCCCGTGTCCAGCTCCAAAACGTCTGAGGGTTTCGGCCTCAGCACAGGGTTTAGTTTGATAATGAGACTCGGGCTGCCTCAGGGGCTGCCCCATCTGGGTAGGGGACGGAGGCATTTGAGTCGGTTCCTCCTGCCGAGGCTTCTGGGTCCCACCAGCAGACCCCTTTTTTGTCTACCTTTTCTTCAGGGGTAGAGGGTTTGGAGGACAGCTCTGCCCAGGGTCCCGACGTGGGGGATCCTAGGGCTGGGGAGGAGTCAACCTGGGGGCCTTGGGCCCCCTGTGACCCCACTTGGGTGCTTTTGCCTTCCTCGTGGGGCTTATTGCTGCAGGGGGAGGGATTTTCTTACCCCCCTTCCCTGTACGAGTATGATTTGGGTTCAGCTCCTCCCCGGGTTCGGTTCCAGGCGCCTTTGGGTACCTCGGATCCGTCTTTCCAGAGGTTTTCTACTTCCCGTATCTCTACGAAGGTGGCGCGGGAAGCTCTTGCTGCATACCCAGTCTATGCCTCTGCAATGGATCCGTCCTCGTTTGAGTTCGGTTCTTCTTCCCTTTTTGGGTGCGTTTGGAGGTTCCGGAGTCTTCCTGGCTGGCAGACTGCCCTTTCTTTTCGTTGGGGGCGTGGCATGGGTTCTGTCAGACCTGCACGCTTGATTGGCGGGAAACTTCTACTTTTATGCTGGTTTACCTGGGGGGGGGTTTGAGCACCTTAATGCGTGCTTGTTCGCTCCCGTGCTTTCTCGGGATGTTGGCCTTTTCCAGCTTCACGTGCTGGTTCCTCAGCTTTCGGCTTCGTTGGTTGCAGAGGAGTTGCTCGCCCGTGGGCATTTGGCTTTGGTCTTCCATTTCTTTTCCCTTCACGATCTGTCTTTTGCTGGCTTGAGAATGTGGGAGCGTTGAGTGAAGGGCCTTCGTCCGAGGCGCTGACTTCAGCAGCTAGGGCATCGGCTGCACTGTTGAAGCTCTTTGCGCCCATCCTGAAGGAAACGGTGTCTCTGTTTTTTGCTTCTCGCCTCACGTGCTGTCAGGCTGTGCTTGCCTTCTCTTTGGAATCCGCTTGGGTCTTGGCTCTTAGGTTTTCGTCTCTGTTTTGTCCGTTGCTGTTTGCAGAGACTGAGGTCTCTCAGTTTCCACATGCGGCTTCGTCCAGTTGTCGTCCGATGGCGGACTTGTTGATTCTCCGAACCGGTAGTTCTCAGCAGTTTTGGAGGGGTCGTGCCATGGTTCCGGGTTCCGCTGGTCGAGGTGGGCCATTGGTGCCAGTTTCTGAGCCGTTGTTCCCTTCGGGGCCAGCGTCGTCTGGTCGGCGCGGTGATCGCCCTGTTCGACGGTTGGGTTGTCGTAAGGGGCGTCAATCCTTTCGCGGTTCACCCCATTGACAGGGCGATGGGGGGGGGGAGGCTTGCTCTGTTTGCTCACACTTGGTCCCACAATTTGTGGGCCTTTTCGGTCGTGTCATCCGGCCTGCGGTGGCGTTGGGCGACTCGTTCTCCTTTGGGGGGTTCGGGGCTAACAGGGCAGGTTTCTTCTCCTGCGCATCGTCAAGTCGTCTTGGAATGGGTGCGCTTGGGCGTGGTCGAAACGACTACGTCCCTCAGGTGGGTTTCCCATCTGTTTCCAGTACCGAAACGGGACTGTGTGGATCTGAGGTTCATTCTGGACTTGTCCCGTCTGAACCCCTGGTTTCCTTACCCCTCCTTTCGGATGACTACTGTGTTTCAGGTCCAGCTTCTGTTGGAGCCTCAAGGACGCCTATTGGCACGTTCCTATTTATCCAGGGTTCAAGGACTGGTTAGGTTTCGTGGTGGGGCGTCACACTTACCGTTTTCGATGCCTACCTTTTGGCTTGACTCTGGCATCTCGCGTTTTCCCGCGTCTGACCTGGGTTGTGATGACCCGTCTGCATCTTTTAGGGATTCGGGTTTTGGCCTACCTCGACGACTGGCTGGTGTGGGCTCCCAGTCGGTCAGCTTGTCTGCTCGCCATTGATATGGTTCTTTCCCAGCTTGCCAGGTTCGGGTTCCTGGTGAACTGGAGGAAGTCTCATCAGGTTCCGTCCCAGGTTCGGACCTGGTTAGATCTTGTTTGGGATTCTCGGACCGCTTCCTTGTCTCTCCCTCCAGAGGCGTTGTTGCGGCTACGGGACCACCGTCGGCTGTTTCTGAGGGGGTCCCAGGTCACTCGGCAGTTGTACGACCGGTTGTGCGGGAGTCTGAACTTCACCGTGCTAGTCTACCCGCCTGGTCGGGTTTGGCTTTGGCGTCTGTTTTGGTTCCTTCGGGGACGTCCCTTCCGCCTCTCTTGCAATCGTTGGGTTCGTCCTCCGGGGGGCTTGTGTCGGTTGCTACGTCACAGGCTTCCTCTTCGGGGTTTTCAGGGTTCGGTGCCTTGGTGCCTTCCCGAGCCCTTGCTTGATGTGTTCATGGACAGTTCGTCTCTCGGCTGGGGCTTTGTGACCAGTGCTCACCAGGCAGGCCAGGGACAGTGGGGTCCGTCCTTCTGTCAGGCTCACAGCACGGTTCGGGAGTTCGCGGCAGTCTGGTTAGCGCTTCATAGGGTTCGGGTCGCTCGGGGATCGACCATTCGCCTCCATTCGGACTGTTCTCCAGTGGTTCATTGCCTGAACCGCGGGGGTTCTCTTCGGTCTTTGGCTCTTTGGGGTTGGTCTCTTCTAGTGGTTCGTCTGCTGGATTCTCGGGGTTTGGCTCTCGGTGCAGTTCATGTCCAGGGAGTGTCCAACATTCTGGCGGACGGTCTGTCACGCTTCCATCCCCTGTTCGCGGAGTGGACAGTCGATGACGACTCATTTCGTTGGATCTGCCAGATGTATGGTCTCCCAGATGTGGACCTCTTTGCATCAGCGTGGTCTCGGCGTCTCCCAATCTATGGGACGCCCTTCCCCAACTGCGAGGCGTTCGCTGTGGATGCCTTTCGGCAGGACTAGTCGAGGCGGGGTTACCTGTACCTCATACCCCCGGTCCAGCTGTTGCTTCGGGTTCTGGTTCGGTTGGAGACATTCCCAGGGAGAGTAGTCCTTGTGGCCCCTTGGTGGCTGGCCCGGCCTTGGTTTCCGATGCTATTGGCTCGGTGCCCGAACCCGGGATGTTTCCCCCGGTTCCGCCTCTTTCAGCAGATCGGCCAGGTCCAGTACAGGGCTGGTTCGAATTTCTCCTCTGCTCTTCACGTCTGGTCTTTTTGACGCGGGTGTATCACCATTTCTATGGTGATCAGGTGGCTTCGTTGATGGTGTCCCACCTGAGAGCTTCATCTCGGTGACAGTATGAAGTTTCCTGACGTTCTTTTCGCCATTTTCTGGCTCTTCGTAGGTTGTCTTTTCTTTCGGATTGGGTTGTCTTGTCCTTTCTTTCTTGGCTTTTTCAGGACCGTCATTTGATGCCTAATACTGTCGCCTCGTATCGTGCATCACTGGCGGAGCCGCTCAAGCTAGTGTTCAGGGTGGACATCACATTCGCCCCATTTCGTAAGCTTTACCGTGCTGTTTCACCTCCGGCCTGCTCATTTGCCTCCTGAGCCATCCTGGTCTTTGGACAGGGTGCTCTCATATCTTTCCTCTCTTCGGTTTGTGCTGGCCACTTCGGTTCCGGATTGTTTTTCCAAGGCTTCGTTTTTATTGGCATTGGCCTCTGGGGGCCGGGAAGGGGAGCTTCATGCTCTCCTCCAGCGCAGGGGTTTCTGCTCTTTTGGTCCTGAGGGTAGGTTTGTCCGTTTGCAGCCTTCTCCATCTTTTCTGGCGAAGAACGAGACGGCTGCTTTCCGGAGGAGTCCATCGGTCATTGATGCTTGGGTGGTTCGACCGGGGGGTGCATCATGTGTTGTGTCCGGTTGCAGCACTTTACCGTACTGCAACCGTTATCTGCGTGCCGTTACCTGCGTGCTTCAGCCGGGGTGGCTGGGGATGCACTTTGGGTTGATCCGGTTTCCCTCATTCCCTGTTCCAGGGCTCAGGTCTCCCAGGTGGTCCACAGGGTTATTAAGTCTAGCCAGCCTGTGGTCTATCCTCGCACCCATGACGTTTGGAAGTTTGCAGCTTTGGCTGCCATGTTTGGTAACATGTCTTGGGCTCATATTCGGGCGCATGGATTTTGGAAGTCGAACAGGGTCCTGGCCGCCCATTATTTGGTGAACGTCCCTGCTCCTCGGCGTTCTTGTGTTGCTTTGGGTCGCAGGTTGCAGCCAATTGTCGTGACTTCGCGTTGAGGAGTTTGTGGCCGCCGCCTCCCGGGTAAGTCCCCAATTCCTTTTCTTTGGGTATGTACCTCCAGGGAGCTGTAGGGGCTCCCCACAGAAAACCAGCGTTGAATGTAATGAAACGCCATTTTCTGGGTGAGCCCCGGAGGCTCCCTGGCTACCCTCCCTCCCATCCGGTCGGCGGGGTTTTACGCATTGGTTGAAGCCTAGTTTCCGAACTGAAGGCAGCCGGCATGGTGAGGTCCGCCCCCCCCCCCCCTCCCAGGGAGGGGAGGGCTGCGCGGACGACCGGCGCGGCAGTAAATTGATTGTTTGATTGTTTTCGGTTTTCTGTTGTAATTTTTTACCATGTGGGGTTTGTTTTGTTATGCCTACCTTTCTGGGTGCCTGACCTCGGTCGATGGCAGGTAAGGAAAACCCCGAACCATAATGGGGTTTTCCAGGGCCATTGCTCCCTGAAACCTCTCTGAAGGGGCCAGGTTCTGGTCCCTGGTAGGTCTGAACTCCATAGCTAATGTCCCAGTCTAACATAACATACATTAGCCCAAAAAGCTCCAGGGAGCCTCCGGGGCTCACCCAGAAAATAGCGTTTCATTACATTCAATGCTGGGTTTTTCATATTCCAAGAGTACGACTTAATCAAACTAGAAATGCTCTACAATTCAAGGGACCCAGAATGTGGAATGACCTACCCAATCATGTTAACACTATCGTTCTCTTTGGACATGACTCACGTCCATTTTTTTTCTCTCGAGTCCTAGCCGTGGAAAGGACTTGCGTCCACTACGAAAATATTTGTATAAAATAAATTTTTTATCCGATCGACCTCAGGATTGTTTCAAAATAAGCGCATTTACATTGCGCACAATTTGATACCAAAATGAAAGATATAACACAAAACTTGATGTCAGAACACTTGAAAGATTATAAACAAGTTTTTTGGTCTAAATTTTAAATTTTAAAATATTTGTTAAAATTCCAGTTATTGCTCTATTATTATGGGACTAGTTTCAAAATGTGCGCCTTTATTTTGCGAACAATTTGATACCAAAACAAACGATGTAACCTGAAAATTTATGTTATCAAACTGAACGCGTATACACATTAGGCAGCGATGTGCAAATTGGTGCTCGTTCACGGGTAACTTTAGGCTTTGCTGCAGGGAGTCTCGCCAGGCTTTTGGACATTATATGCATATACATCTGTAGGGAATTTAATTGTGAAAACAATGATATCAAAACAAATGATGTAGCACAAGAATTAAGGTGAGAAAACTAAAATGAGTATAGACATTTTACTGATTTTGTGCTCTCATGGTAACTTTTCCGACTTTAGGCTTTGCTGTGGGGAGTCTCGCCAGGCTTTTGGACATTATATGCATATACATCTGTAGGGAATTTAATTGCGAACATAATGATACCAAAATGAACGACGTAGCACAAGAATTAAGGCAAGAAAACTGAAACGAGTATACACATTTAGGCATCGCCGCACGCTCGCCCGCACCACTAGCCACATGACGTCGAAGTCTGCAGTGTGCGCGTGGCGCCGGTGATAGTGTTAAAAACTGTACCTCTCTCAACCAGTTTAAGATAAAAACTAAGCACTACCTAATTAACTCCCTGTAACCTACCTTACCCCTATAATGTCAACCCATGTCTGTTATTTTTAAACAATGCTGTCTGCCGACCAAATTGTGTTTTTGCTGTTTTTCTGCCATGTTCCCCCCTTTTTTATTTGTATATTTTCTCAACACATTTTATACTTTAATCTCAATTATTATTAAGTTTTAGTCTTTAGTGTTTTTCCTGCCCGAAAAGCTTTGCGTAACAGTGGCTTCAGGCATTTTATGTACTAGCTCTATCTATAAATTCATCAATATTTTTATCACCCCCTTGTATGTATGTACTTTACCTGAATAAACATTTGAATTTTTTTAAATTGAATTTTGAGAAAACTGAAACGAGTATACATATTTCAGTGTCGCCGCACGCACGCTCGCTCGCACGTCGGGGGCGTGACCTCTAAGTTGGAGGCACACATGCCCGGGACGCGATAGTGATAATATATATATATACACCACACTAATATAATAATAATAGTTAATAATAATATTATAATAATAATATAATAATAATAGTATAAATAATAATATACCACACATATCTAGTGTGGTATATTAGGGCCTGACAGCTGAGTGGACAGCGCTTTGTATTCGTAGTCCTGAGGTTCCGGGTTTGATCCCTGGTGGAAGTGGAAACAAATGAGCAGTTTCTTTCACCCTGATACCCCCTGTTCACCTAGCAGTAAATAGGTACCTGGGAGTTAACACTTTCGCGCTTTAGATTAGAGATAACTCGTCGCCGTTTTTTCTTACGATTCCGCATAACAGCCTACTTTTCTCGTCCATCGAAAAAATATTTCTATAAATTCCATCTTTTAACCGAAATGGATGGGGATACTCTCAGATTATATACGTTTTGTAGAGAATTTATTTGCGAATTTTTTGGTACCAGAATGAATATTATATCACATAAACTTCTATGAGTAAAAAAAAAAAAACACAAAGTATGTTTGGGGGTGTGGCGGGTGTGGCTCTGGGTGTGGCGGGCGTGTGGCAGTGGGTTCCCTTTAGCCGTTGATATATCCAACACGTGGGAAATATTTGTATGTGTTATGTATATGTCTGTGTAGGGAATTTTACTGCGATCACTGTCATACAAATTATAAAATGTTTCAACAAGTATAAACATGACAAACATCAAACGAACGAAAACAATGCGTTCGTTTCTGCCGCGAACGCATACTGAGCGACGTGGTTCTATATTTGGCGCTTCTCTTACACATGCTTTGTACAAATGTTATACATTGCATCTTATAGAAAATTTTATTGCGAACACATTGGTATAAAAAAGAAATACGTACATAGAAAAGTAGGGTCAGGAAACGTATAAATGTATAAACTTTCCAAGCATGATTTCCCCCCTGTGTTTTCGCCAGTGAGATCGCGGCTAACTACTCTCCACTTCACACACTCTTGCGGGTGGGCAATTACCTATATTAAACATTCATATGCATATGTCCGTGTAGAGAATTTTATTGTGATTCCAATGATACCAAAATTAGCGATGTAGGACAACTGTAGGCTTCGCAACCATTAAGAGAGTGGAAACATTTTGTTGCTGTTTGGCGCTCTTGGCGAGTAATCTGCATAGTTTTTTTATTTGGTGTTGATACTCCTTATGCTTGGGCGGCATTTTATAGGTATGCTCTTATAGACAATTTCATTGCGAACACAGTGATATCAAATTTAAATACGTGCGCTTTCAATTATTGTCAGGACAGTCAAAAGAGTGTACACTTTTTCGGTCTTACCGCGTAGGCGCGCGAAGTGCCGAAAGCATCTGGGGTATTGTTTTTTTTTGAGCGCCGAGAGCGCGAAAGTGTTAAACAGCTGCTACAGGCTGCTTCGTGGGGGGGTGTGACAAAAAGGAGGCCTGATCGAGGACCGGGCCGCGGGAACGTTAAGCCCCGAAATCATCTCAAGATAACCTCAAAAAGAAAGGTCATTAGTCTATGGAGTTCAGCCTACCGGTGACCATGAGACAGAACCCCCCTCAGAGAGGTTTCAAGGAGCAATAAACCTGGAAACCTCCCCTGGGGTTGGGGGTTTTCCCTTATCTGCCATCGACCGGGGTAAGTCAACGAAAGCAGCAACTGACGCAAAGCCCCCAAAGCAGAAGGGGCATCCTGGAAGGAACCAGAACAGACGCCGAAGCCAAACCCAACCCAGTGGGTAGAATAGCACGGCGAAATTCAAACTCCGCCGTGTGACCCCGGGACCCCTCCCCAGAAACTGCCGAAGTCGGGACCGCAGCCTCAGCAACGTCTCCGGAGGGAGAGACATAAAAGTGGTCCAAAAGTCCCAAACAAGACCCAGCCAGTTCCGAGCCTGGGACAAAACCAGATGGGACTTCCTCCAGTTCACCAGGAACCCGAATCTGGCGAGTTGGGAAAAACCCACATCCCTGGCGAGCAGACACGCAGACTGGCTGGGAGCCCACACCAGCCAGTCATCGAGGTAGGCGAGGACCCGAACCCTTAGCAGACGCAGACAGGTCACCACGACCCGGGTAAGACGAGTGATTCAAGCCAAAAGGAAGGCAACAAAAGCGGTAAGCCTGATGCTCCACCACGAAACCTAACCAGTCCCTGAACCCCAGATGAATAGAGAAATGTCAGTAAGTGTCCTTTAAGTCCAGGGACCACATCCAGGCACTCGGCTCCAACAGAAGCTGGACCCGAGACATAGTGGTCATTCAAAAGGAGAGGTAAGGAGTCCAGGGGTTCAGACAGGACAAGTCCAGAATGAACCGCAGATGATCTGCACAGTCCTATTTCAGCACTAGAAAAGGGGCAAGAACTGAACTAAACAACCTGACAGATGGGGTTGTTTCGATTGCGTCCAAGCGCACCCACTCCGAGGTGACCCGACGAAGCACAGGGTAAGAAGCCTGCCCCGTCAGCCCAAAATTCCCCGGAAGAGGAGCCACCCAACGCCATCACAGGCCGGATGTCACGACCGAAAACACCCACAAATCGTGAGACAAAGCGCAAGCAAACAGAGCGAACCTCCCCCTCCCCCCCTCATCACCCCATCACGGGACAAACAACAAAAGGGCTGATGCCCCTTATGAGAAGCCGGCTGACGCCCCTTACAAGAAATCGGCCGACGAACAGAGCGATCACTGTGCCAACCAGACGACGCCAGTTCCAAAGTCAACATCGGCTCAGAAGCTGGCACCACTGGCCCACCTGGACCAGTGTAACCTCGAGCCCTGACACGACCCTTCCGAAAAGACCGAAATCGGCCACCCAGGAGAACCAACACGTCCGACATAAGACAACAACTAGATGAAGCCGCCTGCAGAAATTGCGTGACAGCAGACTTTGCAAATAGCAACAGATAAAACAGCAAGGAAAATCTAAGAGCCGGGCCCCAAGTGGATTCCAAATAGAGGGTGAGCACAGCCTGATGGCACACGTGAAGCAAGAAGCAAAGAACAGAGACACCACTTCAGGATATGGGCAAACAGCTTCAACAGTGCGGCCGACGCCTGAGCCACCAAGGACAGCACACCAGACAAAAGCCTGGCACTCAACGTCTCCACATCCTCCTCAAGTCAGGCTGAGGACAGTTCGAGAAGGGAAAAGAAGTGCAAGACCAAAGTCAAATTCCCACAGGCGTGCAAATCCTCAGCAACCAAGGATGCCAAAACCTGTGCTGCTGCAGGTGCAGGTAGAAACCTTCACCTGCAGCTGCACAAGGCCAACATCCCGAGAAAGCACAGGGGCAAACAAGCAAACATTAAGGTGCTCAAACTCGCCCCCCAGGTAAACCCGCAGAATGGTAGAAGTTTCTCGCCAGTCTAGGAGGAAGCCTCAGTAGGAGGAACTGGCTCGAATGCCTCCGTCCTCAACCTGAACGGGGCAGCTCCCGAAGCTGCCCGAGTCCCTTCACCTGGACTCCGAAACCCTCAGACATTTGGGAGCCGGAAGCAGGGGATAAAAGGGCAGCAGGGTGAACAACAAGGAAAGGACCAGGGAGTGCAGACTGAACAAAAGTTGAAGCAACTAATGCCCCAAGGTCTGGTTCCCTATAACCAAAGCGGGGTAGCCACAGGGCATCCAGGTGGGAAACCAATGTAGCGCGTTGCAGCAACCTAAACCTAGCATGCAATGCAGATGCTGCCTGTACCCAAACAGTAATGTCATCAGAATAGTACTGATGGGGGCCAACAGGGCCCAGGACCCCCTAGTTAACCCCTCCCCAGCCCCAGGAACCCCTACAGCAGGACCCAGGGCTGAGCCATCCCCCAAAGCTCGTCCTCAAAAGAAGAAGCCGGAGCAGCCAAAAAACCAGGAAGGAAGGGGGCCCACTGGTCAGACCCAAACGCTTCGGCAGGAGGAACCAGCTCAAATGCCTTCATTGCCACCCCAGAAGGGGCATCCCGTGAAACCGCCCGAGTCTCAAAACTAATTAAACCCTGCTCCAACTCCGAAACCTTCAGACATTTTCAGAGCTGGAGAAAGGCGTGGGGGGAGGACCAAGACGAACCACAGCAGGGAAAGGACAAGGAGCTGCGGACTGAACCAAAGTCGAAGCGACTAACACCTCCCAAGTCCGGGTCCCGATAACTAAAAACAGGGTAGCCTCGGGGCTTACGGGTCAGCAACCTACCTAGTGCGCTGCAGCAACCTAAAACAAGAGTGCAACGCCTGAGCTGCCTGCACCCAAATAGTCATCAGTGGACTGGTAATTTGATATTATTATCTGCGTCACAAACAAGCAACAAAACTCGCAGGAATCTGGGTCGAAGGCCTCACCGACCCACAGGCAGTATGACGGAGGCATAAATGATGAAGGTCACCCGGAGACAAGGGGACCAAGCAACCTTCAAACTCGCACACGGCAATAGGGGACTCAGGGGTCACATACATTGGACCAAAGCGCCCCCATGGGGTTTCCCATGGTCCTGAGACAGAATTCACACTCAGGAAAGCCCAGGCAGGGTACTGCTAACCGACACCCAATATTACCAACAAACTGCTAAAGCTGCTGCACCCCCCCCCCTGGGACGTGTACACTCACGAGGGCCTGGCGGGGAACCACCAGATACAAGAGGGTGAGACCAAAACCATGGGGCAGACCACCCACCAGGCAAGAAACAAAAACAAAAGAAAAACCCTGCAAGAGAACATCCTACCCAAGCAGAACAGAGCCGGTCGCTATGAGAGGTGACAACTAGCTGCACAGTAACCCTGTGCCCCAACCAATGACAAATACTACCCCTACCTAGAGGCAAATGGGAGTGAAGGACACACTCCAGCTGACTGCAAGGGCAGCCAATCACCAAGCAGCAAAAGACCTTACTGAGATAGCCCCCCAAGGTGACTTGTGAAAAATAGCCCCAAGGGCAGTACTTACTGGGCACCAAGGGACGGTGACATTGGGCGTATGCATCCTGAGTACTTGTAAGATTACTCCTGGCTCACACACCATCAGAGAACAGCGTCACACCATAAGGCACAGAGCCGTAGGACAAAAACAGGAGCTAGAGTCACAGGACCATTGCCAATCATATCAGCTGAAGAACTGCAGGATGGATAGCCAGCGTGAGGTCTGGAGCTCCCACTTCCCCCTCCTGGGGAGAGTGTGGGGGGGGGGGGTTGGTTTGTACAAACAGGCTTATCTTTCTGGGTGCCTTCCTGAGGTTATCTAGAGATGATTTTGGAGCTTAGCGTCCCCGTGGCCTGGTCTTCGACCAGACCTCCTTTTTGTCACACCCCCCCAGGAAGCAGCCCGTAGCAGCTGTCTAACTCCCAGGTACCTATTTACTGCTAGGTAAAAGGGGCATCAGGGTGAAAGAACCAGGAACCTTAGGACTACGAATCCAAAGCTCTATCCAGTCGGTTGTTAGGCCTGACCCGGTCAATGGCAGACATGGAATGCTTCCAACCACACGTGGGGGTTTCCATAGACAATTGCTCCTCGTGCATCTCTGAGGGCCCAGGTTCTGGCTCGTGGTCCCTGGTAGGCCTAAGAACTCCATTCTCATGACTAATGCCAAAGTCTAATATATCCATATCAGCTTGGATAGCTTCGAGAAGCCAAAGGGGCTCTCTCCCAGAAATCCCTACAGAATTGGTTCCCGAATGCACCAGGGAAGAGAACCTTAACACGTAAGGGTAGTATTCATAGAGTGCTTAGGGAAGGATGCCCCTAGGCGCATGCAGCCCTGGTACACTTGAGGACACCTGGCGACCACACACGACACCGCAGAGGACACAATGAAGGTAAACTCTGCTTGGAAACCGAGGTCAGCGATGACATACACACTGAGGTGGGGGGGGGGGAGCTGTGAGGACTAGCAATGCGATGGCATGGTGTGATGTTTGCTTTTTTTCTTGGGAACTGAAGGAATTCTACCTCTCTGCTCGGCTTTTGTTTCCATTTTTTTACCTTGTGGGGGTCTGTTTTGTTACACCTACCAATCTGGGTGCTTAGCCCCGGTCGATAGCAGATAAGATAATCCCCCAACCACAGGTTTTCCCAGGGCCATTGTTCCCTGCACCTCTCTGAGGGGGCCAAGTTCTGGCTCATGGTCCCCAGTAGGCAGAACTCCATTGAATAAAGCCCTGGTCTAATGTATCGCATATAAGCCTGATAGCTCCAGTGAGCCGAAGGGGCTCCCCACAGAAAAGTGGGGGGAAGGTAGTTTCATAAAATTTTGTTTCTTTTCATTGTTGGGGTGTTCTTTTGCCAATTTGGGGCCTGTGGTCTCTTTTTTTTTTCTTTTTTTTTAAACCATGCAGTGAGCTGTTTTGATTCACCTATCTTTCTGGGGGCCTTTCCTAGGTGGAGGCAAAGACGATAACCTTTAAAATTTGATATGAATAAATGGATGAATAGTAGTCCCAACATTCACTCTCCTTTGGATATAGACTGTGTTAAGAGTGATAGCATCCGGATGAATACCCTTATTACCAACAACTCCAGTTCTCAAAATTCCAGGATGACAGAAAGGACAACTGACCATAATTCCCTTGAATACATCCCCTCAGGAACATTGGCAGTCGGGAATAGAAGTGATATGGTTAGGAGGTAAAGAAGCACAAGCGGATTGTATCCTGGGTAGCAACCATACTAGTAATTGAGATGAGTATGAAAGACTTTAATTTAAAAAATTTATATAAAATACACAAATACACAAGTATGGGTTTTTATTCTATTATCATTATTATTATTATTATTATTATTATTTCTATTATCATCATAGTATAGTAAAATCTGTTGCTAACAATTACAAACCTGGATCTCCCCTATGATGTTAATGCAACCATTATATAATTCCCATCATCAGGGACAGGAAGCCTGTATCTCCTGGGACTGCAACCCACAATAATTGCCTAACTCCTGGGGTACCTATTTACTACAAAGTGAAAAGAGGCATCAGGTGGAAATAAATATACCCAATAATTTCTGTCTAGCCCAGGGATTAAACCCTTGTTCCTCCTTTATGAGTCGAGGACATTGACCACTTTGCTACAGGACCCATTACAGGAATGGTCGTGTCATTTGATCCGATGCCTTTTATAATTGCCAACAGTATTATATGGACCTTACCTTTGATGACAAGGCTGCTGGTATATATCAAGCTGGAAGTACTGGTTGTTGTGAAGGAAGCACCTCCGCTTCTTATATATTTTCAAGTGATGCTCATCTGCTTGCGCTGACATATTGTTCCAGTCTCGTTGGCTGATGGGAGTCTTAACTTCCACAATCTGCCCCAGCTGCTCTGGCTTGCGTATTGTGTGTGTATAGCTGTGATGACCTGCAGGACAATGCTTATGTTAAATTATATTATCTGAGCTTCAAGGCCAAGAAACCAAATATGTAAGGAAAACAGTGTTAAGAATTTTTAATTCAACAGTCATTAACCAGCCCGTTCTCACAATACAACGTGCATAAAAAATGAAGTGATTATGTGTAACCAGCACAAAAACCTGGGCAACCCACCTAACCCAACCAGGCTGATGCACATTACTTCCAGAAATATTACATTTTATGGTGCTTTATATTTCACACATTTCATATTTTATAAGATACGTGAATTTAAGAGACAATTCTATAACCAATGTTCCAGCCATGTGTAAATATTTCATTCAAAATGATCTGCTACCAGAAATTTTAGCCAATTATCCACAGTTTGCAAACTGTAGGTAGTAATTAAGTGATTGTAACCTATTGTATCCACCGCTGCCCACTGGATGGGGGGCGGTGTGCAGGACAAACATATAAATTGTGACACTAGGCTCTTCACACATGTCAGTTGCTTAATTTAGAACCTGTACTTGTGGTCGATCTCGAACCCTTTGTTGATGTGACAACTTATATTGAATTTTGTAACAAGCTCATCAAGATTGTAACTTGTTTAGCTAAATGAATTGTGGAGTTCAGTCCCTGAGCCCATTATGTGCCTCTGTAACCCTTTCCACTACCGCCCACAAGGTGGGTATGGGGTGCATAATAAATGAACTAAACTAAAAAAAACTTTTTATTTCACTAAAGCACCATCATTTTAACACTGTGGTCGATAGGGTACAAATTGTTGTGAACAAAGTGTGAGGACAGGTTGAAGAAATAAAAGTACTGTACTGTATATAAATAATAAAGTAACAGGATGTAACTATTTACTAATGCATAATTCCCTTGTAAAGTTCTCACTAAAATTATATTTACTTAGTAATTTTAGTTTTCATAAAAATCTCAATTACCATATATTTCATGCAATGTATTGTGCTATATTGTATTGTACTGTATATGGTGATGTGTGCAGTGCTGCATTGTATATATGGTGAGGGAGTGCTGCACTGTATTACTGGTATATACACGGTGGTGTGGAGCGCTGCATTGTATATATGGTGGGGAGTGCTGCATTGTATCACTGGTATATACATGGTGGTGGGGAGTGCTGCATTGTATCACTGGTATATACATGGTGGTGGGGAGTGCTGCATTGTATTACCAGTATATACATGGTGGTGGGGAGTGCTGGATTGTATTACCAGTATATACATGGTGGTGGGGAGTGCTGCATTGTATTACCAGTATATACATAGTGGTGGGGAGTGCTGGATTGTATTACTAGTATATACATAGTGGTGGGGAGTGCTGGATTGTATTACCAGTATATACATAGTGGTGGGGAGTGCTGCACTGTATTACCAGTATATACATGGTGGTGGGGAGTGCTGCATTGTATTGTATACATTGTGGTGTGTGGAGTACTGCATTGTATTGAATACATGGTGGTGTGGAATGCAGCATTGTATTGTATACATGGTTGTGGAATGTTGTATTATATTGTATATATTGTGTACAATACTGTATTGTATTACATACAGTATGTAGTGCACACTGTATTATATACTATGAAATGCTATATTGTGTACTGTGTGGAGTATATATATTGTGTATACTGTGTTGAGTATATATATTGTGTATACTGTGTGGAGTGTATATTGTGTATATGGTGTGGAGTGTATATAGTGTATAATGTGGAGTATATATTATGTATACTGTGGAGTACAGTGGAACCTCGGTTTTCGTATGCCCGTTTTCGTATTTTTCCATTCTTAAACTAAATTTTTTCGCAAAATTTATTCGGTACTCATTGTTTGCCTCGGTTTTCAGAGTTTGTTTATAAACGTGTGGTTCTACTGAGCATGTGGCGCTTCAGTTTACCAACGTCTCCCACCTAGTGATGATCGTATTTGAATTCTTTGAGAAGAATTTAATTGTTTTTGCGCTTTTTTGGTTTCTGAACACAAAGTGCTTATTATATATCACACAATGGGTTCCAAGAAAGTCAGCGGTAATGGTCAACCTAAAGAAATAGTTGTGAGGATGACAATAGAGGAAAAACAAGAGAACATTCCTAGTGAGACAATGTGATGTCTCACTACAGACAAGTGTTAAAATGTAGGGAAAACAAGTATCTATAGACAGTCTTAGTAAGACAAGCAAGCAGTGAGCCACAACCAGGTCCTAGTGGTATGCTTGCAAAATGTAAAAGAAAGAGTACCCCAGAAATGTCATCACTGCTGTTATAATGGAAGGGGGACTCCCATTCCAAACACTAACACCTCTCCTCCTCCCTCCTTCCTCACTGTCTTCCATACACCAACAAGAGTCCTCAATAAAGGTACCTAGGAGTATTATTCTGTAAAAAATGTATTTTTTTTTAGTTAGTATATTTGGGAGTGTGGAACTGATAAATTCAATTTACATTATTTCTTATGGGAAAATTTGTTTCGGTTCTCGTATTTTTCGGTTTTGGTACCGTCTCTGGGAAAAGATTGAATACGAAAACTGAGGTACCCCTATATATAATGTGTATACTGTGGAGTATATACAGTATTGTGTATATTGTACTCGCCTAGTTGTGCTTGCGGGGGTTGAGCTCTGGCTCTCAACTGTCAACCAACTCGTGTACAGATTCCTGAGCCTACTGGGATCTATCATATCTACATTATGTAGTATAGTGGAGTGTGTGCAGAGATTCTTTACTGCTAGAATCCACTTAGTAAAACATCTAAGCTACTGGGACCGACTAAAGAGCCTAAATCTGTACTCCCTTGAGCGCAGGCGGGAGAGATACATAATAATTTATACGTGGAAAATACTAGAGGGGCTGGTCCCAAACCCTGTACACAGAAATAACATCACACGAGACTAGAAGGCATGGCAGGATGTGCAGAATACCCCCGTTGAAAAGCAGAGGTGCAACAGGTACTCAGAGAGAACTATCAACATCAGAGGCCCGAGACTGTCCAACACGCTTCCACTACACATAAGGGGCATAACTGGCCGACCCCTCACAGTGTTCAAGAGAGAACTGGATAAGCACCTCCAAAGGATACCTGATCAACCAAGCTGTGATTCGTATGTCAGGCTGCGAGCAGCCGCATCCAACGGCCTAGTTGACCAGTCCAGCAACCAGGAGGCCTGGAAGATGACCAGGCCGCAGGGATGCTAAGCCCCGGAAGTACATCAAGGTAACTTCAAAGGTAGTGATGTATACAATGTATATAGTGATGTGGTAGATACTGACTCCATACACAGTTTCAAATGTAGATTTGACAGAGCCCAATAGGCTCAGGAATCTGAACACCAGTTGACTGACCACTGAGAGGCGGGATCAAAGAGCCAGAGCTCAACCCCCGCAAGCACAACTAGGCGAGTATTTGAAACCGTGTATGGAGTCAGCCTCCACCATATCACTGCCTAATGCAATCCATCTGTTAACTACTCTGACACTGAAAGTTATTTCTAAAGTCCTTGTGGCTCATTTGGATAATCTGTTTCCACCTGTGTCCCCCTTGTTCATGTTCCACCCGTGCTGAAGAGTTTGTCTTTGTCCACCCTGTCAATTCCCCGGAGAATTTTGTAGGTGGTTATGTTTGCCCTTACTCTTCTGTCTTCCAGGGACGTGGGGTTTAGCTGGAAGACAGCAGCAAAAGGGAGACATGATAATCATATATATAATTCTCTGGGGAATTGACAGGGCAAACAAAGACAAACTATTTAGTAAACCTGTATATGTATAGTACATTCATATTATACTATTTAGTATATATTTAGTATATACATACTGTATGGAGTATATACTGTGTATACTGTGTGGAATACTAGATTTTATATTATGTGGAGAACAATATTGTATACTATGTGGATTATTGTATTATATACAGTGTGGAGCACTGTGCGGTATATATTACTATGTGTAATACTGTATTGTATACTGTATGAAGTACTGTATTGAATATTGTGTAGAGAACTGTAATATATAATTGTGAAGTACTGTATTGCATAAGGCATGGAGAGCTACACTGTATACTGCTTAGAGGTGCAATGTATACTGTATGGAGGGCTGTAATGTAAACTGTGTGGAGGGCTGCAATGTATACTGTGTGGAGGGCTGTAATGTAAACTGTGTGGAGGGCTGCAATGTATACTGTGTGGAGGGCTGCAATGTATACTGTGTGGAGAGCTGCAATGTAAACTGTGTGGAGAGCTGCAATGTAAACTGTGTGGATAGCTGCAATGTAAACTGTGTGAAGGGCTGCAATGTAAACTGTATGGAGAGCTGCAATGTAAACTGTGTGGAGGGCTGCAATGTAAACTGTGTGGAGGGCTGCAATGTAAACTGTGTGGAGAGCTGCAATGTAAACTGTGTGGAGGGCTGCAATGTAAACTGTATGGAGAGCTGCAATATAAACTGTGTGAAGGGCTGCAATGTAAACTGTATGGAGAGCTGCAATGTAAACTGTGTGGAGAGCTGCAATGTAAACTGTGTGGAGGGTTGCAATGTATACTGTGTGGAGAGCTGCAATGTTAACTGTGGAGGGCTGCAATGTAAACTGTGTGGATGGCTGCAATGTAAACTGTGTGTAGGGCTGCAATGTTAACTGTGTGGAGGGCTGCAATGTAAACTGTGTGGAGGGCTGCAATGTAAACTGTGTGTAGGGCTGCAATGTAAACTGTGTGGAGGGCTGCAATGTATACTGTGTGGAGACCTGCAATGTAAACTGTGCAGAGAGGGCATGGAGAGCTACACTGTATACTGCTTAGAGGTGCAATGTATACTGTATGGAGGGCTGTAATGTAAACTGTGTGGAGGGCTGCAATGTATACTGTGTGGAGGGCTGTAATGTAAACTGTGTGGAGGGCTGCAATGTAAACTGTGTGGAGGGCTGCAATGTATACTGTGTGGAGGGCTGCAATGTATACTGTGTGGAGAGCTGCAATGTAAACTGTGTGGAGAGCTGCAATGTAAACTGTGTGGATAGCTGCAATGTAAACTGTGTGAAGGGCTGCAATGTAAACTGTATGGAGAGCTGCAATGTAAACTGTGTGGAGGGCTGCAATGTAAACTGTGTGGAGGGCTGCAATGTAAACTGTGTGGAGAGCTGCAATGTAAACTGTGTGGAGGGCTGCAATGTAAACTGTATGGAGAGCTGCAATATAAACTGTGTGAAGGGCTGCAATGTAAACTGTATGGAGAGCTGCAATGTAAACTGTGTGGAGAGCTGCAATGTAAACTGTGTGGAGGGTTGCAATGTATACTGTGTGGAGAGCTGCAATGTAAACTGTGTGGATAGCTGCAATGTAAACTGTGTGAAGGGCTGCAATGTAAACTGTATGGAGAGCTGCAATGTAAACTGTGTGGAGGGCTGCAATGTAAACTGTGTGGAGAGCTGCAATGTAAACTGTGTGGAGGGCTGCAATGTAAACTGTATGGAGAGCTGCAATATAAACTGTGTGAAGGGCTGCAATGTAAACTGTATGGAGAGCTGCAATGTAAACTGTGTGGAGAGCTGCAATGTAAACTGTGTGGAGGGTTGCAATGTATACTGTGTGGAGAGCTGCAATGTTAACTGTGGAGGGCTGCAATGTAAACTGTGTGGATGGCTGCAATGTAAACTGTGTGTAGGGCTGCAATGTTAACTGTGTGGAGGGCTGCAATGTAAACTGTGTGGAGGGCTGCAATGTAAACTGTGTGTAGGGCTGCAATGTAAACTGTGTGGAGGGCTGCAATGTATACTGTGTGGAGACCTGCAATGTAAACTGTGCAGAGAGCTGCAATGTAAACTGTGTGGAGAGCTGCAATGTAAACTGTGTGAAAGGCTGCAATGTAAACTGTATGGGGAGCTGCAATGTAAACTGTGTGGAGGGCTGCAATGTAAACTGTGTGGAGGGCTGCAATGTATACTGTGTGGAGAGCTGCAATGTAAACTGTGTGTAGGGCTGCAATGTAAACTGTGTGGAGGGCTGCAATGTAAACTGTGTGGAGGGCTACAATGTAAACTGTGTGGAGGGCTGCAATGTAAACTGTGTGGAGGGCTGCAATGTAAACTGTGTGGAGGGCTGCAATGTAAACTGTGTGGAGAGCTGCAATGTAAACTGTGTGGAGGGCTGCAATGTATACTGTGTGGAGAGCTGCAATGTAAACTGTGCGTAGGGCTGCAATGTAAACTGTGTGGAGGGCTGCAATGTAAACTGTGGAGAGCTGCAAAGTAAACTGTGTGGAGGGCTGCAATGTAAACTGTGTGGAGGGCTGCAATGTATACTGTGTGAAGAGCTGCAATGTAAACTGTGTGGAGGGCTGCAATGTAAACTGTGTGGAGGGCTGCAATGTAAACTGTGTGGAGGGCTGCAATGTAAACTGTGTGGAGGGCTGCAATGTAAACTGTGTGGAGGGCTGCAATGTAAACTGTGTGGAAGGCTGCAATGTAAACTGTGTGGAGAGCTGCAATGTAAACTGTGTGGAGGGCTGCAATGTATACTGTGTGGAGGGCTGCAATGTATACTGTGTGGAGGGCTGCAATGTATACTGTGTGGAGGGCTGCAATGTATACTGTGTGGAGGGCTGCAATGTATACTGTGTGGAGGGCTGCAATGTATACTGTGTGGAGAGCTGCAATGTATACTGTGTGGAGGGCTGCAATGTATACTGTGTGGAGGGCTGCAATGTATACTGCGTGGATAGCTGCATTGTATACTGTGTGGAGCTGCAATGTAAACTGTGTGGAGGGCTGCAATGTAAACTGTGTGGAGGGCTGCAATATAAACTGTGTGGAGGGCTGCAATGTATACTGTGTGGAGGGCTGCAATGTAAACTGTGTGGAGCTGCAATGTAAACTGCATGGAGAGCTGCAATGTAAACTGCGTGGAGGGCTGCAATGTATACTGCGTGGAGGGCTGCAATGTATACTGTGTGGAGGGCTGCAATGTAAACTGTGTGGAGGGCTGCAATGTAAACTGCATGGAGAGCTGCAATGTATACTGCGTGAAGGGCTGCAATGTATACTGCGTGGAGGGCTGCAATGTATACTGTGTGGAGGGCTGCAATGTATACTGCGTGGAGGGCTGCATTGTGTACTGTGTGGAGGGCTGCAATGTATACTGTGTGGAGGGCTGCAATGTATACTGTGTGGATAGCTGCATTGTATACTGTGTGGAGGGCTGCAATGTATACTGTGTGGAGAGCTGCATTGTATACTGTGTGGAGGGCTGCATTGTGTACTGTGTGGAGGGCTGCAATGTATACTGTGTGGAGGGCTGCAATGTATACTGTGTGGAGGGCTGCAATGTATACTGTGTGGAGGACTGCAATGTATACTGTGTGGAGGACTGCAATGTATACTGTGTGGAGGACTGCAATGTATACTGTGTGGAGGGCTGCAATGTATACTGTGTGGAGGGCTGCATTGTGTATTGTGTGGAGGGCTGCATTGTATACTGTGTGGAGGGCTGCATTGTGTACTGAGTGGAGGGCTGCAATGTGTACTGTGTGGAAGGCTGCATCGTGAACTGTGTGGGGGCTGCATTGTGTACTATGTGGAGGGCTGCATTGTGTACTGTGTGGAGGGCTGCATTGTGTACTGTGTGCAGAGCTGCATTGTGTACTGTGTGGGGGCTGCATTGTGTACTGTGTGGAGGGCTGCATTGCGTACTGTGTGCAGGGCTGCATTGTGTACTGTGTGGAAGGCTGCATCGTGAACTGTGTGGGGGCCGCATTGTGTACTGTGTGGAGGGCTGCATTGTGTACTGTGTGGAGGGCTGCATTGTGTACTGTGTGCAGGGCTGCATTGTGTACTGTGTGGAGGGCTGCATTGTGTACTGTGTGGAGGGCTGCAATGTATACTGTGTGGAGGGCTGCATTGGATACTGTGTGGAGGGCTGCATTGTGTACTGTGTGGAGGGCTGCATTGTGTACTGTGTGGAGGGCTGCAATGTGTACTGTGTGGAGGGCTGCAATGTATACTGTGTGGAGGGCTGCAATGTGTACTGTGTGGAGGTCTGCAATGTATACTGTGTGGAGGGCTGCAATGCATACTGTGTGGAGGGCTGCATTGTGTACTGTGTGGAGGGCTGCATTGTGTACTATGTGGAGGGCTGCATTGTGTACTGTGTGGAGGGCTGCATTGTGTACTGTGTGGAGGGCTGCAATGTATACTGTGTGGAGGGCTGCATTGTGTACTGTGTGGGCTGCAGTGTACTGTGTAGAGGGCTGCATTGTGTACTGTGTGGGGGCTGCATTGTGTACTGTGTGTGGGCTGCATTGTGTACTGTGTGGAGGGGTGCAATGTATACTGTGTGGAGGGCTGCATTGTGTACTGTGTGGAGGGCTGCATTGTGTACTGTATGGAGGGCTGCATTGTGTACTGTGTGGAGGGCTGCATTGTGTACTGTGTGGGGGCTGCATTGTGTACTGTGGGGGGCTGCATTGTGTACTGTGTGGAGGGCTGCAATGTATACTGTGTGGAGGGCTGCATTGTGTACTGTGTGGAGGGCTGCAATGTATACTGTGTGGAGGGCTGCATTGTGTACTGTGTGGGGGCTGCATTGTGTACTGTGTGGAGGGCTGCAATGTATACTGTGTGGAGGGCTGCATTGTGTACTGTGTGGTGGGCTGTATTGTGTACTGTGTGGAGAGCTGCATTGTGTACTGTGTGGAGGGCTGTATTGTGTACTGTGTGGAGGGCTGCATTGTGTACTGTGTGGAGGGCTGCAATGTATACTGTGTGGAGGGCTGCATTGTGTACTGTGTGGGGGCTGCATTGTGTACTGTGTGGAGGGCTGCATTGTGTACTGTGTGGAGGGCTGCATTGTGTACTGTGTGGAGGGCTGCAATGTATACTGTGTGGAGGGGTGTACTGTGTGGAGAGCTGCATTGTGTACCGTGTGGAGGGCTGCATTGTGTACTGTGTGGAGGGCTGCATCGTGTACTGTGTGGAGGGCTGCAATGTATACTGTGTGGAGGGCTGCATTGTGTACTGTGTGGAGGGCTGCATTGTGTACTGTGTGGAGGGCTGCATTGTGTACTGTGTGGAGGGCTGCATTGTGTACCGTGTGGAGGGCTGCAATGTATACTGTGTGGAGGGCTGCATTGTGTACTGTGTGGAGGGCTGCATTGTGTACTGTGTGGAGGGCTGCAATGTATACTGTGTGGAGGGCTGTATTGTGTACTGTGTGGGGGCTGCATTGTATACTGTGTGGAGGGCTGCATTGTGTACTGTGTGGAGGGCTGCATTGTGTACTGTGTGGAGGGCTGCAATGTATACTGTGTGGAGGGCTGTATTGTGTACTGTGTGGAGAGCTGCATTGTGTACCGTGTGGAGGGCTGCATTGTGTACTGTGTGGAGGGCTGCATCGTGTACTGTGTGGAGGGCTGCAATGTGTACTGTGTGGAGGGCTGCATTGTGTACTGTGTGGAGGGCTGCATCGTGTACTGTGTGGAGGGCTGCATTCTGTACTGTGTGGAGGGCTACATTGTGTACTGTGTGGAGGGCTACATTGTGTACTGTGTGGGGGGCTACATTGAGTACTGTGTGGGGGGCTGTATTGTGTACTGTGTGGGGGGCTGTATTGTGTAGTGTGTCGAAAGCTGCATTGTGTACTGTGTGGAGGGCTGCATTGTGTACTGTGTGGAGGGCTGCATTGTGTACTGTGTCTAGAGCTACAATGTATACTGTGTGGAGGGCTGCATTGTGTACTGTGTGGAGGGCTGCATTGTGTACTGTGTGGAAGGCTGCATCGTGTACTGTGTGGGGGCTGCATTGTGTACTGTGTGGAGGGCTGCATTGTGCACTGTGTGGAGGGCTGCATTGTGTACTGTGTGCAGGGCTGCATTGTGTACTGTGTGGGGGCTGCATTGCGTACTGTGTGGGGGCTGCATTGTGTACTGTGTGGGGGGCTGTATTGTGTACTGTGTGGAGGGCTGTATTGTGTAGTGTGGAGGGCTGTATTGTATACCGTGTGGAGGGCTGTATTGTATACTGTGTGGAGGGCTGCAATGTGTACTGTGTGGAGGGCTGCATTGTGTACTGTGTGGAGGGCTGTATTGTATACCGTGTGGAGGGCTGTATTGTATACCGTGTGGAGGGCTGCAATGTATACTGTGTGGAGGGCTGTATAGTATACCGTGTGGAGAGCTGCACTGTATACCGTGTGGAGAGCTGTATTCTATACTATACAGAAAACAATGACTCACCATTCTTGCCACGTTTTCTGAGACGGGCCTGCATTTTCCTGGAGTTGGTCCGGAGATAAATATGCTCGACGTTGAAGTCCTGTTAGGAGATGAAAGCAAGTAATATAAAATGTATGATGTGACTGTGGTCTATCTCACCCACTGTACCGATGCAGTCTTGCAACTTACAAGCCCCAGTGCAGTCCTTTCTTAATCTTTTCCCATTTGGTAATTTGGTATATACTATACATATTTACTCTACTTTCATTAATGCTTATAAGAATATGGCTAGTGTTAACTTTTCGTTTTTTCCTGTTATTATACTTTATATTATTATACTTTAATTCAAGTTTGTATTTACTGTGTTCTCAGTTTCAGCTTAACCTTTAAAAAGAACCAGTGTTGAATGTAATGAAACGCCATTTTCTGGGTGAGACCCGGAGGCTCCCCAAAGCTACATTGGGCTGACGTGTATACATTAGACCATGGCAACAGTCAATCGATGGAGTTCTTAGCCTACCAGTGACCACGAGCCACAACCTGGCCCCCTCAGAGAGGCACGAGGAGCAATGGCCTATAGAAACCTTCATGTAGTTGGAAGCAGTCTATGTCTGCCATCTACCAGGTCAGGCACCCAGAAAGGAAGGAATCCCAAAAATCCGCAAAAGCACGATGTCTCCGGGAGGAACAGAACCGGCCGCTATGCGTATCATAAGACAGCTGTACAGTACCTTGTACCCCAGCCAGTGACGATGCTACCTCCTAACCAAGGCCAAACAGTAGTAGGACTAACCCCAACTGACACCAAGGGCGGGCAATCACCGGGCAGCAGAAGAACCATGAGGAGGTAGCCCCCGAACAGTTTGTGGAAGGTAACGCCAAACTGCAAGGGCAGTACTTACAAGGCACCTAGGGGAGGTGACCCTAAGCACGTGCAGCCTCAGTACTTCAGGAATAACACCTGGCTTGCACACACCACACCGCAGCACATCATCACAAGGCATGCAACTGCTCAAAGATTGGTGATTGACCACCACCCAACACAACAGCCTAAGAACTGGGGTTCGGTAGCCAGTATGGGAGGTCTCGAACCCTCCCCCCCCCCCTTCCACTTCCTGGGGAGGGGGGAATTGTGCAGAGACACGGCGACTGTGGTGACGTCATGCTTGCTTGCTTGTTTTCTGATTGGGAAGTTCTGCGTGCTCATTTGACTTTCGGTTTCCAATGTTTAACCAGTTGTAGTTTGTTTTGGGGGTTCCTACCTTTCTGGCTGTCTGACCTGGCAGATGGCAGACATACACTGCTTGCAACTATATGGAGCTGTCTATGGGCCATTGCTCCTCGTGCCTTTCTGAGGGGCCCAGGTTCTGGCTTGTGGTCCCTGGTAGGCTAAAAACTCCATCGCCTGACTGTTGCCACAGTCTAATATATACACATTAGCCCGGTATAGTTCCGGGGAACCGGAGGGCCTCTCCACAAAGTCCAGTGCTGAATATAATGAAATGCTTCTTTCTGGTAGGTCCTCAGTGGCTCCTTACTTCTGCACCTGGTTACCTCCACCCACTTGAAGTCACACCTGACTCTTACAAGTCACTGAAAGCCTACCAGGGACTACAACCCAATGCCTAGTTCTCATTGAGGCACAAAGAGGAAGATCACCCTAACTGTAAAATAAACCACCAAAAATGGTAGAGCAAAAGAAAACAGACAACTGTAAAGCAAATCTAAACAGCTCAGAAAACGAGCCACCCAGTAGTTAGGTTGTTCACCCTCTAGTAGCAGCTGCCCACAATGTAACTTATGACTCATGACTTAGTCATACGCTAACCAAAGGCACACTTGATGCATCTGATGCATCCTACCCAAGGGCAAACAGGAATAAGAACCTCCCCAGCTGAACCCCCAAGGGCGAGCAATCAAAGAGCAGCGACAGAACCACACGGAGGTAGCTGCTCCTGAACGGCTCATGGAACATAACCCCTGAGGCAGCAAAGGCAGTACTTACAGGGCACTTAGGGAAGGTAGCCCTAGGTGCATGCAGCCCCAGTACTCGTGTGTTACTTCCAGCTCACACGCCACCAAAACAGAGCAACACCACCACACTGCAGCACCGCGCAAAGCGTGGAGCCACAGCGATCGACCGTCACCAACACAACAGCCTCTTGAACCGAGGAGAGTTGCCGGCGTGGAGGTCTAGGAACCCCCCGTTCCCCTCCCGGGGAGGGGGGGTGGTGGTTTGCGCAGACGGATGCGCGGCGGTTGTGGTGACGTCATGTTTGTTTCCTTGTTTTTAATTGGGGAGTTCTGTTTGCTAGTTTGGCTTTCAGTTTGCAATTTCTGACCAGCACTAGTTTGTTATAAGATCTTTCTGGGTGCCTGACCTGGGACATGGCAGACAAAGACTGCTTCCAATTACACCGGGGTGTCTTTAGGCCATTGCTCCTCGTGCCTCTCTTGAGGGGACCAGGTTCTGGCTCTGGTCCCTAGTAGACTTAGGACTCCTTCGATTGACTGTTGCCATGGTGTAATATATACACATCAGCCCGGTATAGCTCCAGGGAGCCGAAGGGACTCTCCACAGAAAAAAGGATGAACCACACATCAAAATACATTCTGTTATATTTAAATAGTCAATTATTTACTTAACCAAATTATTGTTAATTCCAACCAAAATCCTGTTGGGCAATTGTGAACAATTTTGATATAAAACAAAACACAGCAGACAGCCTTTGCAAAAATATAAAAAGACCAAATTTTGTTAAGTTATACTAAACATATGACAATAATACAACAAATACAATAATAGGTATCTACCTGGAAGTTGGGGAAGACGGTGTGTGGGGGAAGTGGTCCCTTGACCAGGAACTTGAGCTTGCGAGCATTGGTGCTGAGTCTGTCGCCAGTGTCAATACCAAGCTTCTGGCACACCACACTGATCATACGCCGCATCTGAATCCAACACATATCATTATTTGTGTGTGTGTGTGTGTAATTACCTAAGTGTAGTTACAGGATGAGAGCTACGCTCGTGGTGTCCCGTCTTCCCAGCACTCGTAGGGGGCCTCGTAGCCTGGTGGATAGCGCGCAGGACTCGTAATTCTGTGGCGCGGGTTCGATTCCCGCACGAGGCAGAAACAAATGGGCAAAGTTTCTTTCACCCTGAATGCCCCTGTTACCTAGCAGTAAATAGGTACCTGGGAGTTAGTCAGCTGTCACGGGCTGCTTCCTGGGGGTGGAGGCCTGGTCGAGGACCGGGCCGCGGGGACACTAAAGCCCCGAAATCATCTCAAGATAACCTCAAGATAACCACTCTGTCATATAACGCTTTGAAACTACTGACGGTCTTGGCCTCCACAACCTTCTCACTTAACTTGTTCCAACCGTCTACCACTCTATTTGCAAAGGTGAATTTTCTTACATTTCTTCGGCATCTGTGTTTAGCTAGTTTAAATCTATGACCTCTTGTTCTTAAAGTTCCAGGTCTCAGGAAGTCTTCCCTGTCGATTTTATCAATTCTTGTTACTATTTTGTACGTAGTGATCATATCACTACGTGCGTGCGTGCGTGCGCGCGTGTGCGTGTGTGTGCGTGTGTGTGTGTGTGTGTGTGTGTGTGTGTGTGTGTGTGTGTGTGTGTGTGAAAGTTAACGTTTTCTATGGTGATGGATCTCTGTTAGAAGCTCTAAAAATATAAATTGTTCATCTCCAAACTCTGCAATAATGTGATATTGCAAGATGTAAGAAATAACAAAAAAGAATCCGAGGAATACAGGTAGAAAAAACCAGAGTTGAATGTAATGAAATGCCATTTTCTGGGTGAGACCCGGAGGCTTCCCCAGAGATATCCAGGCTGATATGGATATATTAGACTTTGGCATCAGTCAGTGTGCATGGAAGTCTAGGCCTACCGGGGACCACGAGCCAGAACCTGGCCCCCTCAGAGGGCCAGGTTCTCTTACCGTTGTTCAGATTTACCTGGGGGGGGCAAGTTTGAATGCCCCAATGCGTGTTTGTTCACCCATGTCCTTCCGTGGGATGTCAGCCAGGTGCAGCTTCACGTACAGGTTCCCTCCCATTCTGCGGCTCTAGTAGCCGAGGACTTGCGTGCCCGTGGACATTTGGCTTCAGTACTGCTTTTTTTCTCTCTTCTCGAGGTGTCTTCGAACTGGCTTGAGGAGGATGTGGAGGCACTGGGTGCCAATCCTGGGTCCAGTGCCCTGATCTCAAGGGTGAGGGCGTTGGCTGCGCTGTTGAAGCTGTTTGGGCTGATCCTGCAGGTGGTAGTGTGTCTGTTCTTTACTTCTCATCTCGCGTATCATCAGGCAGTGCTCGCTCAGTCTTTGGAATCCACTTGGGCCCTGGCTTTTGGTTTTCTTCGCCTTTTTGTCTTTTGCTGTTTGCAGAATCTGTGGAGGTGCAGTATCTGCAAGCAGCCTTTTCTAGTTGTCGTCCCATGTTGGACTTGTTGATTCTCCGGGAGCCTGCGGGGAGGGTCTTCCCGGAAAGGTCGTGCCAGGGCTTGGGGTTCCTGCCATTGTGGTAGGCCAGTGGTGCCGGCTCCAGAGCCCGTGCAGCCTTTGGAACCGACGACATCTGTTTGGTGCGGTGATCGTTCTGCTCGTCAGTCGGTTTCTCATAAGAGGCAACAGCCCTTTTGAGGTTCCTCCTATTGACAGAGAGATAGGAAGGAGGCTCGCACTGTTTGCTCATGCCTGATACCACGATTCGTGGGAGTTTCGGGTGTTTCATGTGGCCTGAGGTGGTGTTGAGTGGATCCTCCTCCTCCTCCTTTGGGAAGTTCAGGGCTGGCAGGAAGGCTTCTTTCCCTGTGCTCTGTTGAGTCATCTCGGAGTGGGTTCACTTGGGTGTGGTCGAAATGACATCGTCCCTCAGGCAAGTTTCCCCGCCTGTTTCCGGTTCCGAAACGGGACTGCGCGGACTTCAGGTTCATTCTGGACTTGTCCCGTTTGAACCCCCGAGTCTATTGCCCCTCCCTTCACATGACTACTCTGTCCTAGGTCTATCTTCTATTGGAGCCAAGTGCTTGGATGGTGTCCCAGAACTTCAGGGATGCATACTGGCACGTTCCAATTCATCAGGGGTTCAGGGACTGGCTAGGTTTTGTTATGGGGCATCAGGCTTATTGCTTTCGTTGGGGCTTGAATCTGGCACCTCGCGTGTTCACACTGGCTGGTGCAAGAGTCTAGGGCTCCCCGCACCAGCTATCTCCCCCCCCCCTTCTCCCTCCCAGGGAGGGGGGAGAGCTGCACAGACGGCGGCACAGTGACGGCTGTGAAGTCATGCTCATTTGCTCATTTTCGTTTGGGGAGTTCTGTCCAAAAGTTCGGATTTCTGTAGCAATTTGTTAACCAGATAAGGTTTGTTTTGGGGTGCCTACCTTTCTGTGTCTGCCAGACCTGGTCGATGGCAGGCACAGAATGCTTCCTACCACACGGAGATTTCTGTTGGCCATTGCTCCCCATACCTCTCTGAGGGGGCCAGGTTCTGGCTCGTGGTCCCCGGTAGGCCTAGAATTCCATTCATTTTGACTGATGCCAGGGTCTAATACATTCATATCAGCCCGGATAGCTCTGGGGAGCCTCTGGGTCTCACCTAGAAAATGACATTTCATTACATTCAATGCTGTTTTTATAATTTGTTTAAATTGGTGTAGGGTGGGGGTGGGGGAGTTCTTTTGGAGAATTTGAGGTATTAACATTTCCTTGTAACCAGCAGTGGTCTGTTTTATCTCGCTGACTTTGTGGATGCTTTCCCTGTGGTAGCAGACCTATTAAAATTCACTGACAATTTTATCATAGTTATTGCTCTCTGCACCTGTTTAGAGGGGGGCCAGGTTCTGACTTGTGGTTCTCAGAAGCCTAAAAGAACTCCATGACTGATGGCACCTAGCAGTTTGGCACTGTATCAGCATTCTAGCTTGAAGGAGCCAGAAGGGTCTTCCCCACCAGAAAATCCTTTTTTAGGTCCAGATAAATGCAATCAACCCAACCATCTTTTCCTGTAAATTCTCCAAGGCTCTTATCATAGAAACTAAGTACTGTATTTATGTTGCACAGGATCTTTCTGTTCAAAAGCCATACTGTTATTATATTATTCTCCACGCTAGTCAATGATGCAGGCCTATAATTGAGCGTGTCACGCCTGTTACCACTTTTACTGACTGGTATTTTGTGTTTCTCCATATATTTACCTGAGGGCCACTAACATTAGTGGCCTCGACAAGGACAGGAAGCCAGTGGGTTGTTGAAGGTCCCCCCCATTTGTCTTGCATTTTAAAACCTAACAGTTGTTTGGCGTTTGTGGCTTCGGCAGGTAGGCAGTTCCATGGGTTAGTAACCCTGTGGGTGAATAAGCATCTCCTGTTCTCAGTCCTACACCGAGGATTGTTGAGCTTGAAACCGTTGCTCCGTGTTTCTGACCGTCTGAAGACATTGTCAGGATCAGCATCCTCCAACTTGTTCAGTATTTTAAACGTTACAATGAGATCTGCCTTGTCATGACTGGTTTGCAGTGTTGTTAGGCTTGTGGCCCTCAACCTTTCCCAAGTTGGACTCCACAAATAGTCTTCTGGCTATTTGAGGAGTTCATGTAGCTCTCTTTGTAAGGCTTCGATATCATTATTATTTCCCCACTTTAAAATAAATGTTTGTGGCATCTGCAAATTTGATTATGTGGTTTGTAATATTTTCATGTAAAGAAAATATTACATGTTTGTAATATTCTCATGTAATATCTGTCATTGATGCACATAACAAAAAGGGCAGATCCCAAGGGTCAAAAGAGACCCTTGTGGCACCCCATTTACCACATTTCTCCATTCTGATTCATTCCCATTTAGCACAACCCTTTGTTTTCTTTGTTTCAACCATTGTTTTATCTATTCTAGTATTTTACCATTTATTCCATGTGCCTGTAATTTACTTGCTAGTCTTTCAGTGGTACCTTATCAAAGGCTTTAGCAAAATCCACGTATTTATACTACATGCACCGGAAGGACTGAGAGTAGCTGGTTAATGTTTCCAAAAATATGAGCAAGTTTGTAAGGCAGGATGTACTTTTAATAAACTCATATTGTGTCAATTGTACAAGATTGTTCACTGAAAGATAGATGGTGAATGATTTCCTCCCTGAGAATTCTCTCTATGAGCTTGCAGAAGTGTGATATCAAGCTGATTGGCTGGTAGTTTTCTGTTGAGCTCTTTCTGCATTTTGAAAATAGAGTGACATTTGCATATTTCTATTAATGGGGCCTATATCTTGGTCCAGAAATTTTGTGAAAAATAATTTCAGTAGTAGGTATAGTTCTGCCAGTTCCTTTGTAACTCTGGATTGGATTCCATCCACACCTTGGGCTTTTGAGTCTTTGGCAACTCTTGGACATGATCTTGTGGGGGCCATGGCATAAAAGGCAGCGAGGTGCAGCAGAGCACCAACCATTATCTGTATGACCTGTGCTGCTGCAGTTTGCATAGTGTGCTGCATTCTGGCAGGTGAGGTGATTATGGCCTAATAGATGGCAAGCATAGCATCATAACACAAGAAAGTTGTAGGACTGGACCTTATACAAGGTCCTGTGTAGCCTGTCAAACTTAACACAAACCATGGATGTTGGCCCTGCTGCTCCGCGAATCCTGCCAATTTCCAGTAATTCTGCCGATGCACCCGCTAACACCTGCAGAGTGGCCTGGACTTTACTTTACCTCTCAGGTCAATTGGGATGATCTTCCCATACCGGGCCGGGGACTCCTCCTCCAGCAACAGTACTTGTCGGAATCTGACAGGCCAGTCCCACAATGTGATAATGTTAGACAGCCGGATGTACAACAGAGCCTCCTGCCTGATGTGTAGCTTTAGTGCTGCACCCTTATCCACGGTATGCACAGTCTCAGACAGGCAATGTGACCACAATACCAAAGTCTCGATTGCTGCAATTAAGGTGCGAAGATTCATAAACACGTACTGACCTGTTATTGACTGAATTAGGACAACCACAAACAAGGAATAAGGTACCACAGGAGGAAGGTCTTCTGAAGGCGAGGACATCCGCTTAGCATCTCACTCTGGGGCAGCATCCGCCGGCTCATTCTCCAATTGACGTTTGCCTCTCTGGGACTTGCTATCATGGCGTCCATGGCTTCCCCACTCTGAGAGGAGTCCATTTGGGAGGCTTCAGTCTCTGCCAGTACTGTGAGAACCCCCTGGGTAACTGCAGTAAGCACACACTGGCCCAAAGAAGCCAGCTGAATTCAAAGATGAGCTCCCAATGAAGTGAGGAAAGAATGCTCAGCCAGAAGCGGTCAATCCATGCACCAAGATGGCCAACTGTCTTTGTCCTGGTAGGGTTTGGTCAATGTCTAAGTGGACAACAGCTTGTTGATTTGTGGTACCAAAAAATTTTGGCCTTAACCTCAACCTTAACCTTAGCCTCACCACTTCATTTTCACCACAGATACCCCACCGTGCTTCTTGTTCTGAGCACTTGTTTACAAAGTAGTCATACCTAAAAGCACTTGAAGCAATGCTTGAGCTAATAATGCCTCTCCATGGAGATCCGGTGTGGAGTAGAGATGATGCCGAAACATTTGAAATGCCTTTTCACTGCTTCCTTGGCTTGGTCTGCCATTGCCAGTGAGAGTTTTAGTGTTGGTTGTTCATCTTGATTAGGCATGCAGTGATCACCATTACATAAGGGTTTTTATCACTAATCTGTTTCATGATGATCTCTTTTGTTTCTTCTGCTACCCACTGGATCTAGCAACCACCCTGATTTAGGGAGCAGGATATAGCCTCATATAGGTCGTTAAATTGAATTAAATATACGAGATGGTATGTGTATTATTTTTGGAGACAGGAAACCTGTTTGACTTATCAAGATCCTCCAGCCAAGGACAAGCTTATTGGAGCAGACACCCAACCAATGCTGGCCTTAACGTGAATGATCACATGATCCATACGTAGTATCTCAATATCATATAGGTTGACGTGTGCATTGTTAATAAATCTGGGTGTATTCTTCCATCCTCCGGTCTAGTGCCAGCAGTCCACTGTAATTGGTTCACTCCTAAGTTGCAAAGTTACACTTCACAGTCCTCTAAACTCTTGTCTTGGGATGTAGGAATTTTGTAGCTGCACATTAGGGCATGTTCAACTGATTTCTCACCTAACAATTGTGTTAGCCCCTTAACTGCGCGGCCTGCAAATATGACATGCCCCCGCCCCCCCCCCCCCCCCCCATTGTAAGTACTTTAGCTGCTATGGGATCCGTAAGTTCATATGTGACGTCGTCATTCCCTGGTCGCCCGTGGCATACGCCCCCGGGGCGGGTAGGGCACTCGGGGCAGGATGCGAGAGTTGCCACGAATATATTTTTGTTCATTTTCTGCGCACAGTTCCAAATACATTTTATATGCTTTTACCTGCCAATCCTATGTATAATGAACAAGTACACTATATTATGGCAGTAGAACATCCGTACTGTCTGAAGACACTGTGTTACGTGATGACACGTGTACACATATCCGGCACATATTTCCATTGTATTATGCTAATTTATGTATATATATATATAGTCTATTTACACACTATACACTTTCACACACTATATACATTCACCATGAACACTCAGAACTCCGCGAGTGTCAGCTGCCACATCCTCACTCCTCCAATATCCAGTCTCTCCCTCATTCCTCCAACATCTTACTCGCCAACATTGCTCCTCCCATCATACTGTTATTGTTTGTATTACACATGTTATGTATACCTATCTACATGTTTTATTCACCAGAACTATGCAAGTAAGCCGGTATTGTGTCCAAACTTTACAGTGGCCACCATACACTGCATGAGAAATCACACAGCAGCCAGCAGACGACGCTACGATTACATCACCTCTCTCACCAAAATAGCTCCTCCCAACATACTCCTGTTTGTGTTACTGCACTATATACACACATTGTATATACCCATGTACAAATGTGTTCACCATAGCAAACCACTAAGCTAGTATGATGAGCAAAACAAGAGTGGCTGCCACACAGTGAGGCAAATGATTCTCTCCCTCGCTCCCTCACAACAATTACTCCTCCCACAATACTACGCACAGTGCTTATTATCTCTACAATCCTGCTGTTATCACAATACTGGTCACTAAATCCTGTAAATACATAACTGACCACAAGTTTATTTTGTAACGGAACCTAATAAGTCATTTGAAGATTCCTAGATGGAAGAAATAATGCTGTGGTGCTGTGGCTAGTGCTGTGAACATCGTGAACAGCATTGAATCACTAATATTTGAACATTGTACACAGTCATTATCACACTCAGGCTCTTCTGTAATACAATCATGGCTAAAGAATACAAGTTATATATATATTTTGACATTATTAGGCGATGCTGTGGTCACAAGCTGAACAGCAGTGCTGTGAGCTCATGCTGTGTGCGCTGGCGTTAGTTGCTCACTCACTATTGAGGCTCTCACACGTGGCAATGTGGACCACGATTTTTTTTTAAAGATGGCGTCTGTTTACAAGAGCTCTGAGGAAGCTGATGTGAACCCCATGTAGCTGCGGGAATTTTGAATGGAACGTGAAAAATACAAATACCCGGAGGCGCGTAGCGCACCCCAAACTTGGGCCTGCAGGCACGTTGCGCAATTGTTAATGGTTTGTTCTGTGTACTTATACCTGTTGACTACATGTTGATGATTTAAGGGGCTCCATGTCCCCACAGCCCCGTCTCTGACCAGGCCTCCTGGTTGTTGGTTTGATCAACCAGGCTGTTCGATGTGGCTGCTTGCATCCTGACATAGAAGTCACAGCCTGGTTGATCAGATATCCCTCAAAGGTGCTTATCGAGTTGCCAAGGTGCAACCTGAGGTTGCACCTTGGCAGAGTTAAGTAAATAAGTTAGCCACAGGCACTTCTAGTGTTTCCTTGCCTTTAGGGTGGACAGGGTTAGGTTACTTGCAGCCACACACTTTTCTTCTTTCTTCTTTTTCTTGGTTCTGTGCCTCCCTTCTCCCTCACTGTCATACAGGTGTCTGTCCCGTCCTCACACCAAGCTTTAGTTCCTCCATCCTATGGGTGGGAGGATCCTTCTTTATCTCCCCAGTATAAAGAATGGTTGCCTGTGAAGCCTGCTCGTTCTGCAGGTTTTTTGTCAACCACTATGACAAAATCTTAGAATCAATTGATGAAATTCATAATGTAAATGTTGTATATACAGAATTTCCAGAAGGCTTTTGATACATGTGACCAGAATGATAGGCCATATAATGAAGTCCAAACAAATAACAGGCTGAGAAGTATTTTGGATACTCAATTTTAACACTTTCAGCCTCCCGGCGAAGGTAAAAAAAAGAAAGTGGTATGTGCTCACGGCGTTTTGCCGCGTAAGCGTAAAAACAAAAATGTGAATACTCTTTTTACTCTCCTGACCTTAGTTCTTGAGCTACGTATTTCATTTTGGTACCAACGTGTTCGCAATAAAATTCTCTAGAAGAACATCAGTAAAAAAAGTCACGAAACGTATAGGGATACCAGCACCAAATAAATAACTACGAAGATGACTCGCCGTGAGCGCCCAACAGCAACAAAATGTTTTTACTCTTGGGATTGTTATCACCTCCACACTTGTCCTACAGCGTTAATTTTGGTATCAATGGACTCGCAATGAAATTCCCAACACGGTGATATGAATATAAGCATAGAATAATGATTGCGGCCCACCCGCAAGAGTGTGGGAAGTGGTGAAATTGTTACCCGGTATCGGTGACGGGACGACACGGCGCTTTGAAAGTTTATATTTATTTCACTCTCATGACATTATTATTCTATGTACGTCATTCATTTTTGTGTCAATGTGTTCGCAATAGAATGTTCTATGAGCCCGTAGGTAAAAAAGATCAACAAAGCGTAAGATAGAATAGCACCAAATATAAAACAACGCTGGAACATATCAGTGAGAGCCAAACACACACGAAATGTTTTTACTTTTGTTATGTTTGTGAACCTTTCATGAACTTATTGTACCATGCAGCCTATTGGTGAGAAAGAGAGCCTCATGGCGCGCAGTTTGAAACAAACCCAAAGTAAATCGGATAAAAATTGAATTTTATACAAATATTTTAAAAGAGGACATATATTTATGTCCACCATGTGGGAGCGGGTAGGCGAAACAGGACGCCGGGAGGAGTCCTCATCCGCAGAAAGTGTTAAGACAAATTGATCACAAAGAGTAACATTAAACCAAACAAAATCTGATCCAATCACAGTAAAAGGTTGTGCATTACAAGGCCCTACTCTGTAACCAATACTCACTCCCGCCCCCGTATAACACATTGATAAGGACACAAACTATACCGTTGTGTCATCATTTGAGGCTGAAAGTCAATATGATAATTGCTCTGGAGAAAGACTGAAACACTACAAATATTAATAAAGTCATCCACTGGGCAATGGCAGACATGTATAACAGTGATAAATTCCAACTGCCTGTACTTAGGGAGGGTCCTGGTAGTACAGTCGGGTTTGTTCTTGAGTCACAATAAAAAATTCCCATTCGAATCCCGGGCGGCACAGAAATGGTTGGGTGCATTTCTTTCACCTAATGCTCCTGTCCACCTAGCAGTACAGGTATATAGGTTCCCAGGAATTAGTCAGCTTCTTGTGGGGTTGCATCCTGGGCAGGGTCAGTAATTCGACCTCAGTATAAACCTAACATGTACTATATGTATAACCTGGCTTCCTGTCCCCCGACACAATGAATTATATTGAATTAAAATTAAGAGCTCAAACAGTGTACAAGAAAGGATGTAATCAAAGCTCATAGAATGGAAATAATATGTAAAAGATATGGAAATAATGTTTGATGACCTAATGATTAATTAACACATCAAAGCAAATTTAATGTCAGCCAGGAAAATTATAGGATGGATTATGAGAATCGTAAAATTTGGAGTAATGTTTTTTAATTCATTCAGCTTTACCTCTCATGACCTTACAATACTCTTAAGAGGGAAAATGCACAAGAATAATGACAAATGTTGAACATGTTCTAGTCATAATTTCTTTTATACACGTATACAAATATTAAGAAAATATAGCATAAACGTGATCACCTCACTACTAATGTAATCCACAGATGTATCACAATAAGAAACTCATCTAAAATAGTACATAGTACATATAGTACATATACTGACTATCACCAACATTAATAATACTACTGTGTATTTGACTTGTACATCTACCAACCAAGTGACTGGAGGAATCATTTATATTGAGTAATAACAAATGTACAAAACAGAGACTATTACTGACTGGCACAGACCACATTGTGTTAATACACATTACAAACCCAACAGCCATTTGTTGTGATGATGGGTTCAGCAACAGCCATCTGCATCAAGTTTTACTAACTCGCACCGGTACTTTCTTATTCCCTTGACAAATAGCACTAAATACCATGCCAAACAAACCTTTGTATCAAACTCGGAGGAATTATCAATGACATCGAAATAGGGGTGACCAACCCATGCCTCTGCAGCCCTGTTATCCAACTGACGAGCCAGCTCGATGTTCTCACTACGGCAGGCATGGTCCTGAAGGGTGGCATTAAAGAAACACTTGTTAATGTAATTAGGTACAAAATTTATAGTAAAATAAATAGCACAAAGTTTCATGTACAATTTTGTTTGATTATAAAAGTACTTTACAGTACATACTTCACAATTTCATACTTGTAATCTGTTAAAAACAATTAACGGTAGATGCAGCAAACTATGGTGGTAAGGGTAACACTACCTTTCTCACAAAACATTATTAATCTTTTAAAAACATTGGCCAAACTATTGACTGAATTCTGCATATTGGTTGAAGTGATAAAAGTAAGCCAGTCACCTTTAGTTGTCATGTGTGCAAAATGTCCCAGGAAGGACTGATAAGATACATAAATATATGGTAGAGAACAAAAGCACCAAGTCAACAAAAGTATGGTACAAACATAGATACAATGAGTGCACATGCGTGTACGTGTGTAATTGTCCAAGTGTGATCACAGGATGAGAGCTATGTTTATAGTGTCCCACTTTCTTTATAATCTTTGTCATATGATGCTTTGAAAATACTGATGGTTATGGCATCCACCACTTTCTCAATTAAATCAATCAGTTCACAAAAAGAGAGCGTTCATATATTTCTTCAGCACCTTTGTTTCCTTAGCTTCAATCTGTGGTCTTGTGTTCTTGAAGTTGCAGGTTTAAAAAAAATCTTCCTGTCACGACTTTGTACATGGTTATCATATCGCCTCTTTTCCTTCTATCTACTAGCTTTACCATATTTAACTAGGGGAGCCGGTCGGCCGAGCGGACAGCACGCTGGACTTGTGATCCTGTGGTCCTGGGTTCGATCCCAGGCGCCGGCGAGAAACAATGGGCAGAGTTTCTTTCACCCTATGCCCCTGTTACCTAGCAGTAAAATAGGTACCTGGGTGTTAGTCAGCTGTCACGGGCTGCTTCCTGGGGGTGGAGGCCTGGTCGAGGACCGGGCCGCGGGGACACTAAAAAGCCTCGAAATCATCTCAAGATAACCTCAAGATGATAATCCTCTGCAGACTTGGAGTTACAATAACGTGGCTGAAAAATGTTGACCAAACCATACACTAGAAAGTGAAGGGACGACGACGTTTCGGTCCGTCCTGGACCATTCTCACAATCGACTTGAGAATGATCCAGGACGGACCGAAACGTCGTCGTCCCTTCACTTTCTAGTGTGTAGTTTGGTCAATATGCTAATCCTCTCTCCTCAAAGCTCATTTTTTTTAAATTTCTGGAAGTCATTTAGTAGCATGTCTTTGCATCCTTTCTAGTTTACTGATGTGTTTCTTGAGAAATGGAAACCACACCACTGCTGTACATTTTAATTTCCTTCTCACAAATGTCATGAACAAGTTCTTTAATATTACTCAATCCATAAATTAAAGTGGTTCAGAAATTTGCAGGTGTAGCATAGGCTCCTCTCACAATACCATTGATATAATCCTCTGATAAGTTTACTTACAAGATCTATTTCTTCGAGTTCTACAATATCTTTTACATAATTTATGGGTTACTTGAAGAGTGTTTCCCCATTCTACATTCCATTATGTGGCATTTACTTAGTGAATTCCATCTGTTATATGTTGCTCCATTTAACTGTTTTTTACTAGATCCTTTTGAAGGGTACAGTAATATACTTGCCCAGTATACTTGCATCAGATGCAAACACATTCATATAACTATGATTCCCCTCTCATAGTTTGTTTATATAGACAATGAACATTACTGGTACTGGAACTGAATCATGTGGTACTCTTGCTAGTAACCTAACCATCTCTTTCCTGTAAGATCTCTGTGGCTCTATCATAAAAGTGAAAAGTACTGTAGATCTGTTACACAGAGACGTTAGAAAGAATTTTTTCAGTGTCAGAGTAGTTAGTAAATGGAATGCACTAGGAAGTGATGTGGTGGAGGCTGACTCCATACACAGTTTCAAAAGTAGATATGACAGAGCCCAGTAGGCTCAGGAATCTGTACATCAGTAGATTGACAGTTGAGAGGCGGGACCAAAGAGCCAAAGCTCAACCCCCACAAGCACAACTAGGTGAGTACAGAGCATTCCAGTATGAAATTCAGTCATACTGACTGTTATTATGTAATGTCTCTCCAGGTATTCTACCCATTTGGCTTGAATTATTTTCTCTAGTGTTTTGACTACCACGCTTGTCAACAATATGCATCTATAATTTAGAGGTTCTTCCATGTTACCATTTTTGTAGACTGAAACTATGTTTGATTTTTCCCATGTATCTGAGGTTCCCTATTTGTAAGGCTCCTTATTCTTGCTGCTTAACAAAGATTCCATTTCAGCTTCTCTCTGTCTTCCTTTAATGGGTCTCATCTTAATGACCAGGGTTTTCCATCCTCATTCCTTAGTAATTTTCCTACATTCCTCAGCACTGCTGCCTTATGTTTAGCTCAATTCTGGTTCACCCTTAATGAATGATTATTTTTTTTATACCTTACCAATTCTTCTGTAATAAGAGACAAGTGTGGTGGGTGAAGAAAGAGAAGGAAATATGGTATGTGTACCATACAGTACTGGACTGGCAAATATCAATAACAGGTGGGGGATAGTTTAAGATTCTAATAACAAGTACAGTATTATAAAGACGCCTGTACATGTAAAGATTTTTTTACCTATGAAAGAATGGTTAGTCAATATAAAATAATTTTCCTTAGATAGCATGTGGTACAATTCCTAGGCACCAACTCTCTGGTATTGAAGTACATCTTTCTCAAACTAACATGAATCTATTGCATTGATAAGTGGCAAACTTTCTTTATGTTGTACACAACTAAAATTAATGTGTAAATCTATGGTAACTATATTTACTTCCAAATAACCATCTACAATGGTAAAAATATCCTTCATGGACAAAACGGTAACGGAACAGTTACGAGCATACTTCATGTCAACACAAACACGTAAACAACAAATTCTCAATACAGTACAAATATTTAGTTCAACACTGTAAGATATATGCTTCATTAAAACTCAAGCCTTACACTCAAACTTGTCTTGAGGGGTCTTATATGACATGCTGCATTACAGAACACACAATTCATGGCAAATAAAGCATCATATAAATTTAAGAAATGCAAAGTTAGCATTGATGTGTAGGAAGGTAAATGGATGAATACAAGTGGGAAAATAACACTAGTGGAACCCAACTTAAACGACCTTCGGTTCAGTCAAAGTCCAGGAGAAGCAGAAGTGTTTCTTGTAAGTTCCAAGATTGAAAACAAAGGTAAATACAAGTATTAAGATTTGTGATTGAAAGGAGTTGTGTGATTGCTGGACAATGGACTGTGCTGCAAAACTCTCACAAATTCAACCATTAAAACTTTAGTGAAGATGTACTCTTCTGAGTAGTGCGGTTTTTTAACCTTCAGTTTGGGTGGGGTTCCACTGTACAGTATCGTAAAAACTAAATCAACACAACCATGAAAGTCAAAATGAAACTAGTATTGTCTTGGAAAATCAAACACTTGGAAGACATGATGAAGAAGCACACACACAAAATGATATCACAAACTTTGAGTGTGTGTTTCACATCAGTTTAAGAAAAGGAGAATCTTTCAAACCCTTATTCAATTTAGGGACAAGCTTCTACAAGGTTGAATTGCTTATACAATTATTTGCAAAGCCACTCTACCTTGCAGGAAGCTTTGCAAGCTACTCTATTTTGCAGAAGATTTGACAAAGTCACATTACTTTAGTTACCAAATAAATATCTTCCATAATACTGTCCAAGCCAAAGTAAAAGATCAAATAATACTGTAATTACATGAATGAAAATATTTTTGGAAATCATAGTTAATAGGACGTGAGGCCGCGGGCCTAACTGGCCCACGTGAGGCCGCGGGCCTAACTGGCCCACATGAGACAGCAGATATAACTGGTCCACATAAGACTTATCCTCTGGACTCCCAATGAAGCAGAAAGTGAAACAATAGGCATAAAATGCAAATTATAATAAGTAAGCATATGTATAGCTTGTTCAATACCGACATTAATAATTTTGAGAACTGTACCTAGCCTAAGTAAGTAACAACTGGAAAGAGGTTAAAGCTTCCAACTAATTCCTTCTTTACTCATCTCACCATCCAATGAGACGGCAGTCATTTACACCAAGAAATTAAGTTCAATTAAATGTGGACAAGAATACTAGTGAAGGGATGACAACTAGCTGTATAGCAAGCAAAAGTACACAAGCACAAATAGCAATTGAACTCAGAAGCAACAGCAAAGAACCATACAACAATTATCCAAACATGATAATTGTCATCATATATCTAGATATGAACATTGCAGTCAATTACCTTTAGTATGATAATTGATAAAGAAAATGTGTACAGCAAATTAATACCTGTACCCGGTATATACATACCTATCCAGTAACATGATAAATATAATCTGAAATAAACAAGGAGAAAGATCAAGAAAATCAGCTAGTACGTACATGCAAGGGTTTGTGGTGTATGGGATAGAACCAGTACCTCAGTGGTGTAGAAAGCTTCGGCTCCATTGGCAGCGGACACCATGTGGATGATCTGGTTATACCTCGTGTCCCGCAGATCCACAGGGTTCCACTCATTGCTCTTCATGATCCCCTCCCATCGCTCCTCTGGGATGACTGTTCATAATATACCGTGTTATTATTAATGTATTGCTTGATGTCTAACTTTCCCTCTATAATAATGTTTCAAAGTCATGTACTGAAACTTCATTACTACAGTAATATTATCATGCAAATGATTAGTAATTTATGTCTTCATATGTTACATTCAGTCTTAACCACTGACAATGCATGCTACTGACACAGCATTTGTACTTACACTGTTACATTCAGTCTTAACCACTGACAATGCATGCTACTGACACAGCACTTGTACTTACACTGTTACATTCAGTCTTAACCACTGACAATGCATGCTACTGACACAGCACTTGTACTTACACTGTTACATTCAGTCTTAACCACTGACAATGCATGCTACTGACACACCACTTGTACTTACACTGTTACATTCAGTCTTAACCACTGACAATGCATGCTACTGACACAGCAATTGTACTTACACTGTTACATTCAGTCTTAACCACTGACAATGCATGCTACTGACACAGCACTTGTACTTACACTGTTACATTCAGTCTTAACCACTGACAATGCATGCTACTGACACAGCACTTGTACTTACACTGTTACATTCAGTCTTAACCACTGACAATGCATGCTACTGACACAGCACTTGTACTTACACTGTTACATTCAGTCTTAACCACTGACAATGCATGCTACTGACACAGCACTTGTACTTACACTGTTACATTCAGTCTTAACCACTGACAATGCATGCTACTGACACAGCATTTATACTTACACTGTTACATTCAGTCTTAACCACTGACAATGCATGCTACTGACACAGCACTTGTACTTACACTGTTACATTCAGTCTTAACCACTGACAATGCATGCTACTGGCACAGCATTTGTACTTACAATGCACTCTAACCTTATAAATTCTACTTTACAGATATGAAAGCATAACAATATTAAAATAACTTGGCAATATAGTAATCCAAAACTTGTAGGAATAATTTTTTAAATTTCCATAAGAGCCAGACTGCTATGGTTAGTGTTGGGACCCTGGCGTTAACAATAACAATAGAAGCGAAGGTATGTAGTGTACTAACATGCAGATGCATCCATGGTTCCACGGTCACAGATCACCAGGCAGTTCTTCCTACATGTCTCTGCCAGACTGAAGAAGGTGTTCTCAATCTGCATCATAGATTTGAGGAGATTCTCTTGGAAGGCAACAGCTGTAAAATTGGGTCACAAGATGATGATTATTCAACTGCCTATAGACTACATATAAAAGTATTTTTCAGCAACAAAATTTGCTATACTGTGATACAAAATATACACACTAATGACATTGCAAGGGAACAAATCATTACTCATAAGTCAAGGTGAATGTATTAGATTACTGAATTACTAACCGTCATCCTGCGACAGATCACCAAACTTGATGCCACCACTGAAAAGAAAGAATAAACTGGGGGTCACATAGCTATCAGTCTGTATGTTCAGTCTCACTTCACATTTACAGTAACAATGAATACAAAGACACATATACACACAGGGAGAGAAGGGAGAGGAGGTGGTGGTGTAGCTTTGCTGATAAGAAAAGGCTGGAGTTTTGAAGAGATGATTATTCAGGGCTGTGAAGATTTCAGCGACTACATAACAGGTACCATAGCAACTGGAGGACAAAAAATTATAGTAGTACTGCAGTCACATATAACCCCCACCAAACGACAGAAGACCCAGACAAGAATATGATAGAAACAACATGGCCACCATCAATATAAGAGAGAGAGAGAGCAACTTCTGTAGCTAGCTAGCAGTAACGGATCCAGACGACTAATCATGAGAGACATCAATCACGGGAAGATAGATTGGGAGAACAGAGACCCACATGGAGAGCCAAGCTGATGGACGTAGCAACAAGAAACTTTCTAAGCCAACACATCAAGGGACCGACAAGAATGAGAGGAGAGGATGAACCAGCTATGCTTAATCTGATATTTACCCTAAATGAATCGGATATAAGGGAAGTTAAGTTGGAAGCCCCCTTGGGAATGAGTGATCACAGTGTATTGATCTTTGAGTACCTGGTAGAGCTAGGAATTATCTACCCAAAAGAGAGAACTGGGAAACAAAGGGCTGGCATACCAAAAGGGAAATTATGAGATGAGAAAATTCCTAAAGGATATACCATGGGACACAGAACTCAACTAAGCCTGTACAAGACATGATTAACTATGTCACCCAAAAATGTCAGGAGGCAGTAAACAGGTTTATCCTGGCGTGACAAAAGAAAACGAGAAGCAAAAGAAGAATCTGTGGTTTAATAGGGGATGTATGAAAGCAAGGGAACTAAACAAAAGGGCGTGGAGGAACTTCCAAAATAACAGAACACCAGAAAGCAGAGAGATACAAGAGACCCAGCAACGAGTATGTTAGTGTGAGAAGAGAAGCTGAGAAAATGTATGAAAATGATATAGCTAATAAAGCCAAGACCGAACCAAAGCTACTACACAGTCACATCAGGAGGAAAACAACAGTGAAGGGACAGGTGATGAATCATAGAATGGGTGAGGACAGGTACACATAGAATGACAAAGAGGTGTGTGAAGAACTCAACAAGAGGTTCCAGGAGGTCTTCACAATAAAACTAGGAGAGGTTACTGCACTAGGAGAGGTGGCAGTAAACCATGCGGCCTTGTTAGGGTTCGAAATTGCACGAGATGAGGTCTAGAGCCACCTGTTGGATCTGGATGTGAGAGAAGCTGTTGGCCTGGATGCAATCTCACTATGAGTATTGAAAGAGTGTGCAGGAGCACTTTGCTTGCCACTCTCCATAGTGTACAGTAGGTCACTGGAAACGGGAGACCTACCAGAAATATGGAAGATGGCTAATGTAGTCCCAATATACAAAAAGGGTGACAGACGAGAGGCACTGAACTACAGGCCGGTGTCATTAACTTGTATACCATGCAAGGTGATGGAGAAGATCGTGAGAAAAACCTAATAACACATCTGGAGAGAAGGGAGTTTGTGACATCCCATCAACATGTGTTCAGGGAGGCTAAATCTTGCCTTACAGCTTAATAGAATTCTACGATCAGGTGACAAAGATTAAGCAAGAAAGAGAAGGATGGGCGAACTGCATTTTTTTGAACTGTCGGAAAGTCATTGACACAGTACCCCATAAAAGGCTGATGCATAAGCTGGAGAAACAGGCAGGAGTAACTGGTAGGGCACTTCAGTGGATAAGGGAGTACCTAAGCAATAGAAAACAGTTTCTGATACAGGTATACATAAATGATCTCCCAGAGGGTAAAGACTCATTCCTCTCAATGTTTGCTGACGACACCAAAATTATGAGAAGGATTAAGACAGAGGAGGACAGCTTGAGGCTTCAAGAAAATCTGGACAAGCTGCAGGAATGGTCGAACAAATGGTTGTTAAAGTTTAACCCAAGCAAATGTAATGTAATGTAATGAAGATAGGTGTTGGGAGCATAAGAATAGATACAAGGTATCATTTGGGAGATGAAATAATTCAAGAGCCAGAGAGAAAAAAAGACCTGGGGGTTAATATCATGCCAGACCTGTCCCCTGAAGCTCATATCAAAAGGATAACATCAGAAGCATATGCCAGGTTGGCTAACATAAGAACGGCCTTTAGAAACTTGTGTAAGGAATCTTTCAGAACTTTGTATACGACATATGTCAGACCAATCCTGGAGTATGCGGCTCCAGAATGGAGTACATATCTAGTCAAGCATAAAACTAAACTGGAAAAGGTTCAAAATTTTGCCACCAGACTAGTACCTGAACTGAGGGGTATGAGCTACGAGGAGATACTAAGGGAATTAAACCTCATATCACTGGGAGACTGAAGAGTTAGAGGGGACATGATCACCACATACAAGATTCTCAAAGGAATTTATAGGGTAGATAAAGACAGAGTATCTAACACAAGGGGCACATGCACTAGGGGACACAGGTGGATATTGAGTGCCCAAATGAGCCATAGAGACGTTAGAAAGAATTTTTTCAGTGTCAGAGTAGTAGACAAATGAAATGTATTAGGAAGTGATGTATGTGGTGGAAGCTGACTTCATACACAGCTTCAAGTGTAGATATGATAGAGCCCAGTAGGCACAGGAACCTGTATATCAGTTGATTGACAGTTGAGAAGCAGGACCAAAGAGCCAGAGCTCAACCCCCGCCAGTACAACTAGTTAAGTACACACTAATTAGCACACCAGAATATGTGCACCCAGATAAGAAAGCAAAACTGAACTTGATTATATGAAAATGAAAATTCACACATGAAAATTCAGAGAACCATCTTGTATTTCTTCACAATGGATACACAGTTACAGTACTGTCACCCCAGTTACCTAAATGTAGAACACTGGTCAGCCTTCATTGATTTAGAAATCTTATCAGATATTTAATAATAAGATTTAATGAACAATTTAGAAGAGTTTTGCAGATTGCACTATTTTGGTAGTGAGAACAGTGATATGTTATACCAATAGCTCTTTAAGGTACAGTACAGTATTACATTTCATTTAGTCATCAATTAGCCTCTGTGTGCTTACCCAAAATAAAAAGTAGATGGTAAATACCTCCAATTAGTTAAGGACTATACTTTCTAGTGATGTTTTATTGAGAATATCAGATCCATCATATGTGAGGGCCTGATCCTGAAGGACGAACTGAAGAATGGGTATTACACCACTGGGGAGAAACGATGGGTATTACACCACTGAGGAGAAACGATGGGTATTACACCACTGAGGAGAAAAGATGGGTATTACACCACTGAGGGGAAAAGATGGGTATTACACCACTGAGGAGAAAAGATGGGCATTACACCACTGAGGAGAAAAGATGGGTATTACACTACTGGGGAGAAAAGATGGGTATTACACCACTGGGGAGAAAAGATGGGTATTACACCACTGGGGAGAAAAGATGGGTATTACAACACTGGGGAGAAAAGATGGGTATTACAACACTGGGGAGAAAAGATGAGTATTACAACACTGAGGGGAAAAGATGGGTATTACACCACTGGGGAGAAAAGATGGGTATTACACCACTGGGGAGAAAAGATGGGTATTACAACACTGGGGAGAAAAGATGAGTATTACAACACTGGGGAGAAAAGATGGGTATTACACCACTGGGGAGAAAAGATGGGTATTACACCACTGGGGAGAAAAGATGGGTATTACAACACTGGGGAGAAAAGATGAGTATTACACCACTGGGGAGAAAAGATGGGTATTACAACACTGGGGAGAAAATATGGGTATTACACCACTGGGGAGAAAAGATGGGTATTCAGAAAAATCTGCATACAAGATGCTTTTGGAATCTAATAAAACTCAAGCACACATTCGGGAAAACCCCCAAGGAATCCATCTCAAAGAGGATAAATATGACAAACCCTTCACCTTAAGTGAATACTTCTCTTCAGAGAAGACTAATGATCAATCAGGGTGAAAAGACACCCAGCAACCCACCTTGAATTGCCTCGTAGCCTCGCAGGAACGAAGGCATCAAGGCAGAGCAGAGTTCCTTGCCAGACATAGTAGACAGCAAACGTATCCCCACAGGGAAGGATCTGCAATACCTCCCTCAAACAAGAAAGCAGTCGATCTTGAGTAGAAAGCAGCAACTCAACTACCTCTGCCACTGAAGCAAGAGACTGTCCCTAAAGAAGGCCTGCTTGATATCTTCTTGATATCTGCTTGATGGGGTTCTGGGAGTTCTACTCCCCAAGCCTGGCCCGAAGCTAGGCCTGACTTTGTGAGAGCTTGGCCAAAGCTCACCTAAAGGATCATACACGTAATACTCCAAAATACTCATAAATTTTGAAGTTGGGATTAAAGGGAGAGGTACCTGGGCCCACTGAACAGCAGCAGCTGGGCCCTAGGAGGGATATGAATAGCAAACATGGAGTAGGTAGACACCACCAGCTGCTCCAAGTCAAGATCCTGAGACTAGTTGCACACATCTCCAAGTCAAAGGGGGCCGACCCTGGAATAACCATACAGACACTAAGGGGGGCAACTTAATCATACAGAAAAGCCTGGCTCCAACCCATCCTCTTACAAATAACATTGCCTTTCGCTCATATGCGCTACGGCCAAAAATTATCGTACTGTACTAGAAAATTTAAAATTATTTTCTAAATGAAATGGACCCAAAACAGCAAGTTTTGGGTCCTCTGGTAGGTTAGGAGGGCAGTAAATTCTCCTAAGCTTTCAAAACGTCACCAATCACTTGGGTTGGACGGTAGAGCGACAGTCTCGCTTCATGCAGGTTGGCGTTCAATCCCCAACCTTCCAAGTGGTTGGGCACCATTCCAAGTCCCATTCCAAAACTTTATCCTGCCCCCTTCCCAGTGCTATACTGTATTGTCATCATGACTAGGCGCTTTCTCCCTGACAGTTTCCGTCCTTTTCAAAACGTCATGAAAACTTAATTTAAAGTCTCCTTTCCTGCCCTAATAGACTAGGCCAGAGGACCCAAAGCAGAAAACAGGGCAGTACATCACTTTCGCGAGCCGCTTCCATTTTTTCTAGTACAGGGGTACCACAGTTTAAGAGTTTAATTCGTTCCTGGAGACGGCTCGTATTCCGAAAACTCGTATTCTGAAGCTAATTTCCCCATAAGAAATAATGGGAAATTAATTAATCCATTCCTGACTACCCCAAAAACCCCACATCAAACTAAATTTTTATACCTAATTCATCTAAATAAACCTACAAAACTATGTTCAAGTTATTACTCACCCTTGCTGAGGCCTGCTGTTGGTGTATGGAAGATGTGAGGAGGAGGGAGGAGGAGAGGTGTTACTGTTTGGAAGGGGAGTCTCCTTCCATTATAACATCAGGCAGTGAGGACTTCACTGGTATGCACACTCTGGCACATTTTGCCTGCATACCACTAGGACTTGCTTGTTTTATTAAGAATCTGTCTAAAGACACTTGTTTTTTCCTACATTTTAACACTTGTCTGTATTAAGACATCACATTGTCATTTAAAAGGTCAATGCAACGGCCTGCTACAGCTTTATCTGGGCGAGTTTTTTCAACAAAACTTTGCAGCTCTTCCCATACTTCACACATTTTCTTAATCAAGAAGGGACATCCACTACTGCCTCTACTCACAGCTATTTTCTTAGGTTGAACCTTACCAATGGCTTTCTTGAGACCCATGGCGAGATATATAATGACAACTTTTATGCTCAAATGGCCAAAAAATCGACAAAAAACTGTAAATCCTTGTGAAGAATTCAGGTGGGATAGTCACTGGGCACGAGACACTGGTAAACCGAGGCGCGATCACCGTGCCACTATGCGCTAGTCGGCCTGTACACGTTTCAACAAACTCGTGTTCCGAGGTAACCCTCGCCTTCCGAGACACATTTTCCGAGGAAATCCTGCTCGTATTCCAAAAAATTCGCATACAGGGACACTCGTGTTCTGAGGTACCACAGTACAACAATTTTTAGCCAACCTTGAGGTTACCTTGAGGTGCTTCCGGGGCTTAGCGTCCCCGCGGCCAGTCGTCGACCAGGCCTCCTAGTTGCTGGAATGATCAACCAGGCTGTTGGACGTGGCTGCTCGCAGCCTTATGTATGAGTCACAGCCTGGTTGATCAGGTATCCTTTGGAGGTGTTTGTCAAGTTCTCTCTTGAACACTATGAGGGGTCGGCCAGTTATGCCCCTTATGTGTAGTGGAAGTGTGTTGAACAGTCTTGGGCCTCTGATGTTGATAGAGTTCTCTCTCAGAGTACCTGTTGCACCTCTGCTTTTCAACGGAGGTATTCTGCACATCCTGCCATGTCTTCTGGTCTCAGGTGATGTTATTTCTGTGTGCAGGTTTGGGACCAGCCCCTCAATTATTTTCCATGTGTAAATTATTATGTATCTCTCCCGTCTGCGCTCAAGGGAATACAGATTTAGGCTCTTTAGTCGGTCCCAGTAATTTAGATGTTTTACTGAGTGGATTCTAGCAGTAAAGGATCTCTGCACGCTATCCAGGTCAGCAATTTCTCCAGCTTTGAAAGGGGCTGTCATTGTGCAGCAGTACTCCACTCTAGAGACTCTAGCACAAGCGTTTTGAAAAGTATCATCAAACACACCCTGGGTCAGGGGTAGAGAGGAGGGAGAACTACCAAAACCTTCCAGAAGTGACACACAATATGGACAATCATTCATATTTGCAAACATTCAAGGTTTAAAGCCAAAGTCAAGAAATAAAGTTAAGTTCATAAATGGCCTCCTATTAGAGTCAAACTCAATATTTGGGCCATTCACGGAAACTCATACAAAAGATTACATGGATGGTGAAATCTGGATTCCAAATTATAATTTATATAGATGTGATAGAAAAACTAGGTCAAATGGAGGAGTAGGTCTGTATATTAAAGAAGACCTGGTATGCACAGAACTACTAAACTCAACTAATGAGGTGGTAGAGGTACTTGGAATTAAGGTAGAGAAACTAAACCTAATTATTATTCTAATATATAAACCGCCAGATACAACGGTTGAGGAATTCACAGAGCAGATGCACAAAATAAAGAACATACTTGACAACCTAGCAAACCCAGCTCCAGATATTATCTTCCTTGGAGATTTCAATTTACTGAGTCTAAGATGGAGAATGGCAAACAAATATCATAGCAGGGAATGACCCGGGAAATAACCAAACACAAGTCAGAGAACTTTTGAGATTCTGTGACAAATTCTCGCTCAATCAACAGATTACAGAACCAACTAGGAACGAAAACACACTAGACTTGTTATTCACAAACAATGATGAACTAATCAGAGACATCACAATCTCAGATACTTCATACTCAGACCATAAGCTCATTGAAGTGCGAACTAGCATAAATAACGGTAGTAGGTCTAAGAGACCCAACAAGCGAGAAGGAATATTCAATCAATTCAATTTCAACAATAGGAGGATTGACTGGGAAAAAAATAAATGTAGACCTTGCAACCATTCAATGGGAGACGGTCTTAATGACAAAACTCCCACACAGGGAATAGCTCAACTGACAGCTGAAGCTTACAAGGTCTGCTTGAAGCACGTACCTGTGAGGAGGGGCAGAAAGAGGACCACTCTAGAAAGAGAACGCAGACAACTGTACAGAAGGAAAAAATAATGGAAATGCTTCGGCAGACACAACTATCACAAGCAAGGAAAACAAGCCTAGGCAGGGAGATCAAAGAAATAGAACAAACGTTGAAGCGATCATATGAGTCTGAGGAAATGGAATTGGAACAGAAAGCTATACAAGAGATAAGGAAAAATCCGAAATATTTTTTCACATACGCATAATCAAAATCCAAAACCTCGACCAGTATTGGACCGTTAATTACAAATCAAGGTACGTACACAGAGGACAACAAAGAGATTAGTGAAATTCTAAGAAGCCAGTATGAGGCTATGTTTAGCACACCAATAAACAACATGAAAGTTGATGACCCAAACAGCTTCTTTATGAATGACATTCAAGCTGCAGATAATATAACGGATATTACCACAAACTCGGAAGACTTTGAAAGAGAAATTGACAATATGCCTATGCACTCAGCTCCTGGGCCTGACTCATGGAATTCAATATTCATAAAGAAATGTAAAGTACCAGTAGCGAGAGCACTCAGCGTAATATGGAGAAAGAGCCTGGATACAGGGGAGATACCAGCAGCACTTAAATCTGCAGATATAGCTCCGTTGCACAAGGGGGGGGTGTAAAGCCTTGACAAAAAATTATAGGCCAGTTGCACTAACATCACACATAATAAAAGTGTTTGAAAGAGTGATTAGGAATCAAATTTCTAGTTTTATGGAAAACAATGAATTGCACAATCCAGGACAACATGGATTTAGAGCGGGAAGACCCTGTCTGTTACAGTTACTCAACCACTATGACAAAATCACAGAAGCCCTAGAAGAAAAGCAAAATGCAGATGTTGTATACACAGACTTTGCAAAGGCGTTCGACAAATGTGACCATGGGGTGATAGCTCACAAAATGAGGTCAATGGGAATAACTGGAAACGTAGGATGCTGGATACTCAATTTCCTGTCGAACAGAACACAAAGAGTAACAGTCAATCAGATAAAATCGAGTCCAAGCGATGTTAAAAGCTCTGTACCTCAAGGTACAGTCCTTGCACCGCTACTGTTCCTTATTATCATATCTGATATAGACAAAAATACATATCACAGCTTCGTGTCGTCCTATGCAGATGACACAAAAATCAGCATGAAAATTACCTCTGCTGAAGACATTGAAAAACTACAAGCAGATGTCAACAAAGTTTTCGATTGGGCAGCAGAAAATAACATGATGTTTAACAGTGATAAATTTCAGGTACTCAGGTACGGCAAAAATGAGGATCTGAAACATAATACAGGGTACAAAACACAATCGAATCTTCCCATAGTAGAAAAACAGCATGTCAAGGATTTGGGAATAATGATGTCCGACACTCTAAAGTTTAGGGACTATAACCAAGCAAATATTGTGACAGCCAGAAAAATGATAGGATGGATTACAAGAACTTTCAAGTCCAGGGATCCCATCACAATGGTTGTACTCTTCAAGTCACTTGTGTTGTCCCGTCTTGAGTACTGCTCAGTACTCGCTTCCCCCTTCAGAGCAGGAGAGATTGCTGAAATAGAGGGAATACAGAGAACATATACGGCACGCATAGACGCGATAAAGCACCTAAATTATTGGGATCGTCTCAAAGCCCTCCAAATGTACTCACTAGAAAGAAGACGAGAGAGATATCAATATACACCTGGAAGATACTGGAGGGCCAAGTACCAAATCTACACAGTAAAATAACAACGTACTGGAGTGAACGATATGGAAGAAAATGCAGAATAGAACCAGTGAAGAGGCACAATCAGAGAACACTGTATAAACATCAGAGGTCCACGGTTGTTCAGCACCCTCCCAGCAAACATAAGAAATATTGCCGGAAAAACCGTGGACATTTTCAAGAGGAAACTAGAATTATTCCTCCAAGGAGTGCCGGACCAACCGGGCTGTGGTGGGTATGGGATATTCCACCTCCATGCCTGCGGGCTGCTCCAAGCAACAGCCTAGTGGACCAAACTCTCACAAGTCAAGCCTGGCCTCGGGCCGGGCTTGGGGAGTAGAAGAACTCCCAGAACCCCCTCAACCAGGTATCAACCAGGTAATATTGAGCCACGAGAAGGTAGAAAAGTTCTACAGACAATTGCGTTACCTGTATACATATACCGTCCTGTCAGTGTAGTTGGCTGAGGGTCTCAAGAAGTGTTTTACTATTACGTAGTGGATACAGGCAAGAGAAGTAAAAGGATTCGGAAGAGAACCATTATTACTGCTGAGTAACGCTACTCTCTTTGTTATTGTCTCAGTGTATAAATAACTGTAAATCTAATGTACAGTGTCCAGTAATTTGTATATATATACAGTATATATATATATAACTCGGCATATAAGGTACCCACGTTTGTGGGTAATATAGATAAATATCCATGATAAAATTTTACCTATATTTTATTTTGACCTTAGTCACGGCTCAGTTATGTCCGTGTGTCACACCTGACAACAGGTCACGGTGAGGACGACACCTGACTAAGTCGGAGGTGACTACATCCGGATAATATCAGATTTATCTATAACTATAGTTATCAGAGTAACTATACACTAGAAAAGACTAAATTAAATGTGTTGGGCTATGTAATAGACATTTCGATCCCAACAGCAGTTAGCTACCTCTACCAAGCAGTTTGCTACCTCTACCAAGCAGTTTGCCACCTCTAACTAGCAGTTAAGCAGCCTCTACCCAGCTGTGGTGTAATCACAAACTAGCACTTGCCGGCTGCTCACGTTGACACAAGACGTAACGCCATCACACACACGGGTATAAATAAAGCCCTGCAACCCATGGAAGCTTGTTTCTCTCTGGTGCTCTTGGGGTCATCATTGCTTCTCTCACTTGCCATCAGCCTACGTCGTGTGTCGGGTGCTGTGGTGGACGTCTTCAGCTCACTAGTATACTAATGTATACTAATGCTCTTGGGGTCATCATTGCTTCTCTCACTAGTATACTAATGTATACTAGGATTTCATTTAAGGATTTAAATTAAAGATTTCATTTACCTGGTTTGTTTGTTCTAATAGCCAAGAGTTTGCAGGAATCATTTATTATTATTATTATTATTATTATAGTAAAGTTTATTATTATTTTTTCTTGTTTCATCCTGCCACTTACACACCTTACTTTGAGGTGTTTCCGGGGCTTAGCGTCCCCGCGGCCCAGTCGTTGACCAGGTCTCCTGGTTGCTGGACTGGTGAACTGGGCTGCTGGATGCTGCTGCTCGCAGCCTGACGTATGAATCACAGCCTGGTTGATCAGATATCCTTTGCAGGTGTTTATCCAGTTCTCTCTTGAACACTGAGGGGTCGGCCAGTTATGTCACTTATGTGTAGTGGAAGCGTGTTGAACAGTCTCGGGCCTCTGATGTTGATAGTTCTCTCTCAGAGTACCTGTTGCACCTGTGCTTTTCAACGGGGGTATTCTGCACATCCTGCCATGCCTCCTGGTCTCATGTGATGTTATTTCTGTGTGCAGGTTTGGGACCAGCCCCTCTAATATTTTCCACGTGTAAATTATTATGTATCTCTCCCGCCTGCGCTCAAGAGAATAAAGATTTAGGCTCTTTAGTCGGTCCCAGTAGTTTAGATGTTTTACCGAGTGGATTCTAGCAGTAAAGGATCTCTGCACGCTCTCCAGATCAGCAATTTCTTCAGCTTTGAAAGGGACTGTCATTGTGCAGCAGTACTCCACTCTAGAGAGCACTAGCGTCTTGAAAAGTATCATCCGTATAGCATCTCTAGTGTGAAAAGGTTCTTGTAATCCAACCTGTCATTTTTCTTGCAGTTTTTTGTTTGCATTTTTTGCAGTTTTTCTTGCATTTTTCTTGCAGTTATTTTTCTTTGGACCTTACACACTGCAAGGCCCAAAGCAACATTTTTTGTTTATGTGAATAAGAGCCACACGACCCTGGCCCAGTACTAATTGATTAAGATTAAGCCAACCAGGAGGTGGCATGGGCATGAATAGCCCGTAAGTGGTAGGGCCCAGTATTGCTGCACTACTGCCTCACGTCACAACAGTAACCAGGGTGACCCTTGCAGTGAAAGCCCACAGTATTTCACAGGCGTGTTAGACAGGACGCCCCGTAACCAAACTGTCGATGATGTTCTGACAAGGGATAATTATATTTCGCTACGCCAGCAAACAGCTGCCACCACCCGTTGTGTCTTAATAACCACTTTAAGGGTGTGGACCCTAAGGAGGGAGAGGTCCTGGACATGACATACACACTTATGAGCTATTAAGTTATGCCACTTGGTTGATAATTACTTTAGTTACTAAATTGACTTTGAGAGCCATTGAGCAATGGCCAGGCCCAAGTAAGCTCAAGATGGCATAGGCTCATACGGGTGACAAAAAGTCACTGAAAAGTCAAATGAAACCTTAAAGCATAGAATATTAATACAAAATAATTACCTATATCATATTATGAAATATGGTGCAAAATATAGAGGCAAGGTGTGAGTGGGATAGGTGGACGATATAGTGAAGTACTAACAACTCGGAGGGCAATTACTTGGAAACTGTAGACTAGCTGTGCGGGCAGGTGGCAGGTACCGGGGCCCAGTCTCACATATCTGGGGGTCTGACGGCTGAGTGGACAGCGCTCAAGATTTGTAGTCCTAAGGGTCCGAGTTCAATCCCCAGTGGAGGAAACAAATGGGTAGTTTCTTTCACCGTGATGCGCTTGTTCACCTAGCAGTAAATAGGTACCTGGGAGTTAGACAGCTGCTACGGGCTGTTTCCTGTATGTATATATATGTATGTATGTATATATGTATGTATGTGTGTGTATGTGCGTGTGGAAAAAAAAAGTTGATTGAGAGCTGAGAGGAACGCCTGAGGAGCCAGAGCTCAACCCCCGCAAATAGAACTAGAGGAGTACATACCCACGCTCCATCCCCACTCACCAACACTATAACCCTCCTCCTGTACACCCAGTCTACACGAGCTGAGAGGTGGTGGTGGTGGGAGAAGCGCGGGGACTTGTAGCAGGAGGACCCCTGTATACAGGTGGACCAGTCTCCCCGTGCATGCCTGCCTCCACCCACCGTCCCTCTCATTAATGTGTATACCCACTTGAGAGGTTATGGGGCACCATGACTCTTAACAGAGACCTTCTACAGGGCACGTGCTGACCTCTGAGTGGTGGGGAGAGAGAATACCCAAGGAAGGACTCTAATGGGAGAAAAGATATACTGCAGGAATTAGGAAGGAGCAAGAGTGTGTGTGTAGAGGGAGATTGTTTACACAATTAAGGCGTAGTTCTCATCTCACCACTTGCACTGGGAGTCCTCTGGTAGGCTCAGCCCATCTTCACACTCCTTCAACACCCCTGCTGCTGCTCTCACTGGCAAGCAAGATTATGACTGTTTTAGTAGTGAAGGGGAAGCGGGGGGGGGGGGGGGCAGCAGGACACAGCAGTGACACTTACCTCAACAAGACAGTGGCAGTCTCTGGGACCCGATACACCTGCAGGAGGAGAAGAGTATTACTAATCTGTCATTACCATTCACTCAAAGCGAAGCACAAGGCTTGATATTGTGTTGTTTACTGTAGGAGGCCCACTGGCCACACCTGTGTACCTCCCTCTATGGCAGGTGTTTCAAGAGGTCACACCTGTCATCACTCGGCAGGATAATTAAGATTAGTTGCAGTAGAGGCTTAGTCACTGGAGCAAGAGGAAGAAAGTGCCTCGTGCTCAAGGACCCACGACTCGTGGATAACCCAAGGAATTGAATTATACTATTAAGCTTGGTGTGTGATCCTGTTTGTAGTAGTGGGAAGCGATTGTGAGAGTCTATGACACAACATGTGTACTCCAGCTCCATGCTAATGCTCTCAACACACACCTCTCCCACCACCTTCTATCTGCTAATTCTCACAATTATTGTCATTAATTCTAGTGCAAGGTTAATGTATCCCAGTGAGCAAGGCTGGAGTTTCGTAAGGCTGCCTCTCACCACCCTGTCCTACATGTCCGCCATTAAATGCCCATTGCGTATTCATCCTCAACCCAACCCGTCCTAATACAGTGTTGCATTTTGACGTATACTCTCCCTAAGGCCAAAAATGGTCATACAGTACTTGAAAAATGCAGTGGCTCGCGAAGATGACATACTGTCCCGTTTTCTGTTTTCGGTCCTCTGGTAGGTTAGGATAAGGGCACTTTACTACGACATTGGGGAAGGTAAGGAGGACGGGCTGCTTAACCACCCCAGGAGATGGGTGACAGTTTTAACAAGAGTCGGGCCCCATATATTGTACAAAATATGAATAGTTCGTGAAGATGTGATGACTGACAAGTACTAAGGTGAGCGTCATACTTTATATATTATTCACTGGACGTCACAATAGTTTAACACAGAGTAATAACACATCAAGATAATTAACAATATATAATTCTGGTCTTGACCGAGTCGGCCGCGGACCCGATGACCGGTCCCAGTGTGTGTGGTCTTGACGACTGGTCCCAGTGTGTGTGGTCTTGACGACTGGTCCCAGTGTGTGTGGTCTTGACGACTGGTCCCAGTGTGTGTCGTCTTGACGACTGGTCCCAGTGTGTGTGGTCTTGACGACTGGTCCCAGTGTGTGTGGTCTTGACGACTGGTCCCAGTGTGTGTGGTCTTGACGACTGGTCCCAGTGTGTGTGGTCTTGACGACTGGTCCCAGTGTGTGTGGTCTTGACGACTGGTCCCAGTGTGTGTGGTCTTGACGACTGGTCCCAGTGTGTGTGGTCTTGACGACTGGTCCCAGTGTGTGTGGTCTTGACGACTGGTCCCAGTGTGTGTGGTCTTGACGACTGGTCCCAGTGTGTGTGGTCTTGACGACTGGTCCCAGTGTGTGTCGTCTTGACGACTGGTCCCAGTGTGTGTCGTCTTGACGACTGGTCCCAGTGTGTGTCGTCTTGACGACTGGTCCCAGTGTGTGTCGTCTTGACGACTGGTCCCAGTGTGTGTCGTCTTGACGACTGGTCCCAGTGTGTGTCGTCTTGACGACTGGTCCCAGTGTGTGTCGTCTTGACGACTGGTCCCAGTGTGTGTCGTCTTGACGACTGGTCCCAGTGTGTGTCGTCTTGACGACTGGTCCCAGTGTGTGTCGTCTTGACGACTGGTCCCAGTGTGTGTCGTCTTGACGACTGGTCCCAGTGTGTGTCGTCTTGACGACTGGTCCCAGTGTGTGTCGTCTTGACGACTGGTCCCAGTGTGTGTCGTCTTGACGACTGGTCCCAGTGTGTGTCGTCTTGACGACTGGTCCCAGTGTGTGTCGTCTTGACGACTGGTCCCAGTGTGTGTCGTCTTGACGACTGGTCCCAGTGTGTGTCGTCTTGACGACTGGTCCCAGTGTGTGTCGTCTTGACGACTGGTCCCAGTGTGTGTCGTCTTGACGACTGGTCCCAGTGTGTGTCGTCTTGACGACTGGTCCCAGTGTGTGTCGTCTTGACGACTGGTCCCAGTGTGTGTCGTCTTGACGACTGGTCCCAGTGTGTGTCGTCTTGACGACTGGTCCCAGTGTGTGTCGTCTTGACGACTGGTCCCAGTGTGTGTCGTCTTGACGACTGGTCCCAGTGTGTGTCGTCTTGACGACTGGTCCCAGTGTGTGTCGTCTTGACGACTGGTCCCAGTGTGTGTCGTCTTGACGACTGGTCCCAGTGTGTGTCGTCTTGACGACTGGTCCCAGTGTGTGTCGTCTTGACGACTGGTCCCAGTGTGTGTCGTCTTGACGACTGGTCCCAGTGTGTGTCGTCTTGACGACTGGTCCCAGTGTGTGTCGTCTTGACGACTGGTCCCAGTGTGTGTCGTCTTGACGACTGGTCCCAGTGTGTGTCGTCTTGACGACTGGTCCCAGTGTGTGTCGTCTTGACGACTGGTCCCAGTGTGTGTCGTCTTGACGACTGGTCCCAGTGTGTGTCGTCTTGACGACTGGTCCCAGTGTGTGTCGTCTTGACGACTGGTCCCAGTGTGTGTCGTCTTGACGACTGGTCCCAGTGTGTGTCGTCTTGAAGACTGGTCCCAGTGTGTGTCGTCTTGACACCTGGTCCCAGTGTGTGTCGTCTTGACGGCTGGTCCCAGTGTGTGTCGTCTTGACGGCTGGTCCCAGTGTGTGTCGTCTTGACGGCTGGTCCCAGTGTGTGTCGTCTTGACGGCCGGTCCCAGTGTGTGTCGTCTTGACGGCCGGTCCCAGTGTGTGTCGTCTTGACGGCCGGTCCCAGTGTGTGTCGTCTTGACGGCCGGTCCCAGTGTGTGTCGTCTTGACGGCCGGTCCCAGTGTGTGTGGTCTTGACGGCCGGTCCCAGTGTGTGGTCTTGACGGCCGGTCCCAGTGTGTGGTCTTGACGGCCGGTCCCAGTGTGTGGTCTTGACGGCCGGTCCCAGTGTGTGGTCTTGACGGCCGGTCCCAGTGTGTGGTCTTGACGGCCGGTCCCAGTGTGTGGTCTTGACGGCCGGTCCCAGTGTGTGGTCTTGACGGCCGGTCCCAGTGTGTGGTCTTGACGGCCGGTCCCAGTGTGTGGTCTTGACGGCCGGTCCCAGTGTGTGGTCTTGACGGCCGGTCCCAGTGTGTGGTCTTGACGGCCGGTCCCAGTGTGTGGTCTTGACGGCCGGACCCAGTGTGTGTGTGGTCTTGACGGCCGGTCCCAGTGTGTGGTCTTGACGGCCGGACCCAGTGTGTGTGTGGTCTTGACAGCCGGTCCCAGTGTGTGGTCTTGACGGCCGGTCCCAGTGTGTGGTCTTGACGGCCGGTCCCAGTGTGTGGTCTTGACGGCCGGTCCCAGTGTGTGGTCTTGACGGCCGGTCCCAGTGTGTGGTCTTGACGGCCGGTCCCAGTGTGTGGTCTTGACGGCCGGTCCCAGTGTGTGGTCTTGACGGCCGGTCCCAGTGTGTGGTCTTGACGGCCGGTCTCAGTGTGTGGTCTTGACGGCCGGTCCCAGTGTGTGGTCTTGACGGCCGGTCCCAGTGTGTGGTCTTGACGGCCGGTCCCAGTGTGTGGTCTTGACGGCCGGTCCCAGTGTGTGGTCTTGACGGCCGGTCCCAGTGTGTGGTCTTGACGGCCGGTCCCAGTGTGTGGTCTTGACGGCCGGTCCCAGTGTGTGGTCTTGACGGCCGGTCCCAGTGTGTGGTCTTGACGGCCGGTCCCAGTGTGTGGTCTTGACGGCCGGTCCCAGTGTGTGGTCTTGACGGCCGGTCCCAGTGTGTGGTCTTGACGGCCGGTCCCAGTGTGTGGTCAGTAGCGTGCCCGTGGCCGATTATTAAGTAATCAGGAGCTGGCCAATAAGACTAATTGTTCAGCTTCAGCGGCCTTCACTCTCCGGGAGGAAGACTTGGGCCAGAGGAAGACTTGGGCCAGAGGAAGATTTGGGCCAAAGGAAGACTTGGGCCAGAGGAAGACTTGGGCCAGAGGAAGACTTGGGCCAGAGGAAGTCTTGGGCCAAATGAAGACTTGGGCCAGAGGAAGACTTGGGCCAGAGGAAGACTTGGGCCAGAGGAAGTCTTGGGCCAGAGGAAGACTTGGGCCAGATCACGTGATCAAGGCTGGTGTGTGAGGCGTAACTAAGGGCGACGAGGCGGCCTCACACACCACAAACACGACCTTAACCCCACCTGCCCGTCCCCCCCCCACCAGGTGTGTCAACTCCCGCTGCACCAGGTGTGTACACACCCGCTGCACCAGGGGTGTCAACACCCGCTGCACCAGGGGTGTCAACACCCGCTGCACCAGGGGTGTCAACACCCGCTGCACCAGGGGTGCCAACCCCCGCTGCACCAGGTGTGTACACACCCGCTGCACCAGGGGTGTCAACACCCGCTGCACCAGGGGTGTCAACACCCGCTGCACCAGGGGTGTCAACACCCGCTGCACCAGGGGTGCCAACCCCCGCTGCACCAGGTGTGTCAACACCCGCTGCACCAGGTGTGTACACACCCGCTGCACCAGGGGTGTACACACCCGCTGCACCAGGGGTGTCAACACCCGCTGCACCAGGTGTGTCAACCCCCGCTGCACCAGGGGTGCCAACCCCCGCTGCACCAGGTGTGTACACACCCGCTGCACCAGGGGTGCCAACACCCGCTGCACCAGGGGTGCCAACCCCCGCTGCACCAGGGGTGTCAACCCCCGCTGCACCAGGGGTGTCAACCCCCGCTGCACCAGGGGTGTCAACCCCCGCTGCACCAGGGGTGTCAACCCCCGCTGCACCAGGGGTGTCAACCCCCGCTGCACCAGGTGTGTCAACCCCCGCTGCACCAGGTGTGCACACACCCGCTGCACCAGGTGTGCACACACCCGCTGCACCAGGTGTGCACACACCCGCTGCACCAGGTGTGCACACACCCGCTGCACCAGGGGTGTCAACCCCCGCTGCACCAGGTGTGTACACACCCGCTGCACCAGGGGTGTCAACACCCGCTGCACCAGGGGTGTACACACCCGCTGCACCAGGGGTGTCAACACCCGCTGCACCAGGTGTGTACACACCCGCTGCACCAGGGGTGTCAACACCCGCTGCACCAGGTGTGTACACACCCGCTGCACCAGGGGTGTCAACACCCGCTGCACCAGGGGTGCCAACCCCCGCTGCACCAGGTGTGTACACACCCGCTGCACCAGGGGTGCCAACACCCGCTGCACCAGGGGTGGCGGGAGGTGTCACCTGAGTCATCAGTGTTGTCAGCAGGAAGCAGAGTGCCGGCGCCGGCGCCACCAATGCCACTCGCCACAGTCAAGCGACCTTGCCTCTAACCTGTCATTGGCTGGGTGAGAGTGCCGATCTCTCCAGTCCTCTGTTGAGCCACAGGTATACTCTAGGTATACTGTAGTATACCTACAGTATATCTAGAGTAGGCTATACTCGAGGTATACAAAAGGTAGGTTTTACCGTCAAGTCCGGCGTGGGCCCAGGCTTGACAGTTTGGTCCAACAGACTGTTGGTGGAAGTGGAGTGGTACCCAGCGGCTGGTCGCCACCGGCTTCCCACACCCTGAGTGAGTTACATCAAGAGAAGTGGCTCAATACACCCCTCTACACCCTGTGTACTGATGCCCCTAGAGATACTTGGGGCAGTATTGTCTCACAATACACCCCCTCTTCTTCTACAAGGGAAGATGATCACCTAGACTATGGCCAAGCTTAGGGCGTATCGAGTGAAGATCTTCACTACATACATAACCTTCCGTGGGCGGCCTCACTACAGAGGTGATGTGACAGTGCGGACACCGTAGGCACCATGACGAGGCTGTGCTGCCAGCCCCCGCCTCACACAACCAGTAGTCCTAGGGCTGGGGGTGTTCTCACTCCCAGCATGATCCCACACGCGCCTTAGTCCATTGCGCCACCACATGGTAAACCAATTGTAACCGGAAGTGCTACAGAAGTGCTACAGCTCTAGGAAGTGCTACAGCTCTCACACGGCTCCCGCAGCCTCTCAACCCTCATCATCACGGCCCTTGTCGATTTGTTCATTTGATGTGTCACGCTATTGTGATTACTGAGTAGAAGATGGACAGATTGCAATTTGCTTGATGTCAGGAAGCCTTCGACATTGTCCCCTGCAAAATGACAAGATAACAAGACCAAAAAGAAGACTGGGAGAGCCGAGAATAATGTGAATGACAGTTAAGGAAGGTAAAGGGTAACAAGTGGAGTTCCTCAAGGACCCGTCCTGGCACCCACACTTTACCACTTACGTCAACCACTTGAGGAAGCACATGTTTGTATATGACGAAACACTGATTGGAATATTTGGGGCAGAGGATGAGTGCAAGATAACGTGGTTATCAGGAGTATAAGGTCGACCTTGCAACAAGTGAGGCACCAGTATAACAGGTGACCCTACACTACAACACTGTGCCCACCAGTATAACAGGTGACACTACACTACAACACTGTACCCACCAGTATAACAGGGAACACTATACTACAACACTGTACCCACCAGTATAACAGGTGACCCTACACTACAACACTGTACCCACCAGTATAACAGGGAACACTATACTACAACACTGTACCCACCAGTATAACAGGTGACACTACACTACAACACTGTACCCACCAGTATAACAGGGAACACTATACTACAACACTGTACCCACCAGTATAACAGGTGACCCTACACTACAACACTGTACCCACCAGTATAACAGGGAACACTATACTACAACACTGTACCCACCAGTATAACAGGTGACACTACACTACAACACTGTACCCACCAGTATAACAGGTGACCCTACACTACAACACTGTACCCACCAGTATAACAGGTGACCCTATACTACAACACTGTACCCACCAGTATAACAGGTGACCCTACACTACAACACTGTACCCACCAGTATAACAGGTGACCCTATACTACAACACTGTACCCACCAGTGTAACAGGTGACACTACACTACAACACTGTACCCACCAGTATAACAGGTGACCCTACACTACAACACTGTACCCACCAGTATAACAGGTGACCCTACACTGTAACACTGTACCCACCAGTATAACAGGTGACCCTACACTACAACACTGTACCCACCAGTATAACAGGTGACCCTACACTGTAACACTGTACCCACCAGTATAACAGGTGACCCTACACTACAACACTGTACCCACCAGTATAACAGGTGACCCTACACTACAACACTGTACCCACCAGTATAACAGGTGACCCTACACTGTAACACTGTACCCACCAGTATAACAGCTGACCCTACACTGTAACACTGTACCCACCAGTATAACAGCTGACCCTACACTGTAACACTGTACCCACCAGTATAACAGGTGACCCTACACTGTAACACTGTACCCACCAGTATAACAGGTGACCCTACACTGTAACACTGTACCCACCAGTATAACAGGTGACCCTACACTGTAACACTGTACCCACCAGTATAACAGGTGACCCTACACTACAACACTGTACCCACCAGTATAACAGGTGACCCTACACTACAACACTGTACCCACCAGTATAACAGGTGACCCTACACTACAACACTGTACCCACCAGTATAACAGGTGACCCTACACTACAACACTGTACCCACCAGTATAACAGGTGACCCTACACTACAACACTGTACCCACCAGTATAACAGGGAACACTATACTACAACACTGTACCCACCAGTATAACAGGGAACACTACACTACAACACTGTACCCACCAGTATAACAGGGAACACTACACTACAACACTGTACCCACCAGTATAACAGGGAACACTATACTACAACACTGTACCCACCAGTATAACAGGGAACACTATACTACAACACTGTACCCACCAGTATAACAGGGAACACTATACTACAACACTGTACCCACCAGTGTAACAGGTGACCCTACACTACAACACTGTGCCCACCAGTATAACAGGTGACCCTACACTACAACACTGTACCCACCAGTATAACAGGTGACCCTACACTACCACACCACCACAACCTTCACCTCGGGTCATACCTCACTACTACAATTTAACCTCAACAAATACAAAGCAATACACTCTGAAACAATGCGATAGCATCCCACAAGTAAAGTCTTAACTGTTAACAGGACCGGGCGAGGACCTACATTATGACATTGTCTCTATTTTGTTGACCAAACCACCAGTCTCGAAGCAGATTACACAATCGACTTGAGTCGATTGGTCAATCGACTCAATCGATTGAGTCAATCTACTTGAGAATGGTCCAAGACGGACCGAAACGTCGTCGTCCCTTTAAAAAGATCAAACCCACAAAAACAGTCCAAAGCCAGAATAATAAATGAAGAAACAAAGAATACATTATGAATATTCAAGTGAGGACAACATATTAAAACTATAATTGGAGGAAGCTAACGGGCTGGAGGAAGCTATAGGCCTGGAGGAAGCTAACGGCCTGAAGGAAGCTAACGGGCTGGAGGAAGCTATAGGTCTGGAGGAAGCTAACGGGCTGGAGGAAGCTATAGGCCTGGAGGAAGCTAACGGGCTGGAGGAAGCTATAGGCCTGGAGGAAGCTAACGGGCTGGAGGAAGCTATAGGCCTGGAGGAAGCTAACGGGCTGGAGGAAGCTAACGGGCTGGAGGAAGCTAACGGGCTGGAGGAAGCTAACGGGCTGGAGGAAGCTAACGGGCTGGAGGAAGCTAACGGGCTGGAGGAAGCTATAGGCCTGGAGGAAGCTATAGGCCTGGAGGAAGCTATAGGCCTGGAGGAAGCTATAGGCCTAGAGGAAGCTATAGGCCTGGAGGAAGCTATAGGCCTGGAAGCTATAGGCCTGGAGGAAGCTATAGGCCTGGAGGAAGCTATAGGCCTAGAGGAAGCTATAGGCCTAGAGGAAGCTATAGGCCTGGAGGAAGCTATAGGCCTGGAGGAAGCTATAGGCCTAGAGGAAGCTATAGGCCTAGAGGAAGCTATAGACCTAGAGGAAGCTATAGGCCTAGAGGAAGCTAACGGCCTAGAGGAAGCTATAGGCCTGGAGGAAGCTATAGGCCTAGAGGAAGCTAACGGCCTGGAGGAAGCTATAGGCTTAGAGGAAGCTATAGGCCTGGAGGAAGCTATAGGCCTGGAGGAAGCTATAGGCCTGGAGGAAGCTATAGGCCTGGAGGAAGCTATAGGCCTGGAGGAAGCTATAGGCCTGGAGGAAGCTATAGGCCTGGAGGAAGCTATAGGCCTGGAGGAAGCTATAGGCCTGGAAGAAGCTATAGGCCTGGAGGAAGCTATAGGCCTGGAGGAAGCTATAGGCCTGGAGGAAGCTATAGGCCTAGAGGAAGCTAACGGGCTGGAGGAAGCTAACGGGCTGGAGGAAGCTAACGGGCTGGAGGAAGCTAACGGCCTGGAGGAAGCTAACGGCCTGGAGGAAGCTATAGGCCTGGAGGAAGTTATAGGCCTGGAGGAAGCTAACGGCCTAGAGGAAGCTATAGGCCTAGAGGAAGCTAACGGCCTGGAGGAAGCTAACGGCCTGGAGGAAGCTATAGGCCTGGAGGAAGCTAACGGGCTGGAGGAAGCTAACGGGCTGGAGGAAGCTATAGGCCTGGAGGAAGCTATAGGCCTAGAGGAAGCTATAGGCCTGGAGGAAGCTATAGGCCTAGAGGAAGCTATAGGCCTGGAGGAAGCTATAGGCCTAGAGGAAGCTATAGGCCTAGAGGAAGCTATAGGCCTAGAGGAAGCTATAGGCCTAGAGGAAGCTATAGGCCTGGAGGAAGCTATAGGCCTAGAGGAAGCTATAGGCCTAGAGGAAGCTATAGACCTAGAGGAAGCTATAGGCCTAGAGGAAGCTATAGGCCTAGAGGAAGCTATAGGCCTGGAGGAAGCTATAGGCCTGGAGGAAGCTATAGGCCTGGAGGAAGCTATAGGCCTAGAGGAAGCTAACGGCCTGGAGGAAGCTATAGGCCTAGAGGAAGCTATAGGCCTGGAGGAAGCTATAGGCCTGGAGGAAGCTATAGGCCTGGAGGAAGCTATAGGCCTGGAAGCTATAGGCCTGGAGGAAGCTATAGGCCTGGAGGAAGCTATAGGCCTGGAGGAAGCTAACGGCCTGGAGGAAGCTAACGGCCTGGAGGAAGCTATAGGCCTGGAGGAAGCTATAGGCCTGGAGGAAGCTATAGGCCTAGAGGAAGCTAACGGCCTGGAGGAAGCTATAGGCCTGGAGGAAGCTAACGGCCTGGAGGAAGCTATAGGCCTGGAGGAAGCTAACGGGCTGGAGGAAGCTAACGGGCTGGAGGAAGCTATAGGCCTGGAGGAAGCTATAGGCCTAGAGGAAGCTATAGGCCTGGAGGAAGCTATAGGCCTAGAGGAAGCTATAGGCCTGGAGGAAGCTATAGGCCTAGAGGAAGCTATAGGCCTAGAGGAAGCTATAGGCCTAGAGGAAGCTATAGGCCTAGAGGAAGCTATAGGCCTGGAGGAAGCTATAGGCCTAGAGGAAGCTATAGGCCTAGAGGAAGCTATAGACCTAGAGGAAGCTATAGGCCTAGAGGAAGCTATAGGCCTAGAGGAAGCTAACGGCCTAGAGGAAGCTATAGGCCTGGAGGAAGCTATAGGCCTGGAGGAAGCTATAGGCCTGGAGGAAGCTATAGGCCTAGAGGAAGCTAACGGCCTGGAGGAAGCTATAGGCCTAGAGGAAGCTATAGGCCTGGAGGAAGCTATAGGCCTGGAGGAAGCTATAGGCCTGGAAGCTATAGGCCTGGAGGAAGCTATAGGCCTGGAGGAAGCTATAGGCCTGGAGGAAGCTATAGGCCTGGAGGAAGCTATAGGCCTGGAGGAAGCTATAGGCCTGGAGGAAGCTATAGGCCTGGAGGAAGCTATAGGCCTGGAGGAAGCTATAGGCCTGGAGGAAGCTATAGGCCTGGAGGAAGCTAACGGGCTGGAGGAAGCTAACGGGCTGGAGGAAGCTAACGGCCTGGAGGAAGCTAACGGCCTGGAGGAAGCTAACGGCCTGGAGGAAGCTATAGGCCTGGAGGAAGCTATAGGCCTAGAGGAAGCTATAGGCCTAGAGGAAGCTAACGGCCTGGAGGAAGCTATAGGCCTAGAGGAAGCTAACGGCCTGGAGGAAGCTATAGGCCTGGAGGAAGCTATAGGCCTGGAGGAAGCTATAGGCCTGGAGGAAGCTATAGACCTGGAGGAAGCTATAGGCCTGGAGGAAGCTATAGGCCTGGAGGAAGCTATAGGCCTGGAGGAAGCTACACAGTAAAGGTGTGCAAGTCCAGCAAGACCGGTGCTAACGGCTACAAGTTATGGCGGGAAAAGTGAAGAGGACGGTTATAATGAAGCGCGCGGGATGTGACGCAAGTCGGAGATACCAGCCCTCGTTATCCTCATACTCGCGCGCCACGACCTCTTATCTCGCTACCCCCCCCCCCCCCACCCTACTTTTCCTGCCTCTCATGTCCCCTCATGTCCTCTCCCCCCCCCCCACCCTCCCACACCCCATATCTCTATAAGTAGACTTTCCGTGGTTGTCGAAACTAAAAAGGCAGTCGAAATCATGAACTTTGAAAACATGGAACATAAGCACCACCCAGAGCCCAATAGCCTCGACAACAGGCCAATCCTACATCAACACGCCAGTAAACAAAGCATAAACAGCCTTGGGTGTTCCGAGAAGACTCCGTAACCTTAGCACGATCACAGAGCCACAATTACACATTTATACAAGGCTCTAGTCCGGCCCCGTCTACAATGTCCTCCACTACCACTACAGACCTTACAGATAACGCAGAAGCTACGGCCAGTAGACAACAAGACATTGTTAAAAACAACAGGAAAACATCATCCACCAAATGATGAGACACTCCAAGAGCTGCGTGGACTCCTCAACATACAAGCCCTGAACATGTTGGGACACCGTGGCAGTGTGCTCAAGATAACCAACTTATACTATACCCAGTGGCAGGCTGATGAATACCACTAACTTATACCATACCCAGTGGCAGGCTGGTGAACCACTAACTTATACCATACCCAGTGGCAGGCTGATGAATACCACTAACTTATACAATACCCAGTGGCAGGCTGATGAATACCACTAACTTATACCATACCCAGTGGCAGGCTGATGAATACCACTAACTTATACCATACCCGGTGGCAGGCTGATGAATACCACTAACTTATACCATACCCAGTGGCAGGCTGATGAATACCACTAACTTATACCATACCCAGTGGCAGGCTGGTGAACCACTAACTTATACCATACCCAGTGGCAGGCTGATGAATACCACTAACTTATACCATACCCAGTGGCAGGCTGATGAATACCACTAACTTATACCATACCCAGTGGCAGGCTGATGAATACCACTAACTTATACCATACCCAGTGGCAGGCTGATGAACCACTAACTTATACCATACCCAGTGGCAGGCTGATGAATACCACTAACTTATACCATACCTAGTGGCAGGCTGATGAACCACTAACTTATACCATACCCAGTGGCAGGCTGATGAATACCACTAACTTATACCATACCCAGTGGCAGGCTGGTGAACCACTAACTTATACCATACCCAGTGGCAGGCTGATGAATACCACTAACTTATACCATACCCAGTGGCAGGCTGATGAATACCACTAACTTATACCATACCCAGTGGCAGGCTGATGAATACCACTTATACCATACCCAGTGGCAGGCTGATGAACCACTAACTTATACCATACCCAGTGGCAGGCTGATGAATACCACTAACTTATACCATACCCAGTGGCAGGCTGATGAACCACTAACTTATACCATACCCAGTGGCAGGCTGATGAATACCACTAACTTATACCATACCGAGTGGCAGGCTGATGAATACCACTAACTTATACCATACCCAGTGGCAGGCTGATGAATACCACTAACTTATACCATACCCAGTGGCAGGCTGATGAACCACTAACTTATACCATACCCGGTGGCAGGCTGATGAATACCACTAACTTATACCATACCCAGTGGCAGGCTGATGAATACCACTAACTTATACCATACCCAGTGGCAGGCTGGTGAACCACTAACTTATACCATACCCAGTGGCAGGCTGATGAATACCACTAACTTATACCATACCCAGTGGCAGGCTGGTGAATATAAGCCTACCTCTAGGTATGGTATGGTGGTATTCATCAGCCAACCACTAGGTATGGGTATGGTAATACCATCATACCATACCCAGTGGTAGTAAGATCATCCCATGCACCCCACTCCCACACCTGGTGGCCAAGGAACTCTGCTCAAGTTGAGGCCAAGACCCACAATGCATTATTCCAAGACAAACTATAGAAAACAAGCGTGAACGAGCGTGTTACGGTCATGCTCTGCACAGCGGTAGATTCTGCCTCTTCCTTCCGTCCTCGGTATCAGTACGCCCCAACATCAAGAACCTTCCGTCCTCGGTATCAGTACGCCCCAACATCAAGAACCTTCCGTCCTCGGTATCAGTACGCCCCAACATCAAGAACCTTCCGTCCTCGGTATCAGTACGCCCCAACATCAAGAACCTTCCGTCCTCGGTATCAGTACGCCCCAACATCAAGAACCTTCCGTCCTCGGTATCAGTACGCCCCAACATCAACAATCAACATAAACAAATGCCAACAATACGTGCCCAAACGTGTTGTCCTGTCACCCCCCCCCCCCGCACCTTCCACGAGAGACGAGCACCTAGCTCCCGCCAAACACACACCGAAACTACGACGTTGGTACAACGTTCGAACAAGTTTTAACACCTTCTAACCAGTTATAACAACCAATATAGCAAGATGTAACAACGTTCTAATACGTCATAAACACGTTAAGCCAAGATGTAACAACTTTATTACAAGTTGTAACAAGCGGAAAGTAGAGACAGTTTCGGTTTGTGTTTCCAGGGCTAAGACTCGCCGGGTCCAATTTGCCACCCGGTAACTACCATTACTCTGCAGGTTCCTCGCCTACAGCCCAGCTTGGTGCCACTGTGACGTTACCTGCCTGTATATAAGGCCTTGTCCGTGACCCAGTCAGCGCACAGCCCCTCTCTTGTGCCAGTTAAGTCCACTACGGGCTCACCATAGTCCGTGCTGCTCGGAACTTCTTGTTCCAAGTAGCTAATCTGAAACAACAGCAGCGCCCCAGTCAGGAGATTATTCTTCTAGTGTTGAGAGCTCTCGCGTGTGGCCTCACCTAGACGCTCTTACTACGGGTGACGGCAAAGGCTCACACCGTATTGTATGGTGTCTTGCACCTTTGGTATTAACGTAAAAGTCACTTCTATACTATTTTTCTTGCACTTGTGTAAAGCCAAGTGGTCAAGGAGTTTTTGAATTTTAATGCTTATTATTTTTTGTAAGATTAAAGTAAATGTCTGTTAGGTTTTGTTATATTAAGTATTTTAAAGTGTTTATTCTCTAGTTCTTTACCCGCAGCTTGCACACAGTAAAGGTTCCAGCAATTTGTTCTATATTGATTTCCTCTTTTTGTTTTAATGTGTATTTGTGAGAACACCTGCCAGGAGAGAACACCTGCCAGGAGAGTTACTGCCTTGTCACAGAACACGTCACATGCTCCAGAGCCTACAACATGACCATAGTGACATGCGTGAGAACATATTAATGCTAGACAACATACACCAAGGAGACATCCGTATGGTGCTGAACTAGGCGACACGAGTGCTATTATAAGCACTCGCCGCTGCTCTCCAGCAGGGAAGGATGCTAAACTTAGCGGCCAAACATATAATATACATTGTGGCAGCAAGGCGGCCATCTTGCCTCCTATCATAACACTCGCTCTATCCCACATTGCTCCACCTTGTCTTTCACTTATACCTTTACATCAACTTTACTACAACAAACAAAAGCCGCTTCAGTAGAGACCTCTGGTGGTGGTGTTTGGTCTCTCTCAGCCTGGCTGCTGCTGCTGCTCCCTCACTCCGTCCACACTACTTTTTATTATTATTATTATTTTCTACCACAGACGTGGCCACACATTTACAATGCTAACCAGCATATATACATTTTCTTCTGTCCTCCATGGACAGGGTTAGAGAAGTGTTAAACATACAGTTCAAGGGTTTATTGAACACTCAACCACAGAAGGTGATTCGGTGCTTTTAAAATGCTAAGCTAACCTACATACGTAAATACATAGATACACAGATTTACGTATGCCCTACATAAAGTGTTTGATGTGTCTTTTACATAGTGTCATTAATGTGCATTCACAAAGGTGAAATGTAATTCTGATCAGCTTCCATATATACTTTATACCCATACATATACATACACACACACACACATACACACATATATACACACACACATGCATTCACATACATTTGTCTCATTTACTCTGACAGGGTGAGGTAGCTGATAAAGAAACTAGTGTGCAATTAAGCACTTAATCACTGAAGGTGATGAAGGTGCTTTTACAAGCTCAGGTTATATAGTTACATCATATATATACATTGTATGATTGATACATTACATGGTCAATCTTGGATACAAGTCCAATATATCATCAAGTGTTCCAGTACTCGTATAGTAATTACAGAGTTCAGCATACCTTAGCCCAGGAGGGCGAAAGTCAGTCAGTATGGGACATTCTACAATATAATGTTCAAGAGAGTGCATGTTTTCTCTTTCACAAAGTTGACACATTGTGTACTCGACATTTGGGTTTTGAGAAAGCTGCCAGATACGTCTATATCCCAGGCGTATTCTGGCCACTATAACATCACATTGCCGGGTTCTTGTTCTATTAGTCCCATATATGAATGTCTCCACACGACATCTATCATAATATAGGTCCCGTATCTGCACACGGAACTAACACCACGTGAGACCAGAAGGCATGGCAGGATGTGCAGAATACCCGCGCTGAAATTAATGATCAAAAGAAGGCGCCAAGCCGGGGAGACTATGTAGCACCCTGTTGCAGAGGTGCAATAATTACGCAGAGACAATGTTATCACATCAGGGCCCAAGACTGTTCAACACTCTCCTCCCAGTACACATCAGGGGCCCAAGACTGTTCAACACTCTCCTCCTGGTACACATCAGGGCCCAAGACTGTTCAACACTCTCCTCCCAGTACACATCAGGGCCCAAGACTGTTCAACACTCTCCTCCCAGTACACATCAGGGGCCCAAGACTGTTCAACACTCTCCTCCCAGTACACATCAGGGGCCCAAGACTGTTCAACACTCTCCTCCCGGTACACATCAGGGCCCAAGACTGTTCAACACTCTCCTCCCGGTACACATCAGGGGCCCAAGACTGTTCAACACTCTCCTCCCGGTACACATCAGGGCCCAAGACTGTTCAACACTCTCCTCCCAGTACACATCAGGGCCCAAGACTGTTCAACACTCTCCTCCCGGTACACATCAGGGCCCAAGACTGTTCAACACTCTCATCCCGGTACACATCAGAGGGACAACTGGCCGGCCTCTCACAGTGTAAACCTGCTTCATGAGGTTCTGGGAGTTCTACTACTCCCCAAGCCCGGCCCCAGACCTGGCTTGATTTGTGAGAGTTTGGTCCACTAGGCTGTTGCTTGGAGCGGCCTGCAGGCCCACATACCCACCACAGCCCGGTTGGTCCGGCACTTCTTGAAGAAAACTCTCTAGTTTTCTCTTGAAGATGTCCACTGTTGTCACAATACTTCTTCAAGTGTTCAAGAAAAAACGTGATAAAAACCTGCAATGAATACCTGATCAACTAGGCTGTGATTCATACTCTGTCTGCGAGGAGCCGCATCCAATAGCTTGGTTGACCAGACCACGAAAAACCAGGAGGCCTTGTTAGAGAGCAGGCCAAAGGGACGTTATCCCTCGGAATGATAAGTTACAAGGAAGGTACAGACAACCTATATTGATGCTCTTCTGCAATGAAATCACAATGGCGTGATATACCAATGGAAACAATTCTGAGACAATGGAGTGACTTGACCCCGCGTTCTGGTGACTTCAAGACACCTGCCTCAACCAACTCAGCCACGATGGTACAGAAGTCGACCAGGACCACTACTGGGGGGGGAGGTTCTGGAGGCCGTGAACCGGAGCCCTACCAGGGTGTTACAAGACAGGTGACTGGAGATCACCAGGACGCGGGACAAGTCACTCCATTGCCTCAAAATGATTTTCAATTATGTCATTGGTAGAGAAACATACAAATATTAGTTTTAAATTGAGAATTTATCCTTGTTAAAGGTAACAAGAACGACGAAGACTCGTGTAGACTAACTGCAGACAAGGTTGAGGGTGTAAGGCCCTTGTTAAGGGCACCACCAACAAAGAGTACCAAGAGAGAGAGAGAGAGCAATGGTGTGGTTGAGACAAGTGGTGATGGAGCAAGGAGCAGTTAGTTGCCATAAATGCTTGTGGCTTGTGAAGGCCGGGTCGGGTAACACCGCCACACATTGCTTCAGGATTAGCAAGAGAGATATGGCCGGGTCCAACACCGAGTGCGTGCGTCTGCGTGCGTGCGTGTGTGTGTGTGGGGGGGGGGGGGGGGGGAAGATGAGCCAGCAGTCATCCCCCTCACCATCCCACTCTAATCATTCCACTACCATCTGCCTGCACTACACAGGAAGCTGCGACTCTCCAATACCTCTTCCCCCCGCCTAGCCCTTACCTAACCTGATCCCTATCCCATACCTGCCTCTCCCAGTACCTTACCTATCCTCACTACTCCTGCCTCTCCCAGTACCTTACCTATCCTCACTACTCCTGCCTCTCCCAGTACCTTACCTATCCTCACTACTCCTGCCTCTCCCAGTACCTTACCTATCCTCACTACTCCTGCCTCTCCCAGTACCTTACCTATCCTCACTACTCCTGCCTCTCCCAGTACCTTACCTATCCTCACTACTCCTGCCTCTCCCAGTACCTTACCTATCCTCACTACTCCTGCCTCTCCCAGTACCTTACCTATCCTCACTACTCCTGCCTCTCCCAGTACCTTACCTATCCTCACTACTCCTGCCTCTCCCAGTACCTTACCTATCCTCACTACTCCTGCCTCTCCCAGTACCTTACCTATCCTCACTACTCCTGCCTCTCCCAGTACCTTACCTATCCTCACTACTCCTGCCTCTCCCAGTACCTTACCTATCCTCACTACTCCTGCCTCTCCCAGTACCTTACCTATCCTCACTACTCCTGCCTCTCCCAGTACCTTACCTATCCTCACTACTCCTGCCTCTCCCAGTACCTTACCTATCCTCACTACTCCTGCCTCTCCCAGTACCTTACCTATCCTCACTACTCCTGCCTCTCCCAGTACCTTACCTATCCTCACTACTCCTGCCTCTCCCAGTACCTTACCTATCCTCACTACTCCTGCCTCTCCCAGTACCTTACCTATCCTCACTACTCCTGCCTCTCCCAGTACCTTACCTATCCTCACTACTCCTGCCTCTCCCAGTACCTTACCTATCCTCACTACTCCTGCCTCTCCCAGTACCTTACCTATCCTCACTACTCCTAGCCCGCCTCCCTCCCTCCCTCCCTCACAACGACCCTCCCTCACAACGACCCCTCCCTCACAACGACCCCTCCCTCACAACGACCCCTCCCTCACAACGACCCCTCCCTCACAACGACCCTCCCTCACAACGACCCCTCCCTCACAACGACCCCTCCCTCACAACGACCCTCCCTCACAACGACCCCTCCCTCCCAACGACCCCTCCCTCACAACGACTCCTCCCTCACAACGACCCCTCCCTCACAACGACCCCTCCCTCACAACGACCCCTCGCTCACAACGACCCCTCGCTCACAACGACCCCTCGCTCACAACGACCCCTCGCTCACAACGACCCCTCGCTCACAACGACCCCTCCCTCACAACGACCCCTCCCTCACAACGACCCCTCCCTCACAACGACCCCTCCCTCACAACGACCCCTCCCTCACAACGACCCCTCCCTCACAACGACCCCTCCCTCACAACGACCCCTCCCTCACAACGACCCCTCCCTCACAACGACCCCTCCCTCACAACGACCCCTCCCTCACAACGACCCCTCCCTCACAACGACCCCTCCCTCACAACGACCCCTCCCTCACAACGACCCCTCCCTCACAACGACCCCTCCCTCACAACGACCCCTCCCTCACAACGACCCCTCCCTCACAACGACCCCTCCCTCACAACGACCCCTCCCTCCCTGGTCAGTTACACTGGCTGGTCACTGTTACAGTGGCTGACACTGGCTGGTCACTGTTACAGTGGCTGACACTGGCTGGTCACTGTTACAGTGGCTGACACTGGCTGGTCACTGTTACAGTGGCTGACACTGGCTGGTCACTGTTACAGTGGCTGACACTGGCTGGTCACTGTTACAGTGGCTGACACTGGCTGGTCACTGTTACAGTAGCTGACACTGGCAGGTCACTGTTACAGTGGCTGACACTGGCAGGTCACTGTTACAGTGGCGGACACTGGCTGGTCACTGTTACAGTGGCTGACACTGGCTGGTCACTGTTACATTGGCTGGTCACTGTTACAGTGACTGACACTGGCTGGCCACTGTTACACTGGCTGACACTGGCTGGTCACTGTTACACTGGCTGGCCACTGTTACAGTGACTGACACTGGCTGGTCACTGTTACAGTGGCTGACACTGGCTGGTCACTGTTACATTGGCTGGTCACTGTTACAGTGACTGACACTGGCTGGCCACTGTTACACTGGCTGACACTGGCTGGTCACTGTTACACTGGCTGGCCACTGTTACAGTGACTGACACTGGCTGGCCACTGTTACAGTGACTGACACTGGCTGGTCACTGTTACACTGGCTGGCCACTGTTACAGTGACTGACACTGGCTGGCCACTGTTACACTGGCTGACACTGGCTGGTCACTGTTACACTGGCTGGCCACTGTTACAGTGACTGACACTAACTGGTCACTGTTACACTGGCTGGCCACTGTTACAGTGACTGACACTGGCTGGCCACTGTTACACTGGCTGACACTGGCTGGTCACTGTTACACTGGCTGGCCACTGTTACAGTGACTGACACTGGCTGGTCACTGTTACACTGGCTGACACTGGCTGGTCACTGTTACACTGGCTGGCCACTGTTACAGTGACTGACACTGGCTGGCCACTGTTACACTGGCTGACACTGGCTGGTCACTGTTACACTGGCTGGCCACTGTTACAGTGACTGACACTGGCTGGCCACTGTTACAGTGACTGACACTGGCTGGCCACTGTTACAGTGACTGACACTGGCTGGCCACTGTTACAGTGACTGACACTGGCTGGCCACTGTTACAGTGACTGACACTGGCTGGCCACTGTTACAGTGACTGACACTGGCTGGCCACTGTTACAGTGACTGACACTGGCTGGCCACTGTTACAGTGACTGACACTGGCTGGCCACTGTTACAGTGACTGACACTGGCTGGCCACTGTTACAGTGACTGACACTGGCTGGCCACTGTTACAGTGACTGACACTGGCTGGCCACTGTTACACTGGCTGACACTGGCTGGTCACTGTTACACTGGCTGGCCACTGTTACAGTGACTGACACTGGCTGGCCACTGTTACAGTGACTGACACTGGCTGGCCACTGTTACACTGGCTGACACTGGCTGGTCACTGTTACACTGGCTGGCCACTGTTACAGTGACTGACACTGGCTGGCCACTGTTACAGTGACTGACACTGGCTGGCCACTGTTACAGTGCTCTCCGTTTTGTGTGTACTTCGTCTTCATAACACATGTACTCACCTAGTTGTGTTTGCGGGGGTTGAGCTCTGGCTCTTTGGTCCCGCCTCTCAACTGTCAATCAACAGGTTCCTGAGCCTATTGGGCTCTATCATATCTACACTTGAGACTGTGTATGGAGTCAGCCTCCACCACATCACTGCCCAATGTGTTTACCTGTAGTTGTAACTACCGCCACCCCAGTGACCGGGGGGGGGGGGCGGTAGTCGCCCTCTTCTCATATATTTGGTTGATGTTACTTGTACTTGTTGGCTCTGATGGTTGTGTGGCAACTCCCGATCAGGGGGCCTCGTAGCCTGGTGGATAGCGCGCAGGACTCGTAATTCTGTGGCGCGGGTTCGATTCCCGCACGAGGCAGAAACAAATGGGCAAAGTTTCTTTCACCCTGAATGCACCTGTTACCTAGCAGTAAATAGGTACCTGGGAGTTAGTCAGCTGTCACGGGCTGCTTCCTGGGGGTGGAGGCCTGGTCGAGGACCGGGCCGCGGGGACACTAAAAAAAAAAGCCCCGAAATCATCTCAAGATAACCTCAAGATAACCCCGGAGTGTTGCTGTTATTCCTGCAACTGCTTATTCCGTACCTATCTTGGGGTGATTCTCACCATCAAAGGCCCAGTCTCTGTCCACGCCTACTGGTTGGCGGCCTGGTCAACCAGGCTGTTGGACATGGCTGCTCGCAGCCTGGTTGATCAGGTATCCATTGGAGGTGTTTATCCAGTTCTCTCTTGAACACTGTGAGAGGTCGGCCAGTTATGCCCCTTATGTGTAGTGGAAGCGTGTTGAACAGTCTCGGGCCTCTGATGTTGATAGTTCTCTCTCAGAGTACCTGTTGCACCTCTGCTCTTCAACGGGGGTATTCTGCACATCCTGCCATGTCTTCTGGTTTCATGTGATGTTATTTCTGTGTGCAGGTTTGGGACCAGCCCCTCTACTGTTTACCGCGTGTAAACTATTACATTTCTCTCCCGCCTGCGCTCTACAGAATACAGATTAATTTTTTTTAATCAGTACCAATAAAATTTAGGAAACTAGAATCCGGAGTGGATTCTAGCAGTAAGATCCTAGCACACTCTCCAGGTCAGCAATGACTCCAGCTCTGAATAAAGCCACCACCACCACAGTGGCTCCACCTCCACCACCACCACCACCACAGTGGCTCCACCTCCACCACCACCACCACCACCACAGTGGCTCCACCTCCACCACCACCACCACCACCACAGTGGCTCCACCTCCACCACCACCACCACCACCACAGTGGCTCCACCTCCACCACCACCACCACCACAGTGGCTCCACCACCACCACCACCACCACCACCACAGTGGCTCCACCACCACCATCACCACCACAGTGGCTCCACCACCACCACCACAGTGGCTCCACCACCACCACCACAGTGGCTCCACCACCACCACCACCACCACAGTGGCACCACCACCACCACAGTGGCACCACCACCACCACAGTGGCACCACCACCACCACCACAGTGGCTCCACCACCACCACCACAGTGGCTCCACCACCACCACCACAGTGGCTCCACCTCCACCACCACCACCACCACCACAGTGGCTCCACCACCACCACAGTGGCTCCACCACCACCACAGTGGCACCACCACCACAGTGGCTCCACCACCACCACAGTGGCACCACCACCACAGTGGCTCCACCACCACCACCACCACCACCGTGGCTCCACCTCCACCACCACCACCACCACCACCACAGTGGCTCCACCTCCACCACCACCACCACAGTGGCTCCACCACCACCACAGTGGCTCCACCACCACCACAGTGGCTCCACCACCACCATCACAGTGGCTCCACCATCACCACCACCACCACAGTGGCACCACCACCACAGTGGCTCCACCTCCACCACCACCACCACAGTGGCTCCACCTCCACCACCACCACCACAGTGGCTCCACCTCCACCACCACCACCACCACCACAGTGGCTCCACCACCACCACAGTGGCTCCACCACCACCACAGTGGCACCACCACCACCACCACCACCACAGTGGCTCCACCACCACCACGGTGGCACCACCACCACCACCACAGTGGCTCCACCACCACCACCACCACAATGGCTCCACCTCCACCACCACCACCACCACAGTGGCTCCACCTCCACCACCACCACCACCACAGTGGCTCCACCACCACCACCACAGTGGTGTGGTGGCTCCACCCAGTGGTGGCTCCAGTGGCTCCACCACCACCACAGTGGCTCCACCACCACCACAGTGGCTCCACCACCACCACAGTGGCACCACCACCACCACCACAGTGGCTCCACCACCACCACCACCACAGTGGCTCCACCTCCACCACCACCACCACCACAGTGGCTCCACCTCCACCACCACCACCACCACAGTGGCTCCACCACCACCACAGTCGCTCCACCACCACCACAGTCGCTCCACCACCACCACAGTGGCTCCACCACCACCACAGTGGCTCCACCACCACCACAGTGGCACCACCACCACCACCACCACCACAGTGGCTCCACCACCACCACCACCACCACAGTGGCTCCACCACCACCACCACAGTGGCTCCACCTCCACCACCACCACCACCACCACAGTGGCTCCACCTCCACCATAGTGCCACCACCACCACCACAGTGGCTCCACCACCACCACCACCACCACCACCACCACCACCACCACAGTGGCTCCACCACCACCACCACCACCACAGTGGCTCCACCTCCACCATAGTGCCACCACCACCACCACAGTGGCGCCACACCTGGTGAAGCCCGTGCCGAGTGCTCCACATGCCACCTACAAGGTCAGGAAGTCTTGTGTCAGCACCATCAGGCCGGCTCACCCCCCCCCCTTTCCCGGTGTCACCGGTGGTACACCTGGGTGGGGGGGGGGGGTGTTGCACCGGTGGTACACCTGGGTGGGGGGGGGGGGGGTGTTGCACCGGTGGTACACCTGGGTGGGGGGGGGGGGGTGTTGCACCGGTGGTACACCTGGGTGGGGGGGGGTGTTGCACCGGTGGTACACCTGGGTGGGGGGGGGGTGTTGCACCGGTGGTACACCTGGGTGGGGAGGGTCGTTGCACCGGTGGTACACCTGGGTGGGGGGGGGGTGTTGCACCGGTGGTACACCTGGGTGGGGGGGGGGGGTGTTGCACCGGTGGTACACCTGGGTGGGGGGGGGTGTTGCACAGGTGGTACACCTGGGTGGGGGGGTGTCGCACCGGTGGTACACCTGGGTGGGGGGGGTGTTGCACCGGTGGTACACCTGGGTGGGGGGGGTGTTGCACCGGTGGTACACCTGGGTGGGGGGGGGCACTAGTACCCAGAGGCACTAGTACCCAGAGGCAGCTGGTTCATGGTGGCACTAGCACCCAGAGGCAGCTGGTTCATGGTGCCACTAGTACCCAGAGGCACTAGTACCCAGAGGCAGCTGGTTCATGGTGGCACTAGCACCCAGAGGCAGCTGGTTCATGGTGGCACTAGTACCCAGAGGCAGCTGGTTCATGGTGGCACTAGTACCCAGAGGCAGCTGGTTCATGGTGGTACTAGTACCCAGAGGCAGCTGGTTCATGGTGGCACTAGTACCCAGAGGCAGCTGGTTCATGGTGGCACTAGTACCCAGAGGTACTAGTAACCAGAGGCACTAGCACCCAGAGGCACTAGCACCCAGAGGCAGCTGGTTCATGGTGGCACTAGTACCCAGAGGCAGCTGGTTCATGGTGGCACTAGTACCCAGAGGCACTAGTACCCAGAGGCACTAGTACCCAGAGGCACTAGTACCCAGAGGCAGCTGGTTCATGGTGGCACTAGTACCCAGAGGCAGCTGGTTCATGGTGGCACTAGTACCCAGAGGCAGCTGGTTCATGGTGGCACTAGCACCCAGAGGCACTAGCACCCAGAGGCACTAGTACCCAGAGGCACTAGCACCCAGAGGCACTAGCACCCAGAGGCAGTAGCACCCAGAGGCACTAGTACCCAGAGGCACTAGCACCCAGAGGCACTAGCACCCAGAGGCACTAGTACCCAGAGGCAGCTGGTTCATGGTGGCACTAGCACCCAGAGGCACTAGCACCCAGAGGCACTAGCACCCAGAGGCACTAGCACCCAGAGGCAGCAGGTTCATGGTGGCACTAGTACCCAGAGGCAGCTGGTTCATGGTGGCACTAGTACCCAGAGGCACTAGCACCCAGAGGCACTAGCACCCAGAGGCAGCTGGTTCATGGTGGCACTAGCACCCAGAGGCAGCTGGTTCATGGTGGCACTAGTACCCAGAGGCACTAGCACCCAGAGGCACTAGCACCCAGAGGCACTAGTACCCAGAGGCACTAGTACCCAGAGGCACTAGCACCCAGAGGCACTAGCACCCAGAGCCAGCTGGTTCATGGTGGCACTAGTACCCAGAGGCACTAGCACCCAGAGGCAGCTGGTTCATGGTGGCACTAGTACCCAGAGGCACTAGCACCCAGAGGCAGCTGGTTCATGGTGGCACTAGCACCCAGAGGCAGCTGGTTCATGGTGGCACTAGCACCCAGAGGCAGCTGGTTCATGGTGGCACTAGCACCCAGAGGCAGCTGGTTCATGGTGGCACTAGTACCCAGAGGTACTAGTACCCAGAGGCAGCTGGTTCATGGTGGCACTAGCACCCAGAGGCAGCTGGTTCATGGTGGCACTAGTACCCAGAGGCACTAGTACCCAGAGGCAGCTGGTTCATGGTGGCACTAGTACCCAGAGGCACTAGCACCCAGAGGCAGCTGGTTCATGGTGGCACTAGTACCCAGAGGCACTAGCACCCAGAGGCAGCTGGTTCATGGTGGCACTAGTACCCAGAGGCAGCTGGTTCATGGTGGCACTAGTACCCAGAGGCACTAGCACCCAGAGGCAGCTGGTTCATGGTGGCACTAGTACCCAGAGGCAGCTGGTTCATGGTGGCACTAGTACCCAGAGGCACTAGCACCCAGAGGCAGCTGGTTCATGGTGGCACTAGTACCCAGAGGCAGCTGGTTTATGGTGGCACTAGCACCCAGAGGCAGCTGGTTCATGGTGGCACTAGTACCAAGAGGCACTAGCACCCAGAGGCAGCTGGTTCATGGTGGCACTAGTACCCAGAGGCACTAGTACCCAGAGGCAGCTGGTCCATGGTGGCACTAGTACCCCGAGGCAGCTGGTTCATGGTGGCACTAGTACCCAGAGGCAGCTGGTTCATGGTGGCACTAGTACCCAGAGGCACTAGCACCCAGAGGCAGCTGGTTCATGGTGGCACTAGTACCCAGAGGCAGCTGGTTCATGGTGGCACTAGTACCCAGAGGCACTAGTACCCAGAGGCACTAGTACCCAGAGGCAGCTGGTTCATGGTGGCACTAGCACCCAGAGGCAGCTGGTTCATGGTGGCACTAGTACCCAGAGGCACTAGCACCCAGAGGCAGCTGGTTCATGGTGGCACTAGTACCCAGAGGCACTAGCACCCAGAGGCAGCTGGTTCATGGTGGCACTAGTACCCAGAGGCAGCTGGTTCATGGTGGCACTAGTACCCAGAGGCAGCTGGTTCATGGTGGCACTAGTACCCAGAGGCAGCTGGTTCATGGTGGCACTAGTACCCAGAGGCACTAGCACCCAGAGGCAGCTGGTTCATGGTGGCACTAGTACCCAGAGGCAGCTGGTTCATGGTGGCACTAGTACCCAGAGGCACTAGTACCCAGAGGCACTAGCACCCAGAGGCAGCTGGTTCATGGTGGCACTAGTACCCAGAGGCAGCTGGTTCATGGTGGCACTAGCACCCAGAGGCAGCTGGTTCATGGTGGCACTAGCACCCAGAGGCAGCTGGTTCGTGGTGGTACTAGTACCCAGAGGCACTAGCACCCAGAGGCAGCTGGTTTATGGTGGCACTAGCACCCAGAGGCACTAGTACCCAGAGGCAGCTGGTTCATGGTGGCACTAGTACCCAGAGGCAGCTGGTTCATGGTGGCACTAGTACCCAGAGGCACTAGTACCCAGAGGCACTAGCACCCAGAGGCAGCTGGTTCATGGTGGCACTAGTACCCAGAGGCAGCTGGTTCATGGTGGCACTAGTACCCAGAGGCAGCTGGTTCATGGTGGCACTAGTACCCAGAGGCAGCTGGTTCATGGTGGCACTAGTACCCAGAGGCACTAGTACCCAGAGGCAGCTGGTTCATGGTGGCACTAGCACCCAGAGGCAGCTGGTTCATGGTGGCACAAGTACCCAGAGGCACTAGTACCCAGAGGCAGCTGGTTGATGGTGGCACTAGCACCCAGAGGCAGCTGGGTGCTAGGTGGCACTAGTACCCAGAGGCACTAGTACCCAGAGGCACTAGCACCCAGAGGCAGCTGGTTCATGGTGGCACTAGTACCCAGAGGCAGCTGGTTTATGGTGGCACTAGTACCCAGAGGCACTAGTACCCAGAGGCAGCTGGTTCATGGTGGCACTAGCACCCAGAGGCAGCTGGTTCATGGTGGCACTAGTACCCAGAGGCACTAGCACCCAGAGGCAGCTGGTTCATGGTGGCACTAGTACCCAGAGGCAGCTGGTTCATGGTGGCACTAGTACCCAGAGGCAGCTGGTTCATGGTGGCACTAGTACCCAGAGGCAGCTGGTTCATGGTGGCACTAGTTCCCAGAGGCAGCTGGTTCATGCTGGCACTAGTTCCCAGAGGCAGCTGGTTCATGGTGGCACTAGTACCCAGAGGCAGCTGGTTCATGGTGGCACTAGTACCCAGAGGCAGCTGGTTCATGGTGGCACTAGTACCCAGAGGCAGCTGGTTCATGGTGGCACTAGCACCCAGAGGCAGCTGGTTCATGGTGGCACTAGCACCCAGAGGCAGCTGGTTCATGGTGGCACTAGTACCCAGAGGCACTAGCACCCAGAGGCAGCTGGTTCATGGTGGCACTAGTACCCAGAGGCACTAGTACCCAGAGGCAGCTGGTTCATGGTGGCACTAGCACCCAGAGGCAGCTGGTTCATGGTGGCACTAGTACCCAGAGGCAGCTGGTTCATGGTGGCACTAGCACCCAGAGGCAGCTGGTTCATGGTGGCACTAGCACCCAGAGGCAGCTGGTTCATGGTGGCACTAGTACCCAGAGGCAGCTGGTTCATGGTGGCACTAGTACCCAGAGGCAGCTGGTTCATGGTGGCACTAGTACCCAGAGGCAGCTGGTTCATGGTGGCACTAGTACCCAGAGGCACTAGCACCCAGAGGCAGCTGGTTCATGGTGGCACTAGCACCCAGAGGCAGCTGGTTCATGGTGGCACTAGCACCCAGAGGCAGCTGGTTCATGGTGGCACTAGTACCCAGAGGCACTAGTACCCAGAGGCACTAGCACCCAGAGGCAGCTGGCTCATGGTGGCACTAGCACCCAGAGGCAGCTGGTTCATGGTGGCACTAGCACCCAGAGGCAGCTGGTTCATGGTGGCACTAGCACCCAGAGGCAGCTGGTTCATGGTGGCACTAGCACCCAGAGGCAGCTGGTTCATGCTGGCACTAGTACCCAGAGGCACTAGTACCCAGAGGCAGCTGGTTCATGATGGCACTAGTACCCAGAGGCAGCTGGTTCATGGTGGCACTAGTACCCAGAGGCAGCTGGTTCATGGTGGCACTAGTACCCAGAGGCAGCTGGTTCATGGTGGCACTAGTACCCAGAGGCACTAGCACCCAGAGGCAGCTGGTTCATGGTGGCACTAGCACCCAGAGGCAGCTGGTTCATGGTGGCACTAGTACCCAGAGGCACTAGTACCCAGAGGCACTAGCACCCAGAGGCAGCTGGTTCATTGTGGCACTAGTACCCAGAGGCAGCTGGTTCATGGTGGCACTAGCACCCAGAGGCAGCTGGTTCATGGTGGCACTAGTACCCAGAGGCACTAGTACCCAGAGGCACTAGTACCCAGAGGCACTAGCACCCAGAGGCAGCTGGTTATGGTGGCACTAGTACCCAGAGGCACTAGTACCCAGAGGCACTAGTACCCAGAGGCACTAGTACCCAGAGGCACTAGCACCCAGAGGCAGCTGGTTCATGGTGGCACTAGTACCCAGAGGCACAAGTACCCAGAGGCAGCTGGTTCATGGTGGCACTAGTACCCAGAGGCACTAGTACCCAGAGGCAGCTGGTTCATGGTGGCACTAGTACCCAGAGGCACTAGCACCCAGAGGCAGCTGGTTCATGGTGGCACTAGTACCCAGAGGCACTAGCACCCAGAGGCAGCTGGTTCATGGTGGCACTAGCACCCAGAGGCAGCTGGTTCATGGTGGCACTAGTACCCAGAGGCAGCTGGTTCATGGTGGCACTAGTACCCAGAGGCACTAGTACCCAGAGACAGCTGGTTCATGGTGGCACTAGTACCCAGAGGCACTAGCACCCAGAGGCAGCTGGTTCATGGTGGCACTAGTACCCAGAGGCACTAGTACCCAGAGGCACTAGTACCCAGAGGCAGCTGGTTCATGGTGGCACTAGTATCCAGAGGCACTAGTACCCAGAGGCACTAGCACCCAGAGGCAGCTGGTCCATGGTGGCACTAGTACCCAGAGGCACTAGTACCCAGAGGCAGCTGGTTCATGGTGGCACTAGTACCCAGAGGCAGCTGGTTCATGGTGGCACTAGCACCCAGAGGCAGCTGGTTCATGGTGGCACTAGTACCCAGAGGCACTAGCACCCAGAGGCAGCTGGTTCATGGTGGCACTAGTACCCAGAGGCACTAGCACCCAGAGGCAGCTGGTTCATGGTGGCACTAGTACCCAGAGGCACTAGCACCCAGAGGCAGCTGGTTCATGGTGGCACTAGTACCCAGAGGCACTAGCACCCAGAGGCAGCTGGTTCATGGTGGCACTAGTACCCAGAGGCACTAGTACCCAGAGGCAGCTGGTTCATGGTGGCACTAGCACCCAGAGGCAGCTGGTTCATGGTGGCACTAGTACCCAGAGGCAGCTGGTTCATGGTGGCACTAGTACCCAGAGGCACTAGCACCCAGAGGCAGCTGGTTCATGGTGGCACTAGTACCCAGAGGCAGCTGGTTCATGGTGGCACTAGTACCCAGAGGCACTAGCACCCAGAGGCAGCTGGTTCATGGTGGCACTAGTACCCAGAGGCACTAGCACCCAGAGGCAGCTGGTTCATGGTGGCACTAGTACCCAGAGGCACTAGCACCCAGAGGCAGCTGGTTCATGGTGGCACTAGTACCCAGAGGCAGTAGTACCCAGAGGCACTAGTACCCAGAGGCAGCTGGTTCATGGTGGCACTAGTACCCAGAGGCACTAGCACCCAGAGGCAGCTGGTTCATGGTGGCACTAGTACCCAGAGGCAGCTGGTTCATGGTGGCACTAGTACCCAGAGGCAGCTGGTTCATGGTGGCACTAGTACCCAGAGGCAGCTGGTTCATGGTGGCACTAGTACCCAGAGGCACTAGCACCCAGAGGCAGCTGGTTCATGGTGGCACTAGTACCCAGAGGCAGCTGGTTCATGGTGGCACTAGTACCCAGAGGCACTAGTACCCAGAGGCACTAGCACCCAGAGGCAGCTGGTTCATGGTGGCACTAGTACCCAGAGGCAGCTGGTTCATGGTGGCACTAGCACCCAGAGGCAGCTGGTTCATGGTGGCACTAGCACCCAGAGGCAGCTGGTTCGTGGTGGTACTAGTACCCAGAGGCACTAGCACCCAGAGGCAGCTGGTTTATGGTGGCACTAGCACCCAGAGGCACTAGTACCCAGAGGCAGCTGGTTCATGGTGGCACTAGTACCCAGAGGCAGCTGGTTCATGGTGGCACTAGTACCCAGAGGCACTAGTACCCAGAGGCACTAGCACCCAGAGGCAGCTGGTTCATGGTGGCACTAGTACCCAGAGGCAGCTGGTTCATGGTGGCACTAGTACCCAGAGGCAGCTGGTTCATGGTGGCACTAGTACCCAGAGGCAGCTGGTTCATGGTGGCACTAGTACCCAGAGGCACTAGTACCCAGAGGCAGCTGGTTCATGGTGGCACTAGCACCCAGAGGCAGCTGGTTCATGGTGGCACAAGTACCCAGAGGCACTAGTACCCAGAGGCAGCTGGTTGATGGTGGCACTAGCACCCAGAGGCAGCTGGGTGCTAGGTGGCACTAGTACCCAGAGGCACTAGTACCCAGAGGCACTAGCACCCAGAGGCAGCTGGTTCATGGTGGCACTAGTACCCAGAGGCAGCTGGTTTATGGTGGCACTAGTACCCAGAGGCACTAGTACCCAGAGGCAGCTGGTTCATGGTGGCACTAGCACCCAGAGGCAGCTGGTTCATGGTGGCACTAGTACCCAGAGGCACTAGCACCCAGAGGCAGCTGGTTCATGGTGGCACTAGTACCCAGAGGCAGCTGGTTCATGGTGGCACTAGTACCCAGAGGCAGCTGGTTCATGGTGGCACTAGTACCCAGAGGCAGCTGGTTCATGGTGGCACTAGTTCCCAGAGGCAGCTGGTTCATGCTGGCACTAGTTCCCAGAGGCAGCTGGTTCATGGTGGCACTAGTACCCAGAGGCAGCTGGTTCATGGTGGCACTAGTACCCAGAGGCAGCTGGTTCATGGTGGCACTAGTACCCAGAGGCAGCTGGTTCATGGTGGCACTAGCACCCAGAGGCAGCTGGTTCATGGTGGCACTAGCACCCAGAGGCAGCTGGTTCATGGTGGCACTAGTACCCAGAGGCACTAGCACCCAGAGGCAGCTGGTTCATGGTGGCACTAGTACCCAGAGGCACTAGTACCCAGAGGCAGCTGGTTCATGGTGGCACTAGCACCCAGAGGCAGCTGGTTCATGGTGGCACTAGTACCCAGAGGCAGCTGGTTCATGGTGGCACTAGCACCCAGAGGCAGCTGGTTCATGGTGGCACTAGCACCCAGAGGCAGCTGGTTCATGGTGGCACTAGTACCCAGAGGCAGCTGGTTCATGGTGGCACTAGTACCCAGAGGCAGCTGGTTCATGGTGGCACTAGTACCCAGAGGCAGCTGGTTCATGGTGGCACTAGTACCCAGAGGCACTAGCACCCAGAGGCAGCTGGTTCATGGTGGCACTAGCACCCAGAGGCAGCTGGTTCATGGTGGCACTAGCACCCAGAGGCAGCTGGTTCATGGTGGCACTAGTACCCAGAGGCACTAGTACCCAGAGGCACTAGCACCCAGAGGCAGCTGGCTCATGGTGGCACTAGCACCCAGAGGCAGCTGGTTCATGGTGGCACTAGCACCCAGAGGCAGCTGGTTCATGGTGGCACTAGCACCCAGAGGCAGCTGGTTCATGGTGGCACTAGCACCCAGAGGCAGCTGGTTCATGCTGGCACTAGTACCCAGAGGCACTAGTACCCAGAGGCAGCTGGTTCATGATGGCACTAGTACCCAGAGGCAGCTGGTTCATGGTGGCACTAGTACCCAGAGGCAGCTGGTTCATGGTGGCACTAGTACCCAGAGGCAGCTGGTTCATGGTGGCACTAGTACCCAGAGGCACTAGCACCCAGAGGCAGCTGGTTCATGGTGGCACTAGCACCCAGAGGCAGCTGGTTCATGGTGGCACTAGTACCCAGAGGCACTAGTACCCAGAGGCACTAGCACCCAGAGGCAGCTGGTTCATTGTGGCACTAGTACCCAGAGGCAGCTGGTTCATGGTGGCACTAGCACCCAGAGGCAGCTGGTTCATGGTGGCACTAGTACCCAGAGGCACTAGTACCCAGAGGCACTAGTACCCAGAGGCACTAGCACCCAGAGGCAGCTGGTTATGGTGGCACTAGTACCCAGAGGCACTAGTACCCAGAGGCACTAGTACCCAGAGGCACTAGTACCCAGAGGCACTAGCACCCAGAGGCAGCTGGTTCATGGTGGCACTAGTACCCAGAGGCACAAGTACCCAGAGGCAGCTGGTTCATGGTGGCACTAGTACCCAGAGGCACTAGTACCCAGAGGCAGCTGGTTCATGGTGGCACTAGTACCCAGAGGCACTAGCACCCAGAGGCAGCTGGTTCATGGTGGCACTAGTACCCAGAGGCACTAGCACCCAGAGGCAGCTGGTTCATGGTGGCACTAGCACCCAGAGGCAGCTGGTTCATGGTGGCACTAGTACCCAGAGGCAGCTGGTTCATGGTGGCACTAGTACCCAGAGGCACTAGTACCCAGAGACAGCTGGTTCATGGTGGCACTAGTACCCAGAGGCACTAGCACCCAGAGGCAGCTGGTTCATGGTGGCACTAGTACCCAGAGGCACTAGTACCCAGAGGCACTAGTACCCAGAGGCAGCTGGTTCATGGTGGCACTAGTATCCAGAGGCACTAGTACCCAGAGGCACTAGCACCCAGAGGCAGCTGGTCCATGGTGGCACTAGTACCCAGAGGCACTAGTACCCAGAGGCAGCTGGTTCATGGTGGCACTAGTACCCAGAGGCAGCTGGTTCATGGTGGCACTAGCACCCAGAGGCAGCTGGTTCATGGTGGCACTAGTACCCAGAGGCACTAGCACCCAGAGGCAGCTGGTTCATGGTGGCACTAGTACCCAGAGGCACTAGCACCCAGAGGCAGCTGGTTCATGGTGGCACTAGTACCCAGAGGCACTAGCACCCAGAGGCAGCTGGTTCATGGTGGCACTAGTACCCAGAGGCACTAGCACCCAGAGGCAGCTGGTTCATGGTGGCACTAGTACCCAGAGGCACTAGTACCCAGAGGCAGCTGGTTCATGGTGGCACTAGCACCCAGAGGCAGCTGGTTCATGGTGGCACTAGTACCCAGAGGCAGCTGGTTCATGGTGGCACTAGTACCCAGAGGCACTAGCACCCAGAGGCAGCTGGTTCATGGTGGCACTAGTACCCAGAGGCAGCTGGTTCATGGTGGCACTAGTACCCAGAGGCACTAGCACCCAGAGGCAGCTGGTTCATGGTGGCACTAGTACCCAGAGGCACTAGCACCCAGAGGCAGCTGGTTCATGGTGGCACTAGTACCCAGAGGCACTAGCACCCAGAGGCAGCTGGTTCATGGTGGCACTAGTACCCAGAGGCAGTAGTACCCAGAGGCACTAGTACCCAGAGGCAGCTGGTTCATGGTGGCACTAGTTCCCAGAGGCACTAGTACCCAGTCTTCCGTAGCCACTACCCAGATAACTCTACTAACAAACATGTAGAGTAGAGTTAGAGGGAGCTACACCCACCCGCGATGTTTACACAGACCCCGGCCGCCGCCGCCTCCACCCCGGCCACCGTCATGTGACACACACGACATAACTGGATACTCCCGGTAAACCCTACACGTTGGGGCGCGCATCACCTGGTTGGTATACGCTAGTTTTGGCGCCAAACTCTCACGCCGGTTGCCACACAACTCTACATGCTTGTTTATGTATTGTCGCCTTGCAACCCTGGGCATTGTAGTCACTCGCGATGGTCTTCAAGTTGTGGAATACTTGCTTATGACGGCCGAGAACCGCACGAGTCTGACACTAATACTGGTCAGCGGTGACCTTCACTATGAGGCTCCCACGTCTGTCTGCCCCGAGGTCTTGTGTCTGCTGACTGCCCCGAGGTCTTGTGTCTGCTGACTGCCCCGAGGTCTTGTGTCTGCTGACTGCCCCGAGGTCTTGTGTCTGCTGACTGCCCCGGCCCCTCCCCCAAGACAAGACAATGAGGCGAGCGGCCGCAGGCGGTCTTGACCCACTGGCCGGCACACTTCTGATAAGAGTTATCTCCGCCGGTGTGCACTATACCCACACTTGGTCCTCCGCCCTCGTGAGGACTCTTATCAAGCCATCACATTAACGCGGCGCTCTCGGTAATGTTAGATATTGCCTCCGGAAGGCCGGTGGGGTGGTTGTGAAGGAAGTGTTAGTATATAGCTACATTATTATGGCCGGAGAGGAAGAGTGCCATATAAGTACCCTCCTTGCCTACCTTGAGGTTACCTTGAAGTACTTCCGGGGCTTAGCATCCCCGCGGCCCGGTTGTAGACCAGGCCTCCTGGTTGCTGGACTGATCAACCAGGCTGCTGGACGCGGCTGCTCGCAGCCTGACGTAAGAGTCACACCCTGTTTGATCAGGTATCCTTTGGAGGTGTTTGTCAAGTTCTCTCTTGAACACTGCGAGGGGTCGGCCAGTTATGCCCCTTATGTGTAGTGGAAGTGTGTTGAACAGTCTCGGGCCTCTGATGTTGATACTTCTCTCTCAGAGTACCTGTTGCACCTCTGCTCTTCAACGGGGGTATTCTGCACATCCTGCCATGTCTTCTGGTCTCATGTGATGTTATTTCTGTATGCAGGTTTGGGACCAGCCCCTCAATTATTTTCCACGTGTAAATTATTATGTATCTCTCCCGCCTGCGCTCAAGGGAATACAGATTTAGGCTCTTTAGTCGGTCCCAATAGTTTAGATGTTTTACTGAGTGGATTCTAGCAGTAAAGGATCTCTGCACGCTCTCCAGGTCAGCAATTTCTCTAGCTTTGAAAGGGGGATGTCATTGTGCAGCAGTACTCCACTCTAGAGAGCACAAGCGTTTTGAAAAGTGTCATCATCGGTATAGCATCTCTAGTGTGAAAAGGTCTTGTAATCCAACCTGTCATTTTTCTTGCAGTTGTGACGGCTACTTTATTGTGTTCTTTAAATGTAGTCTTCCGACATGAGTACACCCAAATCCTTTACATTGCCTTTTCGTTCTATGTTATGATTTGCCCGAGTTTTGTACGTGGTTTCCGTTTTTATATTTTCATTTTTTCTGTAGCGCATGAGCTGGAACTTATCTTCGTTAAACACCATATTATTTTCTATAGCCCATAGAAAGACCTGATCTACATCTGATTGGACGTTTGACGTGTCCTCTATGTTGCCTACTCTCATGAAGATCCTAGTGTCATCTGCAAAGGATGATACAGTGCTATAGGTTGTGTTCTGGTCTATGTCCGATATGAGAATGAGAAAAAGTACTGGAGCAAGCCCTGGGGGACTGAGCTCTTCACGGTTGATGGGCTGGATTTAATTTTGTTGACTATTACACATTGGGTTCTGTTAGTCAGGAAATTGTAGATCCATCTGCCTATTTTTCCGATAATTCCTTTTGAACGCATTTTATGTGCAATAACACCATGGTCACATTTGTCAAAGGCTTTTGCGAAATCTGTGTAAATTACATCAGCGTTTTGTTTGTCTTCCATAGCATCTAATGCCATGTCATAGTGGTCCAGCAACTGCGACAGGCAAGAGCGTCCTGTTCTGAAACCATGTTGTCTGGGGTTATGGAGATGCTGTGATTCCATGTATTTTGTGATCCTACTTCTTAGCACTCAAAAATTTTAATGATGTGCAATGTTAGTGCTATCAGTCTGTAATTTTTTGCCTCTGCCTTATTTTCTCCTTTATGGAGTGGTGCTATCTCTGCTATTTTTAGTATGTCAGGGATAACGCCAGTATCTAGGCTTTGTCTCCACAGAATGTGAAGGGCCTGCGATAGTCGTTTTTTTTTTTTTTTACAGTTCTTGATGAATATAGTTCCAAGAATCCGGGCCTGGTGCAGAGTGCATAGGCATACTATTTATGACTTCTTCAAAATCCAGTGGGGATAGGGCGACGTCTGATTTGATGTTGGTATCGTATCCATGAAAAATTCATTTGGGTTATCAATCTTTAGTGCGTTTAATGGCTCACTGAAAACAGAGTCGTACTGCGTCCTCAGTAGCTCGCTCATTTCTTTGTTGTCATCGTTGAAAGTTCCATCTCCCTTTCGCAGGGGCCCGATACTAGATGTGGTTTTTTTATCGTGATTTTGCATAGGAGAAAAAATATTTCGGATTTCTCTCTGGTTCACTAATGGCCTTTTGCTCTCTTTGCCTCTCCTGGGTTTTGTATGATTCTTGTAGCTTGAGTTCAATTGTTTCCATTTCTCTACCTAACCTTCTTCGCCGTTCTTGAGATAGGGTGCGACTCTCAAGTTGTTCCGCGATTCGTTTTTTTCGCCTATATAGGGAACGACGTTCCTGTTCCAATCTGCATCTCGTCCTCTTTTTTCTTAGAGGTATGCGGTTTCAACATATTTCTAGTGCTACTGAGCTTATTTTTTCCAAGCGCTGGTTCAGGTTTGCATTTTCTAGCTGTCCTTCCCAGTTTATTTCTGTGAAGTCGTGGTTTATTTGCTCCCAGTTTATCTGTTTATTATTGAAGTTGAATTTGCTGAAATCTCCTCCACCGGGAATCTGGACTGGTTTTGCTTGTCAGAACTTCAAATAAAGTTGTGATCTGAGTAACAGGTATTTGTAATCATTATGTTCCCGAATTCATCATTATTGGTGAAAATGAGGTCCAGCGTGTTCTCATTCCTAGTTGGTTCTACTATTTGCTGGTTTAAGGCAAACCTGTCGCACATCCGTAGCAGGTCATTTGCATGTGCCTGTTCATTTAGGCTACTTCCTGGTATTCTTTCTGATATTACTGTATTAGCCAGGTGCTTCCATTTTAGGTGCCGTAGGTTGAAGTCCCCAAGCAGGATGATGTTTGGGGCTGGATTTGTGAGGTTTTCCAAGCAGTGTTCTATTTTCATTAGTTGGTCTTTAAACTGCTGAGGGTTTGCCTCCGGTGACTTATATACAAGGACAATAACTACATTCAGGATCTCTATTTTGATTATCAGCACTTCCACCATATCATTGGAGGTGTTTAGCAGCTCAGTACAGATGACTGTCTTTGATGTAGAGGCTGACCCCACCCTGAAGCCGGTGTTTCTTATCACATCTGAAAAGATTGAACTCTGAGATCCATATTTCACCATCATGGTAGTCCTTTGTGTGAGTTTCCGTTAGGGCTGCAAACACTACATTTGCCTCATGAAGGAGATCATCTATAAAGTGAACTTTGTTGGATTTGCGTGTTTTTATACCCTGGATGTTGGCAAATATAAATGATGTTATCGTGTTAGTGGAAGTGCTGGATGCTTTACTTGGTGTTAATATCTGAGGCTCTGGTAAGGAGGCCACTGTGTTTGTGTCCTCTCTGGCATTTGACCGAGTTGGTGGTAGAGTCTGGTCATTTTCAGCCATTCTTCTCCGACAGACTACAGTGGTAGTCTGTCGGTTTTATTCGCCTGGTACCTCTTATATGAAAAGCTGGACATTCAGCATTGAAGCACTCTTTCCTGTCCAAAGAGTTCTTGCAAATTTCTGGGTGAAAGAATTCACAGCTTTTGGTACATTTACCTGTATTGAGGAGGTTTCTGCACTTTCTAGGGTGATCGTGATCATACTTACATGTTCCATTTGTTCTTCCCGATATCCCATGTTTACAAGTTGCCGCCCATTTGTAATACCAACAGATTTTGGGGCCTTGTTTTGTTGTGTCCCTTTGCCAGGGACCGCGCTCTGCTGCGGCGTCCCCGACACTGTGCTCTGCTCCGGCGCCTGTGACACAGTGCTCTGCTCCGGCGCCTGTGACACCATGATAAACTTGTTTTAAACTGGATGTGTTTGTGGCGTAGGCGGTCACAAGTGGCAGGTGTGGGCAGGTGTGCTTCACACCACGAGGTCTAGTGAGCCTCTAGTGTATTACAACTGTGTCAAGAACATTACAACATTGTGAAGAACAATCATGTCTACAGGAGCGGAGGAGAGAACACAAGGTATGGAGTGTCATATATATATATATAGAAGTGCCAGAACGCACTTCTCAGCCTACTATGCAAGGCCCCGATTTGCCTAATAAGCCAAGTTTTCCTTAATTAGTATATTTTCTATATTTTTTTTTTCTAATGAAATGATAAAGGTACCCATTTCATTATGTATGAGGTCAATTTTTTTTTATTGGAGTTAAAATTAACGTAGATATATGACCGAACCTAACCAACCCTACCTAACCTAACCTAACCTATCTTTATAGTTTAGGTTAGGTTAGGTAGCCGAAAAAGTTAGGTTAGGTTAGATTAGGTAGGTTAGGTAGTCGAAAAAACAAAATTCATGAAAACTTGGCTAACTAGGCAAATCGGGCCTTGAATAGTAGGCTGAGAAGTGCATTCTGGCTACTAGGTACATTATATATATATATATATATATATATATATATATATATATATATATATATATATATATATATATATATATATATATATATGTCGAACCTAGTAGCCAGAACGCACTTCTCAGCCTACTAAGCAAGGCCCGATTTGCCTAATAAGCCAAGTTTTCATGAATTAATGTTTTTTCGTCTACCTAACCTACCTAACCTAACCTAACCTAGCTTTTTTTGGCTACCTAACCTAACCTTACCTATAAATATAGGTTAGGTTAGGTTAGGTTAGGTAGGGTTGGTTAGGTTCGGTGATATATCTACGTTAATTTTAACTCCAATAAAAAAAATTGACCTCATACATAGTGAAAAGGGCAGCTTTATCATTTCATAAGAAAAAAATTATAGAAAATATAATAATTCAGGAAAACTTGGCTTATTAGGCAAATCGGGCCTTGCATAGTAGGCTGAGAAGTGAGTTCTGGCTACTAGGTACGACATATATATATATATATATATATATATATATATATATATATATATATATATATATATATATATAATGTGTGTCGTACTAGTTGCCAGAACGCACTTCTCGGCCTACTATGCAAGGCCTGATTTGCCTAATAGGGCGAATGATTCTTTATTTTCAATATTGTTTCCTATTGGTTTATTTTAAATATTATTATTATATTATATTAGAACAAACTATTGATTTAGTTATGTTAGTCTATTATAAGATAGGTTCGGTCATACTACGTTAGTTTTAACTAAAATTTAAAAAATATTAGCTAATACATAATGAAATGAATAGCTTTATCTCATAAGAAAAATCTCCCACTCTCGTAAGAAAAATTTTAAAAATATTGAAATACTGGAAAACTTGGCTTATTAGGCAAATGTGACGGTCCCGCCAGTGTGACGTCACCCGCACGTGTATACAAGCAAACGTGACACCAATGTCATCTACATAACAGTACACAACTGACCCTTACTATTGAAGACAATATCTTGGATGGTTCCCATGTCAAAATTAGCGAACACTGCTAAGGGGGAGCCCATTGGCACTCCGTGTATTCGTAGACACATGTCCCCTTGCGGAGTGATGAAAGGGCCGGCCTTAGTACACGCCTGGAGAAGGCTCTTCACGTGTGGCTCCGGTGTGTCTAATTTGGGGCGCTCTCGTCTCTCTATATTCTCTCCAGGAGCATTTATATGGTGGTGTCGACCGGCACGTTGGTGAATAGGGAGTCCACGTCCAGGGAAGCAATGATGCCATTGGGCTGTGTCGTCTTGATTATTTCTAGGAAATGTGCGGATGATTGTAGACTATAGTTGCTGGGAGTGTATAGAGTTAGGAGGTCGTTGGGGCCTTTGGCCAGCTGGTAGGTTGGTGTTGGTATTGGTCTCAGTACTGGGCGTAGTGGCTTACCTGGCTTGTGTGTCTTAATGTGGCTTAGTGTGTCTTAATGTGGCTTAGTGTGTCTTAATGTGGCTTAGTGAGGGTTCCATGGGGCTCACTAGACCAGTGTGGAGCCTGGTCTTGCGCCAAGAGTGGGGGGGGGGAGGCTCCAGTATAAGCCTACAGTAAAGAGAAACGGCAGTGGACAATTAGTGAAGGAATATTGTTACACTGGTGACAAGTGTAGCCGTTACCACATACTGTGCCTTGTGGCAAGAACAGGTGTTACAGCAGGCCAGGGATACCTTGTGGGTGTTTACTCTCACAACACCTGTCACCTACACCTGCTCTCTCCACTCTCATGTTGACCTTTACCATTACTGTCAGTGTACACACCTCTGATACACACCAGTGTACACACCTGTGATACACACCAGTGTACACACCTGTGATACACACCAGTGTACACACCTGTGATACACGTGTGTGGCCGCCGGTCACTAACACTGGCTCTCCGTGTGGTGTAGTATGAGCGGCCTGCCTCCCCCCTAACACACCCGCCCTCTTAAAAATAACCTTGGTTACCGCTCGTATGCGCGCTATGGCCAGAAGTGCGCGCAATTTGAAATGAAATTGGCTCCTGTATTCTTACAAATTACGTCTGAATCTGGCCGTTTGCCCGTATAGCTGAAAATGGACGTATTTTGAAAATGAAAAATTGTAAAATAAAATTAGGATTTTTTCTAGAAGAGCAAGTTGAGGGTCCTCTGGTAGGTTAGGAGGGCAGGAAACCCTCCTAAGGTTTCAATACGTCACGAAAACCGTTAGTTGAAAGTTTCCTCCCCTAACCTTACCGAGTAAGCCAGAGGACCTACGGAAACAGAAAACGAAACAGTACATCACTTTCGTGAGTCGATTTCACGTCATATTACGTCCATTTTCGGCCATAGCGCGCATACGAGCGAGATGCGACCTTATTTTTAGGAGGCCAGGTTGCTTTATAGTTTCTGAGTGCGACCTGTCCTCTAGCAAACAACGTCGCTTTTCGCACGTATGCGTTACATAAGGCCAACAATTGTCGTACTGGAAGATGGAAGCGGCTAGCGAGTGACGTCACTCTCCCATTTTCTGTTTTGGGTCCTCTGGTACAGCAGTCGTCAACCACTGGTCCAGTGGTGGTCTGGTGGTCCAGTGGTGTTCTGGTGGTCCAGTGGTGGTCTGGTGGTCCAGTGGTGTACTGGTGGTCCAGTAGTGGTCCAGGGGGTCCACTGGTGGTCCAGGGGGTCCACTGGTGGTCCAGTAGTGGTCCAGTGGTGTACTGGTGGTCCAGTGGTGGTCTGGTGGTCTGGTGGTGTACTGGTGGTCCAGTGGTTATCCAGTGGTGGTCTGGTGGTCCAGTGGTGTACTGGTGGTCCAGTGGTGTACTGGTGGTCCAGTGGTTATCCAGTGGTCGTCTGGTGGTCCAGTGGTGGTCTGGTGGTCCAGTGGTGTACTGGTGGTCCAGTGGTGGTCTGGTGGTCCAGTGGTGGTCTGGTGGTCCAGTGGTGTACTGGTGGTCCAGTGGTGTACTGGTGGTCCAGTGGTGTACTGGTGGTCCAGTGGTGTACTGGTGGTCCAGTGGTGTACTGGTGGTCCAGTGGTGTACTGGTGGTCCAGTGGTGGTCTGGTGGTCCAGTGGTGGTCTGGTGGTCCAGTGGTGGTCTGGTGGTCCAGTGGTGGTCTGGTGGTCCAGTGGTGTACTGGTGGTCCAGTGGTGTACTGGTGGTCCAGTGGTGTACTGGTGGTCCAGTGGTGGTCCAGTGGTGTACTGGTGGTCCAGTGGTGTACTGGTGGTCCAGTGGTGGTCTGGTGGTCCAGTGGTGGTCTGGTGGTCCAGTGGTGTACTGGTGGTCCAGTGGTGTACTGGTGGTCCAGTGGTGGTCTGGTGGTCCAGTGGTGTACTGGTGGTCCAGTGGTGTACTGGTGGTCCAGTGGTGGTCTGGTGGTCCAGTGGTGGTCTGGTGGTGTACTGGTGGTCCAGTGGTTATCCAGTGGTCGTCTGGTGGTCCAGTGGTGGTCTGGTGGTGTACTGGTGGTCCAGTGGTTATCCAGTGGTCGTCTGGTGGTCCAGTGGTGGTCTGGTGGTCCAGTGGTCCAGTGGTGTACTGGTGGTCCAGTGGTGTACTGGTGGTCCAGTGGTTATCCAGTGGTCGTCTGGTGGTCCAGTAATGGTCTGGTGGTCCAGTGGCAGTCCAGGGGTCCACTGGTGGTCCAGTAGTGGTCCAGGGGTCCACTGGTGGTCCAGTAGTGGTCCAGGGGTCCACTGGTGGTCCAGTAGTGGTCCAGGGGTCCACTGGTGGTCCAGTAGTGGTCCAGGGGTCCAATGGTGGTCCAGTAGTGGTCCAGGAGTCCACTGGTGGTCCAGGGGGTCCACTGGTGGTCCAGGGGGTCCACTGGTGGTCCAGGGGGTCCACTGGTGGTCCAGGAGGCCCACTGGTGGTCCAGGGGGCCCACTGGTGGTCCAGGGGGCCCACTGGTGGTCCAGGGGGTCCACTGGTGGTCCAGGGGGTCCACTGGTGACCCAGTAGTGGTCCAGGGGGTCCAGTAGTGGTCCAGGGGGTCCACTGGTGGTCCAGGGGGTCCACTGGTGGTCCAGTAGTAGTCCAGGGGGTCCACTGGTGGTCCAGTAGTGGTCCAGGGGTCCACTGGTGGTCCAGTAGTGGTCCAGGGGTCCACTGGTGGTCCAGTAGTGGTCCAGGGGTCCAATGGTGGTCCAGTAGTGGTCCAGGGGTCCACTGGTGGTCCAGGGGGTCCACTGGTGGTCCAGGGGGTCCACTGGTGGTCCAGGAGGCCCACTGGTGGTCCAGGGGGCCCACTGGTGGTCCAGGGGGTCCACTGGTGGTCCAGGAGGCCCACTGGTGGTCCAGGGGGCCCACTGGTGGTCCAGGGGGCCCACTGGTGGTCCAGGGGGCCCACTGGTGGTCCAGGGGGCCCACTGGTGGTCCAGGGGGTCCACTGGTGGTCCAGGGGGTCCACTGGTGACCCAGTAGTGGTCCAGGGGGTCCAGTAGTGGTCCAGGGGGTCCACTGGTGGTCCAGTAGTGGTCCATGGGGTCCACTGGTGGTCCAGGGGGTCCACTGGTGGTCCAGTAGTAGTCCAGGGGGTCCAGTAGTAGTCCAGGGGGTCCACTGGTGGTCCAGTAGTAGTCCAGGGGGTCCACTGGTGGTCCAGTAGTGGTCCAGGGGTCCACTGGTGGTCCAGTAGTGGTCCAGGGGGTCCACTGGTGGTCCAGTGGTGGTCCAGGGGTCCACTGGTGGTCCAGGGGTCCACTGGTGGTCCAGGGGTCCACTGGTGGTCCAGGGGTCCACTGGTGGTCCAGTGGTGGTCCAGGGGTCCAGTGGTGGTCCAGGGGTCCAGTGGTGGGCCAGGGGTCCAGTGGTGGTCCAGGGGTCCACTGGTGGTCCAGGGGTCCACTGGTGGTCCAGGGGTCCACTGGTGATCCAGTAGTGGTCCAGGGGTCCACTGGTGGTCCAGGGGTCCACGGGTGGTCCAGGGGTCCACGGGTGGTCCAGGGGTCCACGGGTGGTCCAGGGGTCCACTGGTGGTCCAGGGGTCCACGGGTGGTCCAGGGGTCCACGGGTGGTCCAGGGGTCCACGGGTGGTCCAGGGGTCCACGGGTGGTCCAGGGGTCCACGGGTGGTCCAGGGGTCCACGGGTGGTCCAGGGGTCCACGGGTGGTCCAGGGGTCCACGGGTGGTCCAGGGGTCCACGGGTGGTCCAGGGGTCCACGGGTGGTCCAGGGGTCCACTGGTGGTCCAGGGGTCCACTGGTGGTCCAGGGGTCCACTGGTGGTCCAGGGGTCCACTGGTGGTCCAGGGGTCCACTGGTGGTCCAGTAGGGGTCCACTGGTGGTCCAGGGGTCCATGAAGGTGGTGGTGGGTGCAGCGTCCCGGGCCGCTCTGGTGAGTGTTGTCACAGCTCATGCCACAGGGCGCCTGACAGCTGGGTGGACAGCGCTTCAGATTCGTAGTCCTGAGGTCCCGGGTTCGATCCCCGGTAGGGGCCGAGACAAAAGGGCAAAATACTTCTTTCCCCCTCATGCCCCTGTTACCTAGCAGTAACCTGGGAGTTAGACAGCTGATACGGGCTGCTTCCTGGGGGTGTGTAACAAAAAGGAGGCCTGGTCGAGGACCGGGCCGCGGGGACACTAAGCCCAGAAATCATCTCAAGATAACCCCAAACTGAGAAGACAGTGCCAACCTCAACACCCGGATGTAGCGAGGAAACCGTTGCAATATTTTCAATGAACTGCGTGAAAATATGCAAAAAGCAACTAATTGCTTTAACAAAAATGACTGTTGGAAATATGTCCCTATGGAAGCATCTTATCTGATAGTACTTCAGATGGTGAAAAATAAGAAAGTCGCATACAATTGGAGAAGAAGTAATTAAGCCTTGCATGTTAGTAGTCTGTGGAGAGGGTTTGGGAGAGCCGGTTGTCCACAACCTGAAGGTAATTCCAATGTTCATTAACACTGCCAAGTGCAGGATTGAACATAGCTCAACATGGCTCAACATGGCTCAACATGGCTCAACATGGCTCAACATGGTGAACATCAAGTTACAAAAATGGTGAGACATTCATCATTTTATTCAACTTGTGAATGAATGGACGTCAGCAGGAAGGCTCCTTAATTCTCCGCAAGAACTACTCTGGTCTCTCAACTTGCCGGGCACAACTGGCGCAAAGATCTGTACAGCACTCAATACTTATTTCCTGACACACGGAGCTCAATGGTACTGAATGTACTGGCATATGAAGAGAAGGTGAAGCACACATGACTGGACAGCCTTCACCAATTGTTACACAGGTGGACAATGTTGGCCAGCCACTGTCCACACACAGCATTATACACGGTGAGCATCAGCCACACACAGCATTATACATGGTGAACATCAGCCACACACAGCATTATACATGGTGAGCATCAGCCACACACAGCATTATACATGGTGAGCATCAGCCACACACAGCATTATACATGGTGAGCATCAGCCACACACAGCATTATACACGGTGAGCATCAGCCACACACAGCATTATACATGGTGAGCATCAGCCACACAGCATTATACATGGTGAGCATCAGCCACACACAGCATTATACACGGTGAGCATCAGCCACACACAGCATTATACATGGTGAGCATCAGCCACACAGCATTATACATGGTGAGCATCAGCCACACACAGCATTATACATGGTGAGCATCAGCCACACACAGCATTATACACGGTGAGCATCAGCCACACACAGCATTATACATGGTGAGCATCAGCCACACACAGCATTATACATGGTGAGCATCAGCCACACACAGCATTATACACGGTGAGCATCAGCCACACACAGCATTATACATGGTGAGCATCAGCCACACACAGCATTATACATGGTGAGCATCAGCCACACACAGCATTATACACGGTGAGCATCAGCCACACACAGCATTATACATGGTGAGCATCAGCCACACAGCATTATACATGGTGAGCATCAGCCACACACAGCATTATACATGGTGAGCATCAGCCACACACAGCATTATACATGGTGAGCATCAGCCACACAGCATTATACATGGTGAGCATCAGCCACACACAGCATTATACATGGTGAGCATCAGCCACACACAGCATTATACATGGTGAGCATCAGCCACACACAGCATTATACATGGTGAGCATCAGCCACACACAGCATTATACATGGTGAGCATCAGCCACACACAGCATTATACATGGTGAGCATCAGCCACACAGCATTATACATGGTGAACATCAGCCACACACAGCATTATACATGGTGAGCATCAGCCACACAGCATTATACATGGTGAGCATCAGCCACACACAGCATTATACATGGTGAGCATCAGCCACACACAGCATTATACATGGTGAGCATCAGCCACACACAGCATTATACATGGTGAGCATCAGCCACACAGCATTATACATGGTGAGCATCAGCCACACACAGCATTATACATGGTGAAGATCAGCCACACAGCATTATACATGGTGAGCATCAGCCACACAGCATTATACATGGTGAACATCAGCCACACACAGCATTATACATGGTGAGCATCAGCCACACAGCATTATACATGGTGAGCAACTTGCGGCTAAAAATGTCTCCTGAACTACACTAAGTATTACCAGATTTTATTACAATTGTAAATGAACTGCGGGACAGAGCGCTCCAGTCTGGCATATTTGAGGCACTTTATGAAGAGTTGGTTGTTAGCCTCGTGACCCCCGTCACCCTGAGACGAGGGAGGGCGTCGAGCACCACAATAACTAACCCAACTCTTTGCTCTGCGACAACAACTCTATTTATTTTACCAGACGCAAAATAATCCGGAATTTCAATAACTCTTCCGACCGTGAATGGGTAGCCAAGCTTGCCTGCCAGGAGCCAGATTCACGAAGCAGTTACGCAAGCACTTACGAACCTGGACCTAGTGATTCACGAAGCTCCATGTATTTCTTCGTAAGTATGTGTGTTACGGAGGTTCCTAAGTACCGGCTAAGAACGGGCCAAAGTGCAATTCAGAGAAGTATACTTATGAAGATTTTTAAGTAGTTTACTTAGGTCTCGCTAGATGTAACTAGGGCTTTTAGTTTGGCCAATCAGAGAGAAGGTAACATTTAACTCGAATTTTCTTATAAAATTAGTATATTTCGAACTAAAACTTTTTTTTCAACTTTCAACTTGTTTTCATAAAACTGATTTACTACAAGTTTCAAGCAGAGAATGTATATATAGTTAACACGAAGGACTCCTCTTGACGAGACCCGCCAGCTAAATTGTTGGTTTATAATCAAATCGATCCTGTGTGTTGTGTAGTAGAGAAAAAATGAGTTATATCCAGTTTACGTGAAGCTACGAGTGGTCCGGAGCGTCCTTAGTTTGAGGCAGTCCACTTACCAAGATTTTCCTTCTTAAATGCCTACCTGAATACCGACTATCTTGACGTATGTTAAAAGTAACCTAGTGTGTAAACATGTTAAAAACCACAAAAGTGACGACTCATATTATCAGCAGTTTCAGATTGCTACAGCGACCGGGTTTCTTAACTTAGTTAATGTATATGTAAGGTGCGATCAAATGGTGGAAGCTTCTCTCCCAAAAATTACCAGCAGCTCTCAAACCATTGTAATGGGTGATCTTAATGCTAGACACACTAGCCTGGGTGACACCAAAACAAACGGGAATGGCAGAGTCTTTGTAAAATACTTAAGAGATAATAACATGTCCGTGTTCAACTTTGACTCCTCTAACGTCACACACCTCAGGGGTGGCAGGCTTGATCATGTCATTGGTCACGGCCTCATTGATAATGCTGTCAGATGATCAATTGTTCATGAATTAGTTAGTGATCATTTTGCCATATTCAGTTCATACACTATCAATAATGTCAAACCCCTAAGCTTTGGGAAAAAAAATAATTAATATCCCTGAAAATTTACACATGCTCTTCAAATTCCGCATTTCTGAATGGTATAACACTTACTGCTTTACTACCGTCAATGCATTATATGAGGACCTGGTCACTGAAGTAACCGCTTTTTATGACAATGTCCCACACTGTTCAATGTTCTGATGCACAAATTAACAATTGATATTCCCACACTACCTGACGAAGCCGTCATTTGTTATGCCGATGATATATGCATTGTTGCGAATTCCCAAACTAGACTGCAAGCTCTACTTGATTCACTCGCTGCTAAATGCATGAATGTGGTCTTGTTATCTCTATAACTAAATCCAGAGTTCTCCATCCCCAAGAGAAAACTCATGTCCTTATAACTTTCAAGGTCAACAACCAGAACATTGAAGCGTGTAGGCAGCACAGATACTTTGCAGTTGGTATTAACAGTGACATTGTAAATGATCTACACCGATGGTTAAAAGAAAGACTTAAACCACTGAAAACACTTACTGGAAAGAATAACGGTATCAATATTAAATATGCTAGATTATTCTATATGATTTTTGTTAGATCTCTCGTTGATTATCATGCCTTGCACCTAATTAACTTCCCCGCCTCTGTGTTGAGCAAACTTGAAGTAATACAGAATGAGGCCACGAGGATAATTCTTGGTGCTCCAAGATGCACAAGAATCATCAACATGAGGGAAGAACTGAAGCTTCCAACCATACTAGAGAGAATAATGCGAGTCAACACTACCTTTTGTCTTAAAGTCATGAGAGACCCTACATCTCCTGCATTGCTCAGAGACAAATTATTTAGTGCTGTTAACACCCTATTGACTGGTGCCAGCATACCGACTCACTCCTTTTAAGTACAATCTACCCGTCTCTGATATTCCTCTTTATCTGTACCCCACCATTCAAGTATCATACACACCTGTCACCAAGAAAGATAACGAGAATCTTGCTCTTCTCAAAGCTGTCACTCTTGAAACAATTGCCTCCATCGAGAGTCTAAGATCTCACGAGCACTGTGTCTACACCGACGGCTCAGTCCAATCCTCTACTGGACGGACTGCAGCGGCATGTAGGTTTTATAGAAATAATATTTGCACAAAGACTGTCAGTGTCAGGTTAAACAACTGGCTGACCTCCACACAAGCAGAACTAGCGGCATTACAACTAGCTACCAGTACACTAAAAGTACATAGGAGGAGAAATACTATTGTGATTCAAAGTCTGCTCTTCAAGCAATCGAAAATTTCTCTTGGAAGATCGACAGCAAGAACCTCATAGTCCCAGTTATAAATGACCTAATTGATGCACAGAGTAAAGGGTCTCGAATCTCCTTTGTATGGATACCTTCACACATAAATATAACCCATCATAATGAGACAGACATTGCAGCCAAATTAGCGTGTAACAAGTTTGAAGTTGAATTAGATCTAAGTATCCCCATCTCTGCTGTCAAAACTGTATTGGTCCAAACATTCAGATATGACAGGAAAGAACTTACTGACTCCCAACGACCTGAAAGTACTAGTATAAAAAGCTATGATTTGTTCAGATCTGAAACCTACATCTATGGACAGCACAAAACGTCCACTAGACTGTGCGACACAGTGGTTGCAAGGATCAGGTTGGGTTACCGTTACCTGTGGCAGGTGGCTGCAGGTGACGGGTCCCCCAATCCTCAGCACTCCAGTTGCAAACTCTGTGAGCAGGAACTACGGCATGATCTCCCGCACTACATCACTGAATGCCCAGTTATTAGACCTTTCAGACCAGTTGGCATGAGGTACCTGGAGCTTTGCAATTACTTTATTCACTCTCGTATTCTTGAAGATATCCTCACAGTATACCCAAAATTTGCCAGTGCAGGCTATGAAACACATGGCTCTGTATGACTAACCATGCTGCGAGATGGGGACTTGTATTACCACTGCTACTTTATTCAATCTTGTGTTGTTGATATCCTCAAAATGCATCCGGAGTCTGCCAGTGCAGACTGCTTATCACATGCCTCTGTATGACTAACCATCCTGTGTGATGGAGATTGTTTAGCATCACCTAGTTAGCTTTTTTGACACACTGTACTCCACTTCATATAGTCTAGGGCAGCTGCACTAATGCACATGTACCTAATGTGTTAATAAAAAAAAATGAATACCGACGTAGCCCCTACCAAGATGCTGAGAAGAAAAACATTCGTAAGTACATACGTAACTGCTTCGTCAATCTGGCTCCCTGTACATCTTTTCTCTATCTTTGGCGGCTTTGTTTACAACTATTAAACAGTTAATGAGCTCCGAAGCACCAGAAGGCAGTTTATAACAATAACAGTTGACTAACAAGTTTTCGTGCTTGTAAACTGTTTAATAAATGTAACCAAAGGCGTCAAAGTTTGAGGAAAGATGTACACGTTCGTAAATACTTGCGTAACTGCTTCGTGAATCTGGCCCCTGGCACATGTTTCGCTGTTACATGAACTAAACATATCCTTGCAAGGTCAACCTAACGACGTGTTCACACTACCACGGAAAGTGGTTCAGTTTCTGAAGAAATATTACCGAGGCAAACGCGGCTGACTGAAGAGGATCTGCAAAGGTTCCAAATTTTGCTGAATATATGAGTGAATGATGTCACCCGGCAGGTGGATGTCACCCGGCAGGTGGATGTCACCCGGCAGGTGGTGTAACCAGTGTTCCACAACACTTACAACCACTCACATGGGAACGTGTGCTGGGTATTACACAAACAACATCCCAGACACGGTAACAGGTGCATAACACATCCGTCTGCAGCAAACATTGACGACAACAATTTTAGCATGAAGTAAACACCGATCATCCCAACACAATCATTCTTATCAACACCTCACTGTTTGGCTTGTAACAGTTGAGCTCTTGATACAGGTATGATGTAGGCTTGTATGTAGTATTATTGTATGGTATACATGGATGCACTCTGGTATTGGTGCCAGAGTGAAGGCGCAAGCTGCAAGGCAGTGGCAAGTGTATGGTTAATGCCACATTTAACATTAATTATATCCCTCCTTTTCATTTAATTACGGATCCCTATTCTTTGTATCCTGAACCTAATTGACTGGTCCTTCTCACAGTCATTTAGCATAATTATATTTGGGTCATTAAAGTAGGTGGTGGTGGTGGTGAGGAAAGTGTGGTGAATAAGCTCGGGGTGTAGTCCAAGGCTTGTCGAGCTGCTTGTAGCCGATGTGAGCGGTGTTATGGTACCTGTGGCACCTGGTGATCACACACCGAGTGTACTAGGCAGCTCTGGGGGCTACAGGGCAGCTGTTGGGAGCTACAGGGCAGCTGTTGGGAGCTACAGGGCAGCTCTGGGGGCTACAGGGCAGCTCTGGGGGGGCTACAGAACAGCTCTGGGGGCTACAGGGCTGCTCTGGGGGCTACAGGGCAGCTCTGGGGGCTACAGGGAAGCTCTGGGGGCTACAGGGCAGCTCTGGGGGCTACAGGGCAGCTCTGGGGGCTACAGGGCAGCTCTGGGGGCTACAGGGCAGCTCTGGGGGGCTACAGGGCAGCTCTGGGGGCTACAGGGCAGCTCTGGGGGGCTACAGGGCAGCTCTGGGGGGCTACAGGGCAGCTCTGGGGGGCTACAGGGCAGCTCTGGGGGCTACAGGGCAGCTCTGGGGGCTACAGGGCAGCTCTGGGGGCTACAGGGCAGCTCTGGGGGGCTACAGGGCAGCTCTGGGGGGCTACAGGGCAGCTCTGGGGGCTACAGGGCAGCTCTGGGGGCTACAGGGCAGCTCTGGGGGGCTACGGGGCTGCTCTGGGGGCTACGGAGCAGCTCTGGGGGCTACGGGGCAGCTCTGGGGGCTACGGGGCAGCTCTGGGGGCTACGGGGCAGCTCTGGGGGCTACGGGGCAGCTCTGGGGGCTACGGGGCAGCTCTGGGGGCTACGGGGCAGCTCTGGGGGCTACGGGGCAGCTCTGGGGGCGCTACGGGGCAGCTCTGGGGGCGCTACGGGGCAGCTCTGGGGGCGCTACGGGGCAGCTCTGGGGGCGCTACGGGGCAGCTCTGGGGGGGCTACGGAGCAGCTCGGGGGGGGCTACGGGGCAGCTCGGGGGGGGCTACGGGGCAGCTCGGGGGGGGCTACGGGGCAGCTCGGGGGGGCTACGGAGCAGCTCGGGGGGGCTACGGGGCAGCTCGGGGGGGCTACGGGGCAGCTCTGGGGGCGCTACGGGGCAGCTCTGGGGGCGCTACGGGGCAGCTCTGGGGGGGCTACGGGGCAGCTCTGGGGGGGCTACGGGGCAGGTCGGGGGGGCTACGGGGCAGGTCGGGGGGGCTACGGGGCAGGTCGGGGGGGCTACGGGGCAGCTCGGGGGGCTACGGAGCAGCTCGGGGGGGCTACGGGGCAGCTCGGGGGGGCTACGGGGCAGCTCGGGGGGCTACGGGGCAGCTCGGGGGGGCTACGGGGTAGCTCGGAGGGCTACGGGGCAGCTCTGGGGGCTACGGGGCAGCTCTGGGGGCTACGGGGCAGCTCTGGGGGGCTACGGGGCAGCTCTGGGGGGCTACGGGGCAGCTCTGGGGGCGCTACGGGGCAGCTCTGGGGGCGCTACGGGGCAGCTCTGGGGGCGCTACGGGGCAGCTCTGGGGGGGCTACGGAGCAGCTCTGGGGGGGCTACGGAGCAGCTCGGGGGGGGCTACGGGGCAGCTCGGGGGGGCTACGGGGCAGCTCGGGGGGGCTACGGGGCAGCTCGGGGGGGCTACGGGGCAGCTCTGGGGGGGCTACGGGGCAGCTCTGGGGGCGCTACGGGGCAGCTCTGGGGGGGCTACGGGGCAGCTCTGGGGGGCTACGGGGCAGGTCGGGGGGGCTACGGGGCAGGTCGGGGGGGCTACGGGGCAGGTCGGGGGGGCTACGGGGCAGCTCGGGGGGCTACGGAGCAGCTCGGGGGGGCTACGGGGCAGCTCGGGGGGGCTACGGGGCAGCTCGGGGGGCTACGGGGCAGCTCGGGGGGGCTACGGGGTAGCTCGGAGGGCTACGGGGCAGCTCTGGGGGCTACGGGGCAGCTCTGGGGGCTACGGGGCAGCTCTGGGGGGCTACGGGGCAGCTCTGGGGGGCTACGGGGCAGCTCTGGGGGGCTACGGGGCAGCTCTGGGGGGCTACGGGGCAGCTCTGGGGGGCTACGGGGCAGCTCTGGGGGGCTACGGGGCAGCTCTGGGGGGCTACGGGGCAGCTCTGGGGGGCTACGGGGCAGCTCTGGGGGGCTACGGGGCAGCTCTGGGGGGCTACGGGGCAGCTCTGGGGGGCTACGGGGCAGCTCTGGGGGGCTACGGGGCAGCTCTGGGGGGCTACGGGGCAGCTCTGGGGGGGCTACGGGGCAGCTCTGGGGGGCTACGGGGCAGCTCTGGGGGGCTACGGGGCAGCTCTGGGGGGCTACGGGGCAGCTCTGGGGGGCTACGGGGCAGCTCTGGGGGGCTACGGGGCAGCTCTGGGGGGCTACGGGGCAGCTCTGGGGGGCTACGGGGCAGCTCTGGGGGGCTACGGGGCAGCTCTGGGGGGCTACGGGGCAGCTCTGGGGGGCTACGGGGCAGCTCTGGGGGGCTACGGGGCAGCTCTGGGGGGCTACAGGGGCAGCTCTGGGGGGCTACAGGGCAGCTCTGGGGGGCTACAGGGCAGCTCTGGGGGGCTACAGGGCAGCTCTGGGGGGCTACAGGGCAGCTCTGGGGGGCTACAGGGCAGCTCTGGGGGGCTACAGGGCAGCTCTGGGGGGCTACAGGGCAGCTCTGGGGGGCTACAGGGCAGCTCTGGGGGGCTACAGGGCAGCTCTGGGGGGTTTCAGGGCAGCTCTGGGGGGCAACAGGGCAGTTCTGGGGGCTACAGGGCAGCTCTGGGGCTACAGGGCAGCTCTGGGGGCTACAGGGCAGCTCTGGGGGCTACAGGGCAGCTCTGGGGGCTACAGGGCAGCTCTGGGGGCTACAGGGCAGCTCTGGGGGCTACAGGGCAGCTCTGGGGGCTACAGGGCAGCTCTGGGGGCTACAGGGCAGCTCTGGGGGCTACAGGGCAGCTCTGGGGGCTACAGGGCAGCTCTGGGGGCTACAGGGCAGCTCTGGGGGCTACAGGGCAGCTCTGGGGGCTACAGGGCAGCTCTGGGGGCTACAGGGCAGCTCTGGGGGCTACAGGGCAGCTCTGGGGGGCTACAGGGCATCTCTGGGGGCTACAGGGCAGCTCTGGGGGGCTACAGGGCAGCTCTGGGGGGCTACAGGGCAGCTCTGGGGGCTACAGGGCAGCTCTGGGGGCTACAGGGCAGCTCTGGGGGCTACAGGGCAGCTCTGGGGGCTACAGGGCAGCTCTGGGGGCTACAGGGCAGCTCTGGGGGCTACAGGGCATCTCTGGGGGCTACAGGGCAGCTCTGGGGGGCTACAGGGCAGCTCTGGGGGGCTACAGGGCAGCTCTGGGGGGCTACAGGGCAGCTCTGGGGGGCTACAGGGCAGCTCTGGGGGGCTACAGGGCAGCTCTGGGGGGCTACAGGGCAGCTCTGGGGGCTACAGGGCAGCTCTGGGGGGCTACAGGGCAGCTCTGGGGGGCTACAGGGCAGCTCTGGGGGGCTACAGGGCAGCTCTGGGGGGCTACAGGGCAGCTCTGAGGGGCTACAGGGCAGCTCTGGGGGGGCTACAGGGCAGCTCTGGGGGGCTACAGGGCAGCTCTGGGGGGCTACAGGGCAGCTCTGGGGGGCTACAGGGCAGCTCTGGGGGGCTACAGGGCAGCTCTGGGGGGCTACAGGGCAGCTCTGGGGGGCTACAGGGCAGCTCTGGGGGGCTACAGGGCAGCTCTGGGGGGCTACAGGGCAGCTCTGGGGGGCTACAGGGCAGCTCTGGGGGGCTACAGGGCAGCTCTGGGGGGCTACAGGGCAGCTCTGGGGGGCTACAGGGCAGCTCTGCCCGCCAAACACACACCGAAACTACGACGTTGGTACAACGTTCGAACAAGTTTTAACACCTCCTAACCAGTTATAACAACCAATATAGCAAGTTGTAACAACGTTCTAATACGTCATAAACACGTTAAGCCAAGATGTAACAACTTTATTACAAGTTGTAACAAGCGGAAAATGGAGATAGTTTCGGTTTGTGTTTCCAGGGTGGGGGCTACAGGGCAGCACTGCGGGCTACAGGGTAGCTCTGGGGGCTACAGGGCAGCTCTGGGGGGCTACAGGGCAGCTCTGGGAGGCTACAGGGCAGCTCTGGGAGGCTACAGGGCAGCTCTGGGGGGCTACAGGGCAGCTCTGGGGGGCTACAGGGCAGCTCTGGGAGGCTACAGGGCAGCTCTGGGGGGCTACAGGGCAGCTCTGGGGGGCTACAGGGCAGCTCTGGGGGGCTACAGGGCAGCTCTGGGGGCTACAGGGCAGCTCTGGGGGGCTACAGGGCAGCTCTGGGGGGCTACAGGGCAGCTCTGGGAGGCTACAGGGCAGCTCTGGGGGGCTACAGGGCAGCTCTGGGGGGCTACAGGGCAGCTCTGGGGGGGCTACAGGGCAGCTCTGGGGGGGCTACAGGGCAGCTCTGGGAGGCTACAGGGCAGCTCTGGGGGGCTACAGGGCAGCTCTGGGAGGCTACAGGGCAGCTCTGGGGGGCTACAGGGCAGCTCTGGGGGGCTACAGGGCAGCTCTGGGGGGCTACAGGGCAGCACTGGGGGCTACAGGGTAGCTCTGGGGGCTACAGGGCAGCTCTGAGGGGTACAGGGCAGCACTGGGGGCTACAGGGCAGCTCTAAGGGGTACAGGGCAGCTCTAAGGGGTACAGGGCAGCACTGGGGGCTACAGGGCAGCTCTGGGGGGCTACAGGGCAGCTCTGGGTGCTGCAGGGCAGCTCTGAGGGGTACTGGGCAGCTCTGGGGGCTACAGGGCAGCTCTGGGGGCTACAGGGCAGCTCTGGGGGCTACAGGGCAGCTCTGGGGGCTACAGGGCAGCTCTGGGGGCTACAGGGCAGCTCTGAGGGGCTACAGGGCAGCTCTGGGTGCTACAGGGCAGCTCTGAGGGGTACAGGGCAGCTCTGGGGGCTACAGGGCAGCTCTGGGGGGTACAGGGCAGCTCTGGGGGGTACAGGGCAGCTCTGGGGGGTACAGGGCAGCTCTGGGGGGTACAGGGCAGCTCTGGGGGGTACATGGCAGCTCTGGGGGGTACAGGGCAGCTCTGAGGGGTACAGGGCAGCTCTGGGGGGTACAGGGCAGCTCTGGGGGCTACAGGGCAGCTCTGGGGGCTACAGGGCAGCTCTGGGGGCTACAGGGCAGCTCTGGGGGGTACAGGGCAGCTCTGGGGGGTACAGGGCAGCTCTGGGGGGTACAGGGCAGCTCTGGGGGCTACAGGGCAGCTCTGGGGGGTACAGGGCAGCTCTGGGGGGTACAGGGCAGCTCTGGGGGCTACAGGGCAGCTCTGGGGGGTACAGGGCAGCTCTGGGGGGTACAGGGCAGCTCTGGGGGCTACAGGGCAGCTCTGGGGGCTACAGGGCAGCTCTGGGGGCTACAGGGCAGCTCTGGGGGCTACAGGGCAGCTCTGGGGGGTACAGGGCAGCTCTGGGGGGCTACAGGGCAGCTCTGGGGGGTACAGGGCAGCTCTGGGGGGTACAGGGCAGCTCTGGGGGGTACAGGGCAGCTCTGGGGGGTACAGGGCAGCTCTGGGGGGCTACAGGGCAGCTCTGGGGGGTACAGGGCAGCTCTGGGGGGTACAGGGCAGCTCTGGGGGGTACAGGGCAGCTCTGGGGGGTACAGGGCAGCTCTGGGGGGTACAGGGCAGCTCTGGGGGGTACAGGGCAGCTCTGGGGGGTACAGGGCAGCTCTGGGGGGTACAGGGCAGCTCTGGGGGGTACAGGGCAGCTCTGGGGGGTACAGGGCAGCTCTGGGGGGTACAGGGCAGCTCTGGGGGGTACAGGGCAGCTCTGGGGGGTACAGGGCAGCTCTGGGGGGTACAGGGCAGCTCTGGGGGGTACAGGGCAGCTCTGGGGGCTACAGGGCAGCTCTGGGGGGTACAGGGCAGCTCTGGGGGGTACAGGGCAGCTCTGGGGGGTACAGGGCAGCTCTGGGGGCTACAGGGCAGCTCTGGGGGCTACAGGGCAGCTCTGGGGGGTACAGGGCAGCTCTGGGGGGTACAGGGCAGCTCTGGGGGGTACAGGGCAGCTCTGGGGGGTACAGGGCAGCTCTGGGGGGGTACAGGGCAGCTCTGGGGGGTACAGGGCAGCTCTGGGGGGTACAGGGCAGCTCTGAGGGGCTACAGGGCAGCTCTGGGGGCTACAGGGCAGCTCTGGGGGGCTACAGGGCAGCTCTGGGGGGCTACAGGGCAGCTCTGGGGGGTACAGGGCAGCTCTGAGGGGTACAGGGCAGCTCTGAGGGGTACAGGGCAGCTCTGGGGGGTACAGGGCAGCTCTGGGGGGTACAGGGCAGCTCTGGGGGGTACAGGGCAGCTCTGGGGGGTACAAGTGCAACAGGAACAACGGTTAACATCACAGCCGTTAACTAACGACAAATTAGGACCGAGTAAGTCAGGTTAAGGTCATATATTAGTGGCGTCTTAACGTCACAAGTGAGCAGAGGTGACAGCTGGGGTCTGTTACACGCGCCCCGTGACAAGTGAGCAGAGGTGACAGCTGGGGTCTGTTACAGGCGCCCCGTGACAAGTGAGCAGAGGTGACAGCTGGGGTCTGTTACAGGCGCCCCGTGACAAGTGAGCAGAGGTGACAGCTGGGGTCTGTTACACGCGCCCCGTGACAAGTGAGCAGAGGTGACAGCTGGGGTCTGTTACACGCGCCCCGTGACAAGTGAGCAGAAGTGACAGCTGGGGTCTGTTACAGGCGCCCCGTGACAAGTGAGCAACCTTTACTCAGTGAAAAAAATGGAGTGAAAACTTTGATTCAATTTTCACCAACATATATGTGGTGAAAGACATTATCATGTGTGAGAGCCATTATAACTCTACCGGTCTGGGCCCGTACCGGTCTGGGCCCGTACCGGTCTGGGCCCGTACCAATCTGGGCTCGTACCGGTCTGGGCCCGTACCGGTCTGGGCCCGTACCTACCTTACCTTGAGGTGCTTCCGGGGTTTAGTGTCCCCGCGGCCCGGTTGTAGACCAGGCCTCCTGGTTGCTGGACTGATCAACCAGGCTGCTGGACGCGGCTGCTCGCAGCCTGACGTACGAGTCACACCCTGGTTGATCAGGTATCCTTTGGAGGTGTTTGTCAAGTTCTCTCTTGAACACTGCGAGGGGTCGGCCAGTTATGCCCCTTATGTGTAGTGGAAGCGTGTTGAACAGTCTCGGGCCTCTGATGTTGATAGTTCTCTCTCAGAGTACCTGTTGCACCTCTGCTCTTCAACGGGGGTATTCTGCACATCCTGCCATGTCTTCTGGTCTCATGTGGTGTTATTTCTGTATGCAGGTTTGGGACCAGCCCCTCAATTATTTTCCACGTGTAAATTATTATGTATCTCTCCCGCCTGCGCTCAAGGGAATACAGATTTAGGCTCTTTAGTCGGTCCCAATAGTTTAGATGTTTTACTGAGTGGATTCTAGCAGTAAAGGATCTCTGCACGCTCTCCAGGTCAGCAATTTCTCCAGCTTTGAAAGGGGGATGTCATTGTGCAGCAGTACTCCACTCTAGAGAGCACAAGCGTTTTGAAAAGTATCATCATCGGTATAGCATCGGAGCCGGTCGGCCGAGCGGACAGCACGCTGGACTTGTGATCCTGTGGTCCTGGGTTCGATCCCAGGCGCCGGCGAGAAACAATGGGCAGAGTTTCTTTCACCCTATGCCCTTGTTACCTAGCAGTAAAATAGGTACCTGGGTGTTAGTCAGCTGTCACGGGCTGCTTCCTGGGGGTGGAGGCCTGGTCGAGGACCGGGCCGCGGGGACACTAAAGCCCCGAAATCATCTCAAGATAACTTCAAGATATAGCATCTCTAGTGTGAAAAGTTCGTGTTATCCAACCTGTCATTTTTCTTGCAGTTGTGACGGCAACTTTATTGTGTTCTTTAAAGGTAAGGTCTTCCGACATGAGTACACCCAGATCCTTTACATTGCTCGTTCTATGTTATGATTTGCCTGAGTTTTGTACGTGGTTTCTGTTTTTATATTTTCAATTTTTCCATAGCGCATGAGCTGGAACTTATCCTCGTTAAACACCATATTATTTTCTGTAGCCTATAGAAAGACCTGATCTACATCTGATTGGAGGTTTGCCGTGTCCTCTATGTTGCCAACTCTCATGAAAATCCTAGTGTCATCTGCAAAGGATGATACAGTGCTATAGGTTGTGTTCTGGTCTATGTCCGATATGAGGATGAGAAAAAGTACTGGAGCAAGCACAGTACCCTGGGGGACTGAGCTCTTCACGGTTGATGGGCTGGATTTTATTTTGTTGACTATTACACATTGGGTTCTGTTAGTCAGGAAATTGTAGATCCATCTGCCTATTTTCCCAGTAATTCCTTTTGAACGCATTTTATGTGCAATAACACCATGGTCACATTTATCAAAGGCTTTTGCGAAATCTCTGTAAATTTCATCAGCATTTAGTTTGTCTTCCATAGCATCTAATGCCATATCATAGTGGTCCAGCAACTGCGACAGGCAAGAGCGGCCTGTTCTGAAACCATGTTGTCCGGGGTTATGGAGATGCTGTGATTCCATGTATTTTGTGATCTTACTTCTTAGCACTCTCTCAAAAATTTTTATGATGTGCGATGTTAGTGTTATCGGTCTGTAATGTTTTGCCTCTGCCTTATTTCCTCCTTTATGGAGTGGTGCTATCTCTGCTGTTTTTAGTATGTCAGGGATAACGCCAGTATCTAGGCTTTGTCTCCACAGAATGTGGAGGGCCTGCGATAGTGGTTTTTTTACAGTTTTTGATGAATATGGAGTTCCAAGAATCCGGGCTTGGTGCAGAGTGCATAGGCACACTGTTTATGGCTTCTTAAAAATCTAGTGGGGATAGGGTTGCGTCTGATATATGATTTGATGTTGGTATCATATCCATGAAAAATTCATTTGGGTTATCAATCTTTAGTGCATTTAATGGCTCGCTGAAAACAGTAGTACTGCTTCCTCAGTAACTCGCTCATTTCTTTGTTGTCATCGGTGAAAGTTCCATCTCCCTTTCGCAGGGGTCCGATACTAGATGTGGTTTTTGTTTATCGTGATTTTGCATAGGAGAAAAAATATTTCGGATTTCTCTCTGTTTCACTGATGGCCTTTTGCTCTCTTTGCCTCTCCTGGGTTTTGTATGATTCTTGTAGCTTGAGTTCAATTGCTTCCATTTCTCTACCTAACCTTCGCCGTTCTTGAGATAGGGTGCGACTCTCAAGTTGTTCCGCGATTCGTTTTCTTCGCCTATATAGGGAACGACGTTCCCGTTCCAATCTGCATCTCTTTCTCTTTTTTCTTAGGGGTATGCGGTTTGAACATATTTCTAGTGCTACTGAGCTTATTTTTTCCAGGCACTGGTTCAGGTTTGCATTTTCTAGCTGTTCTTCCCAGTTTATTTCTGTGAAGTCCTGGTTTATTTGCTCCCAGTTTATCTGTTTATTATTGAAGTTGAATTTGCTGAAATCTCCTCCACCGGGAATCTGGACTGGTTTTGAAGGTCCATTCCTCAAGGTTGTCAGAACTTCAATTAAGTTGTGATCTGAGTAACAGGTATTTGTATTCATTATGTTCCTGCAGCCCGTCCTCCAAAAATGGGGTGGTAAATGTAAGAAGACAAATAAGTGCAATTATGTACTATTCATAGCAGTTAGGAATTGTACTTATTTTCACTTAGTATTAAATCGTACTGTCAAATATATTGTGAATATTTGAGTTTACCTGAAAAACTGAATAGAAAACCACAACCTCACCTAACCGTCTTAGTTTTTGAAGATGATAATTTTATTGCTTCTTAATTACAATTAGTACTTAACCTATAGCTGTATTGATATTACAGTTTTATAAAACTAATAAAACAAAACTAAAATATATCAATAAATTGTAAAGTAACTCAGGATATTTTAAAATTTTGTATAAAATCTACATTGTTTAATAAACCTGAAAAAGAAATTCCTAATATTTAAAACTTGTATATGACAAGTTGATTTTGAAAACTTCATCCTAAAATTCTGAGTGTCTTAACAGAAAACGAAGAGAATTAAATCGGGGGAGGGAGTTGGGTAAATGTAACAGCCCCAGTTTATGACAGTAAGAAAGTGTACTTATTACACTTAGTATTAAATCGTACTGTCAATTCGGAGGATGGATTGGTTCCTGATGTCAGTCTGGCTGTGGCGCGACTGGAGCCAACACCAAAACTTTCCAACAAGCAGGAACAAATGTCACACTAAAAATGTTGAATAATTAAATAGGCTTCAATTTTTATAATAATTGAACTTCAATAATTTTGTTACAATTAAACAACCTTTAAAGATTTTATGATTAAATAAGCATTTATAATTGTTATATTAAAAATGTGCATTTCGTATTAATAAAATAGAAGTGCTTTGATTACTATTTTACTAATGTATTTATCGTTTACCAAATAGTTCATATTAGTGGTCAGTGAGGAGAGGTTAGTGACCTCTGGGTCACGCAGGGTAGGAGAGGGCACTATTGACCGTCCACCTGGTGACCTCTGGGTCACGCAAGGTAGGAGAGGACACTATTGACCATCCACTGGTGACCTCTGGGTCACGCAGGTCAGGAGAGGGCACTATTGACCATCCACTGGTGACCTCTGGGTCACGCAGGGTAGGAGAGGGCACTATTGACCGTCCACCTGGTGACCTCTGGGTCACGCAGGTCAGGAGAGGGCACTATTGACCGTCCACCTGGTGACCTCTGGGTCACGCAGGTCAGGAGAGGGCACTATTGACCGTCCACCTGGTGACCTCTGGGTCACGCAGGGTAGGAGAGGACACTATTGACCATCCACTGGTGACCTCTGGGTCACGCAGGTCAGGAGAGGGCACTATTGACCATCCACTGGTGACCTCTGGGTCACGCAGGGTAGGAGAGGACACTATTGACCATCCACTGGTGACCTCTGGGTCACGCAGGTCAGGAGAGGACACTATTGACCATTCACCTGGTGACCTCTGGGTCACGCAGGGTAGGAGAGGACACTATTGACCATCCACTGGTGACCTCTGGGTCACGCAGGTCAGGAGAGGGCACTATTGACCATCCACTGGTGACCTCTGGGTCATGCAGGGTAGGAGAGGACACTATTGACCATCCACTGGTGACCTCTGGGTCACGCAGGTCAGAAGAGGGCACTATTGACCGTCCACCTGGTGACCTCTGGCTCACGCAGGGTAGGAGAGGGCACTATTGACCGTCCACCTGGTGACCTCTGGGTCACGCAGGTCAGGAGAGGGCACTATTGACCGTCCACCTGGTGACCTCTGGGTCACGCAGGTCAGGAGAGGGCACTATTGACCGTCCACCTGGTGACCTCTGGGTCACGCAGGTCAGGAGAGGGCACTATTGACCATCCGCCTGGTGACCTCTGGGTCACGCAGGTCAGGAGAGGGCACTATTGACCGTCCACCTGGTGACCTCTGGGTCACGCAGGTCAGGAGAGGGCACTATTGACCATCCGCCTGGTGACCTCTGGGTCACGCAGGTCAGGAGAGGGCACTATTGACCGTCCACCTGGTGACCTCTGGGTCACGCAGGTCAGGAGAGGGCACTATTGACCATCCGCCTGGTGACCTCTGGGTCACGCAGGTCAGGAGAGGGCACTATTGACCGTCCACCTGGTGACCTCTGGGTCACGCAGGTCAGGAGAGGGCACTATTGACCATCCGCCTGGTGACCTCTGGGTCACGCAGGTCAGGAGAGGGCACTATTGACCGTCCACCTGGTGACCTCTGGGTCACGCAGGTCAGGAGAGGGCACTATTGACCATCCGCCTGGTGACCTCTGGGTCACGCAGGTCAGGAGAGGGCACTATTGACCATCCGCCTGGTGACCTCTGGGTCACGCAGGTCAGGAGAGGGCACTATTGACCATCCACCTGGTGACCTCTGGGTCACGCAGGGTAGGAGAGGGCACTATTGACCATCCGCCTGGTGACCTCTGGGTCACGCAGGTCAGGAGAGGGCACTATTGACCATCCACCTGGTGACCTCTGGGTCACGCAGGTCAGGAGAGGGCACTATTGACCATCCACCTGGTGACCTCTGGGTCACGCAGGGTAGGAGAGGGCACTATTGACCATCCGCCTGGTGACCTCTGGGTCACGCAGGGTAGGAGAGGGCACTATTGACCATGTACGTAACGTTGAAGAACCATAGTGGGCCGGGCGGGTGTGTGGACGGTGGCCGCTCTTCCCGAGTACTCTCTCTCACACCTCTAGTGACTGTGTTGGGTCATATTGGTCCGTCAGCGGTACACTATGTTCCGGAGGTACTCACCTATTTGCACTCATCTAATTGTGCTTGCGGGGGTTGAGCTTTGGCTCTTTGGTCCCGCCTCTCAACTGTCAATCAACTGGTGTACAGGTTCCTGAGCCTACTGGGCTCTATCATATCTACATTTGAAACTGTGTATGGAGTCAGCCTCCACCACATCACTTCCTAGTGCATTCCATTTATTAACTACTCTGACACTGAAAAAATTCTTTCTAATGTCTCTGTGGCTCATCTGGGTACTAAGTTTCCACCTGTGTCCCCTTGTTCGTGTCCCACCCGTGCTAAAGAGTTTGTCTTTGTCCACCCTGTCAATTCCCCTGAGAATTTTGTAGGTGGTTATCATGTCTCCCCTTACTCTTCTGTTTTCCAGGGATGTGAGGTTCAGCTCCTTTAGCCTTCCCTCGTAGCTCAATCCTCTCAGTTCCGGGACGAGCCTGGTGGCATACCGCTGAATCTTCTCTAACTTTGTCTTGTGTTTAACTAGGTATGGACTCCAGGCTGGAGCTGCATACTCCAGGATTGGTCTTACATAAGTGGTATACAGGGTTCTGAAAGATTCCTTACACAAGTTTCTAAAGGCAGTTCTTATGTTGGCCAGTCTAGCATATGCCGCTGATGATATTCTTTTGATGTGGGCCTCTGGGGACAGGTTCGGTGTGATATCAACCCCCAGAGCCTTCTCTCTATTTGACTCTTGCAGGATTTTCCCTCCCAGATGATACCTTGTGTTCAGCCTCCTGCTCCCTTCGCCTAATTTCATCACCTTACACTTTCCCGAGTTGAACTTTAGCAGCCATTTTCTAGACCATTCCTCCAGTTTACCCAGGTCATCCTGTAGTCTCTGTCTATCTTCATCCGTCTTGATTCTTCTCATAATTTTTGCATCATCAGCAAACATTGAGAGGAATGAGTCTATACCCTCCGGAAGATCGTTCACATATATTAGAAACAGGATGGGTCCAAGTACTGAGCCCTGTGGGACTCCGCTGGTGACATCTCGCCACTCTGATGTCTCCCCCTCTTACCGTTACTCGCTGTTTCCTGTTGCTTAAGTACTCCCTTATCCACTGGAGCACCTTCCCTTTTACCCTCCTGCGTGCGCGTGCGTGCGTGCGCGCGCGTTGTGTAGAGCAGTGTGCACAGCTTGGGTGGACTCTTACAATGGTAGACATAAGGCCTACACCGTGACACAGCAACACTTGGCCACACCCACCACAGGCCTCCGTGCTGCTGGCTCCTCCCCGGCCCCACCTCCCTGGTTGTGGCTCGTTTACTGCCTTTACCATACCTCTTTATCCTTACTCTTTTACTGCTTCTAACATTACCTCTAAACATTGGTATGGTCAAACGTTATGTGGAGCACTTGTCGGTGGAGAGGTTCCCAGTGGGAGGGCTTCTACTCCTCTTCCATCTCTCACATAATATCCCAACATAATTACATCATTTTCTGAATTTTATAAAAATTTACAATTATGAAACAATTTCTAATAACTAGAGTTGTTGGTCCGAACACATTAAGTCACGGTTAGTTGAGCACTGTCACCATGCTGTCCTGTGTGTGTGTGTGTGTGTGTGTGTGTGTGTGTGTGTGTGTGTGTAGTGGATCAACACTGCCAGTGTGCAAAATGGCAACACTATTGATAGATTGAGAAAAATGCAAAATGAAGCCCTCAGAATTATACTTGGCTGTCCTATAAGTACCAAAGTTCTTAATATGCGGAAAGAATTAAATATACTTAGCATTCAAGATAGAATATTTGAAATCACTCTTATGATGGGACTAAAGCTTCTGCGTGATAAAAGCAACATTGTGTCAGTTGAACTGTTAGAACACATACGTAATGGAACCAGCGAGTCTAAATGGATTCAAAGAACAGCCACTCATATTAAAATGATGGGACCGCTTGATACCTGCTTGATGGGGTTCTGGGAGTTCTTCGACTCCCCAAGCCCGGCCCGCGGCCAGGCTGACCAGGCTTGAGACCAGGACTGTACAGATGAAAGAGTACAGCACTTCCTTCCACCCTGGCAGATAGTACCTTTTGACATCCTGACCCCTACATACCCCACCAAGAAACTAATCACAAACAACCCTCATGCTCAGTTTGCTGCTAAATTAAGCACCATAGAACACATACACAATATACAAGCTGAAAACACCGTAACACAGACCATATACTCTGACGGATCACTCAATACAGCTACAGGGAGGGCAGGAAGTGCTGTTATTGCTCATCAGCCCGATGGCAGCACAATTCAAAGGAATATAAGTTAGTAACTGGGCGTCCACAATGCAAGCTGAGTTGGTAGCAATACTGGTAGCACTCGAAATTATTGACAACACTGAAGTAGACAGCTTAATTATCTCCGACTCCCTTTCCTCACTACGAGCAATAAACAGTTTGCAATCAAGTAATAACGTTCTTGTCTCAGAAGCCAGACATAGATATATAAGCATACTTAACAAGAGGGTAAATATAAAAATGTTGTGGATTCCTTCTCACATTGGCCTGTAGGAACATGACAAAGTTGACGCCCTTGCTAAGGCTGCAGTAAATAAAGACAGTATTGAACGGAATCTTGAGTTATCAAATAGGTCCCTTAAAAGTGTCATTAGACGAGAACTCCTGGATGGATTTGAAGAAAGTAGAATAGAGCAAACTGGAACTAGCGGGTCCATTGTTCATCACAATGAAATGTGGCAAGTAAAACATGTGTATGGGGGGGGGGCAAGTAAGACGTGTGTATGGGGGGCAAGTAAGACGTGTGTATGGGGGGGCAAGTAAGACGTGTGTATGGGGGGGGGCAAGTAAGACACGTGTATGGGGGGGCAAGTAAGACACGTGTATGGGGGGGGCAAGTAAGACGTGTGTATGGGGGGCAAGTAAGACGTGTGTATGGGGGGGCAAGTAAGACGTGTGTATGGGGGGGGCAAGTAAGACGTGTGTATGGGGGGGGGGCAAGTAAGACGTGTGTATGGGGGCAAGTAAGACGTGTGTATGGGGGCAAGTAAGACGTGTGTATGGGGGCAAGTAAGACGTGTGTATGGGGGCAAGTAAGACGTGTGTATGGGGGCAAGTAAGACGTGTGTATGGGGGCAAGTAAGACACGTGTATGGGGGCAAGTAAGACACGTGTATGGGGCAAGTAACAAAGTCAGTAGACTAACAGATGTTGTCACAGCTCGTATAAGACTTGGCTACAAGTATCTCTGGCAGTTCGGCTTGTATAGGGATCTAGATGAAGTAAAGTGTGTGGACAAAGACAGGGACACACACTCGAACACTATATCTTGGACTGTAGTCAAATTCAGCCATTTAGAGATAAATCTAACCTCACGCTGTATATGGCCAACCTTCTTATTACTAAGGATAAAATACCTGAAATCCTTGCACTGTATCCATATTTCGCTTCCAGTAGATAGTAGACACATGTAGACAGTAGACATATGAGATTAAGAAACAAGTAGTGTATAGTGAAGACTAATAATAAACAGCAGCTCCTCTATGACTGTAATATCTCCATTGTTCAAACAATTACGTATTAGCGGTAAGACCTACCATTAATGTATAATGACTTACTGTAAATATATAGATCTTGAAATAGAACATTCTCTGTAACCAGCTGACATTGTAATTATAAGGTGTGAAGGAGAGATGTAATTGTTAATGTAATAATCTCCGTTGAGGTCTGATAAAGATCTTTTGTGCTCTCTGTAATGCTTTTTGCGCTACCGCTCACAGCATGAGTATGGGGTGCACAATAAACTAGCACCCACAGCATGAGTATGGGGTGCACAATAAACTAGCACCCACAGCAGGAGTATGGGGTGCACAATAAACTAGCACCCACAGCATGAGTATGGGGTGCACAATAAACTAGCACCCACAGCATGAGTATGGGGTGCACAATAAACTAGCACCCACAGCATGAGTATGGGGTGCACAATAAACCACCACCCACAGCATGAGTATGGGGTGCACAATAAACTAGCACCCACAGCATGAGTATGGGGTGCACAATAAACTAGCACCCACAGCATGAGTATGGGGTGCACAATAAACTAGCCGCCTCCGGCAGCAATAACCAAAATTAGAGAAGCCTAAGAACGTTTTCTTAATAAGTCGCATAACAATCACAATATGACAAGGTGTGAGGCACCCCCCCCCCCCCAGGGGTCGCGTCAACAAGGTGCCCACGTGGTTAGTAACTAACACCATCCGGGTTGACACGCTCGTTACCGCCACACAGGGGCCAGTCTTACATCATTAAGGTCTTCACCTCCTGCTAACATTACTCTCTCTCTCTCACCACTTTTATGGAACACCCAGATGAACTAGCTCTGAGAGCAAGAAGGTCCTACACAACCCAGATGAACTAGCTCTGAGAGCAAGAAGGTCCTACACAACCCAGATGAACTAGCTCTGAGAGCAAGAAGGTCCTACACAACCCAGATGAACAAGCTCTGAGAGCAAGAAGGTCCTACACAACCCAGATGAACTAGCTCTGAGAGCAAGAAGGTCCTACACAACCCAGATGAACTAGCTCTGAGAGCAGCGACTGTAACATAATATTAGAGACTGCAACACAGGTACTACACTACACAACACCCGCACTGCTACCAACACTGGACGAACCACTACCAACACTGGACGAACCACTACCAACACAACACACCCTGGATCTGGGTGGAGAGGGGGGCGGGGAGAACTACCAAAGCCCATAAGAAGTGACACGCTATATGGGAAATCATTCATATTTGCAGACATACAAGGCTAAAGTCAAAATAAAGAAATAAAGTAAGTTCATAAATGACCTTCTAGTAGAGTCGAACTCAATATTTGGTGCGTTTACAGAAACCCACACGAAAGATTACATGGATAGTGAAATATGGAGCCCAAATTATAATTCTCGCTCAATCATCAGATTACAGAACCAACTAGGAACGAAAAAACGCTGAACCTGATATTCACGAACAATGAGGAGCTAATCTGAGACATTACTGTCTCAGACACTACGTACTCGGACCACAAGCTCATTGAAGTGCAAACTAACATTAATAACGGTAGTAGGCCCAAGAGAATCCTAAAAATCCTACACAAGGAATAGAAAAACTGACTTCGGAAGCATATGAAGTGTGTGTAACTTGTTCCTTTGAGGAAAGCCAGAAAGACGTCCTACATAGGAAGAGAACGCAGACACTATAAGAAGAAAAAATTAACGGAAATGCTTTAGCAGCCACAACTTTCCATACAAAGAATGAAAAATTTATACAGGGAAATTGAAGAAATCGAACAGACTGAAGCATTCATATCAGATTGATTAAAGGTAATTAGAACAGAAAGCAATCCAAGATATAAAGAAAAACACAAAATACTTCTTCACATCTGCGAAATCAAAAGCAAAAACCACTGCCAGTATTGGACCTATTCGTACAAGTGAAGGTTCATATATGGAGGATGACAAAGAAATTAGTGAAATCCTTAAAAAGCAGTATGAGGACATGTTTAGGACTCCGAAAACAACATGAAAGTGCAAGAACCGGACAACTTCTTTATGCGTGATATCCACCCTGTAAATATAACTGATATCAACATGAACGTGACAGATTTTGAGAGAGAAATTGACAATATGCCCATGCACTCAGCCCCGAGGCCAGACTCGTGGAATTCAATATTTTTAAGGAAATGCAAAGTGCCAGTAGCACAGGCACTCAGTATAGTGCGGAGGAAGAGCATGGACACGGGGGAGATACCAGAAGCACTGAAAGTAGCAGACATTGCCCCTCTACACAAGGGAGGGAGAGAAGCATTGGCAAAGAATTATAGACCAGTTGCACTAACGTCCCACATAATAAAAGTATTTGAGAGAGTGATCAGGAGTCAGGTCACCAGTTTCATGGAGACCAATGACCTCCACAATCCAGGCCAACACGGATTTAGAGCAGGAAGATCATGCCTCTCACAGCTACTTGACCATTACGACAAAATCACCGAGGCAGTAAAAGAAAAACAGAATGCAGAAATGGCATACACGGATTTCGCGAAGGCATTCGATAAATGTGACCATGGAGTGATGGCACACAAAATGAGGTCAATGGGAATAACTGGTAAAGTAGGACGCTGGATACTCAGTTTCCTGTCAAACAGAACACAAAGAGTAACAGTCTTTGTTCCTGCCCGAAAAGCTTTGCGTAATAGTGGCTTTAGGCATTGTATGTACTAGCTCTATCTATAAATTCAACAATATTTGTATCACCCCTTGTATGTATGTACTTTACCTAAATAAACATTTGAATTTGAATTTTGAAGTCAATCATATAAAATCGAGTCCAAGCGCAGTTAAAACCTCTGTATCTCAGGGGACAGTCCTTGCACCACTGCTTTTCCTTATTCTCATATCAGATGTAGACTCAAATACAAGGCACAGTTTCGTATCATCCTTTGCAGATGATACAAAAATCAGCATGAAAATTACCTCTGCTGAAGACCTTAAAAAACTACAAGCCGATATTAATAAAGTTTTAGATTGGGCAGCAGAAAATAACATGCTGATAAATTCCAAGTACTAATTACGGTAAAAATGAGAACCTTTAACATGATACAGGGTACAAAACACAATTTGCCCATAGTACGAAAGCAACATGTCAAGGATTTGGGAATAATGATGTCTGACGACCTAATGTTTAGTGAGCATAACCAAGCAAATATTGCGTCAGCCAGAAAAATGATCGGATGGATTACGAGAACTTTCAAATCCAGGGATCCCATCACAATGGTTGTACTCTTCAAGTCACTTGTGTTGTCCCGTCTTGAGTACTGCTCAGTACTCACTTCCCCCTTCAGAGCAGGAGAGATTGCTGAAATAGAGGGAATACAGAGAACATATACGGCACGCATAGACGCAATAAAGCACCTAAATTATTGGGATCGTCTCAAAGCTCTCCAAATGTACTCACTAGAAAGAAGAAGAGAGGAATATCAAATAATATACACATGGAAAATACTGGAGGGACAGGTCCCAAATCTACACAGTAAAATAACAACGTACTGGAGTGAACGATATGAAAGAAAATGTAGAATAGAACCAGTGAAGAGCAGAGGTGCCATAGGCACAATCAGAGAACACTGTATGAACATCAGAGGTCCGCGGTTGTTCAACACCCTCCCAGCAAGCATAAGAAATATTGCCGGAACAAATGTGGCAATATTCTTCAAGAGGAAACTAGATAGTTTTCTTCAAGGAGTGATTTGAGGACTGAAGGGAGGGAAGAGTTGGTGGGGTGGGGGGAGGGGGGAGGGAAGAGTTGGTGGGGAGGGGGGAGGGAAGGGTTGGTGGGGAGGGGGGAGGGAAGAATTGGTGGGGAGGGGGGAGGGAAGAGTTGGTGGGGAGGGTGGAGGGAAGAGTTGGTGGGGAGGGTGGAGGGAAGAGTTGGTGGGGAGGGTGGAGGGAAAAGTTGGTGGGGAGGGTGGAGGGAAGGGTTGGTGGGGAGGGGGGAGGGAAGGGTTGGTGGGGAGGGATGAGGGAAGGGTTGGAAAAGGAGGGGGGGGGGGAGGAAGGGGGTTGATAAAGCCTGCACAATAAAAACATTGCTGGCCATAAAAGTTGTTAATTAAACTACTGACCTAAAAACAATAAATCTTAATGAATTTTCAATCAATTTACATTAAACAAATATATATATACTTTGTGTAGGCGTTAGCTGGGCAGAAGTGCGGTGGCCGAGAGGACTACGGTGGCGTGGACCAATAGGCCTATAGAACAACAGCATATTGCTTTTGTCTTGATGGTTCCCCCCCTGGGTGTGGTCGGGGAGCCTATATGGCTTCCTTACCCTGCGGCCAGGCTGCGGTCACCCACCCACTTACTGCCCACATCCAAGGGTATTAAGGCATGTTACAGGGGGGGGGGGGGGAGGACTGAAGATTGGAAAGAGAAAGGTTAGTCAGGGGAAGATATGATAAGAGATCTCAGGCTTGGTGGTCGGGTACCTGCTTGATGGGGTTCTAGGAGTTCTTCCCAAGGAGTTCACTTCCCTAGCCCGGCCCGAGGCCAGACTTGACTTGTGAGAGTTTGGTCCAGCAGGCTGTTGCTCGGAGCGGCCCGCAGGCCCACATACCCACCACAGCCCGGATGTACCCCTGACACACCTGGGAGTTGCTATAAACTGTCTTAATTTACCAGCTCATCAAAGATGATGACTAATATTGGCCAACCCCGCTAACATCGCCAGGTTTTCTGCGGGTTTTGTTTTATTATAAAGACTTTGGTGGTGCTGAGTCACAGCGGACCATTGTACCGTTAGTGTTGCTCTCCTAGAGTCTTTGTCACACCACCACGTGACGTCCTCGTCACACTACAACGTGACGTCATCGTCACACTACCACGTGACGTCATCGTCAAGTCAACGATGGCGTCACACGCGCGCCGCGTAAATACGGATTTAATTGTTCCATTGTCTTAAATCATCATATTCATACATGGATATTAATCATACCACCGGCCAAGCATGCAACTGTAACCCGTAAGGCAAACGTAGAACTAGCAAGGACTGCTAACTGGGAAAGGAAATGGAGGATCACCACTAACCCAGAAAAGATCCAATTAAGCACTGTCGGCTGTATGGCCTTCTCTATTGAAAATGAGGGGGGAATAAGAATCAGGGGTGATCCCATAGCCATCTCAAACTCCAACACAGTGCTCGGTTACAACTTCAACAGGCTACTCAACTCCTCCCAGTACGTATCCCAGAAGACAGCGATGGCCCGGGGCTCACTGGAGAGGCTCTTCCGTTTCAACCAAGCCCCATCCCACATCAAGCTCCACCTGTACAGAATGATCATAAGGCCTAGCTTGGAATACCCATACGTTCCCCTGAACCTCACCAACAAATCCAACATGTTGAAGATTCAACGAGTACAAAACAAAGCACTTCGCTTTGCTGAGGGCCTGACTCTGAGGGACAGGGTAAGAACTGACCTGATCCATGAGACGCTCAACATGAAGCCAATGAACATTAGGCTCAGCTACCTGGCCAGAAGACAGCTGTACCGCATGAAGAACATGTATGTCCCAGACCCAGAAGATCCCTTCGTAGCAGAAAACACCACCAGCGACTACGAGATCCACGAACCACCACACACAACCACAAGAATCACTCTCCAACAAAAAGTGATCAGACATATCCATGATGAGGCCTTCCCAAGCCCTCAGATACTAAGCGGTCTGCCAGACGATCCAGATGAGTGGCCCATCCCGGACCCAATCTACACCAAATGAAGAATAAAGAAAGAAAGAAAAAAAAATAATAAAATAAAAAAATAAAATAAAAAAAAAAAAAAAAAAAAAATATATAAATAAATAAAACACCTACAAAAAAATATAAAACCAAAAAACCATTTGTGGTGGCGTCAGAAGTGTAACTACCCTGATGTTGCTAAGATTAGCCTCCTTCAGCCAACTCCATCGGCTCTAGTGCTTTAGGACACCAACAAGGTCACAAACACTAGCCCCCCCAGCCAATGTACTGACAACCCAACATAACACATACGCAAACAAACAACACATACAAAAATGTCAACCCATGGTGGACAGGCCACCGAACTTTCAAACCTCCTCTCTCTCTACACCCGCATCCTCTTCCTGAATTTCATCTCCCCATCCCTCTACCTCCCCCATCCTTTCCATTCCCTATGGACATCAAACCAATCATACCACGATCTTCACGGAGTCATACAAGTTATTCAAGAATTATTCAGGAATCATACACGTTATTGAAGAATTCTTACAGATTCATACCTGTTATTAAAGGACCTGTAAAGATTCACACAAGTTATTCAATATTTATGCCGCTTCGTTACAGTACATATTTAAGACATGTTTATAGGTCTGGCCAGCCAGGTGATGTGATGACGTCATCAGGCGAGAGAATTGACGAGGACTCGAGGCCGACCCCAGCAACACCCGAGGACGACGACCCCAGCAACACCCGAGGACGACGACCCCAGCAACACCCGAGGACGACGACCCCAGCAACACTCGAGGCCGACCCCAGCAACACCCGAGGACGACGACCCCAGCAACACCCGAGGACGTCCCCAGCAACACTCGAGTACGACGACCCCAGCAACACTCGAGGACGACCCCAGCAGCACCCGAGGACGACGACCCCAGCAACACCCGAGGACGACCCCAGCAACACTCTAGTACGACGACCCCAGAAACACCCGAGGCCGACGACCCCAGAAACACCCGAGGCCGACCCCAGCAACACCCGAGGCCGACCCCAGCAACACCCGAGGACGACGACCCCAGCAACACCCGAGGACGACCCCAGCAACACCCGACGACGACCCCAGCAACACTCGAGTACGACGACCCCAGAAACACCCGAGGCCGACGACCCCAGAAACACCCGAGGCCGACGACCCCAGAAACACCCGAGGCCGACCCCAGCAACACGAGTACGACGACCCCAGAAACACCCGAGGCCGACCCCAGCAACACTCGAGGACGACGACCCCAGCAACACTCGAGGACGACGACCCCAGCAACACTCGAGGACGACGACCCCAGCAATACTCGAGGACGACGACCCCAGCAACACTCGAGGACGACCCCAGCAACACTCGAGGACGACCCCAGCAACACTCGAGGACGACCCCAGCAACACTCGAGGACGACCCCAGCAACACTCGAGGACGACGATCCCACCAACACTCGAGGACGACGATCCCACCAACACTCGAGGACGACCCCACCAACACTCGAGGACGACCCCACCAACACTCGAGGAGGACGACCCCACCAACACTCGAGGACGACCCCACCAACACTCGAGGACGACGACCCCACCAACACTCGAAGACGACCCCACCAACACTCGAGGAGGACGACCCCACCAACACTCGAGAAGGACGACCCCACCAACACTCGAGGACGACCCCACCAACACCCGAGGAGGACCCCAGCAACACACACCTGGTGGTCCTCCCAACACACACACACACACACCCCTGATGTACCACATGATGTGGTAAATATCACATGGTGTGATAATCATGAAGACCTTACCTTCAAAAGATACAATAAAGTACTTGTCACAACTACAAGAAAAGTGACAGGATGGATCACGAGGACCTTCCAAACACGGCCATACTAATGATATTTTCACTACACTAGTGCCCTCTAGGATGGAATATTGTTGCACACTAACAGCCCCAGTCACAGCTGAATGGGGCTGTTAACCCCAGCAGCACCAGGTGGTGGGGCGAGGAAGCCAACCCCAGCAGCACCAGGTGGTGGTGGTGGGGCGAGGAAGCCAACCCCAGCAGCACCAGGTGGTGGTGGTGATGGGGGCGAGGAAGCCAACCCCAGCAGCACCAGGTGGTGGTGGTGGGGCGAGGAAGCCAACCCCAGCAGCACCAGGTGGTGGTGGTGGTGGGGCGAGGAAGCCAACCCCAGCAACACCAGGTGGTGGTGGTGATGGTGGGGCGAGGAAGCCAACCCCAGCAGCACCAGGTGGTGGTGGTTGTGGTGGGGAGAGGAAGCCAACCCCAGCAGCACCAGGTAGTGGTGGTGGTGGTGAAGCGAGGAAGCCAACCCCAGCAGCACCAGGTGGTGGTGGTTGTGGTGGGGAGAGGAAGCCAACCCCAGCAGCACCAGGTGGTGGTGGTTGTGGTGGGGCGAGGAAGCCAACCCCAGCAGCACCAGGTGGTGGTGGTGGGGCGAGGAAGCCAACCCCAGCAGCACCAGGTGGTGGTGGTTGTGGTGGGGAGAGGAAGCCAACCCCAGCAGCACCAGGTGGTGGTGGTAATGGGGGCGAGAAAGCCAACCCCAGCAGCACCAGGTAGTGGTGGTGATGGTGGGGCGAGGAAGCCAACCCCAGCAGCACCAGGTGGTGGTGGTGATGGTGGGGCGAGGAAGCCAACCCCAGCAGCACCAGGTGGTGGTGGTGATGGGGGCGAGGAAGCCAACTCCAGCAGCACCAGGTGGTGGTGGTGGTGGGGCGAGGAAGCCAACCCCAGCAGCACCAGGTAGTGGTGGTGATGGTGGGGCGAGGAAGCCAACCCCAGCAGCACCAGGTGGTGGTGGTGGTGGTGGGGCGAGGAAGCCAACCCCAGCAGCACCAGGTAGTGGTGGTGATGGTGGGGCGAGGAAGCCAACCCCAGCAGCACCAGGTGGTGGTGGTGATGGGGGCGAGGAAGCCAACCCCAGCAGCACCAGGTAGTGGTGGTGGGGCGAGGAAGCCAACCCCAGCAGCACCAGGTAGTGGTGGTGGTGGGGGCGAGGAAGCCAACCCCAGCACTAGGTGGTGGTGGTGGGGGGAGGAAGCCAACCCCAGCAGCACCAGGTGGTGGTGGTGGTGGGGCGAGGAAGCCAACCCCAGCAGCACCAGGTAGTGGTGGTGATGGTGGGGCGAGGAAGCCAACCCCAGCAGCACCAGGTGGTGGTGGTGATGGGGGCGAGGAAGCCAACCCCAGCAGCACCAGGTAGTGGTGGTGGGGCGAGGAAGCCAACCCCAGCAGCACCAGGTAGTGGTGGTGGTGGGGGCGAGGAAGCCAACCCCAGCACTAGGTGGTGGTGGTGGGGGGAGGAAGCCAACCCCAGTACCAGGTGGTGGTGGTGGTGGTGGGGGCGAGGAAGCCAACCCCAGCAGCACCAGATGGTGGGGCGAGGAAGCCAACCCCAGCAGCACCAGATGGTGGGGCGAGGAAGCCAACCCCAGCAGCACCAGATGGTGGGGCGAGGAAGCCAACCCCAGCACCAGGTGGTGGTGGGGCGAGGAAGCCAACCCCAGCAGCACTAGGTGGTGGTGGTCGTGGGGGGAGGAAGCCAACCCCAGCACCAGGTGGTGGTGAGGCGAGGAAGCCAACCCCAGCAGCACCAGGTGGTGGGGCGAGGAAGCCAACCCCAGCAGCACCAGGTGGTGGTGGGGCGAGGAAGCCAACCCCAGCACCACCAGGTGGTGGTGGGGCGAGGAAGCCAACCCCAGCACCAGGTGGTGGTGGGGCGAGGAAGCCAACCCCAGCACCAGGTGGCGGTGGGGCGAGGAAGCCAACCCCAGCACCAGGTGGTGGTGGGGCGAGGAAGCCAACCCCAGCACCAGGTCGTGGTGGGGCGAGGAAGCCAACCCCAGAACCAGGTGGTGGTGGGGGGAGGAAGCCAACCCCAGCACCAGGTGGTGGTGGGGGGAGGAAGCCAACCCCAGCACCAGGTGGTGGTGGGGCGAGGAAGCCAACCCCAGCACCAGGTGGTGGTGGGGCGAGGAAGCCAACCCCAGCACCAGGTGGTGGTGGGGCGAGGAAGCCAACCCCAGCACCAGGTGGTGGTGGGGCGAGGAAGCCAACCCCAGCACCAAGTGGTGGTGGGGGGGGGGCGAGGAAGCCAACCCCAGCAGCACCAGGTGGTGGTGGGGGGGCGAGGAAGCCAACCCCAGCAACACCAGGTGGTGGTGGGGGGGGGGCGAAGAAGTCAACCCCAGCAACACCAGGTGGTGGTGGGGGGGGGGGCGAGGAAGCCAACCCCAGCAGCACCAGGTGGGGGGGGGGAGGGGAGGAAGCCAACCCCAGCAGCACCAGGTGGGGGGGGGAGGGGAGGAAGCCAGAACTGAGAGACGGTGGTCACTGAGCACAGTTGAAGGACGGTGGGTAATGGTCATGGAAGTCTTAGTACTGCTGCCACCACCACCACTGCCACCACTACCACCACTGCCACCACCACTGTCACCACCACTGTCACCACCACTACCACAACACTGCCACTACCACCACCACTGCCACCACCACTGTCACCACCACTGCCACCACCACTACCACAACACTGCCACCACCACTGTCACCACCACTGCCACCACCACTACCACAACACTGCCACCACAACACTGCCACCACAACACTGCCACCACAACACTGCTACCAACACTGCCACAACTCTGCCACCAACACTACCACCACAACACTGCCACCACTACCACAACACTGCCACCAACACTACCACAACTCTGCCACCAACACTACCACCACCACTACCACCACTACCACAATGCCACCACCACTGCCACCACCACTGTCACCACCACTGCCACCACCACTACCACAACACTGCCACCACTACCACAACACTGCCACCAACACTACCACCACTACCACAACTCTGCCACCAACACTGCCACCACTACCAAAACTGCCACCACCACTACCACAACACTGCCACCACTACCACAACACTGCCACCACTACCACAACACTGCTACCAACACTGCCACCAACACTACCACAACTCTGCCACCAACACTACCACCAACACCACAACACTGCCACCACTACCACAACACTGCCACCACTACCACAACACTGCCACCACTACCACCAACACTGCCACCACTACCAACACTACCACAACACTGCCACCACTACCACCATCACCACAACACTGCCACGACTACCACCATCACCACAACACTGCCACCACTACCACCATCACCACAACACTGCCACCACTACCACCATCACCAAAACACTACCACCACTACCACCATCACAACACCGCCACCACTACCACCATCACCACAACACTGCCACCACTACCACCATCACCATAACACTGCCACCACTACCACCATCACCACAACACTGCCACCACTACCACCATCACCACAACACTGCCACCACTACCACCATCACCACAACTCTGCCACCACTACCACCACCAACACAACACTGCCACCACTACCACCATCACCACAACACTGCCACCACTACCACCATCACCACAACACTGCCACCACTACCACCATCACCACAACACTGCCACCACTACCACCATCACCACAACACTGCCACCACTACCACCATCACCACAACACTGCCACCACTACCACCATCACCACAACACTGCCACCACTACCACCATCACCACAACACTGCCATCACTACCACCATCACCACAACACTGCCACCACTACCACCATCACCACAACACTGCCACCACTACCACCATCACCACAACACTGCCATCACTACCACCATCACCACAACACTGCCACCACTACCACCACCACAACAACACTGCCACCACTACCACCACTACCACCACCACAACACTGCCAACACTACCACCATCACCACAACACTACCACCATCATCACAACACTGCCACCACTACCATCATCACAACACGGCCACCACTACCACCATCACCACAACACTACCACCATCACCACAACACTACCACCATCACCACAACACTACCACCATCATCACAACACTGCCACCACTACCACCATCACCACAACACTGCCACCACTACAACCATCACCACAACACTACCACCATCACCACTACACTACCACCACTACCATCACCACAACACTGCCACCACTACCACCATTACCACAACACTACCACCACTACAATCATCACCACAACACTGCCACCACCACCACAACACTATCACCACTACCACAACACTGCCACCATCACCACAACACTACCACCACTACCATCACCACAACACTGCCACCACTACCACCATCACCACAACACTACCACCACTACCACAACACTACCACCACTACAATCATCACCACAACACTACCACCATCACCACTACACTGCCACCACTACCATCACCACAACACTGCCACCACTACCACCATCACCACAACACTACCACCACTACAATCATCACCACAACACTGCCACCACCACCACAACACTACCACCACTACCACAACACTGCCACCATCACCACAACACTACCACCACTACCATCACCACACCACTACCATCATCACAACACGGCCACCACTACCACCACTACCATCACCACACCACTACCATCATCACAACACGGCCACCACTACCACCATCACCACAACACTGCCACCATCACCACAACACTACCACCACTACCATCACCACACCACTACCATCATCACAACACGGCCACCACTACCACCACTACCACAACACTGCCACCATCACCACAACACTGCCACCACCACCACAACACTACCACCACCACCACAACACTACCACCACTATCACAACACTGCCACCATCACCACAACACTGCCACCATCACCACAACACTACCACCACTACCACAACACTGCCACCATCACCACAACACTGCCACCACTACCACCACAACACTGCCACCATCACCACAACACTGCCACCACCACCACAACACTGCCACCACTACCACAACACTACCACCACCACCACAACACTACCACCACTACCACAACACTGCCACCATCACCACAACACTGCCACCATCACCACAACACTACCACCACTACCACAACACTGCCACCATCACCACAACTGCCACCACTACCACCACAACACTGCCACCATCACCACAACACTACCACCACCACCACAACACTACCACCACCACCACAACACTACCACCACTACCACAACACTGCCACCACTACCACAACACTGCCACCACCACCACAACAATACCACCACTACAATCATCACCACAACACTGCCACCATCACCACAACACTGCCACCATCACCACAACACTGCCACCATCACCACAACACTGCCACCATCACCACAACACTGCCACCATCACCACAACACTGCCACCATCACCACAACACTGCCACCATCACCACAACACTGCCACCATCACCACAACACTGCCACCATCACCACAACACTGCCACCACCACCACAACACTGCCACCATCACCACAACACTGCCACCACCACCACAACACTACCACCACCACCACAACACTACCACCACCACCACAACACTACCACCACCACAACAACACTACCACCACCACCACAACACTACCACCACTACCATCACCACAACACTGCCACCACCACCACAACACTACCACCACTACCACCATCACCACAACACTACCACCACTACCACCACCACCACAACACTACCACCACCACCACCACAACACTACCACCACCACCACAACACTACCACCACCACCACCACAACACTACCACCACCACAACACTACCACAACACTACCACCACCACTACAACACTACCACCACCACCACAACACTACCACCACTACAATCATCACCACAACACTGCCACCATCACCACAACACTACCACCACTACCATCACCACAACACTGCCACCACCATCACAACACTACCACCACTACAATCATCACCACAACACTACCACCACAACCATCACCACAACACTGCCACCATCACCACAACACTACCACCATCACCACCACAATACCACCATCACCACCACCATCACCACAACACTACCACCACTACAATCATCACCACAACACTGCCACCACCACCACAACACTACCACTACCACCACAACACTGCCACCATCACCACAACACTGCCACCACTACCATCACCACAACACTGCCACCACTACCACCATCACCACAACACTACCACCATCACCACCACAATACCACCATCACCACAACACTGCCACCACCACCACCACAACACTACCACCACAACAATCATCACCACAACACTACCACCATCAACACCACCACAACACTACCACCACTACCACAACACTGCCACCACTACCACCACCACCACAACACTACCACCACCACAACACTACCACCACTACCACCATCACCACAACACTACCACCATCACCACAACACTGCCACCACTACCACCATCACCACACCACTACCACCATCACCACACCACTACCACCATCATCACCACAATACCACCATCACCACAACACCGCCACCACTACCACCACCAACACAACACTGCCACCACAACACTGCCACCATCACCACAACATTACCACCATCACCACAACACTACCACCATCACCACAACACTACCACCATCACCACAACACTACCACCATCACCACAACACTACCACCATCACCACAACACTACCACCATCACCACAACACTACCACCATCACCACAACACTACCACCATCACCACAACACTACCACCATCACCACAACACTACCACCATCACCACAACACTACCACCATCACCACAACACTGCCACCATCACCACAACACTGCCACCACAACCACCATCACCTCAACACTGCCACCACTACCACCATCACCACAACACTGCCACCACTACCACCATCACCACAACACTGCCACCACTACCACCATCACCACAACACTGCCACCACTACCACCATCACCACAACACTGCCACCACTACCACCATCACCACAACACTACCGCCATCACCACAACACTGCCACCACTACCACCATCATCACAACACTACCACCATCACCACAACACTACCACCATCACCACAACACTGCCACCACTACCACCATCACCACAACACTGCCACCACTACCACCATCACCACAACACTGCCACCACTACCACCATCACCACAACACTGCCACCACTACTACCATCACTAGTAGTAGTTGTGGTGATGGTGGTAGTGGTGGCAGTGTTGTGGTGATGGTGGTAGTGGTGGCAGTGTTGTGGTGATGGTGGTAGTGGTGGCAGTGTTGAGGTGATGGTGGTTGTGGTGATGGTGGTCATGTAGGTCATCACTACAGGATGACCTGGATAAACTGGAGGAATGGTCTAGAAAATGGCTGCTGAAGTTCAACTCTGGAAAGTGTAAGGTGATGAAATTAGGCGAAGGGAGCAGGAGGCTGAACACAAGGTATCATCTGGGAGGGGAAATCCTGCAAGAATCAAATAGAGAGAAGGCTCTGGGGGTTGATATCACACCGAACCTGTCCCCAGAGGCCCACATCAAAAGAATATCATCAGCGGCATATGCTAGACTGGCCAACATAAGAACTGCCTTCAGAAACTTGTGTAAGGAATCTTTCAGAACCCTGTATACCACTTATGTAAGACCAATCCTGGAGTATGCAGCTCCAGCCTGGAGTCCATACCTAGTTAAACACAAGACAAAGTTAGAGAAGATTCAGCGGTATGCCACCAGGCTCGTCCCGGAACTGAGAGGATTGAGCTACGAGGAAAGGCTAAAGGAGCTGAACCTCACATCCCTGGAAAACAGAAGAGTAAGGGGAGACATGATAACCACCTACAAAATTCTCAGGGGAATTGACAGGGTGGACAAAGACAAACTCTTCAGCACGGGTGGGACACGAACAAGGGGACACAGGTGGAAACTTAGTACCCAGATGAGCCACAGAGACGTTAGAAAGAATTTTTTCAGTGTCAGAGTAGTTAATAAATGGAATGCACTAGGAAGTGATGTGGTGGAGGCTGACTCCATACACAGTTTCAAATGTAGGTATGATAGAGCCCAGTAGGCTCAGGAATCTGTACACCAGTTGATTGACAGTTGAGAGGCGGGACCAAAGAGCCAAAGCTCAACCCCCGCAAGCACAATTAGGTGAGTACAATTAGGTGAGTACCATCACCACAACACTACCGCCATCACCACAACACTACCACCATCACCACAACACTGCCACCACTACCACCATCACCACAACACTGCCACCATCACCACAACACTACCACCATCACCACAACACTACCACCATCACCACAACACTACCACCATCACCACAACACTGCCTCCACTACCACCATCACCACAACACTGCCACCACCATCACCAAAACACTACCACCATCACCACAACACTACCACCATCACCCCAACACTACCACCACTACCACCATCACCACAACACTGCCACCACTACCACCATCACCACAACACTACCACCATCACCACAACACTGCCACCACTACCACCATCACCACAACACTGCCACCACTACCACCATCAACACAACACTGCCACCACTAACACCATCACCACAACACTGCCACCACTACCACCATCACCACAACACTGCCACCACTACCACCATCACCACAACACTGCCACCACTACCACCATCACCACAACACTGCCACCACTACCACCATCAACACAACACTGCCACCACTACCACCATCACCACAACACTGCCACCACTACCTCCATCACCACAACACTGCCACCACTACCACCATCACCACAACACTGCCACCACTACCACCATCACCACAACACTACCACCATCACCACAACACTACCACCATCACCACAACACTACCACCATCACCACAACACTGCCACCATCACCACAACACTGCCACCACTACCACCATCACCACAACACTGCCAACACTACCACCATCACCACAACACTACCACCATCACCACAACACTGCCACCATCACCACAACACCGCCACCTCTACCACCATCATCACAACACTGCCACCACTAACACCATCACCACAACACTACCACCATCACCACCACCACAACACTACCACCATCACCACCACCACAACACTGCCACCATCACCACAACACCGCCACCACTACCACCATCACCACAACACTACCACCACTACCACCATCACCACAACACTACCACCATCACCACAACCACAACACTGCCACCATCACCACAACACTGCCACCATCACCACAACACTACCACCATCACCACCACCATCACCACCACCACAACACTGCCACCATCACCACAACACTGCCACCATCACCACCACCACAACACTGCCACCATCACCACAACACTGCCACCATCACCACAACACCGCCACCACTACCACCATCACCACAACACTACCACCACTACCACCATCACCACAACACTATCACCATCACCACCACCACAACACTGCCACCATCACCACAACACTGCCACCATCACCACAACACTACCACCATCACCACCACCACAACACTGCCACCATCACCACAACACTGCTACCATCACCACAACACCGCCACCACTACCACCATCACCACAACACTACCACCACTACCACCATCACCACAACACAACCACCATCACCACCACCACCACAACACTGCCACCATCACCACAACACTGCCACCACAACACCGCCACCACTACCATCATCACAACACTGCCACCACTACCATCATCACAACACTACCACCATCACCACAACACTACCACCATCACCACAACACTACCACCACTACCACCATCACCATCACCACAACACTACCACCATCACCACCACCACAACACTACCACCATCACCACAACACCGCCACCATCACCACAACACCGCCACCACTACCACCATCACCACCACCACAACACTACCACCATCACCACAACACTACCACCATCACCACAACACTGCCAACACTGCCACCATCACCACAACACTACCACCATCACCACAACACTGCCAACACTGCCACCATCACCACAACACCGCCACCATCACCACAACACCGCCACCATCACCACAACACTGCCACCATCACCACAACACTGCCACCACTACCACCATCACCACAACACTGCCACCATCACCACAACACTACCACCATCACCACAACACTACCACCATCACCACAACACTGCCAACACTGCCACCATCACCACAACACTACCACCATCACCACAACACTGCCACCATCACCACAACACCGCCACCATCACCACAACACTGCCACCATCACCACAACACTGCCACCACTACCACCATCACCACAACACTGCCACCATCACCACAACACTGCCACCATCACCACAACACTGCCACCACCACCACAACACTGCCACCACTACCACCATCACCACAACACTGCCACCATCACCACAACACTGCCACCATCACCACAACACTGCCACCATCACCACAACACTGCCACCATCACCACAACACTGCCACCACTACCACAACACTGCCACCACTACCACCATCACCACAACACTGCCACCATCACCACAACACTGCCACCATCACCACAACACTGCCACCATCACCACAACACTGCCACCACTACCACAACACTGCCACCACTACCACCATCACCACAACACTGCCACCATCACCACAACACTGCCACCATCACCACAACACTGCCACCATCACCACAACACTGCCACCACCACCACAACACTGCCACCATCTCCACAACACTGCCACCATCACCACCACCACAACACTACCACCACCACCACAACACTGCCACCATCACCACAACACTGCCACCACCACCACAACACTGCCACCATCACCACAACACTGCCACCATCACCACCACCACAACACTACCACCATCACCACAACACTGCCACCATCACCACAACACCGCCACCACTACCACCATCACCACAACACTGCCACCATCACCACAACACTGCCACCACCACCACCACAACACTGCCACCATCACCACAACACTGCCACCATCACCACCACCACAACACTGCCACCATCACCACAACACTACCACCACCACCACAACACTGCCACCATCACCACAACACTGCCACCACCACCACAACACTGCCACCATCACCACAACACTGCCACCACCACCATCACCACAACACTACCACCATCACCACAACACTGCCACCACCACCATCACCACAACACTACCACCACCACCACAACACTGCCACCATCACCACAACACTGCCACCACCACCACAACACTGCCACCATCACCACAACACTGCCACCACCACCATCACCACAACACTACCACCATCACCACAACACTACCACCATCACCACAACACTACCACCATCACCACCACCACAACACTACCACCACCACCACAACACTGCCACCATCACCACAACACCGCCACCACTACCACCAATCAGAAGATACAACTAACAATTTACCACAAAGAAGACCACAAACTTGCTTAAGAAACACTCTGGAGACAGCAGGAAAGCGCCTTAAGAGAGAGTAAGGTCATGTATGTCTTCACAAGCCCACTTGGGGACTGTCAGCCCCAACCATCTCAGTATATAGGCAAGACAACAACGTCTCTCTCTGGGCGATTACCACTGCACAAACAACAGGGCTCCATCAAGAACCATAATCTCTCACCACCACACCATCGCCAGAGACACCTTGACAACCAACACTCAAATAATCGACAGATATAACGACGCCAGGAGACCCGACATCAAAATTATATATACATTTTTTATTTTATTTATTATGGACTCAGCATGGCATATAACGTTCATTTTCTATTATAGAAAATTTAGACAGTATAGTTTACTGTAAAAAAATAGACAATGTGGCCTTCAAAATATGCGCAAAATTTAGACGCAAAAATGTATAACTCTCAAAGTTATGGGTTTATGATAAATGTTATAATAACCTTAGAACTAAGAACTTTACATATATAAAAATGGTGAGAATCGCTCAGAAACCGATTTTTTTTTTTTACTAGGTTTCAAAGTTGAATATCCTGTTCATACAGATAAATGAAGGTAAACTTCTAGACAAATACAGTAGTTCGAATTGATGTCATATCTTGTAAGTTTTAATAACTATTGCTTGGTAATCGTTCTCGAGTATGTGAAAGTTGGTCAATATTTAATTATAATGGTCTACAACAATAGCAGATTATAAACACAGGAGAGGAAAGATAGGTGTCAACCAGGGACCTCAGGAGGCACCAGCCGCACATCCACGGTGTTGACCTGCACATCCACGGTGTTGACCTGCACATCCACGGTGTTGACCTGCACATCCACGGTGTTGACCTGCACATCCACGGTGTTGACCTGCACATCCACGGTGTTGACCTGCACATCCACGGTGTTGACCTGCACATCCACGGTGTTGACCTGCACATCCACGGTGTTGACCTGCACATCCACGGTGTTGACCTACACATCCACGGTGTTGACCTGCACATCCACGGTGTTGACCTGCACATGTTATACTCAAATTCTGTCAGTTGAAATGTAACCAATCACAGGCAAGTAGGCCTCTGACGTCATGCCAGACAGAGGAGCATCAAGCATGCTCCCAGCAGCCTCAGTTATCCTCACAGACCCAGAGTAGGTGGACCTCGGCTGGCCAGTTATACACCTGTTTGCCTCAGTCAATAAATATATACAGAAGCGACTACTGAGTCTACATTCTACCCGAACAAGGCAAACGAATACTGGTAGCAGCAGTGGGATCCAGAAATTTTTTTTCTGGAAGCAAAAGTTCCAGTACCCAGCATCGCCTCGTGTTCCAGCCAAAACCGCCGCCACCGCCACCGCCATAAGCCGCCATCCTGCCACCCACGCATCAAATATTGTGCCAGACCGGGGTCCTGCCATCAACCACTACTCCAGGCCAACGTTTCAGAAGTAAGGGTCAATATTTTCCTGTGAGAACGCTCACTCATCAGTGAGGAGGAAGGAAGCTTCCCGCGCCAGCCATTTTTGAACCTCGCGCCACCACGTGGGAACCACCTATTACACCCACCACCACCACCACCGCCACCCAAGCTGACAGTATCAAGCTTCGTGAGGGTGCAAGCTACTGCAATCGTCGTCAGCCATCGTCGCAAGTATCAACTGGTTATTCCATCGTCGCAATATTGTCGTCGTCAGAATTTATCTTCGTGCCTCTAGCCTGAACAGTGTGGGGTCCCTGAGTCTCGCGCCACCGCCGCCAGGAGCGCTGCCGTCGCATCCAGTTTGTAAACACGCCTCACATGGGCCTCTTCAGATCTTCACGACGCTTCTCCTACTTTGGCTACTGGTGATCCTCATAAATTACAACCCTGAGATAAGTAATTGCTAGTTGAGAACAACGTGCCAAGTGTTAAAAAGTGACTTATGTAATAATTCCCATAATATCCTGTGAATTAACCATTCAGTGACTTGTTAAATATTGGAGCTGGTTCAGTACTGCACTCCCCACAGTTTTCCTGTGTGATTTCAACATTCCTGCTTCTTACAGTAATTTCATTGAATTTTAATTGTTCTCCTAGAGTGTTATTGGTAAATTCAAATTCCAGTGAATTAAGAAATCCTTGTTTTAGTAGCAGTTAAGGATTTGTGCAATATAATTTTTTTTAATTTCTCCAGACCTAACTTGAAATTTATCCTTTAAGCATTTTATTTTAAACTTTTACCATAGGAGTTATATACATTCCTGTGTCCAGTTTATGTGCTACATCCATATTTCTTGCATTGCCACTTGTTGTGTTGAATCTTTTTAATGAAATTTTGCAATTGCATTTCCCAGTTTTTATTCTAAATTGCTGTGCTTAGTCTGGTTTAATTAATTTACATACATCTAATTCCAGTCATTTTTTTAATGAAAGATTGCTAAATTTAGTTTACAATTTGCTTGTTCTTAATTATTTTCTTGCCTAGCCCAATTTAATAATTTTATTTCTGCCATTTTTACTTTAGCCAAGTTGATATTTTTTTGTGTTTATTTTTGTGTATACTATTTCTGATGCCAGGTGCACTTAATTATAATCTGCGTTCAAATATTACTTCCACGGCTGTGACAATGCCTACCACTGTTGAAACTCCTTCAGAATCAATGGGAACAGTTGCTTGTCCCAATGGCCAGAGATCAGCTCAGGAAATGGCTATTCCTCTTTTTGCTGGGGAATCGCGTTTATTAGAATCATGGTTTAGTAAGGTTGAAGCGAAAACAGTTACACCTTCAGGTATTACATTGAATGAATCAAAAATTATTGCTGCCCGTGATTTTCCAACACCTCGTACCGCAGAAGCCGTAAGACAGTTCACAGGTCTTGTAGGATTTTATCGTTCATTTATTGCTGGATTCTCTATTATAGCCGCTCCGCTTTACAAGTTGCAAAGAAAAGATGAACCCTTTGTTTGGGGAGAGGCCCAGGATCAGTCATTCAAAAAACTCAAAGCAGCCTTGATTTCGTCACCTGTCCTTAGGTATCCAGATTTTTCTAAACCTTTTACGTTGGTTACAGATGCTAGTGACATAGGTCTAGGTGCTGCATTACTTCAAACAGAAGGTCACAGAGATCACGCAATAGCTTATGCTAGCCGCACATTATCCAAAGAAGAGAAAAATTATAGTGCAACAGAACGAGAAGCCTTGGCAGTTGTTTGGGCACTTAAACATTTCAAGGATACAATTTATAATTACCCAGTTCATGTTCTTACAGATCACCAACCATTAATTCCCTTGTTCAAAAATAAGAATCCAGTTGGAAAGTTTGCTAGATATTTGCTCACAATTCAAGAATTCAATCCCACATTTGGATATATTCCAGGAAAGCAAAATGTTGTAGCGGATGCGTTTTCTCGACACGTAGCTGCGATTCAGTTAAATTACCCAGCATTAGATGCTACAGTAGTAGAAACGGAACAAAGACAAGACCCCATATGGGCACCCGTCATTAAATTTTTGACTAAGCAAGACACTCGCCCGATTCATAAACCACCAGTACCATTGAAAGAACTAGTTATGTTGGACAATTTACTGTGTAGAGTAGTAAAGCTAGGGACAGCCTCGAGGAAATGTTGTCAGTTAGTTGTTCCAGCTGTCTTGGTACCAACTGTGTTAAAAATTATCCATGATGCTCCTGCAAGTGCACATCCAGGAAAGGATCGTACACTCCAACAAGGTCGATTGAAATATTTTTGGCCAAAAATGGCTAAGGAGATTGCTCATTATGTTGACAGATGTTTAACTTGTTTACAGCACAAGGGACATGTTTCAGGACCTAATCCAATTCAGGTGTACCCAGCAACTAAAGCTCCTTGGGAACGAATATCGATGGATTTATTGACAAATTTTGCGGAAACAGAGAAAGGGAACAAACATTTGCTTGTAATGGTCGATAATTTTTCACGGTTTTGCGAACTAGTTCCTATCCCGAACAAAACAGCAGAAACCATAGCCAGCGCATTCCATGACCAAATAATTTGTAGATATAGTATGCCTAAAGTAATCCTTTCAGATAATGGTCCGGAATTCAGTAATAGTATTCTAACTAGCTTGTGTGATTTATATAACATCAAAAAATGTAGCATTATGCCTTACCATCCGGCAAGTAATGGACTAGCTGAACGTACTAACAGGAAAGTGTTAGATGCCTTGAGAGTCACGTTGAATTTTGATAACAACAATTGGGATGATTTTATACCCTTAATTCAGTGTGCTATAAATTCTTCAATTAATGTTTCTACTGGTGACACACCTCACGCTATTCTTTATGGTACAGATAAGATCCTCCCTAATGAATTGATTAACGTACCTCCTACTCCCTTATATAACGTAGATGATTTTGTTCAAGTGAAGCGTAGACAAATGCAATTAGTATTCAAGAAAATACGAGAACAACTGTCCAAAGCAACAGCCGAGTTCACTCTAGCAAGGAATGCACGAGCTAAACCCAATAAAATAACTATTGGATCTGTAGTAATGATACTTAACCAACACAGGTCTGGTCCTATGTACAAGTTAACTAAGAAATTTTTGGGTCCATATAAGGTAATCGAGCTTATTAAAGGTAACAAATACAGACTTAAGAACTTGTTAACAGGAGAGTATATAAATGAACATTTAGACCACATGAAGTTAGCTAAAATGACTGTTGACGAGACTGATGAGGAAGATGACAATGAACTTACCCAGACAGATACTCCTACTCGGACACCACCTCCTGTGGTTGACAGACCACTGGATGTTCAGCAACCCCATACTAGCAATTATAATCTTAGATCTAGACCTCTCGTTTCAACCGTGCACTCACCACACGTCCATTGGCTAGATGTTAACGAGGATATCTCTCAAGATGATAGTTTGTCACATGAAGTTTCATCTGTTCCGGACCTTCAGTCAGAGCCAGAGTTGTATAGTGCTCTGGATGAGCTAGGTGTAGATATCCGCAGAATTTATAATTGAATGCACTCTGTAGTTATTCTGTTTGTTTGGAAAAAAAAAAAAAACTCAATTGCAGTATTTCTACCACATGTGTCTTATTATTACCATTATATATAATGTATAGTTTTTCTCAACTTTATTTTGTTATGAATTAGATGCCATTGTCAAGTCTACTACCATTTGTATTTTTACAGTGCTTGTCATAAGAGTTATTATTGTTCTAGCAACCACATTGTGGCCAGTGAATCCTGACTGCTATCACGCAGATGTTAGTCTTCTTGATCCAGGTCTTGTATATGCTTGTAAATATATTGCACATTATATATATTGTACATTGGTCTTGTAAATATATTGTATATTTCGAAAAAAAAAAAAAAAAAAAAGAGAAAAAAAAAAAATTATCTATCTTGAAATTCAATTGTGGTTGTTAGGTCAGAACTTTGTTCCATTAATGTAATAATTGTTTAATTTTGTATGGTTTTCAAGCACATGCCATTGACACATGTTAATAATTTTGTTTAGGCAATACCTTGAGTTGTATTGTTCATATCTGATCAGTAGACATACACATGTTCTTAATACTCTGATTTAATCAAAGCATTGTTACCATGATTTTCACCTATTATGATGAATTTTTTTTTTGGTGCATATATGCCGAGTTGTTTGTATTACGCACACCTGATCTTCTTTCAATGTTTTATTATGCAAATTTCACATGTAAGCCATTATTGTATGCCACCGAGGTCCTTTCAGTATCATTGTAACTATATAGCTAGCCAGAGCTTGTCGACAAGGGACGTCGACTTGGTAGCGTGTCCGAGCGGTGTTATACTCAAATTCTGTCAGTTGAAATGTAACCAATCACAGGCAAGTAGGCCTCTGACGTCATGCCAGACAGAGGAGCATCAAGCATGCTCCCAGCAGCCTCAGTTATCCTCACAGACCCAGAGTAGGTGGACCTCGGCTGGCCAGTTATACACCTGTTTGCCTCAGTCAATAAATATATACAGAAGCGACTACTGAGTCTACATTCTACCCGAACAAGGCAAACGAATACACATCCACGGTGTTGACCTGCACATCCACGGTGTTGACCTGCACATCCACGGTGTTGACCTGCACATCCACGGTGTTGACCTGCACATCCACGGTGTTGACCTGCACATCCACGGTGTTGACCTGCACATCCACGGTGTTGACCTGCACATCCACGGTGTTGACCTACACATCCACGGTGTTGACCTGCACATCCACGGTGTTGACCTGCACATCCACGGTGTTGACCTGCACATCCACGGTGTTGACCTGCACATCCACGGTGTTGACCTGCACATCCACGGTGTTGACCTGCACATCCACGGTGTTGACCTGCACATCCACGGTGTTGACCTGCACATCCACGGTGTTGACCTGCACATCCACGGTGTTGACCTGCACATCCACGGTGTTGACCTACACATCCACGGTGTTGACCTGCACATCCACGGTGTTGACCTGCACATCCACGGTGTTGACCTACACATCCACGGTGTTGACCTGCACATCCACGGTGTTGACCTGCACATCCACGGTGTTGACCTACACATCCACGGTGTTGACCTGCACATCCACGGTGTTGACCTGCACATCCACGGTGTTGACCTGCACATCCACGGTGTTGACCTACACATCCACGGTGTTGACCTGCACATCCACGGTGTTGACCTGCACATCCACGGTGTTGACCTGCACATCCACGGTGTTGACCTGCATATCCACGGTGCTGACCTGCACATCCACGGTGCTGACCTACACATCCACGGTGTTGACCTGCACATTATCCAACACTTCCACTGACCACCTCTCATTATTGTCATCACTACTGCTTGTGCATTTTTTTTTTTTTTTTAGAAATTCATATAAAATCCCTTTTTAAACATATTGGGATGAAATTTTCCTGACGCTGATGCCAAATAAGGTGAGATTTGTCTAACAGTCTTCACTATAGTATATTTGGAGGAATATTTTTGTGGAGCGGGCGCCTGAAGCCAGTGTATGGGTGCAGCATTAGGAGAGTGTTGGGTGAGCGAGGAGAGTACACACACACTCACCTTACACAGGTACACACAGGTGTAGTGAAGGTACACACTCACCTTACACAGGTACACACAGGTGTGGTGAAGGTACACACTCACCTTACACAGGTACACACAGGTGTGGTGAAGGTACACACTCACCTTACACAGGTACACACAGGTGTAGTGAAGGTACACACTCACCTTCCAGCCGAGGTTCTCAAAGAAGGTGCAGAGTCTGGACTGTCCGGTGGTCTTGCCCCCACACGGTCCTGGAACAACAGTACACTCAGGTTACTACAAGTACTACACCCACCACCCGCCCTACACCACCACACACGGCCCTGGAACAACAGTACACTCAGGTTACTACAAGTACTACACCCACCACCCGCCCTACACCACCCCACACGGTCCTGGAACAACAGTACACTCGGGTTACTACAAGTACTACACCCACCACCCGCCCTACACCACCACACACGGCCCTGGAACAACAGTACACTCGGGTTACTACAAGTACTACACCCACCACCCGCCCTACACCACCCCACACGGCCCTGGAACAACAGTACACTCGGGTTACTACAAGTACTACACCCACCACCCGCCCTACACCACCACACACGGCCCTGGAACAACAGTACACTCGGGTTACTACAAGTACTACACCCACCACCCGCCCTACACCACCCCACACGGCCCTGGAACAACAGTACACTCGGGTTACTACAAGTACTACACCCACCACCCGCCCTACACCACCACACACGGCCCTGGAACAACAGTACACTCGGGTTACTACAAGTACTACACCCACCACCCGCCCTACACCACCCCACACGGTCCTGGAACAACAGTACACTCAGGTTACTACAAGTACTACACCCACCACCCGCCCTACACCACCGCACACGGTCCTGGAACAACAGTACACTCAGGTTACTACAAGTACTACACCCACCACCCGCCCTACACCACCCCACACGGCCCTGGAACAACAGTACACTCGGGTTACTACAAGTACTACACCCACCACCCGCCCCACACCACCACACACGGCCCTGGAACAACAGTACACTCGGGTTACTACAAGTACTACACCCACCACACACCACCACACACGGCCCTGGAACAACAGTACACTCGGGTTACTACAAGTACTACACCCACCACCCGCCCCACACCACCACACACGGCCCTGGAACAACAGTACACTCGGGTTACTACAAGTACTACACCCACCACCCGCCCTACACCACCACACACGGCCCTGGAACAACAGTACACTCGGGTTACTACAAGTACTACACCCACCACCCGCCCTACACCACCACACACGGCCCTGGAACAACAGTACACTCGGGTTACTACAAGTACTACACCCATCACCCGCCCTACACCACCACACACGGCCCTGGAACAACAGTACACTCAGGTTACTACAAGTACTACACCCACCACCCGCCCTACACCACCCCACACGGCCCTGGAACAACAGTACACTCGGGTTACTACAAGTACTACACCCACCACCCGCCCTACACCACCGCACACGGTCCTGGAACAACAGTACACTCGGGTTACTACAAGTACTACACCCACCACCCGCCCTACACCACCCCACACGGCCCTGGAACAACAGTACACTCGGGTTACTACAAGTACTACACCCACCACCCGCCCTACACCACCCCACACGGCCCTGGAACAACAGTACACTCGGGTTACTACAAGTACTACACCCACCACCCGCCCTACACCACCCCACACGGCCCTGGAACAACAGTACACTCGGGTTACTACAAGTACTACACCCACCACCCGCCCCACACCACCACACACGGCCCTGGAACAACAGTACACTCGGGTTACTACAAGTACTACACCCACCACCAGCCCCACACCACCACACACGGCCCTGGAACAACAGTACACTCGGGTTACTACAAGTACTACACCCACCACCCCCCCTACACCACCACACACGGCCCTGGAACAACAGTACACTCGGGTTACTACAAGTACTACACCCACCACCCCCCCTACACCACCACACACGGCCCTGGAACAACAGTACACTCGGGTTACTACAAGTACTACACCCACCACCAGCCCCACACCACCACACACGGTCCTGAAACAACAGTACACTCGGGTTACTACAAGTACTACACCCACCACCCCCCCTACACCACCACACACGGCCCTGGAACAACAGTACACTCGGGTTACTACAAGTACTACACCCACCACCCGCCCTACACCACCACACACGGCCCTGGAACAACAGTACACTCGGGTTACTACAAGTACTACACCCACCACCCGCCCTACACCACCACACACGGCCCTGGAACAACAGTACACTCGGGTTACTACAAGTACTACACCCACCACCCCCCCTACACCACCACACACGGCCCTGGAACAACAGTACGCTCAGGTTACTACAAGTACTACACCCACCACCCGCCCTACACCACCACACACGGCCCTGGAACAACAGTACACTCAGGTTACTACAAGTACTACACCCACCACCCCCCCTACACCACCACACACGGCCCTGGAACAACAGTACACTCAGGTTACTACAAGTACTACACCCACCACCCGCCCTACACCACCACACACGGTCCTGGAACAACAGTACACTCAGGTTACTACAAGTACTACACCCATCACCAGCCCTACACCACCACACACGGCCCTGGAACAACAGTACACTCGGGTTACTACAAGTACTACACCCACCACCCGCCCTACACCACCCCACACGGCCCTGGAACAACAGTACACTCGGGTTACTACAAGTACTACACCCACCACCCGCCCTACACCACCACACACGGCCCTGGAACAACAGTACACTCGGGTTACTACAAGTACTACACCCACCACCCGCCCCACACCACCACACACGGCCCTGGAACAACAGTACACTCGGGTTACTACAAGTACTACACCCACCACCCCCCCTACACCACCACACACGGCCCTGGAACAACAGTACACTCAGGTTACTACAAGTACTACACCCACCACCCGCCCTACACCACCACACACGGCCCTGGAACAACAGTACACTCAGGTTACTACAAGTACTACACCCACCACCCCCCCTACACCACCCCACACGGCCCTGGAACAACAGTACACTCAGGTTACTACAAGTACTACACCCACCACCCCCCCTACACCACCCCACACGGCCCTGGAACAACAGTACACTCAGGTTACTACAAGTACTACACCCACCACCCCCCCTACACCACCCCACACGGCCCTGGAACAACAGTACACTCGGGTTACTACAAGTACTACACCCACCACCCGCCCTACACCACCACACACGGCCCTGGAACAACAGTACACTCGGGTTACTACAAGTACTACACCCACCACCCGCCCTACACCACCCCACACGGCCCTGGAACAACAGTACACTCGGGTTACTACAAGTACTACACCCACCACCCGCCCTACACCACCACACACGGCCCTGGAACAACAGTACACTCGGGTTACTACAAGTACTACACCCACCACCCGCCCTACACCACCCCACACGGTCCTGGAACAACAGTACACTCAGGTTACTACAAGTACTACACCCACCACCCGCCCTACACCACCGCACACGGTCCTGGAACAACAGTACACTCAGGTTACTACAAGTACTACACCCACCACCCGCCCTACACCACCCCACACGGCCCTGGAACAACAGTACACTCGGGTTACTACAAGTACTACACCCACCACCCGCCCCACACCACCACACACGGCCCTGGAACAACAGTACACTCGGGTTACTACAAGTACTACACCCACCACACACCACCACACACGGCCCTGGAACAACAGTACACTCGGGTTACTACAAGTACTACACCCACCACCCGCCCCACACCACCACACACGGCCCTGGAACAACAGTACACTCGGGTTACTACAAGTACTACACCCACCACCCGCCCTACACCACCACACACGGCCCTGGAACAACAGTACACTCGGGTTACTACAAGTACTACACCCACCACCCGCCCTACACCACCACACACGGCCCTGGAACAACAGTACACTCGGGTTACTACAAGTACTACACCCATCACCCGCCCTACACCACCACACACGGCCCTGGAACAACAGTACACTCAGGTTACTACAAGTACTACACCCACCACCCGCCCTACACCACCCCACACGGCCCTGGAACAACAGTACACTCGGGTTACTACAAGTACTACACCCACCACCCGCCCTACACCACCGCACACGGTCCTGGAACAACAGTACACTCGGGTTACTACAAGTACTACACCCACCACCCGCCCTACACCACCCCACACGGCCCTGGAACAACAGTACACTCGGGTTACTACAAGTACTACACCCACCACCCGCCCTACACCACCCCACACGGCCCTGGAACAACAGTACACTCGGGTTACTACAAGTACTACACCCACCACCCGCCCTACACCACCCCACACGGCCCTGGAACAACAGTACACTCGGGTTACTACAAGTACTACACCCACCACCCGCCCCACACCACCACACACGGCCCTGGAACAACAGTACACTCGGGTTACTACAAGTACTACACCCACCACCAGCCCCACACCACCACACACGGCCCTGGAACAACAGTACACTCGGGTTACTACAAGTACTACACCCACCACCCGCCCTACACCACCACACACGGCCCTGGAACAACAGTACACTCGGGTTACTACAAGTACTACACCCACCACCCCCCCTACACCACCACACACGGCCCTGGAACAACAGTACACTCGGGTTACTACAAGTACTACACCCACCTACCAGCCCCTACACCACCACACACGGTCCTGAACAACAGTACACTCGGGTTACTACAAGTACTACACCCACCACCCCCCCTACACCACCACACACGGCCCTGGAACAACAGTACACTCGGGTTACTACAAGTACTACACCCACCACCCGCCCTACACCACCACACACGGCCCTGGAACAACAGTACACTCGGGTTACTACAAGTACTACACCCACCACCCGCCCTACACCACCACACACGGCCCTGGAACAACAGTACACTCGGGTTACTACAAGTACTACACCACCACCCGCCCTACACCACCACACACGGCCCTGGAACAACAGTACACTCGGGTTACTACAAGTACTACACCCACCACCCGCCCTACACCACCACACACGGCCCTGGAACAACAGTACACTCGGGTTACTACAAGTACTACACCCACCACCCGCCCTACACCACCACACACGGCCCTGGAACAACAGTACACTCGGGTTACTACAAGTACTACACCCACCACCCGCCCTACACCACCACACACGGCCCTGGAACAACAGTACACTCGGGTTACTACAAGTACTACACCCACCACCCGCCCTACACCACCACACACGGCCCTGGAACAACAGTACACTCAGGTTACTACAAGTACTACACCCACCACCCGCCCTACACCACCACACACGGCCCTGGAACAACAGTACACTCAGGTTACTACAAGTACTACACCCACCACCCCCCTACACCACCACACACGGCCCTGGAACAACAGTACACTCGGGTTACTACAAGTACTACACCCACCACCAGCCCTACACCACCACACACGGCCCTGGAACAACAGTACACTCGGGTTACTACAAGTACTACACCCACCACCCCCCCTACACCACCACACACGGCCCTGGAACAACAGTACACTCGGGTTACTACAAGTACTACACCCACCACCCCCCCTACACCACCACACACGGCCCTGGAACAACAGTACACTCGGGTTACTACAAGTACTACACCCACCACCAGCCCTACACCACCACACACGGCCCTGGAACAACAAGTACTACACCCACCACCCCCCCTACACCACCACACACGGCCCTGGAACAACAGTACACTCGGGTTACTACAAGTACTACACCCACCACCCCCCCTACACCACCACACACGGCCCTGGAACAACAGTACACTCGGGTTACTACAAGTACTACACCCACCACCAGCCCTACACTACCACACACGGCCCTGGAACAACAGTACACTCAGGTTACTACAAGTACTACACCCACCACCAGCCCTACACCACCACACACGGCCCTGGAACAACAGTACACTCGGGTTACTACAAGTACTACACCCACCACCAGCCCTACACCACCACACACGGCCCTGGAACAACAGTACACTCGGGTTACTACAAGTACTACACCCACCACCCCCCCTACACCACCACACACGGCCCTGGAACAACAGTACACTCGGGTTACTACAAGTACTACACCCACCACCCCCCCTACACCACCCCACACGGCCCTGGAACAACAGTACACTCGGGTTACTACAAGTACTACACCCACCACCCCCCCTACACCACCCCACACGGCCCTGGAACAACAGTACACTCGGGTTACTACAAGTACTACACCCACCACCAGCCCTACACCACCACACACGGTCCTGGGACAACAGTACACTCAGGTTACTACAAGTACTACACCCACCACCCCCCCTACACCACCACACACGGCCCTGGGACAACAGTACACTCAGGTTACTACAAGTACTACACCCACCACCCCCCCTACACCACCACACACGGCCCTGGGACAACAGTACACTCGGGTTACTACAAGTACTACACCCACCACCCCCCCTACACCACCACACACGGCCCTGGAACAACAAGTACTACACCCACCACCCGCCCTACACCACCACACACGGCCCTGGAACAACAAGTACTACACCCACCACCCCCCCTACACCACCACACACGGCCCTGGAACAACAAGTACTACACCCACCACCCCCCCTACACCACCACACACGGCCCTGGAACAACAAGTACTACACCCACCACCCCCCCTACACCACCACACACGGCCCTGGAACAACAAGTACTACACCCACCACCCCCCCCTACACCACCACACACGGCCCTGGAACAACAGTACACTCAGGTTACTACAAGTACTACACCCACCACCCGCCCTACACCACCACACACGGCCCTGGAACAACAAGTACTACACCCACCACCCGCCCTACACCACCACACACGGCCCTGGAACAACAGTACACTCAGGTTACTACAAGTACTACACCCACCACCCGCCCTACACCACCACACACGGCCCTGGAACAACAAGTACTACACCCACCACCCCCCCTACACCACCACACACGGCCCTGGAACAACAGTACACTCAGGTTACTACAAGTACTACACCCACCACCCGCCCTACACCACCACACACGGCCCTGGAACAACAGTACACTCAGGTTACTACAAGTACTACACCCACCACCCGCCCTACACCACCACACACGGCCCTGGAACAACAAGTACTACACCCACCACCCCCCCTACACCACCACACACGGCCCTGGAACAACAGTACACTCAGGTTACTACAAGTACTACACCCACCACCCGCCCTACACCACCACACACGGCCCTGGAACAACAGTACACTCAGGTTACTACAAGTACTACACCCACCACCCGCCCTACACCACCACACACGGCCCTGGAACAACAAGTACTACACCCACCACCCCCCCTACACCACCACACACGGCCCTGGAACAACAGTACACTCAGGTTACTACAAGTACTACACCCACCACCCGCCCTACACCACCACACACGGTCCTGGAACAACAGTACACTCAGGTTACTACAAGTACTACACCCACCACCCGCCCTACACCACCACACACGGCCCTGGAACAACAGTACACTCGGGTTACTACAAGTACTACACCCACCACCCCCCCTACACCACCACACACGGTCCTGGAACAACAAGTACTACACCCACCACCCGCCCTACACCACCACACACGGCCCTGGAACAACAACAATTGATTGACGAATAATTTTAGTTAAGAATCGACAAGAAAAGAATGTCTTGGTAAATATGATTCCGTATGAAGTGCAGATTTGTTTAAGAACACTGCTAGTAAGAACTCTTAAGTTGATAAAGAGAAATATATTGACACAGTTTTTGAAAATCTTGATAAATGACTAAACACACTAACTAATTGGTTAAGGGAATAGTTCTACGTTTGATAATTGACAAAGAATCAGTTGCTGAATGGAAGAAACAGTTTAAAGAATTAGTAACAAGATGAAGAGAGAACATGTACGGAAAAGCGATGTATACAGAACCTGGAGAATACGACAAACAACACAATATGAAGAATGAACAATGAACTTGGGAAGAACATGCTAAGAACATTATGAGACCATGATAGAGAACACAGAACGTCAGGGGAATTTGTAGAGAACATGAGAGAATGTGATGATCACACTGAATATGCGGGGAATATGAACTGAACTGGCAGAGAACATGATGGGTACGTTTGCAGAACATGGAGAGAACATGAGCATGCGATGAACACGGAGAAACAGGTGAAAAATATGATTTGACCGTGCTGAGAACATGAATAGTGAGTATAAAAGTTGACCAGAGAACTTAGAGAGACTACACAAATACAGTAAAATTATTGGGTAATAGTTGTACTTTTAAACTCTGGGGAGGGAGGGAGACGAGATGGGGGAGGGGGAGAGATGCAGGGAGTAGGGGTGCAGGGAGTGGGGGAGGGGAGGCAAAGGGTGTGGGGAGTGGGGGGGGGGGAGGTAAGGTGTGACATGACCGTGTCATTATGACCTCGTTAGTGATCATTAACATAGCTGAGTAAACAAAGCATATTGAAGGAGTGGATATGTTTACTTTGATAAGATGATAAGACTGGAGAGCATCTTGATCTGAAACAATTAACTTTGGTGAACGTTGAACTTGGGAAGAGGACAAGAGCTGAAACTTGGGTAATATTGTTTTTACTGTCTGAAATACGGCAGTTTTAAATCTCAGGGGATTTGGTAAGATACTAAAGAAGGTACGAGACGGGGTTAAGGTGGGGGACGGGAGCTGGAGCTTGGTAATTAATGGTTTGGATCTATTTTACTATGTCTGAAATACAGCGATTTTAAATTTCCGGAACATTGTTCAGGTATTAACGAAGATACGAGAGAGGGTTAAGGCGAGGACAGGAGCTAGAGCTCGGTAATTGTTTGGAGTTATTGTACTACATCTGAAATATGACTTTAAAATTGGACTAAAATTGTGGTATTAATAATGACTCTACACTTATAAACGTATAGGGCTGGGTCAAGGAGCTAATATCTGATCAACTTTTAAAATATATCTCCTCATTAATTATATCCATGTGAACTTTTAAGAACTCGGTGAGGATTAAAACTTGGATTCCTGTTTTTGTTTTTGGTCTTAAAATGGTCTTTACCACATTTTGGTCTTCAACTGGACTCTGACAATATTTCGGTACCAGCTGGTCTCTGACTAATTTCGGTCTTAAAAATGGACTCTATCATATTTTTGGTCTTAAAATGGTCTGTCAAAATTTGGGCTTAAACTGGTATCTGTTCAATTTCGGTCTTATATTGTATTTTGAACAATTTTGGTCTTTTACTGGACTCTGAAGAAATTCAGTCTTTAACTCGTCTGACTAATTTTCGGTCTTAAAACAGACACTGAAGACATTAGGTCTTAAATGGTCTTTTGAGAAAGTATAGTCTGAAGCCTCACCGATCATCACCCCCCCCCCAAAATGTGCATTGATGCTTCATCCCTACTGTGTACACTGTTGCTGTAGTCTTGGTGTGTGTACACTGTTGCTGTAGTCTTGGTGTGTGTACACTGTTGCTGTAGTCTTGGTGTGTGTACACTGTTGCTGTAGTCTTGGTGTGTGTACACTGTTGCTGTAGTCTTGGTGTGTGTACACTGGTGCTGTAGTCTTGGTGTGTGTACACTGTTGCTGTAGTCTTGGTGTGTGTACACTGTTGCTGTAGTCTTGGTGTGTGTACACTGTTGCTGTAGTCTTGGTGTGTGTACACTGTTGCTGTAGTCTTGGTGTGTGTACACTGTTGCTGTAGTCTTGGTGTGTGTACACTGTTGCTGTAGTCTTGGTGTGTGTACACTGTTGCTGTAGTCTTGGTGTGTGTACACTGTTGCTGTAGTCTTGGTGTGTGTACACTGTTGCTGTAGTCTTGGTGTGTGTACACTGTTGCTGTAGTCTTGGTGTGTGTACACTGTTGCTGTAGTCTTGGTGTGTGTACACTGTTGCTGTAGTCTTGGTGTGTGTACACTGTTGCTGTAGTCTTGGTGTGTGTACACTGTTGCTGTAGTCTTGGTGTGTGTACACTGTTGCTGTAGTCTTGGTGTGTGTACACTGTTGCTGTAGTCTTGGTGTGTGTACACTGTTGCTGTAGTCTTGGTGTGTGTACACTGTTGCTGTAGTCTTGGTGTGTGTACACTGGTGCTGTAGTCTTGGTGTACACTGTTGCTGTAGTCTTGGTGTGTGTACACTGGTGCTGTAGTCTTGGTGTGTGTACACTGTTGCTGTAGTCTTGGTGTGTGTACACTGGTGCTGTAGTCTTGGTGTGTGTACACTGGTGCTGTAGTCTTGGTGTACACTGTTGCTGTAGTCTTGGTGTACACTGGTGCTGTAGTCTTGGTGTACACTGGTGCTGTAGTCTTGGTGTACACTGGTGCTGTAGTCTTGGTGTACACTGGTGCTGTAGTCTTGGTGTACACTGTTGCTGTAGTCTTGGTGTACACTGGTGCTGTAGTCTTGGTGTACACTGGTGCTGTAGTCTTGGTGTACACTGGTGCTGTAGTCTTGGTGTACACTGTTGCTGTAGTCTTGGTGTACACTGGTACTATAGTCTTGGTGTACACTGGTACTATAGTCTTGGTGTACACTGGTACTATAGTCTTGGTGTACACTGGTACTATAGTCTTGGTGTACACTGGTGCTGTAGTCTTGGTGTACACTGGTGCTGTAGTCTTGGTGTACACTGGTGCTGTAGTCTTGGTGTACACTGGTGCTGTAGTCTTGGTGTACACTTGCTATAGTCTTGGTGTACACTGGTACTATAGTCTTGGTGTACACTGGTACTATAGTCTTGGTGTACACTGGTACTATAGTCTTGGTGTACACTGGTGCTGTAGTCTTGGTGTACACTGGTACTGTAGTCTTGGTGTACACTGGTGCTGTAGTCTTGGTGTACACTGGTACTATAGTCTTGGTGTACACTGGTACTGTAGTCTTGGTGTACACTGGTGCTGTAGTCTTGGTGTACACTGGTACTATAGTCTTGGTGTACACTGGTACTATAGTCTTGGTGTACACTGGTACTATAGTCTTGGTGTACACTGGTACTGTAGTCTTGGTGTACACTGGTGCTGTAGTCTTGGTGTACACTGGTACTATAGTCTTGGTGTACACTGGTACTGTAGTCTTGGTGTACACTGGTACTATAGTCTTGGTGTACACTGGTACTATAGTCTTGGTGTACACTGGTGCTGTAGTCTTGGTGTACACTGGTACTATAGTCTTGGTGTACACTGGTACTATAGTCTTGGTGTACACTGGTACTATAGTCTTGGTGTACACTGGTACTATAGTCTTGGTGTACACTGGTGCTGTAGTCTTGGTGTACACTGGTACTATAGTCTTGGTGTACACTGGTACTATAGTCTTGTACCATGCTCACCACTAAGCTGGTGGTATAGTAAGTTGTGGTGGTGGTCAGACGGCAGGTTGTCACGTCTTGTTTTGACTCATCCAAGCTCAAGATTTATATATTGATTTATTTTTATTTATATATATACAAGATAAAAATATAAATTGTAATACATTGTTGTTATTAAGACGCACACTGAGGCACTAGCTGGCACAGCGTTGCGGCCACCTCCTTAATCTCTTTATCATCATAATCTTAAGTTTTCCCAGGAATACGACCCGCCAAATGGTTCAACAACCAGGTACCCATTCACTGCTGGGTGAACAGAGGCGACAGTTAACGATTGGCGCCCGGTCAATCCTCCCCGGCCAGGATACGAACCCAGGTCAAAGTGCTCGCGAAGGGCCGGGCGAGTGCTTTACAAGTGCGCCAAGGGGACTGCTAAATATAGTTCTCATATCACGGTGTTCACTACATTACTCTCACACACTGACACACATTCAACAACTGACAACATTTGACATTAGTGATAATAACTGATGCAATGATAAAACATTGCAAGTGTACACATTATTATTATCTATATATATACCTAGTAGCCAGAACGTCGTACTCTGCCTACTATTCAAGGCCCGATTTGCCTAATAGGCCAAGTTTTCCTGAATTTATATATTTTTCTAATTTTTTTCTTATGAAATTTTAAATGTCCATTTCATTATGTATGGGTTAGTTTGTTTAAATATGAGTTAAAACTAACGTAGATATATGACCAAACCAACCCTACCTAACCTAACCTATCTCTAAAGGTTAGGTTAGGTAGCCGAAAAAGTTAGGTAGTCGAAAAAACATTAATTCATGAAAACTTGGCTTATTAGGCAAATCGGGCCTTGCATAGTAGGCTGAGAAGTGCGTTCTGGCTACTAGGTACGATAATATATATATATATATATATATATATATATATATATATATATATATATATATATATATATATATATATATATATTATTAAATATGACCGAAAAAGTAAGATTAATAATTCTAACACGAATTTTCTCAATCTTTCGTACATTACGCTTCACTGTTGGAGGTAAATCAAAAATCACTTCTCCAAAATTCATTTTTATTTTTAGTCTGACGCGACACGGGCGCGTTTCGTAAAACTTATTACATTTTCAAAGACTTCACAAATACACAACTGATTAGAACTTGCGTTTCCCTGATTTTATATCTACATTTGAGTGAGGTGGGAAGGGTGATGTGGCATTACATTTGAGTGAGGTGGGAAGGGTGATGTGGCATTAACACAAGACAGAACACTAGGGGATATTAATAGGGTATTAAAAGTATCAACACAAGACAGAACAGAAACAATGGGTATTGAATAGAAGTGTTTGTAGAAAGCCTATTGGTCCATATTTCTTGATGCTTCTATATTGGAGCGGAGTCTTGAGGTGGGTAGAATATAGTTGTGCAATAATTGGCTGTTGATTGCTGGTGTTGACTTCTTGATGTGTAGTGCCTCGCAAACGTCAAGCCGTCTGCTATCGCTGTATCTATCGATGATTTCTGTGTTGTTTACTAGGATTTCTCTGGCGATGGTTTGGTTATGGGAAGAGATTATATGTTCCTTAATGGAGCCCTGTTGCTTATGCATCGTTAAACGCCTAGAAAGAGATGTTGTTGTCTTGCCTATATACTGGGTTTTTTGGAGCTTACAGTCCCCAAGTGGGCATTTGAAGGCATAGACGACGTTAGTCTCTTTTAAAGCGTTCTGTTTTGTGTCTGGAGAGTTTCTCATGAGTAGGCTGGCCGTTTTTCTGGTTTTATAGTAAATCGTCAGTTGTATCCTCTGATTTTTGTCTGTAGGGATAACGTTTCTATTAACAATATCTTTCAGGACCCTTTCCTCTGTTTTATGAGCTGTGGAAAAGAAGTTCCTGTAAAATAGTCTAATAGGGGGTATAGGTGTTGTGTTAGTTGTCTCTTCGGAGGTTGCATGGCTTTTCACTTTCCTTCTTATGATGTCTTCGATGACATCAAGACAACGCGCCCGTGTCGCGTCAGACTAAAAATAAAAATGAATTTTGGAGAAGTGATTTTTGATTTACCTCCAACAGTGAAGCGTAATGTACGAAAGATTGAGAAAATTCGTGTTAGAATTATTAATCTTACTTTTTCGGTCATATTTAATAATATATGTCTACAGGAAAGACTGCTACCAAAATATACTAATATATATATATATATATATATATATATATAGGGACAACTATCATCATCTCAAACTGATACCAATATTTGAATTTAATTTGAAATTATGTAAACCGATGTAAAAAAAAAAAAAAAATTAAGAATATAATTTTTAACTTGTCTGTAAAGAAGAAACTAAAGAAATAATAAAACAATTATTTTATAATATTTTATTCAGATAATGAAATATATCCCAAGAGGATAGGATTTGTGAGTATCCGGCTACTTCTACCCTCATCTACTTAATATACACAAGTCCCCTCAAGGGGCGCAGAATTCCATACAAAACACAAATAATACATTACAAATATACCTTAATTCATATTAATATGAATAATCAAATAATACATACCAATATCATTTCGTAATCTAATAACTTGACCAATTCCCGTTCAAATGATCTAAAGGTTTACCAGCACTCGTGGAAACTCAAAATCTGGGTTTAATGGTTTATTTGTTTCGGGAAGAGAAAAGCCATTGAGTGGACAATAAAAGGCGTTGTTAGTGTGCCTGAACACGGTCCACCAAGATCACTGTGTACTCAACATTTGTGAGAGAATTCGCTAAAAATGCACTACCTCCAGTATGATGTTATTCTACTGTGCAAATTTGGTACCTGGCCCTCCAGTATCTTCCATGTATATATTATTTGATACCTTTCTCGTCTCCTTTCCAAAGAGTACATTTTGAGAGCTTTGAGACGATCTCAATAATTTAGATGTTTTATAGTGTCTATGAGTGCCGTATATGTTCTCTGTATTACCTCTAATTCAGAGATCTCTCCCCTCTGTAGGGGGAAGTGAGTACCGAACAATAGTCAAGACGGGGCAGCACCAGGGATTTAAATAGTATTAACGTTGCTGCTGATCTCTGGATGTGAACGTTCTCAATAATCCATCCTATCATCTTCCTGGCCGCCGCTATGTTTGCTCGGTTATGTTCACTAAATGTCTGGTCGTCAATCATCATCAATCCCAGATCTTTTACATGTTGCTTTCCTTCTATGATTGTGTCCTATACCCTGTGTTTCGTTTAACTTCCTCGTTTCAACCATACCTACAATGTCCTTCCACCGTTTATCCTTGCCTCCACCCACATCTTATCGCCTCCACCCACCCCCATCCCCACACCTACACCCCCCATCCCCACACCTACACCCCTCATCCCCACACCTACACCCCTCATCCTCACACCTACACCCCCCATCCCCACACCCCCCATCCCCACACCGACACCCCCCATCCCCCACACCTACACCCCCATCCCCCTCACCTACACCCCTCATCCCCACACCTACACCCCTCATCCCCACACACCCCCATCCCCCACACCTACACCCCTCATCCCCACACCGACACCCCCCATCCCCCACACCCCTCATCCCCACACCTACCCCCCCATCCCCTCACCTACACCCCTCATCCCCACACCTACACCCCCCATCCCCTCACCTAAACCCCTCATCCCCACACCTACACCCCCATCCCCCTCACCTACACCCCTCATCCCCACACCTACACCCCTCATCCCCACACCTACACCCCTCATCCCCACACCTACACCCCTCATCCCCCACACCTACACCCCTCATCCCCTCACCTACACCCCCCATCCCCCACACCCCTCATCCCCACACCTACACCCCCCATCCCCTCACCTACACCCCTCATCCCCACACCTACACCCCCCATCCCCTCACCTACACCCCTCATCCCCACACCTACACCCCCCATCCCCTCACCTACACCCCTCATCCCCACACCCCCCATCCCCTCACCTACACCCCTCATCCCCTCACCTACACCCCCCATCCCCACACCTACACCCCCCATCCCCACACCTACACCCCCCATCCCCACACCTACACCCCCCATCCCCACACCTACACCCCCATCCCCACACCTACACCCCCCATCCCCTCACCTACACCCCTCATCCCCACACCTACACCCCCATCCCCACACCTACACCCCCATCCCCACACCTACACCCCCCATCCCCTCACCTACACCCCTTATCCCCACACCTACACCCCCCATCCCCCACACCTACCCCCCATCCCCACACCTACACCCCCCATCCCCCACACCTACCCCCCATCCCCACACCTACACCCCCCCATCTCCCACACCCCCCATCCCCACACCTACAACCCCCATCCCCTCACCTACACCCCTCATCCCCACACCTACACCCCCCATCCCCTCACCTACACCCCTCATCCCCACACCTACACCCCCATCCCCACACCTACACCCCCCATCCCCTCACCTACACCCCTCATCCCCACACCTACACCCCCCCATCCCCTCACCTACACCCCTCATCCCCACACCTACACCCCCCATCCCCCACACCTACCCCCCATCCCCACACCTACACCCCCCATCCCCCACACCTACCCCCCCATCCCCACTCCTACACCCCCCATCTCCCACACCTACCCCCCCCCCATCCCCTCACCTACCCCCCCCCCCATCCCAACGCCCCCTTTACCCGCTATAATTCACTCCAAGTCATATTCATTATTTTGAACCATTAAAAGATCTAACTCTGTATTCTGTAGAGCGGAGGCGACAGAGATACATAATAATATATACGTGGCACATATTAGAGGGACGGGTTGCAAATCTTAACACGGAGATTACATCACATGAGGCATGGCAGGATGTGCAGAATACCCCCGTTAATAAGCAGAGGTGCAACAGGTACGCTGAGCCAGTACCTATTTCTATCAACATCAAGGACCAAACACTTCATATTCTTCAACAAGTACTCTCCAAGGAATACTTGATCAACCAGGCTGTGATTGGGCTGTTAGGCTTCAAGCAGCCTCGTTAACAGCCTGGTTGACCAGACGACCAAACGTGAAGTCTGGTCGGAGACCGGGCCGTTAATCCCCGGAACCTCCACAGGGCAGCCACAAAGTACACAGCCCCGCGCCTCCACCCCCATCCCTACGTCTATCATACTATCAAGGTTTCCCCAGCTCATAAACGGCCTCCCCCCATGCGACCCACGAGTGCCAGGTACCAACCTATGGCTTGGTGACCCACGAGTGCCAGGTACCAACCTATGGCTTGGTGACCCGGGTGACCGCGCCCAGGACCACCCTACTACAGTCGGCTCCCTCCCGGGTACCTGTTGACACCTCGCTCATGACAACATGACGTGCAAGGTGCCCCAAGCCACACACAACACACCCAACACACACCCAACACACACCCAACACACACCCAACACACACCCAACACACACCCAACACACACCCAACACACACCCAACACACACCCAACACACACCCAACACACACCCAACACACCCAACACACACCCAACACACACCCAACACACACCCAACACACACTCAACACACACTCAACACACACTCAACACACACTCAACACACACTCAACACACACTCAACACACACTCAACACACACTCAACACACACTCAACACACACTCAACACACACGCAACACACACGCAACACACACGCAACACACACGCAACACACACGCAACACACACCCAACACACGCCGGCAGTTGATAATGAATTGCCTCACCAGCAATGAGTAACTTGTTGACTCATCAGCCTTGATTCTCACTGGTCACGGACCACAACACTGTGTCTGCAGCCCTCACATCTCTCATTCTTCCTCCTCCCACGGTCCCAGGAGCGTCTCTCATTCTTCCTCCTCCCACGGTCCCAGGAGCATCTCTCATTGTTCCTCCTCCCACGGTCCCAGGAGCATCTCTCATTGTTCCTCCCACGGTCCCAGGAGCGTCTCTCATTGTTCCTCCTCCCACGGTCCCAGGAGCGTCTCTCATTGTTCCTCCCACGGTCCCAAGAGCGTCTCTCATTGTTCCTCCCACGGTCCCAGGAGCGTCTCTCATTGTTCCTCCCACGGTCCCAGGAGCGTCTCTCATTGTTCCTCCCACGGTCCCAGGAGCGTCTCTCATTGTTCCTCCCACTGTCCCAGGAGCGTCTCTCATTGTTCCTCCCACGGTCCCAGGAGCATCTCTCATTCTTCCTCCTCCCACGGTCCCAGGAGCGTCTCTCATTGTTCCTCCTCCCACGGTCCCAGAAGCATCTCTCATTCTTCCTCCTCCCACGGTCCCAGGAGCATCTCTCATTCTTCCTCCTCCCACGGTCCCAGGAGCATCTCTCATTCTTCCTCCTCCCACGGTCCCAGGAGCATCTCTCATTCTTCCTCCTCCCACGGTCCCAGGAGCGTCTCTCATTGTTCCTCCCACGGTCCCAGGAGCGTCTCTCATTGTTCCTCCCACGGTCCCAGGAGCGTCTCTCATTGTTCCTCCCACGGTCCCAGGAGCATCTCTCATTGTTCCTCCCACGGTCCCAGGAGCATCTCTCATTCTTCCTCCTCCCACGGTGCCAGGAGCGTCTCTCATTGTTCCTCCCACGGTCCCAGGAGCGTCTCTCATTGTTCCTCCCACGGTCCCAGGAGCATCTCTCATTGTTCCTCCCACGGTCCCAGGAGCATCTCTCATTCTTCCTCCTCCCACGGTCCCAGGAGCGTCTCTCATTGTTCCTCCCACGGTCCCAGGAGCGTCTCTCATTGTTCCTCCTCCCACAGTCCCAGGAGCATCTCTCATTGTTCCTCCCACGGTCCCAGGAGCGTCTCTCATTGTTCCTCCCACGGTCCCAGGAGCGTCTCTCATTGTTCCTCCCACGGTCCCAGGAGCATCTCTCATTCTTCCTCCTCCCACGGTCCCAGGAGCGTCTCTCATTGTTCCTCCCACGGTCCCAGGAGCATCTCTCATTCTTCCTCCTCCCACGGTCCCAGGAGCGTCTCTCATTGTTCCTCCCACGGTCCCAGGAGCGTCTCTCATTGTTCCTCCCACGGTCCCAGGAGCATCTCTCATTGTTCCTCCCACGGTCCCAGGAGCATCTCTCATTCTTCCTCCTCCCACGGTCCCAGGAGCGTCTCTCATTGTTCCTCCCACGGTCCCAGGAGCATCTCTCATTGTTCCTCCCACGGTCCCAGGAGCATCTCTCATTCTTCCTCCTCCACGGTCCCAGGAGCGTCTCTCATTGTTCCTCCCACGGTCCCAGGAGCATCTCTCATTCTTCCTCCTCCCACGGTCCCAGGAGCGTCTCTCATTGTTCCTCCCACGGTCCCAGGAGCGTCTCTCATTGTTCCTCCTCCCACAGTCCCAGGAGCATCTCTCATTCTTCCTCCCACGGTCCCAGGAGCGTCTCTCATTGTTCCTCCTCCCACGGTCCCATGAGCGTCTCTCATTGTTCCTCCTCCCACAGTCCCAGGAGCATCTCTCATTGTTCCTCCTCCCACGGTCCCAGGAGCATCTCTCATTGTTCCTCCCACGGTCCCAGGAGCATCTCTCATTCTTCCTCCTCCCACGGTCCCAGGAGCATCTCTCATTCTTCCTCCTCCCACGGTCCCAGGAGCATCTCTCATTGTTCCTCCTCCCACGGTCCCAGGAGCGTCTCTCATTGTTCCTCCTCCCACGGTCCCAGGAGCATCTCTCATTGTTCCTCCTCCCACGGTCCCAGGAGCGTCTCTCATTGTTCCTCCCACGGTCCCAGGAGCGTCTCTCATTGTTCCTCCCACGATCCCAGGAGCATCTCTCATTGTTCCTCCCACGGTCCCAGGAGCATCTCTCATTGTTCCTCCCACGATCCCAGGAGCATCTCTCATTCTTCCTCCTCCCACGGTCCCAGGAGCATCTCTCATTCTTCCTCCTCCCACGGTCCCAGGAGCATCTCTCATTCTTCCTCCTCCCACGGTCCCAGGAGCGTCTCTCATTGTTCCTCCTCCCACGGTCCCAGGAGCATCTCTCATTGTTCCTCCTCCCACGGTCCCAGGAGCATCTCTCATTGTTTCTCCTCCCACGGTCCCAGGAGCGTCTCTCATTGTTCCTCCCACGGTCCCAGGAGCGTCTCTCATTGTTCCTCCCACGATCCCAGGAGCATCTCTCATTGTTCCTCCCACGGTCCCAGGAGCATCTCTCATTGTTCCTCCTCCCACGGTCCCAGGAGCATCTCTCATTGTTCCTCCCACGATCCCAGGAGCATCTCTCATTGTTCCTCCCACGGTCCCAGGAGCATCTCTCATTGTTCCTCCTCCCACGGTCCCAGGAGCATCTCTCATTCTTCCTCCCATGGTCCCAGGAGCATCTCATTGTTCCTCCTCCCACGGTCCCAGGAGCATCTCTCATTGTTCCTCCCACGGTCCCAGGAGCATCTCTCATTGTTCCTCCTCCCACGGTCCCAGGAGCGTCTCTCATTGTTCCTCCTCCCACGGTCCCAGGAGCATCTCTCATTGTTCCTCCCACGGTCCCAGGAGCATCTCTCATTGTTCCTCCTCCGACGGTCCCAGGAGCATCTCTCATTGTTCCTCCTCCCACGGTCCCAGGAGCATCTCTCATTGTTCCTCCTCCCACGGTCCCAGGAGCATCTCTCATTGTTCCTCCTCCCACGGTCCCAGGAGCATCTCTCATTGTTCCTCCTCCCACGGTCCCAGGAGCGTCTCTCATTGTTCCTCCCACGGTCCCAGGAGCATCTCTCATTCTTCCTCCTCCCACGGTCCCAGGAGCATCTCTCATTGTTCCTCCTCCCACGGTCCCAGGAGCGTCTCTCATTGTTCCTCCCACGGTCCCAGGAGCATCTCTCATTGTTCCTCCTCCGACGGTCCCAGGAGCATCTCTCATTGTTCCTCCTCCCATGGTCCCAGGAGCATCTCTCATTGTTCCTCCTCCCACGGTCCCAGGAGCATCTCTCATTGTTCCTCCTCCCACGGTCCTAGGAGCATCTCTCATTGTTCCTCCTCCCACGGTCTCAGGAGCATCTCTCATTGTTCCTCCTCCCACGGTCCCAGGAGCATCTCTCATTCTTCCTCCCACGGTCCCAGGAGCATCTCTCATTGTTCCTCCTCCCACGGTCCCAGGAGCATCTCTCATTCTTCCTCCTCCCACGGTCCCAGGAGCATCTCTCATTCTTCCTCCCACGGTCCCAGGAGAATCTCTCATTCTTCCTCCCACGGTCCCAGGAGCATCTCTCATTGTTCCTCCTCCCACGGTCCCACGAGCATCTCTCATTGTTCCTCCTCCCACGGTCCCAGGAGCATCTCTCATTGTTCCTCCTCCCACGGTCCCAGGAGCGTCTCTCATTGTTCCTCCTCCCACGGTCCCAGGAGCGTCTCTCATTGTTCCTCCTCCCACGGTCCCAGGAGCGTCTCTCATTGTTCCTCCTCCCACGGTCCCAGGAGCATCTCTCATTCTTCCTCCTCCCACGGTCCCAGGAGCATCTCTCATTCTTCCTCCTCCCACGGTCCCAGGAGCATCTCTCATTGTTCCTCCCACGGTCCCAGGAGCATCTCTCATTGTTCCTCCCACGGTCCCAGGAGCATCTCTCATTGTTCCTCCCACGGTCCCAGGAGCATCTCTCATTGTTCCTCCCACGGTCCCAGGAGCATCTCTCATTGTTCCTCCCACGGTCCCAGGAGCATCTCTCATTGTTCCTCCCACGGTCCCAGGAGCATCTCTCATTGTTCCTCCCACGGTCCCAGGAGCATCTCTCATTGTTCCTCCCACGGTCCCAGGAGCATCTCTCATTGTTCCTCCCACGGTCCCAGGAGCGTCTCTCATTGTTCCTCCCACGGTCCCAGGAGCATCTCTCATTGTTCCTCCTCCGACGGTCCCAGGAGCATCTCTCATTGTTCCTCCTCCCATGGTCCCAGGAGCATCTCTCATTGTTCCTCCTCCCACGGTCCCAGGAGCATCTCTCATTGTTCCTCCTCCCACGGTCCTAGGAGCATCTCTCATTGTTCCTCCTCCCACGGTCTCAGGAGCATCTCTCATTGTTCCTCCTCCCACGGTCCCAGGAGCATCTCTCATTCTTCCTCCCACGGTCCCAGGAGCATCTCTCATTGTTCCTCCTCCCACGGTCCCAGGAGCATCTCTCATTCTTCCTCCTCCCACGGTCCCAGGAGCATCTCTCATTCTTCCTCCCACGGTCCCAGGAGAATCTCTCATTCTTCCTCCCACGGTCCCAGGAGCATCTCTCATTGTTCCTCCTCCCACGGTCCCACGAGCATCTCTCATTGTTCCTCCTCCCACGGTCCCAGGAGCATCTCTCATTGTTCCTCCTCCCACGGTCCCAGGAGCGTCTCTCATTGTTCCTCCTCCCACGGTCCCAGGAGCGTCTCTCATTGTTCCTCCTCCCACGGTCCCAGGAGCGTCTCTCATTGTTCCTCCTCCCACGGTCCCAGGAGCATCTCTCATTCTTCCTCCTCCCACGGTCCCAGGAGCATCTCTCATTCTTCCTCCTCCCACGGTCCCAGGAGCATCTCTCATTGTTCCTCCCACGGTCCCAGGAGCATCTCTCATTGTTCCTCCCACGGTCCCAGGAGCATCTCTCATTGTTCCTCCCACGGTCCCAGGAGCATCTCTCATTGTTCCTCCCACGGTCCCAGGAGCATCTCTCATTGTTCCTCCCACGGTCCCAGGAGCATCTCTCATTGTTCCTCCCACGGTCCCAGGAGCATCTCTCATTGTTCCTCCCACGGTCCCAGGAGCATCTCTCATTGTTCCTCCCACGGTCCCAGGAGCATCTCTCATTGTTCCTCCCACGGTCCCAGGAGCATCTCTCATTGTTCCTCCCACGGTCCCAGGAGCATCTCTCATTGTTCCTCCCACGGTCCCAGGAGCATCTCTCATTGTTCCTCCCACGGTCCCAGGAGCATCTCTCATTGTTCCTCCTCCCACGGTCCCAGGAGCATCTCTCATTCTTCCTCCTCCCACGGTCCCAGGAGCATCTCTCATTGTTCCTCCCACGGTCCCAGGAGCATCTCTCATTGTTCCTCCCACGGTCCCAGGAGCATCTCTCATTGTTCCTCGCACGGTCCCAGGAGCATCTCTCATTGTTCCTCCCACGGTCCCAGGAGCATCTCTCAATGTTCCTCCCACGGTCCCTGGAGAATTTCATTAACCTTCTTTGCTTTCTCATTGTTAGCCTTCATTATATGCGTTCTCATTGTTAGCCTTCGGTGAATACTCTCTCACAGCATACAGTGAAGGATCATGAGAGGTACAGCATACAGTGAAGGATCATGAGAGGTACAGCATACAGTGAAGGATCATGAGAGGTACAGCATACAGTGAAGGATCATGAGAGGTACAGCATACAGTGAAGGATCATGAGAGGTACAGCATACAGTGAAGGATCATGAGAGGTACAGCATACAGTGAAGGATCATGAGAGGTACAGCAGACAGTGAAGGATCATGAGAGGTACAGCATACAGTGAAGGATCATGAGAGGTACAGCATACAGTGAAGGATCATGAGAGGTACAGCATACAGTGAAGGATCATGAGAGGTACAGCATACAGTGAAGGATCATGAGAGGTACAGCAGACAGTGAAGGATCATGAGAGGTACAGCATACAGTGAAGGATCATGAGAGGTACAGCATACAGTGAAGGATAATGAGGTACAGCATACAGTGAAGGATCATGAGAGGTACAGCATACAGTGAAGGATCATGAGAGGTACAGCATACAGTGAAGGATAATGAGGTACAGCATACAGTGAAGGATCATGAGAGGTACAGCATACAGTGAAGGATCATGAGAGGTACAGCATACAGTGAAGGATCATGAGAGGTACAGCATACAGTGAAGGATCATGAGAGGAACAGCATACAGTGAAGGATCATGAGAGGTACAGCAGACAGTGAAGGATCATGAGAGGTACAGCATACAGTGAAGGATCATGAGAGGTACAGCATACAGTGAAGGATCATGAGAGGTCCAGCATACAGTGAAGGATCATGAGAGGTACAGCATACAGTGAAGGATCATGAGAGGTACAGCATACAGTGAAGGATCATGAGAGGTACAGCATACAGTGAAGGATCATGAGAGGTACAGCAGACAGTGAAGGATCATGAGAGGTACAGCATACAGTGAAGGATAATGAGGTACAGCATACAGTGAAGGATAATGAGGTACAGCATACAGTGAAGGATCATGAGAGGTACAGCAGACAGTGAAGGATCATGAGAGGTACAGCATACAGTGAAGGATCATGAGAGGTACAGCATACAGTGAAGGATCATGAGAGGTACAGCATACAGTGAAGGATCATGAGAGGTACAGCAGACAGTGAAGGATCATGAGAGGTACAGCAGACAGTGAAGGATCATGAGAGGTACAGCATACAGTGAAGGATCATGAGAGGTACAGCAGACAGTGAAGGATCATGAGAGGTACAGCAGACAGTGAAGGATCATGAGAGGTACAGCATACAGTGAAGGATCATGAGAGGTACAGCAGACAGTGAAGGATCATGAGAGGTACAGCAGACAGTGAAGGATCATGAGAGGTACAGCATACAGTGAAGGATCATGAGAGGTACAGCATACAGTGAAGGATAATGAGGTACAGCATACAGTGAAGGATCATGAGAGGTACAGCAGACAGTGAAGGATCATGAGAGGTCCAGCATACAGTGAAGGATAATGAGGTACAGCATACAGTGAAGGATCATGAGAGGTACAGCATACAGTGAAGGATAATGAGAGGTCCAGCATACAGTGAAGGATAATGAGGTACAGCATACAGTGAAGGATCATGAGAGGTACAGCATACAGTGAAGGATCATGAGAGGAACAGCATACAGTGAAGGATCCTTCACTGTATACATCAACAAGGAGGAGAAGCAGGAGCAGCAGGAGGGATTAGGGACCAGAGGCCAGGGCTGGACCTGCCGTCCCTGCACCCCTAGGAACACACACACGGCCGTCTCAACCATGATGAGCTATATTTTCAGGAAGAACTCCCAGAACCGCATCAACCAGGTGTCAACCAATAGGCGAATAGCATCATCAAGTGTAAGGAAACCCGGCATCCAACTTGGGACCATTCAGTTGTGAACGGGCAACGCTGACTACTGCGCTACAGGATGAGGGACGAGGGGCGGGATAAGAGGGGGCGGGATAAGAGGGACCAGGATAAGGGTTCTTCTGGGTTCACAGACCCACAACAAAAGAACACAATAAAGTAGCCGTCACAACTGCAAGAAAAATGGCAGGTTGGGTAACAAGAACCTTTCACACTAGAGATGCTATACCGATGACGCTACTTTTCCAGACGCTAGTGCTCTCTAGAGTGACTCCACCAGACTGAGAGGCAGAGAGAGGCCTTAACGTTGTGTGTGTGTGATCTGTGATACGTCTCCATGTCTCAATTACTTTAACAATTGCCAATAGTGCCAGTGTTAGAGTAGGATTTATAGTGGTAAATAGCATAATTTGTTCTCAGTAAACTCGTGTTAAAGTTTCCGTCTGTGTCAAGTGTTGGATCGTCTTGGTCTCTGGATATAGTTTGCTCACAACCGTCCCGTAATAAGTGACAGGTAAAGAAAAAGGACTCCAAGTCAAGCAATGTTTCTTGCCTCATTGCTTGATATAGTTAATGGACAAGGCAGATGGTGGCAGCGTAGTTAATGCTGTGAACCATTTCCTTGCAAGTGTACCTTTGGTTGCTGTGTAACCACCAGTGGTACACCATATGTCACCTCATATTACCTTAAATATATATACAGTGTTCAATAACAAAGTGTTACCAAGTGCAACCGGTAGGAAGTGTTACTCAGTATATATATATTAGTATTCCTCAGACTACTCTACTCCCACTTACTCTCTCTCCTGCTCCCCCGTCTCTTCCTTCATCCTCCTCTCCTCTCCTTGTCTCACCGTCACCCTTCCCGCGCGCTCCTCGTTTTCTGTTGCCCCACAGACGAGTTCTCCCTCCCCGTCCACGTTTTCTAATCATTCCCACCTATCCACCCATCCTTATCCCTCTGTTCCTTATCCCTCCCTCCCTCCCTCCCTATCCCTCTCTCCCTCCCTCCCTCTCCTTTCCTTCTCACCATCTAGTCTAGGATATGGTAATATTTAGTGTACAATTTTAGTAGTGTTATATTATTAGTGGTACTTTATAGTGGGGTTACAGATGAGTAGTGGTGTTACAACAGTGTGGAAGCAACAGTACACAACACTGACAGTGTGGAAGCTACAGTACACAACACCAACAGTGTGGAAGCTACAGCACACAACACTGACAGTGTGGAAGCTACAGTACACAACACTGACAGTGTGGAAGCTACAGTACACAACACCAACAGTGTGGAAGCTACAGCACACAACACTGACAGTGTGGAAGCTACAGTACACAACACTGACAGTGTGGAAGCTACAGCACACAACACCAACAGTGTGGAAGCTACAGCACACAACACTGACAGTGTGGAAGCTACAGTACACAACACTGACAGTGTGGAAGCTACAGTACACAACACTGACAGTGTGGAAGCTAGAGTACACAACACCAACAGTGTGGAAGCTACAGCACACAACACTGACAGTGTGGAAGCTACAGCACACAACACTGACAGTGTGGAAGCTACAGTACACAACACTGACAGTGTGGAAGCTAGAGTACACAACACCAACAGTGTGGAAGCTACAGCACACAACACCAACAGTGTGGAAGCTACAGTACACAACACTGACAGTGTGGAAGCTACAGTACACAACACTGACAGTGTGGAAGCTAGAGTACACAACACCAACAGTGTGGAAGCTACAGCACACAACACCAACAGTGTGGAAGCTACAGCACACAACACTGACAGTGTGGAAGCTACAGTACACAACACTGACAGTGTGGAAGCTACAGGACACAACACTGACAGTGTGGAAGCTACAGTACACAACACCAACAGTGTGGAAGCTACAGCACACAACACTGACAGTGTGGAAGCTACAGTACACAACACTGACAGTGTGGAAGCTACAGGACACAACACTGACAGTGTGGAAGCTACAACACAACACTGACAGTGTGGAAGCTACAACACACAACACTGACAGTGTGGAAGCTACAGTACACAACACCAACAGTGTGGAAGCTACAGTACACAACACTGACAGTGTGGAAGCTACAGTACACAACACTGACAGTGTGGAAGCTACAGTACACAACACTGACAGTGTGGAAGCTACAGTACACAACACTGACAGTGTGGAAGCTACAGTACACAACACCAACAGTGTGGAAGCTACAGCACACAACACTGACAGTGTGGAAGCTACAGTACACAACACTGACAGTGTGGAAGCTACAGTACACAACACTGACAGTGTGGAAGCTACAACACACAACACTGACAGTGTGGAAGCTACAGTACACAACACCAACAGTGTGGAAGCTACAGTACACAACACTGACAGTGTGGAAGCTACAACACACAACACTGACAGTGTGGAAGCTACAGTACACAACACTGACAGTGTGGAAGCTACAGTACACAACACTGACAGTGTGGAAGCTACAGTACACAACACTGACAGTGTGGAAGTTACAGTACACAACACCAACAGTGTGGAAGCTACAGCACACAACACTGACAGTGTGGAAGCTACAGTACACAACACTGACAGTGTGGAAGCTACAGTACACAACACTGACAGTGTGGAAGCTACAGTACACAACACTGACAGTGTGGAAGCTACAGTACACAACACCAACAGTGTGGAAGCTACAGCACACAACAATGACAGTGTGGAAGCTACAGTACACAACACTGACAGTGTGGAAGCTACAGGACACAACACTGACAGTGTGGAAGCTACAACACACAACACCAACAGTGTGGAAGCTACAGCACACAACACTGGCAGTGTGGAAGCTACAGTACACAACACTGACAGTGTGGAAGCTACAGCACACAACACCAACAGTGTGGAAGCTACAGCACACAACACTGACAGTGTGGAAGCTACAGTACACAACACTGACAGTGTGGAAGCTACAGTACACAACACTGACAGTGTGGAAGCTACAACACACAACACTGACAGTGTGGAAGCTACAGTACACAACACTGACAGCGTGGAAGCTACAGGACACAACACTGACAGTGTGGAAGCTACAGTACACAACACCAACAGTGTGGAAGCTACAGGACACAACACTGACAGTGTGGAAGCTACAGGACACAACACCAACAGTGTGGAAGCTACAGTACACAACACCAACAGTGTGGAAGCTACAGGACACAACACTGACAGTGTGGAAGCTACAGGACACAACACTGACAGTGTGGAAGCTACAGTACACAACACCAACAGTGTGGAAGCTACAGCACACAACACTGACAGTGTGGAAGCTACAGGACACAACACTGACAGTGTGGAAGCTACAGGACACAACACTGACAGTGTGGAAGCTACAGTACACAACACCAACAGTGTGGAAGCTACAGGACACAACACTGACAGTGTGGAAGCTACAGTACACAACACTGACAGTGTGGAAGCTACAGGACACAACACTGACAGTGTGGAAGCTACAGGACACAACACTGACAGTGTGGAAGCTACAGGACACAACACTGACAGTGTGGAAGCTACAGTACACAACACCAACAGTGTGGAAGCTACAGGACACAACACTGACAGTGTGGAAGCTACAGTACACAACACCAACAGTGTGGAAGCTACAGTACACAACACTGACAGTGTGGAAGCTACAGCACACAACACTGACAGTGTGGAAGCTACAGGACACAACACCAACAGTGTGGAAGCTACAGTACACAACACTGACAGTGTGGAAGCTACAGTACACAACACCAACAGTGTGGAAGCTACAGTACACAACACTGACAGTGTGGAAGCTACAGCACACAACACTGACAGTGTGGAAGCTACAGTACACAACACCAACAGTGTGGAAGCTACAGTACACAACACCAACCGTGTGGAAGCTACAGTACACAACACTGACAGTGTGGAAGCTACAGTACACAACACTGACAGTGTGGAAGCTACAGTACACAACACTGACAGTGTGGAAGCTATAGCACACAACACCAACAGTGTGGAAGCTACAGTACACAACACTGACAGTGTGGAAGCTACAGCACACAACACTGACAGTGTGGAAGCTACAGTACACAACACTGACAGTGTGGAAGCTACAGTACACAACACTGACAGTGTGGAAGCTACAGCACACAACACCAACAGTGTGGAAGCTACAGCACACAACACTGACAGTGTGGAAGCTACAGTACACAACACCAACAGTGTGGAAGCTACAGCACACAACACTGACAGTGTGGAAGCTACAGGACACAACACTGACAGTGTGGAAGCTACAGTACACAACACTGACAGTGTGGAAGCTACAGTACACAACACTGACAGTGTGGAAGCTACAGTACACAACACCAACAGTGTGGAAGCTACAACACACAACACTGACAGTGTGGAAGCTACAGTACACAACACCAACAGTGTGGAAGCTACAACACACAACACTGACAGTGTGGAAGCTACAGCACACAACACCAACAGTGTGGAAGCTACAGTACACAACACCAACAGTGTGGAAGCTACAACACACAACACTGACAGTGTGGAAGCTACAACACACAACACTGACAGTGTGGAAGCTACAACACACAACACCAACAGTGTGGAAGCTACAGTACACAACACCAACAGTGTGGAAGCTACAGTACACAACACCAACAGTGTGGAAGCTACAGTACACAACACTGACAGTGTAGACTGCAATCTCTACTTGATTCACTCGCTGCTAAATGCATGAATGTGGTCTTGTTATCTCTATAACTAAATCCAGAGTTCTCCATCCCCAAGAGAAAACTCATGTCCTTATAACTTTCAAGGTCAACAACCAGAACATTGAAGCGTGTAGGCAGCACAGATACCTTGCAGTTGGTATTAACAGTGACATTGTAAATGATCTACACCGATGGTTAAAAGAAAGACTTAAACCACTGAAAACACTTACTGGAAAGAATAACGGTATCAATATTAAATATGCTAGATTATTCTATATGATTTTTGTTAGATCTCTAGTTGATTATCATGCCTTGCACCTAATTAACTTCCCCGTCTCTGTGTTGAGCAAACTTGAAGTAGTACAGAATGAGGCCACGAGGATAATTCTTGGTGCCCCAAGATGCACAAGAATCATCAACATGAGAGAAGAACTGAAGCTTCCAACCATACTAGAGAGAATAATGCGAGTCAACACTACCTTTTGTCTTAAAGTCATGAGAGACCCTACATCTCCTGCATTGCTCAGAGACAAATTATTTAGTGCTGTTAACACCCTATTGACTGGTGCCAGCATACCGACTCACTCCTTTTAAGTACAATCTACCCGTCACTGATATTCCTCTTTATCTGTACCCCACCATTCAAGTATCATACACACCTGTCACCAAGAAAGATAACGAGAATCTTGCTCTACTCAAAGCTGTCACACTTGCAACAATTGCCTCCATCGAGAGTTTAAGATCTCACGAGCACTGTGTCTACGCCGACGGCTCAGTCCAATCCTCTACTGGACGGACTGCAGCGGCATGTAGGTTTTATAGAAATAATATTTGCACAAAGACTGTCAGTGTCAGGTTAAACAACTGGCTGACCTCCACACAAGCAGAACTAGCAGCATTACACTTAGCAACCAGTACATTAAAAAAATTGGAGGAGGAATAATATTCTGTGATTCAAAGTCTGCTCTTCAAGCAATTGAAAACTTCTGGAAGATCGACAACAAGAACCTCACATCATCATTTATATACGACCTAATCGTTGCACAGCGTAATGGGTTTCGAATCTCCTTTGTATGGATACCATCACACACAAATATAACCCATCATAAGGAGACAGACATTGTAGCCAAATTAGCGTGTAATAAAGATGAAGTTGAATTAGATCTAGGTATTCCCATCTTTGCTGTCAAAACTATATTGTTCCAAACACTCAGGTCTGATAAATTACTGACTCCCAACGACCTGAAAGCACCAGTATAAAAAACTATGATTTGTTCAGATCTGAAACCTATATGTATGGGCAGCACAAAACGTCGACCAGACTGTGCGACACAGTGGTTGCCAGGATCAGGTTGGGTGGCAGGCGGCTACAGGTGACGGATCTCCCAATCCTAAGGACTCCAGGTGTAAACTCTGATAGCAGGAACTGCGGCATGATCTCCCACACTACATCACTGAATACCCAGTTTTCAGACCCGTTGGCATGAGGTACTTTATTCACTTTCGTGTTTGTTCTTGATGATATCCTCATAATGCACCTAGAGTCTGCCAGTGCAGACTACTTATCACATGCCTCTGCATGACTAACCATCCTGTGTGATGGGGATTTTAGCATCACGTAGCTAGCTCTGTGACACACTGTACCTCCCTTCATATAGTCTAGGGCAGCTGCACTAATGCACATGTTCCTAAATGTGTTAATAACAAAAAAGTGTGGCCTGCCCCTCAATCATCATAGAAAACGTGGAGAGTTGCGAGGGTCTGCTATTTTAAGACAAATATACACTGTATACTCGTCATCTAGGTGCACATGTATACCTAGGTGAGTGTACAAAGTGCCGTGCACGGACGGACGGCTGCACGTGAAGGCAAATTTGATAATGGCGGCAGCTGGCAGAGAATGGGAATGGTGGCAGGTCGCCATGATGAGGGGAGGTGCCGCCGTGGACAACTCGCCCCCCCCCCTCCACCACCACCCCACATGCCCCATGTGGCCGGCAAGCACGCCGCCATCTTGCAACACCACGAGGCACTTGTCGGGTGTGGGGGGGGGAGGTGAGGGGAGGTGGGGGGGGGAGGGGGAAGAGGGTGATAGAGGGAAGAGATGGGAGGGGAGAAACTAGTGTCTAATTATTACCAAGAAACCGCCACCGTCCAAGAAGTGGGCAGAGTTCAAGGCTGAACACCCAGCAGACTCTCCCACCTCTCACCCCACCACACATAACACAGTTAAATGAGAACCTTAAACATAATACAGGGAACAAAACACAATCAAATGTGCCCATAGTAGGAAAACAACGTGTAAAGGATTTGGAAATAATGATGTCCGACGACCTAACGTTTAGGGAGCATAACCAAGCAAATATTGCGTCACCCAGAAAAATGATCGGATGGATTACGAGAACTTTGAAATCTAGGGATCCCATCACGATGGTTGTACTCTTTGTCACTTGTACTGTCCCGTCTTGAGTACTGCTCAGTACTCGCTTCCCCCTTCAGAGCAGGAGAGATTACTGATTAGCAATACAGAGAACATATACGGCATACATAGCGGCGATAAAGCACCTTAATTATTGGGATCGTCTCAAAGCTCTCCAAATGTACTCACTAGAAAGGAGAAGAGAGAGATATCAAATAATATACACATGGAAAATACTGGAGGGACAGGTCCCAAAACTACACAGTAAAATAACAACATACTGGATTGAACGATATGGTAGAAAATGCAGAATAGAACCAGTGAAGAGCAGAGGTGCCATAGGCACAATCAGACCTCTGTATAAACATCAGAGGTCCGCGGTTGTTCAACACCCTCCCAGCGAGCATAAGAAATATTGCCGGAACAACTGTGGACATCTTTAGGAGCAAACTACATAGTTTCCTCCGAGGAGTGCCGGACCAACCAAGCTGTGGTGGGTATGTGGGCCTGCGGCCGGGCCGCTCCAAGCAACAGCCTGGTGGACCAAACTCTCACAAGTCAAGCCTGGCCTCGGGCCGGGCTTGGGGAGTAGAAGAACTCCCAGAACCCCATCAACCAGGTACAGACACACACATCAAGGCTGGACACCCAGCAGGTTGTCCCACCTCTCACCCCACCACACACACAAATGCCACAATATCATTAATATTCGCCAACAACAACACACAAGGTATCCAAACACACAATACAAACACAGTCCACCGTGTAACTGGCTTCTTCAATAAGGCAAATGTTCGCCGCTGTAATTGAAACTCACTAAGGCCCAGAATGACTACCCAGGTATCCATACTTTACAATCTTTTCAGATGTGACAAGAAACACAGGCAACAGGGGGGTGGGGGGCGGTCAGTCAGGTTGATACCTGGTTGACCGGGTTCTGGGAGTTCTACTCCCCAAGCCCCGCCCGAGGCCAGGCTTGACTTGTGAGTTTGGTCCACCAGGCTGTTGCTTGGAGCGGTCTGCAGGCCCACATACCCACCACAGCCCGGTTGGTCCGGCACTCCTTGGGAGAAACAATTTAGTTTCCTCTTGAAGATGTCCACGGTTGTTCCGGCAATAAATTTGCCGGAATTCAGATTGCACATGAAAGACACACTCATCTGCTCAGAGCCGCCAAACACCACAAGCGATATGGTGGAAGTGCTGATAATCAAAATAGAGTGCTTTTCACCCAATCTCCCTCACTAGTTGTCTGTGTGTCTTGAGAGGATGGTTCTAAACCGTCGCCTTTACAGAATTAGTAACTTGTTGTCTCCCCAGATATATGGCTTCACACAGGGCAAGTGTGTACGTCACTGTATTACCGCCTTCCTCACTCTACATACTCATAGATCATTTACCACTTTCCCACATGTTAAGTCAGCCTTTGACATTGCTAACTCACACGTCATTCTGAGCCAACTTGCTAAAATGAATGTTAGAAGATGGCTACTACAGTGGATAAGAGGCTATCTATCCAACAGGAAGTCATCTGTACTGTTCCACGGGCATAGGAGTGTAACCAGAGATTGGACAATACACAATACACAATAGACCTGTGCAGCCAATCTCAAATCCAACAGGAGCAGAATTCAGCAAATTCAATTTTATTAACAAACTGATTAACTGGGAATATATACACCAAGACCAAGGTGAGTCCACTACGGGCTCACCGTAGCCCGTGCTACTTGCAACTTTTCATTCCTAGTTGCTGACTCTTAAAGAACAACGACGACGAGGAAGGCTAAATAGGGAAATAGAAATGATCGAACTGAGAGACTCGTACAAATTCCTAGAGAGGCAAAGAGAGCAAAAGGCCATAAGTGAAACAGAGAAGAACCCGAAATTCTTTTTCTTGTATACAAAAAGAACAAAAAATACGACATCCAGCATTGGGTCCTTGCGCAAGGGTGATGGAACTTTCACAGATGACAACAAAGAAATGAGTGAAACACTGAGGCTTCAGTACGATTGTGTTGTCAGTGAACCCCGCACCACATTGACGATCAATGATCCACATGAATTCTTCATGAATATGACACCAACATGGAACCACATACCAGATGTCACCCTAACCCCACGGGACTTTGAGTAGCCATAGACAGCTTCTGGGATTTTGTCATAGTGGTTGAGTAACTGATAGACAGGATTCTTCCTGCTCTAAATCCATGTTGTCCTGGGTTATGAAGTCCATTATTTTCCACAAAACTGGAATTTTGATTCCTAATCACTCAAAGACTTGTATTGTGTGTGATGTTAGTGCAACTGGTCTAGAATTTTTTGCCAGATCTTTACTACCTCCCGTGTACAGAGGAGCTGTATCTGGCGATTTAAGTGTTGTTGGTATCTCCCTTGTATCCAGGCTGTCTCCATATTACGCTGAACGCTCGCGCTACTGGTACCTGCTTGATGGGGTTCTGGGAGTTCTTCTACTCCCCGAGCCCGGCCCGCGGCCAGGCTTGACTTGTGTGTTTGGTCCACCAGGCTTGCAGGCCGCTCCAAGCGGCCTGCAAGCCCACAGCCCGGTTAGTCCGGCACTCATTTAAGAAATATATCTAGTTTTCTCTTAAAGATGTCCACGGTTGTTCCGGCAATATTTCTTATACTCGCTGGGAGGACGTTGAACAACCGCGGACCTCTGATGTTTATGCAGTGTTCTCTGATTGTGCCTATGGCACCCCTGTTCTTCACTGGTTCTATTCTGTATTTTCTACCATATCGTTCACTCCAGTATGTTGTTATTTTACTGTGTAGTTTTGGGACCTGGCCCTCCAGTATTTTCCAGGTGTATATTATTTGATATCTCTCTCTTCTCCTTTCTAGTGAGTACATTTGGAGAGCTTTGAGACGATCCCAATAATTTAGGTGCTTTATCGCCGCTATGCATGCCGTATATGTTCTCTGTATTGCTCTATTTCAGTAATCTCTCCTGCTCTGAAGGGGAAATGAGTACTGAGCAGTACTCAAGACGGGACAGTACAAGTGATTAGTATAGTACAACCATTGTGATGGGATCCCTAGATTTTAAAGTTCTCGTAATCCATCCGATCATTTTTCTGGCTGTCGCAATATTTGTTTGGTTATGCTCACTAAACGTTAGGTCGTCAGACATCATTATTCCCAAATCCTCTACACATTGCTTTCCTACTATGAGCCCATTTGATTGTGTTTTGTACCCTGTATTATGTTTAAGGTTCTCATTTTTACCGTACCTGAGTACCTGGAATTTATCACTATATCACTTGGTCTATATATATACACAGACTAGAGACAACTTCAGCACCCACATACACCACTTTACCAAAAAGTCTCAAAAACGGTCGATATACTTTCTAAAATCAGATATTATGTTATGGAGAAGGGGCCTCGTAGCCTGGTGGATAGCGCGCAGGACTCGTAATTCTGTGGCGCGGGTTCGATTCCCGCACGAGGCAGAAACAAATGGGCAAAGTTTCTTTCACCCTGAATGCCCCTGTTACCTAGCAGTAAATAGGTACCTGGGAGTTAGTCAGCTGTCACGGGCTGCTTCCTGGGGGTGGAGGCCTGGTCGAGGACCGGGCCGCGGGGACACTAAAGCCCCGAAATCATCTCAAGATAACCTCCCCCACTCTCCTCTCCTCTCACTATACTACATACTAACCTATCACTATGTTACATACGGTATCTGTGCATGGGGTTCAACCACTTAAAACTACCTCAAGCCCATCATCACCCAGCAAAAATATGCTATCAGAACAATAACAAACTCTGTTCTCACACATCACAAAGCCCCACTGTTTAAATCCCGGAGCTTATCTAGAGTGGGTATTAGGAGTTCTACTCCCCGAGTCCGGCCTGAGGGGAGGCTTGACTCGTGATAACTTGGTCCAACAGGCTGTTGTTTGGAACGGCCCGTAGGCCCACATATCCACTACAGCCTGGGTGGTCCGACACTTGTTGCAAGGACTTGTCTAATGAGAGCTTTGAGACAGTCCTAATAATTTAGTTGTTTTATCGTTTCAATGCGAGCCTTATATGTTCTCTATATTCCCTCTAACTCGGAGATCTCTCCCGCTCTGAAAGGGAAAGCGAGTTCCGAGCAATACTCAAGACGGGAGTATCCCTAAATCCCTAAACATGCTACCTTACCTACCTTGAGGTTACCTTGAGGTGCTTCCGGGGGCTTAGCGTCGCCGCGGCCCGGTCGTCGACCAGGCCTCCAGGTTGCTGGACTGGTCAACCAGGCTGTTGGACGTGGCTGCTCGCAGCTTGACGTACGAATCACAGCCTGGTTGATCAGGTATCCTTTGGAGGTGTTTATTCAGTTCAGTGGAAGCGTGTTGAACAGTCTCAGGCCTCTGATGTTAATAGAGTTCTCTCAGAGTACCTGTTGCACCTCTGCTCTTCAACGGGGGTATTCTGCACATCCTGCCATGCCTCCTGGTCTCATGTGATGTTATTTCTGTGTGCAGGTTTGGGACCAGCCCCTCCACTATTTTCCACGTGGAAATTATTATGTATCTCTCCCGCCTGCGCTAAAGGGAATACAGATTTACGTTCATTAGTCGGTCCCAATAGTTTAGATGTTTTACTGAGTGGATTCTGACAGTAAAGGATCTCTGCACGCTCTCCAGTTCAGCAATTTCTCCAGCTTTGAAAGGGACTGTCATTGTGCAGCAGTACTCCACTCTAGAGAGCACAAGCGTTTTGAAAAGTATCATCATCGGTATAACATCTCTAGTGTGAAAGGTTCTTGTTATCCAACCTGTCATTTTTCTTGCAGTTGTGACGGCTACTTTATTGTGTTCTTTAAAGGTATGCTAAACAAACTCACTCCACACATTCTCTTGTGATGTCTGCATGTACAGAACCTTGTTCCTAAATGCAACTCCTGATCTGAAACTCTTCCTTTTACAGATGTTATAGAACACATAATCACACCAGAACAAATCCACAAGGGCCGTGATGAGGATTCGAATGAATGTCCGGGAGCATCCCAGACACTGCCTTAATCGACTGAGCTACGACAGGGTAAAAAGAGATGAAACCAAAGTTCTACTGAGCTTACTGGATCCTGCAGCCTCTGCGAGACACAAACCAGGGTTTTACACAACTCCCCCCATGCACTGGAGGGGATAGGCCGTTCTCCCTCTTAGCCCTTACTTCATTACACACAGAAATAACAATAGCGTGTAATGAAGTAAGGGCGAAGAGGGAGAACGGCCTATTGACATAGCTCGAGTGCATGGGGGGAGTTGTGTAAATCCCTGGTTTGTGTCTCGGAGAGGCTGCAGGATTCAGTAAGTTCAGTAGAACTTCAGTTTCAACTCTTTTAACCATGTCGTAGCTCAGTCGATTAAGGCAGCGTCTGGGATGCTCCCGGACGCAGGTTCGAATCCTCGTCACGGCTCTTGTGGATTTGTTCATTTGATGCATCACGCTATTGTGATTTCTGTGTATACTACACCAGAAATAAATACATCTTTGATATCCTCAGTCAAAGTAAATCTGTGCAAACATCTATACAAATAAAGGGACCTAGTGCATGGAATTCACTCCGCAACGAATTAAAAAACTGTCCAACCTATGGTCCATGCAAAAGTAAAACCAAAAAGTAGCTAGTTTCATCCTCATAAGTTCCCTAGCTAATGCCTTAAACTTGCACTGTATACTGTGCTACCCACAACTCCCCCAATATAGGTGCCTAAGCCACGCAATTTCACCAGTGTAATCACTGCTATCAACGTATATCACACTTATTAGTTGAATGTAAATTTTACTACAATGTACATATTATTTTTCTTTAAATTTTCTTATAATGTACCTATTAATATAATTCAAATTTTTATACAAATTACCCACTTTAAATTATCTGTTAGTTTAAGGACCTGGCCGAAGCGCTATGCATGTTAGTGGCTTCGTAAGAACGTAAAAACATCAATGCTATGTCCTCTCATAAACCCAATGTACCTTCTTGTATAAATATATAAAATAAATGATGAGACTGTTCAAGACACTAGTGCATGCTCTCTAGCGTGGAATATTGTTGTACATATTCAGCCCCATTCAGGGCCTGGAGCATACCTGGAGAGGCTTTACTGCCAGAGCCGGCCTGGGGCCAGGCTCCTCCTGGCTCGACCGGAGTTATGGGTGATCTGGAGAATATGAAAAGATCTTCCACTGCCTCTCAATAAAACATCTCAATTATTGGGACCGCTTAAAAGTTTTCAAACCGGTATTCCCTAGAGACTTTTCAATTCTCCGTCTGAACATAAGGGGCATAACTGGTCGACCTCTCACGGTGGTCAAGAGAGAAGGTCAAACACCTTCAACGAATTCCTGGTCAACCAGGCTGTGACTGATGCGTCCAGTCGGGAGCAGCCACGACGATGAGACCCTTGTTGATGAGACCACCAACTAGGAAGCCTGGTCAGAGACAGGGCCGCGGGAACGTTGATACACGGTATCATCGCAAGGTAACTCAAAGGAGTGTGTGTGTGTATTTTCAGTATTGATGCCTGCAGGAGCGAGCTGCTGGTTGGTGTCCGCCGCCCTTCTAGCCGTCGGGTGTGTGTGTGTAATATATCTACACACGTGTCTCTCACACATGCCCAGGATGTAGTCGTGACACATGAATAACTCCCACAGACCTGTTCGCTCATACGTCAACAATGGCGTCCACCGCATCCCAAACGCTCTTCTTGTGAATTAAAAATAAGTTTATTGATGTATAAACACACACACACACACACACACACACACACACACACACACACACACACACACACACACACACAAAGGGTTGAGGCAGCTGAAGCTATTCTCACCCCGTTCAGCACAACGTGTTCATATACATCACAAACACTCAACATATTACTGAACATTGTGAGTGCTGAACCCATTTCTTGTGTTGCGAGGTGCGCGTCCGTCACCCTCGTGTGACTACTGGGGCGGCGGCCGCTGACCCCACCTCACGTATTTGTCTATAACTTGCACCACCAATCTGCGACTCGCCAAGTGTGCTAGTTGGCTCGCCCAACTGTCCACGTGGTGATCATGCTCCAGCTCCACGGCCCCGCCTCTCAACCTTTACCCGCCCACTCACAGTACTCTACAACCCCACGTTTTCTACTATTTACATTTGAATTCATGCATGAAATTAAGTCTCCGATTCCCTCTCCTGGAGTGTTCCACCACCCTGAACACCTTCACCAGCCTCTCCTGGAGTGTTCCACCACCCTGAACACCTTCACCAGCCTCTCCTGGAGTGTTCCACCACCCTGAACACCTTCACCAGCCCCTCCTGGAGTGTTCCACCACCCTGAACACCTTCACCAGCCTCTCCTGGAGTGTTCCACCACCCTGAACACCTTCACCAGCCTCTCCTGGAGTGTTCCACCACCCTGAACACCTTCACCAGCCCCTCCTGGAGTGTTCCACCACCCTGAACACCTTCACCAGCCTCTCCTGGAGTGTTCCACCACCCTGAACACCTACACCAGCCTCTCCTGGAGTGTTCCACCACCCTGAACACCTTCACCAGCCCCTCCTGGAGTGTTCCACCACCCTGAACACCTTCACCAGCCTCTCCTGGAGTGTTCCACCACCCTGAACACCTTCACCAGCCCCTCCTGGAGTGTTCCACCACCCTGAACACCTTCACCAGCCTCTCCTGGAGTGTTCCACCACCCTGAACACCTTCACCTGCCTCCCCTGGAGTGTTCCACCACCCTGAACACCTTCACCAGCCTCTCCTGGAGTGTTCCACCACCCTGAACACCTTCACCAGCCTCTCCTGGAGTGTTCCACCACCCTGAACCCCTTCACCAGCCTCTCCTGGAGTGTTCCACCACCCTGAACACCTTCACCAGCCTCCCCTGGAGTGTTCCACCACCCTGAACACCTTCACCAGCCTCTCCTGCAGTGTTCCACCACCCTGAACACCTTCACCAGCCTCTCCTGGAGTGTTCCACCACCCTGAACCCCTTCACCAGCCTCTCCTGGAGTGTTCCACCACCCTGAACACCTTCACCAGCCTCCCCTGGAGTGTTCCACCACCCTGAACACCTTCACCAGCCTCTCCTGCAGTGTTCCACCACCCTGAACACCTTCACCAGCCTCTCCTGGAGTGTTCCACCACCCTGAACCCCTTCACCAGCCTCTCCTGGAGTGTTCCACCACCCTGAACCCCTTCACCAGCCTCTCCTGGAGTGTTCCACCACCCTGAACACCTTCACCAGCCTCCCCTGGAGTGTTCCACCACCCTGAACACCTTCACCAGCCTCTCCTGCAGTGTTCCACCACCCTGAACACCTTCACCAGCCTCTCCTGGAGTGTTCCACCACCCTGAACCCCTTCACCAGCCTCTCCTGGAGTGTTCCACCACCCTGAACACCTTCACCAGCCTCCCCTGGAGTGTTCCACCACCCTGAACACCTTCACCAGCCTCTCCTGGAGTGTTCCACCACCCTGAACACCTTCACCAGCCTCCCCTGGAGTGTTCCACCACCCTGAACACCTTCACCAGCCTCCCCTGGAGTGTTCCACCACCCTGAACACCTTCACCAGCCTCCCCTGGAGTGTTCCACCACCCTGAACACCTTCACCAGCCTCTCCTGGAGTGTTCCACCACCCTGAACACCTTCACCAGCCTCTCCTGCAGTGTTCCACCACCCTGAACACCTTCACCAGCCTCCCCTGGAGTGTTCCACCACCCTGAACACCTTCACCAGCCTCTCCTGGAGTGTTCCATCACCCTGAACACCTTCACCAGCCTCTCCTGGAGTGTTCCACCACCCTGAACACCTTCACCAGCCTCTCCTGGAGTGTTCCACCACCCTGAACACCTTCACCAGCCTCCCCTGGAGTGTTCCACCACCCTGAACACCTTCACCAGCCTCCCCTGGAGTGTTCCACCACCCTGAACACCTTCACCAGCCTCTCCTGGAGTGTTCCACCACCCTGAACACCTTCACCAGCCTCTCCTGCAGTGTTCCACCACCCTGAACACCTTCACCAGCCTCCCCTGGAGTGTTCCACCACCCTGAACACCTTCACCAGCCTCTCCTGGAGTGTTCCACCACCCTGAACACCTTCACCAGCCTCTCCTGGAGTGTTCCACCACCCTGAACACCTTCACCAGCCTCTCCTGGAGTGTTCCACCACCCTGAACACCATTACCTGCCTCTCCTGGAGTGTTCCACCACCCTGAACACCTTCACCAGCCTCTCCTGGAGTGTTCCACCACCCTGAACACCTTCACCAGCCTCTCCTGGAGTGTTCCACCACCCTGAACACCATTACCTGCCTCTCCTGGAGTGTTCCACCACCCTGAACACCTTCACCAGCCCCTCCTGGAGTGTTCCACCACCCTGAACACCATCACCTGCCTCTCCTGGAGTGTTCCACCACCCTGAACACCTTCACCAGCCCCTCCTGGAGTGTTCCACCACCCTGAACACCTTCACCAGCCCCTCCTGGAGTGTTCCACCACCCTGAACACCTTCACCAGCCTCTCCTGGAGTGTTCCACCACCCTGAACACCATTACCTGCCTCTCCTGGAGTGTTCCACCACCCTGAACACCTTCACCAGCCCCTCCTGGAGTGTTCCACCACCCTGAACACCTTCACCAGCCTCTCCTGGAGTGTTCCACCACCCTGAACACCATCACCAGCCTCTCCTGGAGTGTTCCACCACCCTGAACACATTCACCAGCCCCTCCTGGAGTGTTCCACCACCCTGAACACCTTCACCAGCCTCTCCTGGAGTGTTCCACCACCCTGAACACCATCACCTGCCTCTCCTGGAGTGTTCCACCACCCTGAACCCCTTCACCAGCCCCTCCTGGAGTGTTCCACCACCCTGAACACCTTCACCAGCCTCTCTGGAACGTTCCACTACCCTGAACACCTTCACCTGCCTCTCCTGGAGTGTTCCACCACCCTGAACACCTTCACCAGCCCCTCCTGGAGTGTTCCACCACCCTGAACACCTTCACCAGCCTCTCTGGAACGTTCCACTACCCTGAACACCTTCACCTGCCCCTCCTGGAGTGTTCCACCACCCTGAACACCTTCACCAGCCCCTCCTGGAGTGTTCCACCACCCTGAACACCATCACCTGCCTCTCCTGGAGTGTTCCACCACCCTGAACCCCTTCACCTGCCTCTCCTGGAGTGTTCCACCACCCTGAACACCTTCACCTGCCTCTCCTGGAGTGTTCCACCACCCTGAACACCTTCACCAGCCTCTCTGGAGTGTTCCACCACCCTGAACACCATCACCTGCCTCTCCTGGAGTGCTCCACCACCCTGAACCCCTTCACCAGCCCCTCCTGGAGTGTTCCACCACCCTGAACACCTTCACCAGCCTCTCTGGAGCGTTCCACCACCCTGAACACCTTCACCTGCCTCTCCTGGAGTGTTCCACCACCCTGAACACCTTCACCTGCCCCTCCTGGAGTGTTCCACCACCCTGAACACCTTCACCTGCCCCTCCTGGAGTGTTCCACCACCCTGAACACCTTCACCAGCCTCTCTGGAGCGTTCCACCACCCTGAACACCTTCACCTGCCTCTCCTGGAGTGTTCCACCACCCTGAACACCTTCACCTGCCCCTCCTGGAGTGTTCCACCACCCTGAACACCATCACCTGCCCCTCCTGGAATGTTCCACCACCCTGAACACCTTCACCTGCCTCTCCTGGAGTGTTCCACCACCCTGAACACCATCACCTGCCTCTCCTGGAGTGTTCCACCACCCTGAACACCATCACCTGCCCCTCCTGGAGTGTTCCACCACCCTGAACACTCTTCACCTGCCCCTCCTGGAGTGTTCCACCACCCTGAACACCATCACCTGCCTCTCCTGGAGTGTTCCACCACCCTGAACACCTTCACCAGCCTCTCCTGGAGTGTTCCACCACCCTGAACACCATCACCTGCCCCTCCTGGAGTGTTCCACCACCCTGAACACCTTCACCAGCCTCTCTGGAGCGATCCACCACCCTGAACACCTTCACCTGCCTCTCCTGGAGTGTTCCACCACCCTGAACACCTTCACCTGCCCCTCCTGGAGTGTTCCACCACCCTGAACACCATCACCTGCCCCTCCTGGAATGTTCCACCACCCTGAACACCATCACCTGCCCCTCCTGGAATGTTCCACCACCCTGAACACCTTCACCTGCCTCTCCTGGAGTGTTCCACCACCCTGAACACCTTCACCTGCCTCTCCTGGAGTGTTCCACCACCCTGAACACCATCACCTGCCCCTCCTGGAGTGTTCCACCACCCTGAACACCTTCACCTGCCCCTCCTGGAGTGTTCCACCACCCTGAACACCATCACCTGCCTCTCCTGGAGTGTTCCACCACCCTGAACACCTTCACCAGCCTCTCCTGGAGTGTTCCACCACCCTGAACACCATCACCTGCCCCTCCTGGAGTGTTCCACCACCCTGAACACCTTCACCAGCCTCTCCTGGAGTGTTCCACCACCCTGAACACCATCACCTGCCTCTCCTGGAGTGTTCCACCACCCTGAACACCTTCACCAGCCTCTCCTGGAGTGTTCCACCACCCTGAACACCATCACCTGCCTCTCCTGGAGTGTTCCACCACCCTGAACACCATCACCTGCCCCTCCTGGAGTGTTCCACCACCCTGAACACCATCACCTGCCCCTCCTGGAGTGTTCCACCACCCTGAACACCATCACCTGCCTCTCCTGGATTCTAGTGATGGTGATCCAGCCTCTCCACCACAACTAACCACCCCCACAACCACCCCCACAACCACCAACCACCCCCACAACCACCACCACAGGTACAACGGACCACCTCACCATTACAACCACCACAACCACCCCCACAACCACCACCACCGGTACACACATGGACCACCTCACCATTACAACCACCACCACAACCACCACCACCAACGGTACACACACGGACCACCTCACCACCACAACCACCACCACCCCACCATTACAACCACCCCCACAACCACCACCACCCCCACAACCACCACCACCCCCACAACCACCACCACCCCCACAACCACCACCGGTACACACACGGACCACCTCACAACCACCACAACCACCCCCACAACCACCACCACCACCCCCACAACCACCACCACCACCCCCACAACCACCACAACCACCCCCACAACCACCACCGGTACACACACGGACCACCTCACAACCACCACCACCACCCCCACAACCACCACCACCACCACCACCCCCACAACCACCACAACCACCCCCACAACCACCCCCACAACCACCACCGGTACACACACGGACCACCTGACCACCACCACCCCCACAACCACCACCACCACCACCCCCACAACCACCACCCCCACAACCACCACCACCACCACAACCACCACCCCCACAACCACCACCACCACCACCCCCACAACCACCACCACCACCACCCCCACAACCACCCCCACCACCACCACCACAACCACCACCACAACCACCACCACCGGTACACACACGGACCACCTCACCATTACAGATATTCTTCAATCGATAAATTGAGTGACATTGGGGGCCTGGCGCCGGGACCACTTCCGCCAAATGAATCGATAACTGGACACTGTCTTCAACCCCAGCTGCAGCTGCACGGCTCCCGTGCCCACCCCTGCTGCAGCTGCTGCACGGCTCCCGTGCCCACCCCTGCTGCAGCTGCTGCACGGCTCCCGTGCTCACCCCAGCTGCAGCTGCACGGCTCCCGTGCCCACCCCTGCTGCAGCTGCTGCACGGCTCCCGTGCCCACCCCTGCTGCAGCTGCTGCACGGCTCCCGTGCCCACCCCTGCTGCAGCTGCTGCACGGCTCCCGTGCCCACCCCTGCTGCAGCTGCTGCACGGCTCCCGTGCCCACCCCTGCTGCAGCTGCTGCACGGCTCCCGTGCCCACCCCTGCTGCAGCTGCTGCACGGCTCCCGTGCCCACCCCTGCTGCAGCTGCTGCACGGCTCCCGTGCCCACCCCTGCTGCAGCTGCTGCACGGCTCCCGTGCCCACCCCTGCTGCAGCTGCTGCACGGCTCCCGTGCCCACCCCTGCTGCAGCTGCTGCACGGCTCCCGTGCCCACCCCTGCTGCAGCTGCTGCACGGCTCCCGTGCCCACCCCTGCTGCAGCTGCTGCACGGCTCCCGTGCCCACCCCTGCTGCAGCTGCTGCACGGCTCCCGTGCCCACCCCTGCTGCAGCTGCTGCACGGCTCCCGTGCCCACCCCTGCTGCAGCTGCTGCACGGCTCCCGTGCCCACCCCTGCTGCAGCTGCTGCACGGCTCCCGTGCCCACCCCTGCTGCACGGCTCCCGTGCCCACCCCTGCTGCACGGCTCCCGTGCCCACCCCTGCTGCAGCTGCTGCACGGCTCCCGTGCCCACCCCTGCTGCTGCACGGCTCCCGTGCCCACCCCTGCTGCAGCACGGCTCCCGTGCCCACCCCTGCTGCAGCTGCTGCACGGCTCCCGTGCCCACCCCTGCTGCTGCACGGCTCCCGTGCCCACCCCTGCTGCAGCTGCTGCACGGCTCCCGTGCCCACCCCTGCTGCAGCACGGCTCCCGTGCCCACCCCTGCTGCAGCTGCTGCACGGCTCCCGTGCCCACCCCTGCTGCTGCACGGCTCCCGTGCCCACCCCTACTGCTGCACGGCTCCCGTGCCCACCCCTGCTGCTGCACGGCTCCCGTGCCCACCCCTGCTGCTGCTGCTGCTGCACGGCTCCCGTGCCCACCCCTGCTGCAGCTGCTGCACGGCTCCCGTGTCCACCCCTGCTGCAGCTGCACGGCTCCCGTGCCCACCCCTGCTGCAGCTGCTGCACGGCTCCCGTGCCCACCCCTGCTGCAGCTGCACGGCTCCCGTGCCCACCCCTGCTGCAGCTGCACGGCTCCCGTGCCCACCCCTGCTGCAGCTGCTGCACGGCTCCCGTGCCCACCCCTGCTGCAGCTGCTGCACGGCTCCCGTGCCCACCCCTGCTGCTGTACGGCTCCCGTGCCCACCCCTGCTGCAGCTGCTGCACGGCTCCCGTGCCCACCCCTGCTGCAGCTGCACGGCTCCCGTGCCCACCCCTGCTGCAGCTGCACGGCTCCCGTGCCCACCCCTGCTGCTGCTGCACGGCTCCCGTGCCCACCCCTGCTACAGCTGCTGCACGGCTCCCGTGCCCACCCCTGCTACAGCTGCACGGCTCCCGTGCCCACCCCTGCTACAGCTGCACGGCTCCCGTGCCCACCCCTGCTACAGCTGCACGGCTCCCGTGCACACATCTCCTGAGCCCTCAGAATGAACTGGACGATCTGGAAAGCACGGAAAGCCCTGGGGCCAGATTCACGAAGCAGTTACGCAACCACTTACGAACCTGTACATCTTTTCTCAATCTTTGGCGGGGTTGTTTACAATTATTAAACAGTTAATGAGCTGCGAAGCACCAGGAGGCTGTGTATACCAACACCAGCAGTTGGTTGGGAAGTTTTTATGCTTGTAAACTGCTTAATAAATGTAACCCAACACGTCAAAGATTGAGGAAAGATGCACACTTAAGTACTTGCGTAACTGCTTTGTGAACCTGGCTCAACCATGGACAGAAAGATCTGGCAAGGCGGGAGAGATACATAATAATTTACACGCGGAAAATAGTAGAGGGGCTGGTCCCAAACCTGCACACAGAAATAACATCACATGAGACCAGAAGACATGGCAGGATGTGCAGAATACCCCCGTTGACCTGCACACAGAAATAACATCACATGAGACCAGAAGACATGGCAGGATGTGCAGAATACCCCCGTTGAAGAGCAGAGGTGCAACAGGTACTCTGAGAGAGAACTATCAACATCAGAGGCACCAACACCATCAACACTTCTCATACATCATGTATCACCACTTTTGTTTGTTACACTACACCGACCCTCTACTTCACTGGCATCCTCACCCATATACGATGGTTGTGGCACCACAGATCCTCAGCCATATATGATGGCTGTGGCACCACAGATCCTCACCCATATATGATGGCTGTGGCACCACAGATCCTCAGCCATATATGATGGCTGTGGCACCACAAATCCTCACCCATATATGATGGCTGTGGCACCACAGATCCTCAGCCATATATGATGGCTGTGGCACCACAGATCCTCACCCATATATGATGGCTGTGGCACCACAGATCCTGAGCCATATATGATGGTTGTGGCACCACAGATCCTCAGCCATATATGATGGCTGTGGCACCACAGATCCTGAGCCATATATGATGGTTGTGGCACCACAGATCCTCAGCCATATATGATGGCTGTGGCACCACAGATCCTCAGCCATATATGATGGCTGTGGCACCACAGATCCTCAGCCATGTATGATGGCTGTGGCACCACAGATCCTCAGCCATATATGATGGCTGTGGCACCACAGATCCTCAGCCATATATGATGGCTGTGGCACCACAGATCCTCAGCCATATATGATGGCTGTGGCACCACAGATCCTGAGCCATATATGATGGCTGTGGCACCACAGATCCTCAGCCATATATGATGGCTGTGGCACCACAGATCCTCAGCCATATATGATGGCTGTGGCACCACAGATCCTCAGCCATATATGATGGTTGTGGCACCACAGATCCTGAGCCATATACCATATATGATGGCTGTGGCACCACAGATCCACAGCCATATAGGATGGCTGTGGCACCACAGATCCTCAGCCATATATGATGGCTGTGGCACCACAGATCCTGGGCCATATACCATATATGATGGCTGTGGCACCACAGATCCTGGGCCATATACCATATATGATGGTTGTGGCACCACAGATCCTGGGCCATATACCATATATGATGGCTGTGGCACCACAGATCCTGGGCCATATACCATATATGATGGTTGTGGCACCACAGATCCTGGGCCATATACCATATATGATGGCTGTGGCACCACAGATCCTGGGCCATATACCATATATGATGGTTGTGGCACCACAGATCCTGAGCCATATACCATATATGATGGTTGTGGCACCCCAGATCCTGAGCCATATACCATATATGATGGTTGTGGCACCACAGATCCTGAGCCATATACCATATATGATGGTGGTGGCACCACAGATCCTGAGCCATATACCATATATGATGGTTGTGGCACCACAGATCCTGGGCCATATACCATATATGATGGTTGTGGCACCACAGATCCTGGGCCATATACCATATATGATGGCTGTGGCACCACAGATCCTGGGCCATATACCATATATGATGGTTGTGGCACCATAGATCCTGGGCCATATACCATATATGGCTGTGGCACCACAGATCCTGGGCCATATACCATATATGATGGTTGTGGCACCCCAGATCCTGAGCCATATACCATATATGATGGTTGTGGCACCCCAGATCCTGAGCCATATACCATATATGATGGTTGTGGCACCACAGATCCTGAGCCATATACCATATATGATGGTTGTGGCACCACAGATCCTGAGCCATATACCATATATGATGGTTGTGGCACCCCAGATCCTGAGCCATATACCATATATGATGGTTGTGGCACCACAGATCCTCAGCCATATATGATGGCTGTGGCACCACAGATCCTGAGCCATATACGATGGTTGTGGCACCACAGATCCTGGGCCATATACCATATATGATGGTTGTGGCACCCCAGATCCTCAGCCATATATGATGGCTGTGGCACCACAGATCCTGAGCCATATATGATGGTTGTGGCACCACAGATCCTGAGCCATATACCATATATGATGGTTGTGGCACCCAAGATCCTGAGCCATATACCATATATGATGGTTGTGGCACCACAGATCCTGAGCCATATACCATATATGATGGTTGTGGCACCACAGATCCTGAACCATATACCATATATGATGGTTGTGGCACCCCAGATCCTGAGCCATATACCATATATGATGGTTGTGGCACCACAGATCCTGAGCCATATACCATATATGATGGTTGTGGCACCACAGATCCTGGGCCATATACCATATATGATGGTTGTGGCACCACAGATCCTGGGCCATATACCATATATGATGGCTGTGGCACCACAGATCCTGGGCCATATACCATATATGATGGTTGTGGCACCACAGATCCTGGGCCATATACCATATATGATGGCTGTGGCACCAGAGACGACACCAGGCTGACACAGTAGGTGGACACCCCAGATGACCTCTGACACCTGACCCATGGTGGAGACTATGGTGAAGCTTCTCGCTGCTCGCGTGTCCTCACCTCTTAAGTGTCTTAACTTCAACTGATAAATACACGAGTGTTTGTTTTTTCTTTATTTGCTTGATAATTATATTTTATGTTAATTAATGAGGACAAACACTGTGTTACAAGGGTCAGCCTCACAAACACTGTGTTACAAGGGTCAGCCTCACAAACACTGTGTTACAAGGGTCAGCCTCACAAACACTGTGTTACAAGGGTCAGCCTCACAAACACTGTGTTACAAGGGTCAGCCTCACAAACACAGTGTTACAAGGGTCAGCCTCACAAACACAGTGTTACAAGGGTCAGCCTCACAAACACAGTGTTACAAGGGTCAGCCTCACAAACACAGTGTTACAAGGGTCAGCCTCACAAACACAGTGTTACAAGGGTCAGCCTCACAAACACTGTTACAAGGGTCAGCCTCACAAACACAGTGTTACAAGGGTCAGCCTCACAAACACAGTGTTACAAGGGTCAGCCTCACAAACACAGTGTTACAAGGGTCAGCCTCACAAACACAGTGTTACAAGGGTCAGCCTCACAAACACTGTGTTACAAGGGTCAGCCTCACAAACACTGTGTTACAAGGGTCAGCCTCACAAACACAGTGTTACAAGGGTCAGCCTCACAAACACAGTGTTACAAGGGTCAGCCTCACAAACACAGTGTTACAAGGGTCAGCCTCACAAACACAGTGTTACAAGGGTCAGCCTCACAAACACTGTTACAAGGGTCAGCCTCACAAACACAGTGTTACAAGGGTCAGCCTCACAAACACAGTGTTACAAGGGTCAGCCTCACAAACACAGTGTTACAAGGGTCAGCCTCACAAACACTGTTACAAGGGTCAGCCTCACAAACACAGTGTTACAAGGGTCAGCCTCACAAACACAGTGTTACAAGGGTCAGCCTCACAAACACAGTGTTACAAGGGTCAGCCTCACAAACACTGTGTTACAAGGGTCAGCCTCACAAACACTGTGTTACAAGGGTCAGCCTCACAAACACTGTGTTACAAGGGTCAGCCTCACAAACACTGTGTTACAAGGGTCAGCCTCACAAGGGTCAGCCTCACAAACACTGTGTTAGAAGGGTCAGCCTCACAAACACTGTTACAAGGGTCAGCCTCACAAACACTGTGTTAGAAGGGTCAGCCTCACAAACACTGTTACAAGGGTCAGCCTCACAAACACTGTGTTAGAAGGGTCAGCCTCACAAACACTGTTACAAGGGTCAGCCTCACAAACACTGTGTTACAAGGGTCAGCCTCACAAACACTGTTACAAGGGTCAGCCTCACAAACACTGTGTTACAAGGGTCAGCCTCACAAACACAGTGTTACAAGGGTCAGCCTCACAAACACTGTTACAAGGGTCAGCCTCACAAACACAGTGTTACAAGGGTCAGCCTCACAAACACTGTGTTACAAGGGTCAGCCTCACAAACACAGTGTTACAAGGGTCAGCCTCACAAACACTGTGTTACAAGGGTCAGCCTCACAAACACAGTGTTACAAGGGTCAGCCTCACAAACACTGTGTTACAAGGGTCAGCCTCACAAACACTGTGTTACAAGGGTCAGCCTCACAAACACTGTGTTACAAGGGTCAGCCTCACAAACACTGTTACAAGGGTCAGCCTCACAAACACAGTGTTACAAGGGTCAGCCTCACAAACACTGTGTTAGAAGGGTCAGCCTCACAAACACTGTTACAAGGGTCAGCCTCACAAACACTGTGTTACAAGGGTCAGCCTCACAAACACAGTGTTACAAGGGTCAGCCTCACAAACACTGTTACAAGGGTCAGCCTCACAAACACAGTGTTACAAGGGTCAGCCTCACAAGGGTCAGCCTCACAAACACTGTGTTACAAGGGTCAGCCTCACAAACACTGTTACAAGGGTCAGCCTCACAAACACTGTTACAAGGGTCAGCCTCACAAACACAGTGTTACAAGGGTCAGCCTCACAAGGGTCAGCCTCACAAACACTGTGTTACAAGGGTCAGCCTCACAAACACAGTGTTACAAGGGTCAGCCTCACAAACACTGTGTTACAAGGGTCAGCCTCACAAACACTGTGTTACAAGGGTCAGCCTCACAAACACTGTTACAAGGGTCAGCCTCACAAGGGTCAGCCTCACAAACACAGTGTTACAAGGGTCAGCCTCACAAACACAGTGTTACAAGGGTCAGCCTCACAAACACTGTTACAAGGGTCAGCCTCACAAACACAGTGTTACAAGGGTCAGCCTCACAAACACAGTGTTACAAGGGTCAGCCTCACAAACACAGTGTTACAAGGGTCAGCCTCACAAACACTGTTACAAGGGTCAGCCTCACAAACACTGTGTTACAAGGGTCAGCCTCACAAACACTGTGTTACAAGGGTCAGCCTCACAAACACAGTGTTACAAGGGTCAGCCTCACAAACACAGTGTTACAAGGGTCAGCCTCACAAACACAGTGTTACAAGGGTCAGCCTCACAAACACAGTGTTACAAGGGTCAGCCTCACAAACACTGTTACAAGGGTCAGCCTCACAAACACAGTGTTACAAGGGTCAGCCTCACAAACACAGTGTTACAAGGGTCAGCCTCACAAACACAGTGTTACAAGGGTCAGCCTCACAAACACTGTTACAAGGGTCAGCCTCACAAACACAGTGTTACAAGGGTCAGCCTCACAAACACAGTGTTACAAGGGTCAGCCTCACAAACACAGTGTTACAAGGGTCAGCCTCACAAACACTGTGTTACAAGGGTCAGCCTCACAAACACTGTGTTACAAGGGTCAGCCTCACAAACACTGTGTTACAAGGGTCAGCCTCACAAACACTGTGTTACAAGGGTCAGCCTCACAAGGGTCAGCCTCACAAACACTGTGTTAGAAGGGTCAGCCTCACAAACACTGTTACAAGGGTCAGCCTCACAAACACTGTGTTAGAAGGGTCAGCCTCACAAACACTGTTACAAGGGTCAGCCTCACAAACACTGTGTTAGAAGGGTCAGCCTCACAAACACTGTTACAAGGGTCAGCCTCACAAACACTGTGTTACAAGGGTCAGCCTCACAAACACTGTTACAAGGGTCAGCCTCACAAACACTGTGTTACAAGGGTCAGCCTCACAAACACAGTGTTACAAGGGTCAGCCTCACAAACACTGTTACAAGGGTCAGCCTCACAAACACAGTGTTACAAGGGTCAGCCTCACAAACACTGTGTTACAAGGGTCAGCCTCACAAACACAGTGTTACAAGGGTCAGCCTCACAAACACTGTGTTACAAGGGTCAGCCTCACAAACACAGTGTTACAAGGGTCAGCCTCACAAACACTGTGTTACAAGGGTCAGCCTCACAAACACTGTGTTACAAGGGTCAGCCTCACAAACACTGTGTTACAAGGGTCAGCCTCACAAACACTGTTACAAGGGTCAGCCTCACAAACACAGTGTTACAAGGGTCAGCCTCACAAACACTGTGTTAGAAGGGTCAGCCTCACAAACACTGTTACAAGGGTCAGCCTCACAAACACTGTGTTACAAGGGTCAGCCTCACAAACACAGTGTTACAAGGGTCAGCCTCACAAACACTGTTACAAGGGTCAGCCTCACAAACACAGTGTTACAAGGGTCAGCCTCACAAGGGTCAGCCTCACAAACACTGTGTTACAAGGGTCAGCCTCACAAACACTGTTACAAGGGTCAGCCTCACAAACACTGTTACAAGGGTCAGCCTCACAAACACAGTGTTACAAGGGTCAGCCTCACAAGGGTCAGCCTCACAAACACTGTGTTACAAGGGTCAGCCTCACAAACACAGTGTTACAAGGGTCAGCCTCACAAACACTGTGTTACAAGGGTCAGCCTCACAAACACTGTGTTACAAGGGTCAGCCTCACAAACACTGTTACAAGGGTCAGCCTCACAAGGGTCAGCCTCACAAACACAGTGTTACAAGGGTCAGCCTCACAAACACAGTGTTACAAGGGTCAGCCTCACAAACACTGTTACAAGGGTCAGCCTCACAAACACTGTTACAAGGGTCAGCCTCACAAACACTGTTACAAGGGTCAGCCTCACAAGGGTCAGCCTCACAAACAGTGTTACAAGGGTCAGCCTCACAAACACTGTGTTACAAGGGTCAGCCTCACAAACACTGTGTTACAAGGGTCAGCCTCACAAACACTGTGTTACAAGGGTCAGCCTCACAAACACTGTTACAAGGGTCAGCCTCACAAACACAGTGTTACAAGGGTCAGCCTCACAAACACAGTGTTACAAGGGTCAGCCTCACAAACACAGTGTTACAAGGGTCAGCCTCACAAACACAGTGTTACAAGGGTCAGCCTCACAAACACTGAGTGTTACAAGGCTCGGTGCCTGCGGCCGCCCCCACCGGACACAACCAGCTGGCCGGACACAACCAGCTGGCCGGACACAACCAGCTGGCCGGACACAACCAGCAGGCCGGACACAACCAGCTGGCCGGACACAACCAGCTGGCCGGACACAACCAGCTGGCCGGACACAACCAGCTGGCCGGACACAACCAGCTGGCCGGACACAACCAGCTGGCCGGACACAACCAGCAGGCCGGACACAACCAGCTGGCCGGACACAACCAGCTGGCCGGACACAACCAGCTGGCCGGACACAACCAGCTGGCCGGACACAACCAGCAGGCCGGACACAACCAGCAGGCCGGACACAACCAGCTGGCCGGACACAACCAGCTGGCCGGACACAACCAGCAGGCCGGACACAACCAGCTGGCCGGACACAACCACTGCCCACCCCTGTGCCGGGGTCTTGGCAGTGATGCACACTGGCACTTCCTGGGGAGAGGTGGGGAGGGGGGGGGACTTTACCTCTGGCACCCTCAACCCCCAGAATCACTTTTGGCACACCCCCTTAACCCATTCTCTGGCACCCTCCGTCTGCTGGCCTACCCTCCTCTTAACCCCCACCCCTCCCTTTCTCCCTCCCTCGCTCCCTCCTGGCCTACCTACCTGTGCCCCCCCCCCCACACGTGTGGTTACCTTGTGGCAATTCCGAGGAGCAAAGCTCCCGCGCCTCCTGGTTGATCAGGTATCCGTAGGAGATGTTTATCCAGTTCTCTCTTGAACACTGCGAGGGGTTGGCCAGTTATGCCCCTTATGTGTAGTGGAAGCGTGCTGAACAGTCTCGGGCCTCTGATGTTGATAGAGTTCTCTCTCAGAGTACCTGTTGCACCTCTGCTCTTTAACGGGGGTATTCTGCACATCCTGCCATGTCTTCTGGTCTCATGTGATGTTATTTCTGTGTGCAGGTTTGGGACCAGCCCCTCAATTATTTTCCAAGTGTAAATTATTATGTATCTCTCCCGCCTGCGCTCAAGGGAGTACAGATTTAGGCTCTTTAGTCGGTCCCAATAGTTTAGATGTTTTACTGAGTGGATTTTAGCAGTAAAGGATCTCTGCACGCTCTCCAGGTCAGCAATTTCTCCAGCTTTGAAAGGGGCTGTCATTGTGCAGCAGTACTCCACTCTAGAGAGCACAAGCGTTTTGAAAAGTATCATCATCGGTATAGCATCGGAGCCGGTCGGCCGAGCGGACAGCACGCTGGACTTGTGATCCTGTGGTCCTGGGTTCGATCCCAGGCGCCGGCGAGAAACATTGGGCAGAGTTTCTTTCACCCTATGCCCCTGTTACCTAGCAGTAAAATAGGTACCTGGGTGTTAGTCAGCTGTCACGGGCTGCTTCCTGGGGGTGGAGACCTGGTCGAGGACCGGGCCGCGGAGACACTAAAAAGCCCCGAAATCATCTCAAGATAACCTCAAGATCTCAAGAATCTGCAAAGGATGATACAGTGCTATAGGTTGTGTTATTGTCTATGTCCGATATGAGGATGATAAAAAGTACTGGAGCAAGCACAGTACCCTGGGGGACTGAGCTCTCCATGGTTGATGGGCTGGATTTTATTTTGTTGACTATTACACATTGGGTTCTGTTAGTCAGGAAATTGTAGATCCATCTGCCTATTTTCCCGGCAATTCCTTTTGAACGCATTTTATGTGCAATAACACCATGGTCACATTTATCAAAAGCTTTTGCGAAATCTGTGTAAATTACATCAGCGTTTTGTTTGTCTTCCATAGCATCAAATGCCATATCATAGTGGTCCAGCAACTGCGACAGGCAAGAGCGCCCTGTTCTGAAACCATGTTGTCCGGGGTTATGGAGATGCTGTGATTCCATGTATTTTGTGATCTTACTTCTTAGCACTCTCTCAAAAATTTTTATGATGTGCGATGTTAGTGTTATCGGTCTGTAATTTTTTGCCTCTGCCTTATTTCCTCCTTTATGGAGTGGTGCTATCTCTGCTGTTTTTAGTATGTCAGGGATAACGCCAGTATCTAGGCTTTGTCTCCACAGAATGTGAAGGGCCTGCGATAGTCGTTTTTTACAGTTCTTGATGAATATGGAGTTCCAAGAATCCGGGCCTGGTGCAAAGTGCATAGGCATACTGTTTATGGCTTCTTCAAAATCTAATGGGGGATAAAGTTCATAAATGGCCTTCTAATAGAGTAGAATTCAATACTTGGAGCATTTATGGAAACCCGTATGAAAGATCACATGGATAGTGAGATCTATCTGGATTCCAAATTATATTGTATAGAAAGGTTTTACAGTGTGTGTGTATAATACATGAGCGTTTTGCTTGTGTAAGGTCATGTCACAGTGGTCTAACACTGTGTAGTCTCCGTGGTGTAGTGGTAAGACACTCGCCTGGCGTTCCGCGAGCGCTATGTCATGGGTTCGTATCCTGGCCGGGGAGGATTTACTGGGCGCAATTCCTTAACTGTAGCCTCTGTTTAACGCAACAGTAAAATGTGTACTTGGATGAAAAAACGGTTCTTCGCGGCGGGGATCGTATTCCAGGGACCATAGGATTAAGGACTTGCCCGAAACGCTACGCGTACTAGTGGCTGTACAAGAATGTAACAACTCTTGTATATATCTCAAAAAAAAAAAAAAAAAAAAAAAAAAAAAAACAGTTGTGAGAGGCAGGGGCGCCCTGGTCTCAACCCGTCTTGTCCCAGACTGTGTACATGCTGGGATTCCATATGATTTATAATCTTACTTCTTAGCACTCTTTCGAAGATTTTTATGATGTGTGAAGTTAGTTATTGGTGTTGAATGTTTGCATCTGCTGTACTACCTCCTGTGTGAAGTGGCGCACTCTCCGGTGTTAGAAGTGTGTCAGGGAAGACGCGCACTCTCCTGTGTTAGAAGTGTGTCAGGGAAGACGCGCACTCTCCTGTGTTAGAAGTGTGTCAGGGAAGACGCGCACTCTCCTGTGTTAGAAGTGTGTCAGGGAAGACGCGCACTCTCCTGTGTTAGAAGTGTGTCAGGGAAGACGCGCACTCTCCTGTGTTAGAAGTGTGTCAGGGAAGACGCCAGTATCTAGGCTCCGTCACCAAGAGATGTTTTAGGGCCTGTGATAGTGGTTTTTGCTCTTCTTGGTGAACATAGAATTCGACTTGAGGTTGGCCTGGTGTTGGGTGCAGAAGTAATGGACTAAACAAACAATGGTCAGCTCCAACAATGGGAGCTGCCTCAGCCTGGCTTGTGAACACTCCGGGGACACTGCCGCTCGCTACGTCCCAGGTTTCCTTAACGTAACGGGGGCATTACTTCCAAACTTGCCCAAAATATGCAATAAATGACGCTGGTTCGATTTCAAACAAACTTTTTTGACGAGTTGTACATGAAGAGTTTCATGTGGCCCAAGTCTCAGCATCGTAGCATCAATAGGAAGGGAGAAAGAAAATATTGAAGTGGGTGTCAAAAGTATTCCAAAATGGTCAAAAACGATTATCAAACACAAGTGTCAACTCATATCTATGACTCTCAGCTATCACAATACCATATATTAAAAAAAATATTATAATTAGCTTTATTAGAAAAAAATTAAGTTAAAAAAAAATTTGTTTTTGTTTTTTATCGGACGATTTGCATGAATGTTATAGAGGTGACTGCACATAAGCCTATCTGTAAGGGTGCCAATTTTGGAGATAACTGGTTGATGTCAACCTCAGCCACAGATGGCAGCACCTTAGACTTTATTATTTTCGTATTTATTTTCAATGTTTACAACTAACATAAACGTTTGAATAACTTTCATTTTTTATTCAATTTACATGAAACTTACACCATATATGCAAAGTGTGTCTCTCTAAAGCCCCAAGTTATCGTGTTTTCCTAAGTTCATTTCTTGATTTTATAATAGCAATAAACATGACATATTTGCATAATTTTTTTGGGGGGGAACTTTAAATATTTGTATTAGGAAAACCAAAGATGTTTTGGAAAGTCCATAAGTTAGGAACCTAACGTGTCAGAAGTGTCATAGAATGATTATATCTGAAAAGTGTCTTTTTTATTCACACTTTAAAATGTGTAAAATTCGTTGAAAAAATATATATATATATATCTCGCTTTCTATTTACACTGCAGTACTGAAAATTGGAACAATTGCAGCACTTTTCATATACAACAAGTCAAAACATATTGTTTAACGTGTCTGTAAACAAATAATATATAAATGTTTATTTAGGTAAGGTACATACATACAAGAGATTTTACAAAGAGTGATGGATATATAGACAGGGCTAGTACATACAATGCCTAAACCCACTATTACGCAAAGCGTTTCGGGCATGTACGCGTGCCCCGTTTTCTGTAGCCTTGTCACCGGGGCGTTCATTGCCACGTTCAGTCTTGTAGGACTGTGCACCAATTTTGGTGCGTTTTTGCTTTGAGAGCAACAGCCTCCTGGTGATTACTTACCGATACTCTCGTTATATTTATATATCTCTTGCTAACTTTGTTGCAGCTCTTCCTGTCTTCGTGTGACCAATGTTCTCAGTACCTCCGCCACCCTCTCCTCCTCCTCACTCTTGCTCCTTGACACTGTACTCGCCTAGTTGTGCTGGCAGGGATTGAGCTTTGGCTCTTTGGTCCCGCCTCTCAACGGCATTCTTGAGTGAGTGACAGAGTGAGGAAGGGAAGGGAAGGGAAGGAGGGAAGGGAGGGAAGAGAGGGAAGGGAGGGTAGGGAGGGAAGAGAGTGAGGGAAGAGAGTGAAGGAAGAGAGGGAAGGGAGGGTAGGGAGGGAAGAGAGTGAGGGAAGAGAGGGAGTGCCGTCACCAGAGTCAGGTATGCTAGTGACGTCAGGTGTAGTACTGACCTCAAGCGTCGTGGAGCGTGTCAGGTGTTTTGACTGGTACTTCCACCTCCCTTTAAGTCTGGTGGACGCGGTCAAATGTAGCATAACTAAGCATTATTGATCATATGTGGGCGAGCTCAATCGATTACGCTATTGTTAATACCACCAATCACCGCTCGCTTTGACGGACAAGGACCAGTTAGCGCGCACCGTCGCCACGACACCCTCAGTTACCTACGTCATGGTGGCCAGGGACCAATCACGGTACGTCATGGCGGCCAGGGACCAATCACGGTACGTCATGGCGGCCAGGGACCAATCACGGTACGTCATGGCGGCCAGGGACCAATCACGGTACGTCATGGCGGCCAGGGACCAATCACGGTACGTCATGGCGGCCAGGGACCAATCACGGTACGTCAGGGTGGTCAGGGACCAATCACGGTACGTCAGGGTGGTCAGGGACCAATCATGGTACGTCAGGGTGGCCAGGGACCAATCACGGTACGTCATGGTGGCCAGGGACCAATCACGGTACGTCAGGGTGGCCAGGGACCAATCACGGTACGTCAGGGTGGCCAGGGAACAATCACAATACGTCATGGCGGCCAGGGACCAATCACGGTACGTCATGGCGGCCAGGGACCAATCATGGTACGTCAGGGTGGCCAGGGACCAATCATGGTACGTCAGGGTGGCCAGGGACCAATCATGGTACGTCAGGGTGGCCAGGGACCAATCATGGTACGTCAGGGTGGCCAGGGACCAATCATGGTACGTCAGGGTGGCCAGGGACCAATCATGGTACGTCAGGTTGGCCAGGGACCAATCATGGTACGTCAGGTTGGCCAGGGACCAATCATGGTACGTCAGGTTGGCCAGGGACCAATCACGGTACGTCAGGGTGGCCAGGGACCAATCATGGTACGTCAGGTTGGCCAGGGACCAATCATGGTACGTCAGGGTGGCCAGGGCCCAATCATGGTACGTCAGGGTGGCCAGGGACCAATCACGGTACGTCAGGGTGGCCAGGGACCAATCATGGTACGTCAGGGTAGCCAGGGACCAATCATGGTACGTCAGGGCGGCCAGGGACCAATCATGGTACGTCAGGGCGGCCAGGGACCAATCATGGTACGTCAGGGCGGCCAGGGACCAATCATGGTACGTCAGGGCGGCCAGGGACCAATCATGGTACGTCAGGGCGGCCAGGGACCAATCATGGTACGTCAGGGCGGCCAGGGACCAATCATGGTACGTCAGGGCGGCCAGGGACCAATCATGGTACGTCAGGGTGGCCAGGGACCAATCATGGTACGTCAGGGCGGCCAGGGACCAATCATGGTACGTCAGGGTGGCCAGGGACCAATTATGGTACGTCAGGGTGGCCAGGGACCAATCATGGTACGTCAGGGCGGCCAGGGACCAATCACGGTACGTCAGGGCGGCCAGGGACCAATCACGGTACGTCAGGGTGGCCTGAACACAGAATTATCATCACACAAGACCAGAATACCCCCGTTGAAGAGCAGAGGTACAACAGGTACTCTGAGAGAGAACTATCAACATAAGTTATCCGTGTGTAAATTATTATGTAGTATCATAATCATTTAACAACCAGGTAACAATTCACTGCTGGGTCAACAGAGGCTATAGTTAAGGATTGGTGCCCAGTCAATCCTCCCCGGCCAGGATACGAACCCAGGCCACTTGGACTGTTTAAAATGTATCAAGTTAAAAATGCATTAAAAGGCCTGGGCAATGCGACATAATACAATGGTAAATAATGGGCCCCTAACACAGTGAGGGGGGCCCCCCTCACACAGTGAGATGGGCCCCCCCTCACAAAGTGAGATGGGCCCCCCTCACACAGTGAGATGGGCCCCCCCCCTCACACAGTGAGATGGGCCTCCCCCTCACACACAGTGAGATGGGCCTCCCCCTCACACACAGTGAGATGGGCCTCCCCCTCACACACAGTGAGATGGGCCTCCCCCTCACACACAGTGAGATGGGCCTCCCCCTCACACACAGTGAGATGGGCCTCCCCCTCACACACAGTGAGATGGGCCCCCCTCACACACAGTGAGATGGGCCTCCCCCTCACACACAGTGAGATGGGCCTCCCCCTCACACACAGTGAGATGGGCCCCTCACACAGTGAGATGGGCCCCCCCTCACACAGTGAGATGGGCCTCCCCCTCACACAGTGAGATGGGCCTCCCCCTCACACAGTGAGATGGGCCTCCCCCTCACACAGTGAGATGGGCCTCCCCCTCACACAGTGAGATGGGCCTCCCCCTCACACAGTGAGATGGGCCTCCCCCTCACACAGTGAGATGGGCCTCCCCCTCACACAGTGAGATGGGCCTCCCCCTCACACAGTGAGATGGGCCTCCCCCTCACACAGTGAGATGGGCCTCCCCCTCACACAGTGAGATGGGCCTCCCCCTCACACAGTGAGATGGGCCTCCCCCTCACACAGTGAGATGGGCCTCCCCCTCACACAGTGAGATGGGCCTCCCCCTCACACAGTGAGATGGGCCTCCCCCTCACACAGTGAGATGGGCCTCCCCCTCACACAGTGAGATGGGCCTCCCCCTCACACAGTGAGATGGGCCTCCCCCTCACACAGTGAGATGGGCCTCCCCCTCACACAGTGAGATGGGCCTCCCCCTCACACAGTGAGATGGGCCTCCCCCTCACACAGTGAGATGGGCCCCCCTCACACAGTGAGATGGGCCTCCCCCTCACACAGTGAGATGGGCCCCCCTCACACAGTGAGATGGGCCCCCCTCACACAGTGAGATGGGCCCCCCTCACACAGTGAGATGGGCCCCCCCTCACACAGTGAGATGGGCCCCCCCTCACACAGTGAGAAGGGCCCCCCCTCACACAGTGAGATGGGCCCCCCTCACACAGTGAGATGGGCCCCCTCACACAGTGAGATGGGCCCCCCTCACACAGTGAGATGGGCCCCCCTCACACAGTGAGATGGGCCCCCCCTCACACACTGAGATGGCCCCCCCCCCTCACACACTGAGATGGGCCCCCCCTCACACAGTGAGATGCCCCCCCCCCCTCACACAGTGAGGTGGGCCCTCACCAGCACCCCCCCCCCCCCCCTCGTGGGACGCACGGTCGCCCCCTCAACAAAACGCGCGGGAAAACACAGTTATAATATAAACATTTACTAAAGCCCAATCTAACATACCTACAAACCACAAATGAAACATGAAAATTAACAAAAAACAAACTGGTATTTTAACTTAAATTAAGAGAAACATTTAGATTACTAACAACAAAAGGTAAACTTTATATAACTTTGTGCCCCCAGGAGTCACATGGGACAAGCCCATGACATCACCCTAACAAGAGAAGTGCTGAATAAAAACACCTGTATAATAGACAAAACCCAAGATGTAAGAAGATTACAAATTCTTGAAGCAATCCACATAAGAATAGAACAACCTAACATGAACACCCAAATCACGGAACTATTTACTCTACCCACCATGAGAGTAAGGACAAGACCGGAACATAACGATGCCATCACACAAGACACTGCTCTACATAATAGGCCTATTACACCTGATTAATCTTTGTATGTGCTTCGTCCCCTATTTATCCCCTTGCCTTTTCCTTTATTCTACTTGTTTTCTCACCTGACCTCGTACTGGTGCAAATCTAACGAGATCTGTAATTTCTTATCACTTGAGAATGAACCATGTAGGTTCGAAATGTTATGCAATTGTATAATAAGTGTAATACATTCTATAGTAATTCACTTTTTTCTTCACCTTGAAAAACAAACATTCATATACATATACACATACACTCATTTTTTTTCTAATTATAGGGGGAAGGATTTCTGGTCAGTATTTCATCATCTGGGAATTATGTACTGCGGGGCGGGGTTTCCATCTAGTAAATCGAGGCTCTAGGGCCACCAGCTGTGGGAGCGGGGCGTCTCGTCTTGGAGTAATCTTTCTAACACTGGGTCCTCTAACATTTCCATGGTTGAGGGCCCAGCACCAAGCCACATCCTGATGGCTTGGTGCTGTAATCTGATATTTAGTGGCTGTATGTTCAAGAGCTCATGGAGCTCCTGGACTGTCTGATCATATGGTGGACGGTGTTTTGCTGCTCTCCTTAGCGCCTTATTTTGTACTGCTTGCAGTTTCTGCATGTTAGTTTTCTTTATGGTGTGTAGTGGTACTGGGGGATACTCTAGATGCGGCCGAACTAGAGCCTTATATAGGTGGATCTGAATGTTAGTACTGAGGCTTCGGAATCTCCTCAATTTTCCCAAGGCTGCTTTGGCTTTATCACGAGTCCCAGTATTCTGCCTACCTCCGCATATTGGATCGGATGGTTGTCAAGGATGATGTGGTCCAGGTTTCTTTTCGCAATGTGTATTATCTGAAACTTTTGTTTATTTTGTTTGTTTGTACTAATTTTCCATTGCTTCTCAAAGTTGTTTATGAGTTCAATTGCTGCGTCGGTCTTGTCGGCTAATGGTGGCTTTGATGGACCGGTTGACCCAAATAATATGCCGGTTGGCATATTATTTGGGTGACGTCGTCAGCGTATGTGATGTATTTATTCTCCATGTTGGGGTTGGGGTAGGTCAGCTACCCCAACTATATTTTGAATAGAATGGGAGAGAGGCAGCTTCCTTGTGGTACTCCACTTTTCAGTTCTATTAAGTCACCCAAGTAGCTGCCGACATTAAGCCTAGCAGGCCTGTGTGCCACAGTTTGTCAAAGACTATCGAAACGTCTCTAAGCACTATATTACACTGATCTTTTTTCGACACTGCGTTGGCTATATGCTCGTAGATCAGAACTATAGCTGTATGGGCCCCTCTGCGGTGTCTAAACCCATGCTGCCTGGTGTTATACTTCTCTTCCATGTACTTCACAAGTCTCCGATTGATTATTTTTTCGAATATTTTGCCTGGTACTTCGAGGAGGGAAATTGGCCTGTAGTTTTCAGTTTGGGTTGGGGGTTTACCTGGCTTGGGGATTAATCTGATTGTGGCATTCTTGAAGTATGTGGGAAATAGTCCAGATGCAAGAGCTGCATTTACTATACACGTGTATTGATGGAGTGCAATCACTGATAGGTTGGATAATACCAACTTATTTATCTTGCTGTTGCCCGGCGCCTTGTTCTTGGATCCCATAATTATTTTATGGACCTCTGCAATAGTTATGTGTTTCATAAAGTGGCATTCATTGCGAATGTTGTTAAGGTCTACTGTTTGTGTCAGGAGTAGTGCTTCAGCTGTTATCGACTAGAGTTGTAATTTCCCTTTCATTAATGGGGCAAAAGCTTAAATTTTCTTCCGGGTTCATCCTGAATATTCTTTCCCAGAAATTCCTGTTCTTGTTCTCTCTCCTCAGTTTATTTCCTGAGGCATTTATGATGTTGGGTGTTTCCTCAGATGAGTTTCCCATCAGGGTTTTTACTTTTTTCCAGAACTTTCCCGGGTTTCTGTAGTCGACTTGGATTTTGCTTATTAGGTCATCCCATTTTTTGGTGTACTCTGTTTTGCATAGATCTTGCAGCTCATCTTGTAGTTCCCTTTGTAGTCTTTTGTGCTCGTCCATCTACCCACTTTGTGTTAGGAGTTGTAGAAGGTTGTTATACCTTGTTTGCAGTGTCCTGAGCGCCTCAGTGGCTGGGGGGTGTGGGAGCGTTATATGGTGAGCTACGGGGATATGATCGTTCATGCATTTTTCTATGGTGTTAATCCATGTATTTAACTCAGTGTTTATGCATGATGTTTCCTTTCCATTAAAGTGTGATATTGATTTCCTGTGCACTTCTTCTGAATGCCTCCCAGTCAGTTTTAATGTATTGAAGTCTTGGTGGTGAGGGTTTCTGAATAGGGTTAGTTAATAGCGTCATTATTATTGGTAGGTGGTCGCTTGTGCTCACAGGGCGCCTTTCTATGTGGGTGTTTAGGAAGTGGTGGTTGTTTTGACAATATTATGTCTGGTTTACCACTGTGGCCTTGTCTGACGTAAGTTGGGAAGTCTGGGCCCTGGTGGGCTAGATTTCCGTTCCTTATCATACTGTGGATGACTTCTGCTTGGTTGTTTCTTCCGTGTCCCAGTGTTCTGTACTTGGCGTTCAGATCTCGCAGCAAGTAGGCAGGTCTGTTCCTTCTGGTGAGTTTCATGATGTCGGCATGGGGGAAAGTAAGGTCGTCTTGGTGCTCGGTAACACGTTCCTATGAAGATTATACCTTTCGTGGTTTGGAGTTCAATTGCCAGGAAGTTTTCTTCAAAGTTATCTAAAATTTTGTGTTGAATATTTCTTTTCACAGCAATTGCTGCTCCATCGTTGGCCTGATCAGCTGTTGACCTGTTAAGTTTTGTAATTGAAGATCTTGATCTTCTCACTTTCCTTTTTCCCCATGGCTATTAATGAGTATTATATCTGGGTCTATTTCTCTGTACAAGTTGCTGAGTTCCAATGCTCTGTGCGGAGTCCAGCTTAGAACAATGTGTTGAATTATTGTTAATGACTGGATGGCTATGTTGAAACTGATGTTTCAACTTCCACTCGTGGATTGTTTGAGATCGATGTGTGTCCGTGGCGCATTGCGTTAAACTTATTGCTGCTTACCTGCTGAATGGTTGTGGGGTTTTGGTTGAAAGAATGCGACATTATATGGTTGTAGACGTCACTCGTATTGACACTGGGAATGATGTGTTAGAACCTGATGAGCTGAGTTTGTATACGTTCTTGGGGGGTCTTGAGGTTGTGTTTCTTGAGAAAAATTCGATATTGTTTAGGGCCTCTACCGAGTCCTGGGTGACTGTGAGTGTGCAGCATTGTCTGTGGGTGTGCGGTAAGCATTGATGCCCATTGTGTCCCTGATCCTGTGCACCCTGTGGAGCTTGTATGTTTGTTTGTTTGTTTGTTTGTTTGTTTATGGGCCCCCTTCACAGGTCATTAGTGATGGTTGCTTGTGTTGTTTCATCTTTCTCTGACTCATTGACGGTTAGGTTATCTTGAGATGATTTCGGGGCTTAGTGTCCCCACGGCCTGGTCCTCGACCAGGCCTCCACCCTCCCAGGAAGCAGCCCGTGACAGCTGACTAGCACCCATTTTACTGCTAGGTAACAGGTCCATCAGAGTGAAAGAAATTCTGCCCATTGTTTCTCGCCGGGGCCCGGGATCGAACCCGGGACCACAGAATCACACGTCCAGTGTTCTGTCCCTCAGCCACCGGCTTCTGCAGTCGTGGGTACTGGCACTTGTTGGGGGTTAGTCTCAGTTGGGGGAGTGCTGATTATATTGCTGTCCACCAGGGCTTTTATGATGTTAAGGGAGGAAGGATTGTCTGGGAATTCCATTTCTGGGAGACCATTCCTCCTCTACGTTTCTTTAATCACGGATCAAAATGACCCTGGACTTGCTAAGTTTTCTAAGTGAGCAAAGATCATACTGCTCAGGATCTTTGTTGGTAGGTCACCAATTACCTGTGAGGTCGTATTTGCTGGATTGTGTGATACCTTATTTGACCAAGCATTAGTGGTAGTTATACCTACATAGGTATTATTGGCCATTGCAGTCTTTCTTGTTGTGGTTTCGGCCCATTTTTGTTTTTAGGATATTCTTCCTAGTGGAAGAGATTGATGCAGCGTGCGATGGGCCCCCCCCCCACAATTGAGACATTTGGGGTTTGCTTTATTTGTGCACTCTCTGAATGTGTGTCCCTGCTGGCCACACTCAGAACATCCTTTGACCTTTAGTTGACAATCTGCGGCTGTGTGGTCGTATTTATAGCATGTCCAACACGGGGTTATGGTATAGTAGTCTTCTTGCTCAAGGTTGTAGTTCTCCGTGCTCAGGTGGTGGTAGTGGCAATGGATACCTTGGCTGAGGCTTTTTGTACCATGGATACCTGCTTGATACCTACTTGATGGGGTTCTGGGAGTTGTTCTACTCCGCAAGCCCGGCCCGAGGCCAGGCTCGAATTGTGAGAGTTTGGTCCACCAGGCTGTTGCTTGGAGCGGCCCGTAGGGCCGCTCCAAGCAACATACCCACCACACATGTGGTGGGTATGTGGCTGTGGTGGCCACATACCCACCACAGCCCGGCAGATCCGGAACTTCTCTTAGAAAACAGTCCAGTTTTCTCTTGAAGATGTCCACGGTTGTTGCGGCAATATTTCTTATAGTCGCTGGGAGGACGCCCATTGAAGGAGATGGATATTTCTTCGAATCATACTTTCATCATGGCTGACAATCCCGGCATGAGAATTACTTCTCCTACCTTGGCCCTTCATTTCTTCGTTCTATGTCGAGTTTAATATTTTCAGGGGTATGGTTAGTAAGTGCTGCATCAAGTCTCTTCAGGACTATTGTCTTCCTGGCCGGCAGCTCTGGGGGATAATGACCTGAAAACGTTTATCCATCAATTTACGTATATTTTGTCCCTCGATGACCGTGTCAACATCTTCATCCTGGTAGCATAGTGCTATGGATGAGGAGTCCTTTGTGGGTATTAGTTTAGAAGATCGTGCCTTGAGAGAGGACAACAGATCGGCTAGTTCATTAGGTTTCTCATAACTTCCCCCCCCCCCATAAGGGGGTGGATAATTACTGTGTGGCCTCTCATTGTCTCAGTTCCTGTTCATTCTATCTTGTTCTCTTGCTTTCCCCTCCTAAGAATAAGCTCTTGGCTTGTAACGTCGACCAAGAGGGAGAGGGGGGGGGGCGATATGAAGGGGGGAGAGGGGTGACACGAGGGTGAGGGGGGAGGGGGTGGTAATAATGGTGCCAGTTGGCACTCTGTGGATCACACGGGATGATGACACTGTTGTCCTGCTGCTGCCTACTGTTGTTCATAGTCAGTGCCACTACCTCCAGCCACTGTATAATAGTATATGACCAGTATAGTATAACATTACCAGAGTTAACAGTAGAGCAACAACAACATTATGAAGGGTGGAGGTCTGGCTACACGGACCTCATACACGACCCGTACACGTCCACCTGTCACGTCACCACCATCATGGCTACCAGCCAGGGGCAACATTCACGAAAGCACTTACGCAAGCACTTACGCAAGCACTTACGAACGTGTACATCTTTCCTCAATCTTTGACGGCTTTGGTTACATTTATTAAACAGTTTACAAGCATGAAAACTTCCCAAACAACTGTTGTTATTGTTATAAACAGCCTCCTAGTGTTTCGAAGCTCATTAACAGTTAAATAATTGTAAACAAACCCGCCAAAGATTAAGAAAAGATGTACAGGTTCGTAAGTGCTTGCGTAAGTGCTTTCGTGAATCTGACCCCAGCTTACTGTCTTCCCTCGCAAGCTTACACTACTCTTGCCCACACCACAATGGTCTAACCCACGCCACACCACCACCACGACCTGGGAGCAGTGTAGGGGAGGAGGGAGGGGGGTGGGAGCAGTGTAGGAGAGGAGGGAGGGGGGTGGGAGCAGTGTAGGGGAGGAGGGAGGGGGGTGGGAGCAGTGTAGGGGAGGAGGGAGGGGGGTGGGAGCAGTGTAGGAGAGAAGGGAGGGGGTGGGAGCAGTGTAGGGGAGGAGGGAGGGGGGTGGGAGCAGTGTAGGAGAGGAGGGAGGGGGGGTGGGAGCAGTGTAGGGGAGGAGGGAGGGGGGTGGGAGCAGTGTAGGGGGAGGAGGGAGGGGGGTGGGAGCAGTGTAGGGGAGGAGGGAGTGGGGTGGGAGCAGTGTAGGGGAGGAGGGAGGGGGGGGTGAGAGCAGTGTAGGGGAGGAGGGAGGGGGGGTGGGAGCAGTGTAGGAGAGGAGGGAGGGGGGTGGGAGCAGTGTATGGGAGGAGGGAGGGGGGGTGGGAGCAGTGTAGGGGAGGAGGGAGGGGGGGGGTGGGAGCAGTGTAGGGGAGGAGGGAGGGGGGTGGGAGCAGTGTAGGAGAGGAGGGAGGGGGGTGGGAGCAGTGTAGGGGAGGAGGGAGGGGGGTGGGAGCTGTGTAGGGGAGGAGGGAGGGGGGGTGGGAGCAGTGTAGGAGAGGAGGGAGGGGGATGGGAGCAGTGTAGGGGAGGAGGGAGGGGGGTGGGAGCAGTGTAGGGGAGGAGGGAGGGGGGGGTGGGAGCAGTGTAGGGGAGGAGGGAGGGGGGGGGTGGGAGCAGTGTAGGGGAGGAGGGAGGGGGTGGGAGCATTGTAGGGGAGGAGGGAGGGGGTGGGAGCATTGTAGGGGAGGGAGGGAGGGGGGTGGGAGCAGTGTAGGGGATGGAGGGGGGGGTGAGAGCAGTGTAGGGGAGAAGGGAGGGGGGGTGAGAGCAGTGTAGGAGAGGAGGGAGGGGGGTGAGAGCAGTGTAGGGGAGGAAGGCGGGAGGTGGGAGCAGTGTAGGGGAGGAGGGAGGGAGGTGGGAGCAGTGTAGGGGAGGAGGGAGGGAGGTGGGAGCAGTGTAGGGGAGGAGGGAGGGGGGGGGGTGAGAGCAGTGTAGGGGAGGAGGGAGGGAGGTGGGAGCAGTGTAGGGGAGGAGGGAGGGGGTGGGAGCAGTGTAGCCTCGCACGCGCACAGATAACACACATCCCTCTCTCGTTATCGTGTTATCTGATCGCGCTTATTTTAAGCTTATTTTAGATGAAGAGCAACGGTGCAAGCTTGTGAGGCGGTGCAAGCTTGTGCAGGGGTGCACGCTTGTGCAGCGGTGCACGCTTGTGCAGCGGTGCACGCTTGTGCAGCGGTGCACGCTTGTGCAGCGGTGCACGCTTGTGCAGCGGTGCAAGCTAGTGCAGGGGTGCAAGCTTGTGCAGGGGTGCAAGCTTGTGCAGGGGTGCAAGCTTGTGCAGGGGTGCAAGCTTGTGCGGCGGTGCACGCTTGTGCGGCGGTGCACGCTTGTGCGGCGGTGCACGCTTGTGCGGCGGTGCACGCTTGTGCGGCGGTGCACGCTTGTGCGGCGGTGCACGCTTGTGCGGCGGTGCACGCTTGTGCGGCGGTGCACGCTTGTGCGGCGGTGCACGCTTGTGCGGCGGTGCACGCTTGTGCGGCGGTGCACGCTTGTGCGGCGGTGCACGCTTGTGCGGCGGTGCACGCTTGTGCGGCGGTGCACGCTTGTGCGGCGGTGCAAGCTTGTGCGGCGGTGCAAGCTTGTGCGGCGGTGCAAGCTTGTGCGGCGGTGCAAGCTTGTGCGGCGGTGCAAGCTTGTGCGGCGGTGCAAGCTTGTGCGGCGGTGCAAGCTTGTGCGGCGGTGCAAGCTTGTGCGGCGGTGCAAGCTTGTGCGGCGGTGCAAGCTTGTGCGGCGGTGCAAGCTTGTGCGGCGGTGCAAGCTTGTGCGGCGGTGCAAGCTTGTGCGGCGGTGCAAGCTTGTGCGGCGGTGCAAGCTTGTGCGGCGGTGCAAGCTTGTGCGGCGGTGCAAGCTTGTGCGGCGGTGCAAGCTTGTGCGGCGGTGCAAGCTTGTGCGGCGGTGCAAGCTTGTGCGGCGGTGCAAGCTTGTGCGGCGGTGCAAGCTTGTGCGGCGGTGCAAGCTTGTGCGGCGGTGCAAGCTTGTGCGGCGGTGCAAGCTTGTGCGGCGGTGCAAGCTTGTGCGGCGGTGCAAGCTTGTGCGGCGGTGCAAGCTTGTGCGGCGGTGCAAGCTTGTGCGGCGGTGCAAGCTTGTGCGGCGGTGCAAGCTTGTGCGGCGGTGCAAGCTTGTGCGGCGGTGCAAGCTTGTGCGGCGGTGCACGCTTGTGCGGCGGTGCACGCTTGTGCGGCGGTGCACGCTTGTGCGGCGGTGCACGCTTGTGCGGCGGTGCACGCTTGTGCGGCGGTGCACGCTTGTGCGGCGGTGCACGCTTGTGCGGCGGTGCACGCTTGTGCGGCGGTGCACGCTTGTGCGGCGGTGCACGCTTGTGCGGCGGTGCACGCTTGTGCGGCGGTGCACGCTTGTGCGGCGGTGCACGCTTGTGCGGCGGTGCACGCTTGTGCGGCGGTGCACGCTTGTGCGGCGGTGCACGCTTGTGCGGCGGTGCACGCTTGTGCGGCGGTGCACGCTTGTGCGGCGGTGCACGCTTGTGCGGCGGTGCACGCTTGTGCGGCGGTGCACGCTTGTGCGGCGGTGCACGCTTGTGCGGCGGTGCACGCTTGTGCGGCGGTGCACGCTTGTGCGGCGGTGCACGCTTGTGCGGCGGTGCACGCTTGTGCGGCGGTGCACGCTTGTGCGGCGGTGCACGCTTGTGCGGCGGTGCACGCTTGTGCGGCGGTGCACGCTTGTGCGGCGGTGCACGCTTGTGCGGCGGTGCACGCTTGTGCGGCGGTGCACGCTTGTGCGGCGGTGCACGCTTGTGCGGCGGTGCACGCTTGTGCGGCGGTGCACGCTTGTGCGGCGGTGCACGCTTGTGCGGCGGTGCACGCTTGTGCGGCGGTGCACGCTTGTGCGGCGGTGCACGCTTGTGCGGCGGTGCACGCTTGTGCGGCGGTGCAAGCTTGTGCGGCGGTGCAAGCTTGTGCGGCGGTGCAAGCTTGTGCGGCGGTGCAAGCTTGTGCGGCGGTGCAAGCTTGTGCGGCGGTGCAAGCTTGTGCGGCGGTGCAAGCTTGTGCGGCGGTGCAAGCTTGTGCGGCGGTGCAAGCTTGTGCGGCGGTGCAAGCTTGTGCGGCGGTGCAAGCTTGTGCGGCGGTGCAAGCTTGTGCGGCGGTGCAAGCTTGTGCGGCGGTGCAAGCTTGTGCGGCGGTGCAAGCTTGTGCGGCGGTGCAAGCTTGTGCGGCGGTGCAAGCTTGTGCGGCGGTGCAAGCTTGTGGCACGCATAGACGCAATAAAGCACCTAAATTAATGGGATCGTCTCAAAGCTGTCCAAATGTACTCACTAGAAAGAAGACGAGAGAGATATCAAATAATATACACCTGGAAGATACTGGAGGGCCAAGTACCAAATCTACACAGTAAAATAACAACGTACTGGAGTGAACGATATGGAAGAAAATGTAGAATAGAACCAGTGAAGAGCAGAGGTGCCATAGACACAATCAGAGAACACTGTATAAACATCAGAGGTCCGCGGTTGTTCAACGTCCTCCCAGCAAGCATAAGAAATATTGCCGGAACAACCGTGGACATTTTCAAGAGGAAACTAGATTTATTCCTCCAAGGAGTGCCGGACCAACTGGGCTGTGGTGGGTATGTGGGCCTGAGGGCCGCTCCAAGCAACAGCCTGGTGGACCAAACTCTCACAAGTCAAGCCTGGCCTCGGGCCGGGCTTGGGGAGTAGAAGAACTCCCAGAACCCCATCAACCAGGTATCAACCAGGTGCAAGCTTGCGTAGGGGTGCATGCTTCCGTTGTGGTGTAAGCTTGCTTAGCAGTGCAGGCTTGCGTAGCGGTGCACGCTTCCGTTGTGGTGTAAGCTTGCGTAGCAGTGCAGGCTTGCGTAGCAGTGCAGGCTTGCGTAGCGGTGCAGGCTTGCGTTGCGGTGCAGGCTTCCGTTGAGGTGTAAGCTAGCGTATAGGTGCACGCTTGCGTTGCGGTGCACATGTCCTCAACCACCTGGACGCCGCCTCTACTCTCAGGCCGTCATCACTCCCCAGCATGTGCTGACACCCTCACATGTTGCAACGTATTGACTTTTACCCCCAGGTGTCACATGTTGCAACGTGTTGACTTTTACCCCCGGGTGTCACATGTTGCAACGTGTTGACTTTTACCCTCAGGTGTCACATGTTGCAACGTGTTGACTTTTACCCCCAGGTGTCACATGTTGCAACGTGTTGACTTTTACCCCCAGGTGTCACATGTTGCAACGTGTTGACTTTTACCCCCAGGTGTCTCATGTTGCAACGTGTTGACTTTTACCCCCAGGTGTCACATGTTGCAACGTGTTGACTTTTACCCCCAGGTGTCACATGTTGCAACGTGTTGACTTTAACCCCCAGGTGTCACGTGTTGCAACGTGTTGACTTTTACCCCCAGGTGTCACGTGTTGCAACGTGTTGACTTTAACCCCCAGGTGTCACGTGTTGCAACGTGTTGACTTTTACCACCAGGTGTCACGTGTTGCAACGTGTTGACTTTTACCTCAGGTGTCACGTGTTGCAACGTGTTGACTTTTACCTCAGGTGCATAATGTTGCAACTTGCTGACTTGTTCTTCCAGGAGTGAGATGTTGCAACTTACAGACGCTTAACATGCTGGTGAAGGTTCACCATGCAGCGTCACACAAGCCTCCGCTCGCACACCACACCTCTCGTGACGCAACCATCCCCGCCACACCTCTCGTGACGCACCCATCCCCGCCACGCCTCTCGTGACGCAACCATCCCCGCCACGCCTCTCGTGACGCAACCATCCCCGCCACGCCTCTCGTGACGCAACCATCCCCGCCACGCCTCTCGTGACGCAACCATCCCCGCCACACCTCTCGTGACGCAACCATCCCCGCCACACCTCTCGTGACGCAACCATCCCCGCCACACCTCTCGTGACGCAACCATCCCCGCCACACCTCTCGTGACGCAACCATCCCCGCCACACCTCTCGTGACGCAACCATCCCCGCCACACCTCTCGTGACGCAACCATCCCCGCCACACCTCTCGTGACGCAACCATCCCCGCCACACCTCTCGTGACGCAACCATCCCCGCCACACCTCTCGTGACGCAACCATCCCCGCCACACCTCTCGTGACGCAACCATCCCCGCCACACCTCTCGTGACGCAACCATCCCCGCCACACCTCTCGTGACGCAACCATCCTCGCCACACCTCTCGTGACGCAACCATCCCCGCAAACACCTCTCGTGACGCAACCATCCCCGCAAACACCTCTCGTGACGCAACCATCCCCGCCACGCCTCTCGTGACGCAACCATCCCCGCCACGCCTCTCGTGACGCAACCATCCCCACCAGACCTCTCGTGACGCAACCATCCCCGCCACACCTCGTGACGCAACCATCCCCACCACAACTCATGACGCAACCATCCCCGCCACACCTCTCGTGACGCAACCATCCCCGCCACACCTCTCGTGACGCAACCATCCCCGCCACACCTCTCGTGACGCAACCATCCCCACCACAACTCATGACGCAACCATCCCCGCCACACCTCTCGTGACGCAACCATCCCCGCCACACCTCGTGACGCAACCATCCCCGCCACACCTCGTGACGCAACCATCCCCACCACAACTCATGACGCAACCATCCCCGCCACACCTCTCGTGACGCAACCATCCCCGCCACACCTCTCGTGGCGCAACCATCCCCGCCACACCTCTCGTGACGCAACCATCCCCGCCACACCTCTCGTGACGCAACCATCCCCGCCACACCTCTCGTGACGCAACCATCCCCGCCACACCTCTCGTGACGCAACCATCCCCGCCACACCTCTCGTGACGCAACCATCCCCGCCACACCTCTCGTGACGCAACCATCCCCGCCACACCTCTCGTGACGCAACCATCCCCGCCACACCTCTCGTGACGCAACCATCCTCGCCACACCTCTCGTGACGCAACCATCCCCGCCACACCTCTCGTGACGCAACCATCCCCGCCACACCTCTCGTGACGCAACCATCCTCGCCACACCTCTCGTGACGCAACCATCCCCGCCACACCTCTCGTGACGCAACCATCCCCGCCACACCTCTCGTGACGCAACCATCCCCGCCACACCTCTCGTGACGCAACCATCCCCGCCACACCTCTCGTGACGCAACCATCCCCGCCACACCTCTCGTGACGCAACCATCCCCGCCACACCTCTCGTGACTCAACCATCCCCGCCACACCTCTCGTGACGCAACCATCCCCGCCACGCCTCTCGTGACGCAACCATCCCCACCAGACCTCTCGTGACGCAACCATCCCCGCCACACCTCGTGACGCAACCATCCCCACCACAACTCATGACGCAACCATCCCCGCCACACCTCTCGTGACGCAACCATCCCCGCCACACCTCTCGTGACGCAACCATCCCCGCCACACCTCTCGTGACGCAACCATCCCCACCACAACATGACGCAACCATCCCCGCCACACCTCTCGTGACGCAACCATCCCCGCCACACCTCTCGTGACGCAACCATCCCCGCCACACCTCTCGTGACGCAACCATCCCCGCCACACCTCTCGTGACGCAACCATCCCCGCCACACCTCTCGTGACGCAACCATCCCCGCCACACCTCTCGTGACGCAACCATCCCCACCACGCCTCTCGTGCCGCCCCCCACACTAGTGCTCCAGGAGTCTTACAGTGTCATTAATGTGTTTACAACGGTGAAAGACCAGCTTACACATTATGTATTCACATGTATATAAATATATACATTCACATGGTTTATTATGCACCCAATACTCATTCTGTAAGCGATACCCGCCCCCCTCCCCAAATAAAACCGTTACAGGGCCACTCGTGTTAACAAGACCTCAGCGGAGAATATTAAGTCAATATGACCCTCAACACCTTATAATTATTGATGTCAGCAAGTTAGGCACATTTTGCTCATTACAATCTCTCTTTACAGTAAGTTATTATCCACCGTGTGTCCGTGGGGCGGTCTATTGTGTGTCCGTGGGGAGGTCTATTGTGGGTCCGTGGGGCGGTCTATTGTGTGTCCGTGGGGAGGTCTATTGTGTGTCCGTGGGGCGGTCTATTGTGTGGTCCGTGGGGAGGTCTATTGTAGGTCCGTGGGGAGGTCTATTGTGTGTCCGTGGGGAGGTCTATTGTGGGTCCGTGGGGCGGTCTATTGTGTGTCCGTGGGGAGGTCTATTGTGTGTCCGTGGGGAGGTCTATTGTGGGTCCGTGGGGCGGTCTATTGTGTGTCCGCGGGGAGGTCTATTGTGTGTCCGCGGGGAGGTCTATTGTGTGTCCGCGGGGAGGTCTATTGTGTGTCCGCGGGGAGGTCTATTGTGTGTCCGCGGGGAGGTCTATTGTGGGTCCGCGGGGAGGTCTATTGTGGGTCCGTGGGGAGGTCTATTGTGGGTCCGTAAGGCGGTCTATTGTGGGTCCGTGGGGCGGTCTATTGTGGGTCCGTGGGGCGGTCTATTGTGGGTCCGTGGGGAGGTCTATTGTGGGTCCGTGGGGAGGTCTATTGTGGGTCCGTGGGGAGGTCTATTGTGGGTCCGTGGGGAGGTCTATTGTGGGTCCGTGGGGCGGTCTATTGTGGGTCCGTGGGGCGGTCTATTGTGGGTCCGTGGGGAGGTCTATTGTGGGTCCGTGGGGAGGTCTATTGTGGGTCCGTGGGGAGGTCTATTGTGGGTCCGTGGGGCGGTCTATTGTGGGTCCGTGGGGCGGTCTATTGTGGGTCCGTGGGGCGGTCTATTGTGGGTCCGTGGGGCGGTCTATTGTGGGTCCGTGGGGCGGTCTATTGTGTGTCCGAGGGGAGGTCTATTGTGGGTCCGTGGGGAGGTCTATTGTGGGTCCGTGGGGAGGTCTATTGTGGGTCCGTGGGGAGGTCTATTGTGGGTCCGTGGGGAGGTCTATTGTGGGTCCGTGGGGAGGTCTATTGTGGGTCCGTGGGGAGGTCTATTGTGGGTCCGTGGGGAGGTCTATTGTGGGTCCGTGGGGAGGTCTATTGTGGGTCCGTGGGGAGGTCTATTGTGGGTCCGTGGGGAGGTCTATTGTGGGTCCGTGGGGAGGTCTATTGTGGGTCCGTGGGGAGGTCTATTGTGGGTCCGTGGGGAGGTCTATTGTGGGTCCGTGGGGAGGTCTATTGTGGGTCCGTGGGGAGGTCTATTGTGGGTCCGTGGGGAGGTCTATTGTGGGTCCGTGGGGAGGTCTATTGTGGGTCCGTGGGGAGGTCTATTGTGGGTCCGTGGGGAGGTCTATTGTGGGTCCGTGGGGAGGTCTATTGTGGGTCCGTGGGGCGGTCTATTGTTAATGCAAACTTTTACACGTGGAGACATTACAGAGGCACAGAAGGGAATTATCAGGGGAGAGTTTAGTTTTTAGTTTAGCGAGGACGTCAACATAATCTTGGTCCTGCAGTCCAGCGTGAGAGGAACTCTACAACATTATGACTTTGACCCTTAATAAGCAGGTATATAAAGGTATGTGTACGTCTGCCTCCGGAGACTAGCCAGGATTGTATGATGGGGGGGGGGGGGTGTCAGTGGTTAGACCTTGGGACACCTCCACACACACCTAAAGTATATACATATATATACACAGGCTTCCCCTCTCCCACAACATGAATTACATTATTAATTATATTAAAATAATTTCGGACTGCGCTGAAGAGAAGCAAGTCTCCGTGCACTTCAGCGTGGCGTGAAAAGTGCTGAGGTGTGACGAGACGGGGAGCCGGGTGCTGGGGAACATGTGCAGCTCTCTGCATTATACACCCAGCAGTGCAAAACAAAGGTATAACACTGAAATTTTGAGATGAATAACATTAGAAGCTATTGACAGTCATCTTCAAATTCTCAAACCGACTGAATCCTATGCCTTTACTGATGGCTCTGTGCAGTTAGGCACTGGTAAAACAGGTTGTGCATGTGCAGTATATAAAGGGAAGGAAATGATCGTGTCTACACGGGAGACATCTCCCGTCACGCAGGGTGCAGTCGCACCTCCACAGATCTCTAGTATCATCTACTGATACTGGTAATGGCTCAAAAAGGCCACCACTTACGGGCTATTCATGCCCGTGCCACTTTTTGGGTGGCTTAATCTTCATCAATCATCATGTCTGGTACACTGAGATTGAACAACTGGGCAAGCACGACACAGACCGAGCTATTGGGCATTTATCTAGCCACTGAATACCTTAAGCTCAATGGTGGTGGAGTTATTTTCTGTGACTCTAAAAGTGCTCTGCAGTCCTTATATAACCCATCACAATGTATGTCTGAAGTAGCTTGTAATATTAAATGGAATGTAATTTTTGCCAATGATAATAACTTGTATAAAATTTGTGTGGATCCCATCCCATGTTGGAGTTGGAAAACATGACCTTATAGATCGATTGGCCAATGAGGCTTGCAGGAAAGAAAACATTGATTATGACTTTGGACTATCTAATGCAATTATTAGAAACATACAAATTAAAGAAATTAATTCAAATTTAGAAGAACTAATAAATGCCCAGAGACCTGAAAGCTGAAGTATTAAAAGTCATGACAAGTTTTGAAATAATAGGTATTTGTATGGTCAGCACAGGACTTCAGCCCTCCTGGCCTCTTGTACCACCAACTGTGTAACAATTTTATTGACTCAGGTGTTCTGGACGACATCCTAACAATATATCCAAAATTTGCTTGTCCATTTAAAGAATGAAGAACAATTGTTATTTATATTACTTCTAAGCTGCATCACTTATGAACCCATCCCTGCCCTTGTGTGGCAGTGCACAGTAGAAAGTTGTTTTCACATATCCATACATTAAAACATTGATTGTAACCATGATATATATGTGTACTTCCGCCTACAGTTTAGACCTATTGTCTTATGTATGACCCTCTGTCCTGCGTGACAGTGAATACCAGCATTATCCTCACTTTAATAAGACTTATCGAAATCCTCAGATTAGGCAAAATTGTTATTAATTTTGCCAATAAAGATGTTAATAATAATAAAAGTCAGTCTGGACAGACTAGCACTCCACACGTCACCATGGTTGGTGAGAGACAGGGCAGACATCTGCCCGTGTACCAGTATGGTTGGTGAGAGACATCTGCCCGTGTACCAGCATGGTTGGTGAGAGACATCTGCCCGTGTACCAGTATGGTTGGTGAGAGACATCTGCCCGTGTACCACCATGGTTGGTGAGAGACACGGGCAGACATCTGCCCGTGTACCAGTATGGTTGGTGAGAGACATCTGCCCGTGTACCACCATGGTTGGTGAGAGACACGGGCAGACATCTGCCCGTGTACCAGTATGGTTGGTGAGAGACATCTGCCCGTGTACCAGCATGGTTGGTGAGAGACACGGGCAGACATCTGCCCGTGTACCAGTATGGTTGGTGAGAGACATCTGCCCGTGTACCACCATGGTTGGTGAGAGACACGGGCAGACATCTGCCCGTGTACCAGTATGGTTGGTGAGAGACATCTGCCCGTGTACCACCATGGTTGGTGAGAGACACGGGCAGACATCTGCCCGTGTACCAGCATGGTTGGTGAGAGACACGGGCAGACATCTGCCCGTGTACCAGCATGGTTGGTGAGAGAGACGGGCAGACATCTGCCCGTGTACCAGCATGGTTGGTGAGAGACATCTGCCCGTGTACCAGCATGGTTGGTGAGAGAGACGGGCAGACATCTGCCCGTGTACCAGCATGGTTGGTGAGAGACATCTGCCCGTGTACCAGCATGGTTGGTGAGAGACACGGGCAGACATCTGCCCGTGTACCAGTATGGTTGGTGAGAGACATCTGCCCGTGTACCAGCATGGTTGGTGAGAGACACGGGCAGACATCTGCCCGTGTACCAGTATGGTTGGTGAGAGACACGGGCAGACATCTGCCCGTGAACCAGCATGGTTGGTGAGAGACACGGGCAGACATCTGCCCGTGTACCAGCATGGTTGGTGAGAGAGACGGGCAGACATCTGCCCGTGTACCAGCATGGTTGGTGAGAGACACGGGCAGACATCTGCCCGTGTACCAGCATGGTTGGTGAGAGACACGGGCAGACATCTGCCCGTGTACCAGCATGGTTGGTGAGAGACACGGGCAGACATCTGCCCGTGTACCAGCATGGTTGGTGAGAGAGACGGGCAGACATCTGCCCGTGTACCAGCATGGTTGGTGAGAGACACGGGCAGACATCTGCCCGTGTACCAGCATGGTTGGTGAGAGAGACGGGCAGACATCTGCCCGTGTACCAGCATGGTTGGTGAGAGACACGGGCAGACATCTGCCCGTGTACCAGCATGGTTGGTGAGAGACACGGGCAGACATCTGCCCGTGTACCAGTATGGTTGGTGAGAGACACGGGCAGACATCTGCCCGTGTACCAGCATGGTTGGTGAGAGACATCTGCCCGTGTACCAGCATGGTTGGTGAGAGACATCTGCCCGTGTACCACCATGGTTGGTGAGAGACACCTGGAGGCGCGCCACCTTACACACACACACACACACACACACACACACACACACACACACACACACACACACACACACACACACACACACACACCTACTCCACCTAAAGCATACATCTATGTTGCTATGGTCGAGGACATGGTAGTATGCGCCCCACAACAGTCGCTTTGCTCCCAATTATAGCCATTTACTGTTAGGTGAACAGGGCATTCGGAGGTCAGCGTCCGCAGGATGCAACCCACAACAGTCCATTTACTCTGACGTTTACTCATGTACTGGTGAGTGAGCAGAGCCTCTAGGTGTAAGGAGACGTGCACAAGCGTCTACCCCGGATCAGTCACACAGAGGCCCGGTTTCAAGGCTACAAGAGTGAAACTAAATTAATGCAACTCGGCACCCCACAAAGAGGCGTAGTAGGCTGACCTTGTTTAATGTTCTAATTAATTAACGCCTTACTAAAATTAACTCCAACTAGTCCGGCAAACATCACTATCAGCTATGGAGATGACTTCCTTGTAATCTTTCGTGGTGTAATAACCCACCACCAAATGCAATCATATATTGTATATATACCGACAGCTTGAGAGCCTGGTTGATACTGGTTGATGGGGTTCTGGGAGTTCTACTCCCAAGCCCGGCCCGAGGCCAGGCTTGACTTGTGAGAGTTCGCCTTGGTCTTGTAATCAACGCTACTAAAACTATGGTAATTAACACACAAATTGGTAATCGCAAAACTAGGACCACGAAAACTGAAGCTAGATAACATACCAATAGACTATGTTTCTTCTTTCAAATACCTTTGTGTGTCTGTTCATTGTACCTTAACTGCAGTCAATAAGTTAAATCAACAATATAGAGGCATGGCAGGATGTGCAGAATACCCCCGTTGAAGAGCAGAGGTGCAACAGGTACTCTGAGAGAGAACTATCAACATCAGAGGCCCGAGACTGTTCAACACGCTTCCACTACACATAAGGGGCATAACTGGCCGACCCCTCACAGTGTTCAAGAGAGAACTGGATAAACACCTCCAAAGGATACCTGATCAACCAGGCTGTGACTCATACGTCAGGCTGCGAGCAGCCGCGTCCAACAGCCTGGTTGACCAATCCAGCAACCAGGCCTGGTCGACGACCGGGCCGCGGGGACGCTAAGCCCCGGAATTTTTTTTTAATTTACATTTACATTTTTACATTTACCAATATATATTCCAGGTAACCTCAAGGTAAGGTAGAGAGACAGACTCAAGGTTCTCAGAACAGTAGTGGGGTACAGCCCTAAATACAGTGGTAATATTAGAATAGTAAAAATGATGTACTTAGCATATACAAGCTCTCTGATAGACTATCATGCACCAGCTTTAGTCCTGCAAAATGGTAAAAGTAAAATGAAGCACTCAGAATTATACTTGGCTGTCCTATAACTATCAAAGTTCTTAATATGCGGAAAGAATTAAATATACTTAGCATTCAAGATAGAATATTTGAAATCACTCTTATGATGGGACTAAAGCTTCTGCGTGATAAAAGCAACATTGTGTCAGTTGAACTGTTAGAACACATACGTAATGGAACCAGCGAGTCTAAATGGATTCAAAGAACAGCCACTCATATTAAAATGATGGGACCGCTTGATACCTGCTTGATGGGGTTCTGGGAGTTCTTCGACTCCCCAAGCCCGGCCCGCGGCCAGGCTGACCAGGCTTGAGACCAGGACTGTACAGATGAAAGAGTACAGCACTTCCTTCCACCCTGGCAGATAGTACCTTTTGACATCCTGACCCCTACATACCCCACCAAGAAACTAATCACAAACAACCCTCATGCTCAGTTTGCTGCTAAATTAAGCACCATAGAACACATTCACAATATACAAACTGAAAACAACATACCACAGACCATATACACTGACGGATCACTCAATACAGCTACAGGGAGGGCAGGAAGTGCTGTTATTGCTCATCAGCCCGATGGCAGCACAATTCAAAGGAATATAAGTTAGTAACTGGACGTCCAAAATGCAAGCTGAGTTGGTAGCAATACTGGTAGCACTCGAAATTGACAACACTGAAGTAGACAGCTTAATTATCTCCGACTCCCTTTCCTCACTACGAGCAATAAACAGTTTACAATCAAGTAATAACGTTCTTGTCTCAGAAGCCAGACATAGATATATAAGCATACTTAACAAGAGGGTAAATATAAAAATGTTGTGGATTCCTTCTCACATTGGCCTGCAGGAACATGACAAAGTTGACGCCCTTGCTAAGGCTGCAGTAAATAAATACAGTATTGAACGGAATCTTGAGTTATCAAATAGGTCCCTTAAAAGTGTCATTGGACGAGAACTCCTGGATGGATTTGAAGAAAGTAGAATAGAGCAAACTGGAACTAGCAGGTCCATTGTTCATCACAATGAAATGTGGCAAGTAAAACATGTGTATGGGGCAAGTAACAAAGTCAGTAGACTAACAGATGTTGTCACAGCTCGTATAAGACTTGGCTACAAGTATCTCTGGCATTTGGGCTTGTATAGGGATCTAGATGAAGTAAAGTGTGTGGACAAAGACAGGGACACACACTCGAACACTATATCTTGGACTGTAGTCAAATTCAGCCATTTAGAGATAAATCTAACCTCACGCTGTATATGGCCAACCATCTTATTACTAAGGATAAAATACCTGAAATCCTTGCACTGTGTCCATATTTCGCTTCCAGTAGATAGTAGACATATGTAGACAGTAGACATATGAGATTAAGAAACAAGTAGTGTATTGTGAAGACTAATAATAAACAGCAGCTCCTCTATGACTGTAATATCTCCATTGTTCAAACAATTATGTATTAGCGGTAAGACCTACCATTAATGTATAATGACTTACTGTAAATATATAGATCTTGAAATAGAACATTCTCTGTAACCAGCTGACATTGTAATTATAAGGTGTGAAGGAGAGATGTAATTGTTAATGTAATAATCTCCGTTGAGGTCTGATAAAGATCTTTTGTGCCCTCTGTAATGCTTTTTGCGCTACCGCTCACAGCATGAGTATGGGGTGCACAATAAACTAGCACCCACAGCATGAGTATGGGGTGCACAATAAACTAGCACCCACAGCAGGAGTATGGGGTGCACAATAAACAAGGGTCAAGAATAGCAACAGGACTGAGTCCGAGCTCAGTCCTGGACAACCAACTGTCCACCAACAGTACACTGGTCAACCAACTGTCCACCAACAGTACACTGGACAACCAACTGTCCACCAACAGTACACTGGACAACCAACTGTCCACCAACAGTACACTGGACAACCAACTGTCCACCAACAGTACACTGGACAACCAACTGTCCACCAACAGTACACTGGACAACCAACTGTCCACCAACAGTACACTGGACAACCAACTGTCCACCAACAGTACACTGGACAACCAACTGTCCACCAACAGTACACTGGTCAACCAACTGACCACCAACAGTACACTGGACAACCAACTGACCACCAACAGTACAATGGTCAACCAACTAACCACCAACAGTACACTGGACAACCAACTGACCACCAACAGTACACTGGACAACCAACTGACCACCAACAGTACACTGGTCAACCAACTGACCACCAACAGTACACTGGACAACCAACTGACCACCAACAGTACACTGGACAACCAACTGACCACCAACAGTACACTGGACAACCAACTGCCCACCAACAGTACACTGGACAACCAACTGACCACCAACAGTACACTGGACAACCAACTAACCACCAACAGTACACTGGACAACCAACTGACCACCAACAGTACACTGGACAACCAACTAACCACCAACAGTACACTGGACAACCAACTAACCACCAACAGTTCTCCTGCACCACCAAGACCACCACATTACAGGTGCAGGAGCGCTCGTTAAGTCTGGTACACTCCTCCCTCAGTGGGCTCTCACACACCTGCCTGCATTGTTCACTTGCCTCAACCTTCCTGCAATGATCACCTTATTTGATGTGTGGGTGCTGCAGGGAGCGTGTGGCGCCTCACCGAGCGCTTGTGAGTGTGGAATAACTGGTAGAGTGTGAGCATAACAGGTAACAAATGTCACAAGTTATCTTGAGGTTATCTTGAGTTGCCACACCCCCGTGCAAGACACGCGCCTCTGTGTCACAACCATCAGCTGTGTATATACACAGAAGAGTAATGTAATATCTTGGGACACTTTAAAAGTTGCTTCTCTCCTGTCAGTGTATTTGACATGATGTCAGGCAGTGTGTAGTAGGCCTACCCCTGCCTCACTTGACACACCTTAACTCTCACGTATTACCTAAACCATAAGACCTTCAATACTCCCTTGTTTGTGATGCCTCCACCAATTAGATTCAAGTATCAGTGCTCTACGCATACTTGGCATATCTATAAATCCAACATTGTAACTCATCTTTTATGTATGGACGTTTACCGAAATAAACATATAATTATTTATGTATGACGCTGTAGATATATGAAACTATGAAAATATATCAGTGTTGCTAACTAGCCTTGTGGTCCCCAGTCACACAGGCCTCCCAGGGCATATCCCCCCAGCTAGTAGTGTCCCAGGGCATGTCTCCCCTGCTAGTAGTGTCCCTGGGCATGTTCCCCCTGCTAGTAGTGTCCCAGGGCATGCCCCTCCTGCTAGTAGTGTCCCAGGGCATGCCCCTCCTGCTAGTAGTGTCCCAGGGCATGCCCCTCCTGCTAGTAGTGTCCCAGGGCATGCCCCTCCTGCTAGTAGTGTCCCAGGGCATGCCCCTCCTGCTAGTAGTGTCCCAGGGCATGTTCCCCCTGCTAGTAGTGTCACAGGGCATGTCCCCCTCCTCCTAGTAGTGTCCCAGGGCATGCCCCCTCCTGCTAGCAGTGTCCCAGGGCATGCCCCCTCCTGCTAGTAGTGTCCCAGGGCATGCCCCTCCTGCTAGTAGTGTCCCAGGACATGTCCCTCCTGCTAGTAGTGTCCCAGGGCATGTCCCTCCTGCTAGTAGTGTCCCTGGGCATGTCCCTCCTGCTAGTAGTGTCCCAGGGCATGCCCCCCCCCTGCCAGCAGTGTTTGAACGTGCTTCACTCTGAACAGTGCCTGGATGGGGTTCTTGGAGTACCACTCCTCAAGCCCGGCGAGGGACCAGGCTTCACTAGCGCCAGCTTGGTCCAACAGGGTGCTGCTGTATACTTTATGGTATTGATTTATGCTATGTATCCTCACAATCCCAATGTACCTTCTTGTATATATATATATAAAATAAAATAAAATAAAAACATTAAAAATAAATAACGATGTAAAGTGTATCAAAGGTGTGGTGGCGTTTACCTGTGTCAGCTGACAAGTCAGAGACACAAGTCAGGTGACTTGTGTCTCGCTCAGTTCCTCCTCACCCTACACCTCTGTTGGCCTCCCCCCGTGTTACACTGTGACAGTGTAACATAATATACACAGCCTGTCCATATGTACAGTCACGTCATGTTGCCTGTCAGCATGACGCATGACGGGGGCCCTGTGTGGTGCTTGCCTGGGGGAGGGGGGCCCTGTGTGGTGCTTGCCTGGGGGAGGGGAGACCTGTGTGGTGCTTGCCTGGGGGAGGGGGGCCCTGTGTGGTGCTTGCCTGGGGGAGGGGGGCCCTGTGTGGTGCTTGCCTGGGGGAGGGGGGCCCTGTGTGGTGCTTGCCTGGGGGAGGGGGGCCCTGTGTGGTGCTTGCCTGGGGGAGGGGGGCCCTGTGTGGTGCTTGCCTGGGGGAGGGGGGCCCTGTGTGGTGCTTGCCTGGGGGAGGGGGGCCCTGTGTGGTGCTTGCCTGGGGGAGGGGGGGGGCCGTGTGTGGTGCTTGCCTGGGGGAGGGGGGGGCCGTGTGTGGTGCTTGCCTGGGGGAGGGGGGGGCCGTGTGTGGTGCTTGCCTGGGGGAGGGGGGGGGCCGTGTGTGGTGCTTGCCTGGGGGAGGGGGGCCGTGTGTGGTGCTTGCCTGGGGGAGGGGGGCCCTGTGTGGTGCTTGCCTGGGGGAGGGGGGCCCTGTGTGGTGCTTGCCTGGGGGAGGGGGCCCTGTGTGGTGCTTGCCTGGGGGAGGGGGGGCCCTGTGTGGTGCTTGCCTGGGGGAGGGGGGCCCTGTGTGGTGCTTGCCTGGGGGAGGGGGGCCCTGTGTGGTGCTTGCCTGGGGGAGGGGAGACCTGTGTGGTGCTTGCCTGGGGGAGGGGGGCCCTGTGTAGTGCTTGCCTGGGGGAGGGGGGCCCTGTGTAGTGCTTGCCTGGGGGAGGGGGGCCCTGTGTGGTGCTTGCCTGGGGGAGGGGGGCCCTGTGTGGTGCTTGCCTGGGGGAGAGGGGCCCTGTGTTGTGCTTGCCTGGGGGAGGGGGCCCCTGTGTGGTGCTTGCCTGGGGGAGGGGGGCCCTGTGTGGTGCTTGCCTGGGGGAGGGGGGGGGCCGTGTGTGGTGCTTGCCTGGGGGAGGGGGGGGCCGTGTGTGGTGCTTGCCTGGGGGAGGGGGGCCCTGTGTGGTGCTTGCCTGGGGGAGGGGGGCCCTGTGTGGTGCTTGCCTGGGGGAGGGGGGCCCTATGTGGTGCTTGCCTGGGGGAGGGGGGCCCTGTGTGGTGCTTGCCTGGGGGAGGGGGGCCCTGTGTGGTGCTTGCCTGGGGGAGGGGGGCCCTGTGTGGTGCTTGCCTGGGGAAGGGGGGCCCTGTGTGGTGCTTGCCTGGGGGAGGGGAGACCTGTGTGGTGCTTGCCTGGGGGAGGGGAGACCTGTGTGGTGCTTGCCTGGGGGAGGGGAGACCTGTGTGGTGCTTGCCTGGGGGAGGGGAGACCTGTGTGGTGCTTGCCTGGGGGAGGGGAGACCTGTGTGGTGCTTGCCTGGGGGAGGGGGGCCGTGTGTGGTGCTTGCCTGGGGGAGGGGGGCCCTGTGTGGTGCTTGCCTGGGGGAGGGGGGCCCTGTGTGGTGCTTGCCTGGGGGAGGGGAGACCTGTGTGGTGCTTGCCTAGGGGAGGGGAGACCTGTGTGGTGCTTGCCTGGGGGAGGGGGGCCGTGTGTGGTGCTTGCCTGCGGGAGGGGGGCCCTGTGTGGTGCTTGCCTGGGGGAGGGGGGCCCTGTGGGGTGCTTGCCTGGGGAAGGGGGGGCCCTGTGTGGTGCTTGCCTGGGGGAGGGGGGCCCTGTGTGGTGCTTGCCTGGGGGAGGGGGGCCCTGTGTGGTGCTTGCCTAGGGGAGGGGGGGCGGCCGTGTGTGGTGCTTGCCTGGGGGAGGGGGGCCCTGTGTGGTGCTTGCCTGGGGGAGGGGGGCCATGTGTGGTGCTTGCCTGGGGGAGGGGGGCCCTGTGGGGTGCTTGCCTGGGGGAGGGGGGGCCCTGTGTGGTGCTTGCCTGGGGGAGGGGGGGCCCTGTGTGGTGCTTGCCTGGGGGAGGGGGCCCTGTGTGGTGCTTGCCTGGGGGAGGGGGGGCCCTGTGGGGTGCTTGCCTGGGGGAGGGGGGCCCTGTGGGGTGCTTGCCTGGGGGAGGGGGGGCCGTGTGTGGTGCTTGCCTGGGGGAGGGGGGGCCGTGTGTGGTGCTTGGCTGGGGGAGGGGGCCGTGTGTGGTGCTTGCCTGGGGGAGGGGGGCCCTGTGGGGTGCTTGCCTGGGGGAGGGGGGCCCTGTGTGGTGCTTGCCTGGGGGAGAGGGGCCGTGTGTGGCGCTTGCCTGGGGGAGGGAGGGCCGTGTGTGGTGCTTGCCTGGGGGAGGGGGGCCGTGTGTGGTGCTTGCCTGGGGGAGGGGGCCCTGTGTGGTGCTTGCCTGGGGGAGGGGGCCCTGTGTGGTGCTTGCCTGGGGGAGGGAGGGCCGTGTGTGGTGCTTGCCTGGGGGAGAGGGGCCGTGTGTGGCGCTTGCCTGGGGGAGGGGGGCCGTGTGTGGTGCTTGCCTGGGGGAGAGGGGCCGTGTGTGGTGCTTGCCTGGGGGAGGGGGGCCCTGTGTGGTGCTTGCCTGGGGGAGAGGGGCCGTGTGTGGCGCTTGCCTGGGGGAGGGAGGGCCATGTGTGGTGCTTGCCTGGGGGAGGGGGGCCCTGTGGGGTGCTTGCCTGGGGGAGGGGGGCCCTGTGGGGTGCTTGCCTGGGGGAGGGGGCCGTGTGTGGTGCTTGCCTGGGGGAGGGGGCCGTGTGTGGTGCTTGCCTGGGGGAGGGGACCCTGTGTGGTGCTTGCCTGGGGGAGGGGACCCTGTGTGGTGCTTGCCTGGGGGAGGGGGGCCGTGTGTGGTGCTTGCCTGGGGGAGGGTGGCCCTGTGTGGTGCTTGCCTGGGGGAGGGGGGGGCCGTGTGTGGCGCTTGCCTGGGGGAGGGGGGGCCGTGTATGGTCCTTGCCTGGGGGAGGGGGGCCGTGTGTGGTGCTTGCCTGGGGGAGGGGGGCCGTGTGTGGTGCTTGCCTGGGGGAGGGGGCCCTGTGTGGTGCTTGCCTGGGGGAGGGGGCCCTGTGTGGTGCTTGCCTGGGGGAGGGGGGGCCGTGTGTGGTGCTTGCCTGGGGGAGGGGGGCCGTGTGTGGTGCTTGCCTGGGGGAGGGGGCCCTGTGTGGTGCTTGCCTGGGGGAGGGGGGGCCGTGTGTGGTGCTTGCCTGGGGGAGGGGGGGGCCGTGTGTGGTGCTTGCCTGGGGGAGGGGGGGCCCGTGTGTGGTGCTTGCCTGGGGGAAGGGGGGCCGTGTGTGGTGCTTGCCTGGGGGAGGGGGGCCATGTGTGGTGCTTGCCTGGGGGAGGGGGGCCGTGTGTGGTGCTTGCCTGGGGGAGGGGGGCCGTGTGTGGTGCTTGCCTGGGGGAGGGGGGCCCTGTGTGGTGCTTGCCTGGGGGAGGGGGGCCCTGTGTGGTGCTTGCCTGGGGGAGGGGGGCCCTGTGTGGTGCTTGCCTGGGGGAGGGGGGCCGTGTGTGGTGCTTGCCTGGGGGAGGGGGGGCCGTGTGTGGTGCTTGCCTAGGGGAGGGGGGCCGTGTGTGGTGCTTGCCTGGGGGAGGGAGGGCCGTGTGTGGTGCTTGCCTGGGGGAGGGGGGGGGTCGTGTGTGGTGCTTGCCTGGGGAGGTGGGCCCTGTGTGGTGCTTGCCTGGGGGAGGTGGGCCCTGTGTGGTGCTTGCCTGGGGGAGGGGGGCCGTGTGTGGTGCTTGCCTAATACACCAGGAGAGTACAGTGCCTAATACACCAGGAGAGTACCGTGCCTAATACACCAGGAGAGTACCGTGCCTAATACACCAGGAGAGTACTGTGCCTAATACACCAGGAGAGTACCGTGCCTAATACACCAGGAGAGTACTGTGCCTAATACACCAGGAGAGTACCGTGCCTAATACATTAGGAGAGTACCGTGCCTAATACACCAGGAGAGTACTGTGCCTAATACACCAGGAGAGTACAGTGCCTAATACACCAGGAGAGTACAGTGCCTAATACAGCAGGAGAGTACTGTGCCTAATACACCAGGAGAGTACCGTGCCTAATACACCAGGAGAGTACTGTGCCTAATACACCAGGAGAGTAGCGTGCCTAATACACCAGGAGAGTACCGTGCCTAATACACCAGGAGAGTACCGTGCCTAATACACCAGGAGAGTACAGTGCCTAATACACCAGGAGAGTACAGTGCCTAATACACCAGGAGAGTACAGTGCCTAATACACCAGGAGAGTACTGTGCCTAATACACCAGGAGAGTACAGTGCCTAATACACCAGGAGAGTACCGTGCCTAATACACCAGGAGAGTACCGTGCCTAATACACCAGGAGAGTATCGTGCCTAATACACCAGGAGAGTACAGTGCCTAATACACCAGGAGAGTAGCGTGCCTAATACACGGAAACCAGTCTCCGTGGTGTAGTGGTAAGACACTCGCCTGGTGTTCCGCGAGCGCTTTGTCATGGGTTCATATCCTGGCCGGGGAGGATTTACTGGGCGCAAATCCTTAACTGTATCCTCTGTGTAACTCGACAGTAGAATGGGTACTTGGTTGTAAAAACAATTCTTCGCGGGGGTCGTATTCCAGGGACCTGCCTGAAACGCTACGCGTACTAAAATCGGTAGGGAAATTAACACGGAAAAGACTCACTATCACTTCAAGTTGATCTAACTAGGGTTTTGAAATGGTCAAAAGAATGGCAGATGCGGTTTAATGCTGATAAATGTAAAGTTTTGAGGCTAGGTAATGATGATAATTAGAATATACGAGCTAGATGGTGGTGAGATTGTGTCCAGATTGATTGTCTTGAACGTGTCCAGCGTAGGATGACTAAGTTAATTCCCCAAATTAGAAATCTTTCATATAAAGAAAGATTAACAAAACTTAAATTGCATTCACTGGAAAGGCGAAGAGTTAGGGTGACATGATAGAGGTTTACAAGTTGATGAATGGACATAAACGGGATATTAATAGGGAATTAAAAGTATCAACACAAGACAAAACACGAAACAATGGGTATACATTGGATAAGTTTAGATTTAAGAAAGACTTGGGTAAATACTGGTTCCGTAACAGGGTTGTTGATTTGTGGAACCAATTACCGCGTAACGTGGTGGAGGTGGGGTCCCTCGATTGTTTCAAACGTGGGTTGGACATGTATATGAGTGGGATTGGGTGGTTATAGATAGGAGCTGCCTCGTATGGGCCAATAGGCCTTCTGCTGTTACCTTTGTTCTTATGTACTAGTGGTTGTACAAGAATGTAACAATTCTTGTATATATCTTCAAAAAAAATAATAATAATAGTACACCAGGAGAGTACCGTGCCTAATACACCAGAAGTGCAGTGCCTAATACACCAGGAGAGTACCGTGCCTAATACACCAGAAGTGCAGTGCCTAATACACCAGGAGAGTACCGTGCCTAATACACCAGGAGAGTACAGTGCCTAATACACCAGGAGAGTACTGTGCCTAATACACCAGGAGAGTACCGTGCCTAATACACCAGGAGAGTACCGTGCCTAATACACCAGAAGTGCAGTGCCTAATACACCAGGAGAGTACCGTGCCTAATACACCAGAAGTGCAGTGCCTAATACACCAGGAGAGTACCGTGCCTAATACACCAGAAGTGCAGTGCCTAATACACCAGAAGTGCAGTGCCTAATACACCAGGAGAGTACCGTGCCTAATACACCAGGAGAGTACAGTGCCTAATACACCAGGAGAGTACTGTGCCTAATACACCAGGAGAGTACCGTGCCTAATACACCAGGAGAGTACCGTGCCTAATACACCAGGAGAGTACAGTGCCTAATACACCAGGAGAGTACAGTGCCTAATACACCAGGAGAGTACCGTGCCTAATACACCAGGAGAGTACCGTGCCTAATACACCAGGAGAGTACCGTGCCTAATACACCAGGAGAGTACCGTGCCTAATACACCAGGAGAGTACCGTGCCTAATACACCAGGAGAGTACCGTGCCTAATACACCAGGAGAGTACCGTGCCTAATACACCAGGAGAGTACCGTGCCTAATACACCAGGAGAGTACAGTGCCTAATACACCAGGAGAGTACCGTGCCTAATACACCAGAAGTGCAGTGCCTAATACACCAGAAGTGCAGTGCCTAATACACCAGGAGAGTACCGTGCCTAATACACCAGAAGTGCAGTGCCTAATACACCAGGAGAGTACCGTGCCTAATACACCAGGAGAGTACTGTGCCTAATACACCAGGAGAGTACAGTGCCTAATACACCAGGAGAGTACCGTGCCTAATACACCAGGAGAGTACCGTGCCTAATACACCAGGAGAGTACCGTGCCTAATACACCAGGAGAGTACCGTGCCTAATACACCAGGAGAGTACAGTGCCTAATACAGCAGGAGAGTACAGTGCCTAATACACCAGGAGAGTACAGTGCCTAATACACCAGGAGAGTACAGTGCCTAATACACCAGGAGAGTACAGTGCCTAATACACCAGGAGAGTACTGTGCCTAATACACCAGGAGAGTACAGTGCCTAATACACCAGGAGAGTACAGTGCCTAATACACCAGGAGAGTACTGTGCCTAATACACCAGGAGAGTACCGTGCCTAATACACCAGGAGAGTACCGTGCCTAATACACCAGGAGAGTACCGTGCCTAATACACCAGGAGAGTACCGTGCCTAATACACCAGGAGAGTACAGTGCCTAATACAGCAGGAGAGTACAGTGCCTAATACACCAGGAGAGTACAGTGCCTAATACACCAGGAGAGTACTGTGCCTAATACACCAGGAGAGTACAGTGCCTAATACACCAGGAGAGTACAGTGCCTAATACACCAGGAGAGTACAGTGCCTAATACACCAGGAGAGTACAGTGCCTAATACACCAGGAGAGTACTGTGCCTAATACAGCAAGAGTACTGTGTACGATTACACATCGCGAAGGGTTATACATATAACTTTAAAAAGAGTACCTTTTCCTTATAGCAAATTGTTGTATAGGTCATTAAACGCCATGATAATAATTACACAGGCCTACTGTATAGAGGCTCCTTGTCTTCAATACTTGTTACAATACACCGCCTGGGTCCTGTAATATATATATATATATATATATATATATATATATATATATATATATAATAAGGAAGGGAGTACCACCTCTAGCTGGAAGAAGGGGGACCCATAGCCTCGGAGGAAACCACGCATAACGCATTAGAGGATGCGTGTGTGTATATATATATATATATATATATTATATAATGTTAAACATGGTTATTTAAAAAAAAAAGAATAGAGTACCACCTCTGGCTGGAAGAAGGGGGACCCAAAGCCTCGGAGGACACCACGCATAACGCATTAGAGGGAATGTTTAGGTCCCCTCCAATACAGTTGGTGTGCTTTTCTCCTACCACCCCCTTCCTTTTTTTGTACTTTATTATGTATTTGAAGGTTACAAGATACCCATGGGTTGATACAAAAATAATACAAAAAGTGCTCAAAGGTTATGGATCTCTCGAAAAACACGGTAATGGGGAAACATTGATGAATGTCACACATTATATTATTTTTTTATGAGTTTTCTCGTGTCTTTAGATCGTGTGGAAGAAGTCGTCAAGATGCTAACATGTGTACACACTTCCTCTAAGATTTGTACTCAAGTTTAACAAGAAACTAATTTGCATATACAACATTTCCCGTCACGTACGACACAGAAACGTTTGGACGATCTTAATAGAGAATGTCGCATGAATTCGTGAAGGAACGATGCATTACGGAGCGAGTGATAATATACGGGTCGGAACCACACTCTGCTAGTAAGTTGGGAAGAGAGGCGGGGTTGTTAAGGTCATGGTGACCTGACCTTCACCGGCACGCTGCGTGACCTGACCTTCACCAGCAGGCTGGGTGACCTGACCTTGATCAGGAGGCTGCGTGACCCGACCTAGACTAGCAGGCTGGGTGACCTGACCTTGACTAGCAGGCTGGGTGACCTGACCTTGACTAGCAGGCTGGGTGACCTGACCTTGACCAGGAGGCTGGGTGACCTGACCTTGACCAGCACGGAGGGTGTTGTGGTCACCTCACCTACAACCATTACTACATACTTGTCCTCACATGTACCAGGCTCCTGTGTACACACTTGCGGTACAGCAAGTCTCCCGCCAGAGCAACACTAGGGACGTACACACAGGGGGTGGTTATAGAGGCAGACAACACGCACAAACATCACCACAACGACGCAAAAACAGCGGCAATATCGGCCGGCGGTTCAAGAGGAGGGAAGGTGGAGTTGGCCACGCTGCTCACCACCACCATACCTTCCCTCGCCACGATACTCACTATTTCCCCGCCCCAACAGTCACTTAGGGTACTCACCGCCCGTCAGAACCACCTTATACACCCGCTTGTTGGGGCTATGGTGGCCGTTGATGGTAGAGTGCGCCATGAGTGTGTCGAGGGTTAACTATAGCACAATGTCCATGTTATGACTGGCGGGAGGTGAGGAACGCCTCTCCTCTCCGGCCGCTGGCGCTCAACTACACCCAGACGCCACCCTCGCCCCCTCCACCACCGTCAACACCTGCCCGCGCAGCTGCCACATACTGCCAGCTGAGGCTCCTGCACCGCCATCTCTGGACCAGATTGTAAACTACCACCGGTCCTCTTCCTATTGCGTTCCTGCCGAGGTGACCCACCGGCCGGCTCTCTGGTCCTGCCTCCCTACCTAGCCTTTCCACCACTATTTACTGGACAGGTGTGAGGTCCACCACCACAACTCACAGGATGGGTATGGGGATTCGCAATCACTGACATAATTGGTATGGAGTCCACCACTACTCACATGACGGGTATGGGGTCCACTACAACTCACAGGACCCTATACCCAACTTGTGAGCAGTAGTAACACCCCCCCCCCCCACCCTATAATGTGAACGGTAGTGGATCCCAAATCCATCCTGTGAGGGGTAGAGGACCCCATACCCATCTGTGAGCGACTGAGTAAGAAAGTTGGAAGTCAGCTAACGTAGTCCCAATATACAAAATGGGAGGAGGGCCTAAACTACAGGCCGGTGTCCTTAACTTGTATGGCATGCGAGGTGATGGAGAAGATCGTGAGAAAAAGCCTGGTAGCACAACTGGTGAGAAGGGACTGTAACCCGTCACCAACATGGGTTCAGGGATGACAAGTCGTGTCTCACAGGCTTAATAGAATTCTATGACCAAACAACAAGCATCATGCAAGAAACAGAAGGGTGGGCACACTGCATTTTCTTGGACTGTCAGAAAGCTTACAACAAAGTCCCCCCATAACACACTGTTGCATAAGTTGGAGAAACAAGCTGGTAAGGTAATTGAGGGGCTGGTCCCAAACCTGCACACATAAATAACATCACATGAGACCAGAAGACATGGCAGGATGTGCAGAATACCCCCGTTGAAAAGCAGAGGTGCAACTGGTACTCTGAGAGAGAACTCTATCAACATCAGAGGCCCGAGACTGTTCAACACGCTTCCACTACACATAAGGGGCATAACTGGCCGACCCCTCACAGTGTTCAAGAGAGAACTTGACAAACACCTCCAAAGGATACCTGATCAACCAGGGTGTGACTCGTACGTCAGGCTGCGAGCAGCCGCGTCCAGCAGCCTGGTTGATCAGTCCAGCAACCAGGAGGCCTGGTCTACTACCGGGCCGCGGGGATGCTAAGCCCCGGAAGCACCTCAAGGTAACCTCAAGGTAAGGTGCTCAGTGGACAAGGGAGTACCTAAACAACAGGAAGCAGAGTTACTGTGAGGGATGAGACCTCAGACTGGCGTGTTGTCACCAGCGGAGTACCACAGGGCTCTATACTTGGACCTATCCTGTTTCTGAAAGATAGTATAGACTGATTCTTCTCAGTGTTTGCTGATGATGCTAAAATTATGAGAAGGATTAAGACAGAGGGCAGCAAGAGGCTATAGGATGACCTGGACAGACTGAAGGAATGGGCTAAAAAATGGCTACTAGAGTTTAACTCGAGCAAGTGCAAAGTGATGAAGCTAGACGTAGGAAGTAGAGGCCAAACACAAGGTACCAGCTGGATAAAGAAATCCTTCAGGGGGCTTCTGGCCCAGTGGGGAATCAGGAAGAGAGAAAGATCTGGGGGTTGATATCACACCAGACCTGTCCTCTGAAGTCCACATCAAAAGGATAACATCAGCGGCGTATGTAAAACTTACAAGCATAAGAACTGTCTTCAGAAACTTGTGTAATGAATCATTCAGAACCTTGTATACCTCATATGTCAGACCAATACTGGAGTATGCGGCTCCAGCGTGGAATCCATATTTAGTCAAACAGAAAACGAAGTTAGAAAAAGTTCGGAGGTATCGCACCAGGCTAGTCCCCAAGCTGAGGGGTATGAGCTACGAGGAAAGAATGCTAGAACTAAACCTCGCAACACTGGAAGACAGAAGAGTTAGGGGAGACATGATCACTACCTATAAAATTCTGAAGAGGAATTGACAAAGTAGATAAAGATAAACCGTTTAGTACGGGTGGTACGCGAACAAGGGGACACAGGTGAAAGTGAGTACCCAAATGAGCCGCAGAGACATTAGGAAGAACTTTTTCAGTGTTAAAGTAGTTAACAGAATGAATACATAAGGCAGCGATGTGGTGGAGGCTGACTTCATACACAGTTTCAAATGTAGATATGATAGTCTCCGTGACTATCAGTCACGGAGTTTTACAGTCTCCGTGGTGTAGTGGTAAGACACTCGCCTGGCGTTCCGCGAGCGCTATGTCATGGGTTCGTATCCTGGCCGGGGAGGATTTACTGGGCGCAATTCCTTAACTGTAGCCTCTGTTTAACGCAACAATAAAATGTGTACTTGGATGAAAAAACGATTCTTCGCGGTAGGGGATCGTATTCCAGGGACCTGCCCGAAACGCTACGCGTACTAGTGGCTGTACAAGAATGTAACAACTCTTGTATATATCTAAAAAAAAAAAAAAAAAAATAGAGCCCAGTAGGCGCAAGAATCTGTACACCAGTTGATTGACAGTTGAGAGGCGGGACCAAAGAGCCGAAGCTCAACTCTCACAAGCACATCTAGGTGAGTACCGTAGATACCATACCAATCCAGTGAGCAATAGTGGATCCCGTCCTCATAAACAAAGGCCAAAAGTGATTCCATACAGCCGCCAAACCCCGTTTTTGAGTGCAAAACGGTTTACACACGACTAACCAACCCGTCCTCAGACCAAGCCCATTCCATCCAGCGGTCGACCCTAAAGACGCATTAATGAATTTTAACATTCTATTCATTCAAAACAGTAATTTTCTCAAAATATAAACTAATATTGTTATATATTACCATATTGTGCATATTTAGCCATTGGTTAGGTTAGGTGTTTAGGTTCTATTGGTGATTATTTGTATTTATAATACGTGGGTGAAGCATTTACAGGGAAGTGGTTCCAACTGAAGTTGTCAGCGAAGCAGTTGTGCCGGAAGTGTTCGGACGACATCAGTTGTGAGTCGTGTTTAAGGTATGACCCCAGCGTGTCCTGTCTGGACTGGTTAGGCTCGGTCACAGTCCCCCATGCAGTGGGCCTATCATGCTGCCTACACCCATGCAGTGGCCCTATCACGCTGCCTACACCCATGCAGTGGCCCTATCATGCTGCCTACACCCATGCAGTGGGCCTATCATGCTGCCTACACCCATGCAGTGGGCCTATCATGCTGCCTACACCCATGCAGTGGGCCTATCATGCTGCCTACACCCATGCAGTGGGCCTATCATGCTGCCTACACCCATGCAGTGGGCCTATCATGCTGCCTACACCCATGCAGTGGCCCTATCATGCTGCCTACACCCATGCAGTGGGCCTATCATGCTGCCTACACCCATGCAGTGGCCCTATCATGCTGCCTACACCCATGCAGTGGCCCTATCATACTGCCTACACCCATGCAGTGGGCCTATCATACTGCCTACACCCATGCAGTGGCCCTATCATGCTGCCTACACCCATGCAGTGGCCCTATCATGCTGCCTACACCCATGCAGTGGCCCTATCATGCTGCCTACACCCATGCAGTGGGCCTATCACGCTGCCTACACCCATGCAGTGGGCCTATCACGCTACCTACACCCATGCAGTGGGCCTATCATGCTGCCTACACCCATGCAGTGGCTCTATCATGCTGCCTACACCCATGCAGTGGCTCTATCATGCTGCCTACACCCATGCAGTGGCTCTATCATGCTGCCTACACCCATGCAGTGGCTCTATCATGCTGCCTACACCTGTAAAAAACGATTACGTTACGTTGTTGAGTAGATTAGATACACGGTGTTTAGTGAGTTTCATATTTATTTTGTAGTCTTGGATACAGCAGTGTCGTAGACGTTGAGACGGAGCTTGGAGCAGAGCAGAGAGCTGAGTGAGGCCGGAGTCGCGGAGCTCTATGTGGGAGAGCGTTGTAGCTCGATGAGGTACTAGTCTGCTGCCTGTTCTGTGTCCAAGCTGTAGCGTCTTGGGGTCGATTAGAACTGCATACGCCGAGTGCTACATTCTTGACTGTGGAAATTGTACTGTTGGCTATTCGATTGATTGATTGATGAAGATTAAGCCACCCGATAGGTGGCACGGGCATGAATAGCCCATAAGTGGTGGCCCTTTTGAGCCATTACCAGTATCAAGAGCTGATACTGGAGATCTGTGGAGGTGCGACTGCACCCTGCGTGACGGGAGATGTCTGCTGTGTCCGCTATTCTCATATCGCTTGCTTATATTCGGTGACTACACCTCAGCTTCTTCCAGCCACGATGGAAAGAATGTTACCTGTAAATAGGGACTGTAGCTTGTGTAATTAGTGCTAATTAGTTACGCCATTAAGGTAATGAGAGACTGTAGTGAATATATTGTTTATCCTGGCCACACAGTCATGCAGTGGGTGGTGGAGCAGGGCGTCCCTCACCTGCTGGCAGCCATGCAGTGGGTGGTGGAGCAGGGCGTCACTCACCTGCTGGCAGCCATGCAGTGGGTGGTGGAGCAGGGCGTCCCTCACCTGCTGGCAGCCATGCAGTGGGTGGTGGAGCAGGGCGTCACTCACCTGCTGGCAGCCATGCAGTGGGTGGTGGAGCAGGGCGTCCCTCACCTGCTGGCAGCCATGCAGTGGGTGGTGGAGCAGGGCGTCCCTCACCTGCTGGCAGCCATGCAGTGGGTGGTGGAGCAGGGCGTCACTCACCTGCTGGCAGCCATGCAGTGGGTGGTAGAGCAAGTCGTCACTCACCTGCTGGCAGCCATGCAGTGGGTGGTGGAGCAGGGCGTCCCTCACCTGCTGGCAGCCATGCAGTGGGTGGCGGAGCAGGGCGTCACTCACCTGCTGGCAGCCATGCAGTGGGTGGTGGAGCAGGGCGTCACTCACCTGCTGGCAGCCATGCAGTGGGTGGCGGAGCAGGGCGTCACTCACCTGCTGGCAGCCATGCAGTGGGTGGTGGAGCAGGGCGTCACTCACCTGCTGGCAGCCATGCAGTGGGTGGCGGAGCAGGGCGTCACTCACCTGCTGGCAGCCATGCAGTGGGTGGCGGAGCAGGGCGTCACTCACCTGCTGGCAGCCATGCAGTGGGTGGTGGAGCAGGGCGTCACTCACCTGCTGGCAGCCATGCAGTGGGTGGTGGAGCAGGGCGTCACTCACCTGCTGGCAGCCATGCAGTGGGTGGTGGAGCAGGGCGTCACTCACCTGCTGGCAGCCATGTAGTGGGTGGTGGAGCAGGGCGTCACTCACCTGCTGGCAGCCATGCAGTGGGTGGCGGAGCAGGGCGTCACTCACCTGCTGGGTGTACCTCGGGGTTGGGACCCAGACATGTGGTGACGATGAGTGACAAGAACGTGGCTCAAGATATGATGACCAAACCTCACATTACACGACTTAATAATGCTCCACGACGGACTCAATCATCGTCGTTTCTCCATTTTGTGATGTGTGGTTTGGTCATCAAAACTTGGGATAGTTGGCTGAAATTGCTAATAGATTAATTTGAATTAATATTTACGCATTTCTTGAACATTTGCGACAGTATTATCCCTAAATTAATAATTTTTTCTGCCATTCCATTATATAGTGAGGGAAGGTGAGCGAAGAGTTGTGGTGGCAGAGTTTACACTTGGTGAGGTCTCGAACCAGCGACCAGGGTACTCCCGTCAGTCACGCACCTCACCCCTCTACCACCACTTGTTACAACTTACACATCCTGGGATTCCACTTCTCTTGATACTGGTAATGGCTCCAAAGGGCCACCACTTACGGGCTATTCATGCCCGTGCCACCTTTTGGGTGGCTTAATCTTCATCAATCAATCAATCGGGATTCCACTGAATCCACAGGAAGTCTGGAGGCTTCTACTGAAGCCAGTTGAAGCTTTACACATAATCCCCATGCACTTTGGTCTAAGTAGATTCCGTGGAATCGTTGTTGTTGTTTAAGATCCAGCAACTCGGAACAAAAAGTTGCAAGTAGCACGGTCTATGGTGAGCCCGTAGTGGACTTTTTTTTTTTTAGATATATACAAGAGTTGTTACATTCTTGTACAGCCACTAGTACGCGTAGCGTTTCGGGCAAGTCCTTAATCCTATGGTCCCTGGAATACGATCCCCGCCGCGAAGAATCGTTGTTACAACCAAGTACACATTTTACTGTTGTGTTAAACAGAGGCTACAGTTAAGGATTTGCACCCACTTGACTTACCTGGCACAGGAGCGGTGCTATATAACTTCTGTCCGTGGAATCGCAGTTTACGGGCTATTCATGCCCATGCCACCTCTTGGGTGGCTTAATCTTTATCAATCAATCGCAGTTGTTGTTTAAGATTCGCTACTCGAAACAAAACGTTTCAAGTAGCACGGGCTATGGTGAGCCCGTAGTGGACTTACCTGGCACAGGAGTGGGGCTGTAACTGTCCCGTGGAGTCCCAGGCTACATAACATACCACTGGTGGTACAGGGGCGCGGCTGGTCGCTGGTTACAGTCATTCAATTGATTTTCTCATTGATATACAGTATATTACATTAGTGTTATTGCTTTGTGTATTGTCATCATCATCGGTCATGCAGTGGCTCTATTCTCGACTCACAAGTGAGGATCCCAGGTTCGATTCATGGGCGGGATAGAAAAAGTTGGGCACGTTTCCCTTTCAACTTATGCCTCTGTTCACCTGGGAGTGAATAGGTACCAGGAGTTAAATAACTTTTGTGGGTGTTGCCTCTTGGGAAGGTCAGTAGTTCTACCTTGGGGGGGGGGGGGGATTTCGAGACAACCCCTAAATTATACTGAATTTACCTGAATTTACGCTCTAATGGAAAAGAGCGGAGGTTTCCACACTGCAGTCTACACTAAGGAAACAAACATAGGAATGTGCCTAAATGCCAAAAGCGACTGCCCAGATAGGTATAAGAGGAGTGTTGTTAACGCATATGTCGACCGTGCTCTCAGCCACAGCTTAGAATGGAAGCAAGTCGACGAAGAACTCTGTAGGGTAAGGCAGGTCCTAGTCAATAATGGCTTCTCCAATGGTTTCGTTGAAGACATCATAAGAAGGAAAGTGAAACGCCATGCAACCTCTGAAGAGACAACCAACACAACACCTATACCCCCTATTAGACTATTTTACAGGAATTTCTTTTCCACAGCTCATAAAACGGAGGAAAGGGTCCTGAAAGATATTGTTAATAGAAACGTTATCCCTACAGACAAAAATCAGAGGATACAACTGACGATTTACTATAAAACCAGAAAAACGGCCAGCCTACTCATGAGAAACTCTCCAGACACAAAACAGAACGCTTTAAAAGAGACTAACGTCGTCTATGCCTTCAAATGCCCTCTTGGGGACTGTAAGCTCCAAAAAACCCAGTATATAGGCAAGACAACAACATCTCTTTCTAGGCGTTTAACGATGCATAAGCAACAGGGCTCCATTAAGGAACATATAATCTCTTCCCACAACCAAACCATCGCCAGAGAAATCCTAGTAAACAACACAGAAATCATCGATAGATACAGCGATAGCAGGCGGCTTGACGTTTGCGAGGCATTACACATCAAGAAATCAACACCAGCAATCAACAGCCAATTAATGCACAACTATATTCTACCCACCTCAAGACTCCGCTCCAATATAGAAGCATCAAGAAATATGGACCAATAGGCTTTCTGCAATCACTTCTATTCAAATACCCATTGTTTCGGTATTTAGCGTGGGAGGAAATGATGTTGGTCGAGTCAGGAGTGAGGAACTGATTCAGAGGTATAAAACAGCCATAGAGTCAGTTAGGAGCAAGGGAGGAATCCCGATCATATGTGGCATTCTTCCAAGAAAGGGAGTGGGAAATGAATGGATATCGAGGGCACTTGGTGTCAATTGCCGGCTGGAAAGATATTGCAAATCAAATGCAATATCTTTCATAGACAACTGGGAACACTTCTATGGAAGAAATGAAATGTATGCTCGTGATGGGGTGCATCTATCGAGAGCTGGGGTTGTTGCTGTTGCGAACTCGCTAGAAGCAGTGGTTAGAGGTGTTTGTTTGGGTTTAAACTGTTAGTAGATAGAGGTATGGGAATTGATTTGGAGGAAGGAGGTAATAAAAGTATGTGTTTGTGGGAGAAAGGAATTGGCAAAACGATCAGGGAAAGAGAAGGTCCGCAAAATAACAATTCACTTAGGGTATATTACACTAACAGTAGAAGTCTAAGAAATAAAATTAACGAATTAAATGCTCTTGTCTGCACAGAAAAAATAGATATTATTGCACTTACCGAAACGTGGATGAATGTAGAAAATAGAGAACTATTAGCTGAATATCAAATATATGGATTTAAACTATTTCACACAGATAGATATATTAGACGAGGAGGTGGAGTAGCCATATATGTTAGGGACAATTTGAAATGTAGTCTCAAAGAGGGAATCAAAACAGAGCCACACACAGAAACTATTTGGATTGAATTAAACGAAAAAGCTAATAATATTATAATAGGAGTAATATATAGGCCACCAAATTTAGACAGAATGGAAGCAAAGCATCTTTGGGATGAAATATCTAGAGCATCTAGATCTAACAGTATTTATGTCATGGGTGACTTTAATTTTAGCGGAATAAACTGGTTGAACAAAACAGGGAATAGTGAAGCAGAAGATTTTCTAGAATTAATTGACGATTGCTTTCTTACGCAACACATTAAGGAACTAACACGGGAAAATAATATTTTAGATTTAGTGTTAACTAACAGGGAAACGCAAATTAATGACATCGAAATAGGGAGTGAGCTAGGGAGCAGTGATCACAAAGAAATCAGATTTAGCATAGAATGGAATAGACCAGTAGGAGAAAATTCTGTTAAAGTGCCAGATTTTCGAAAAGCTGATTTTAATAGCCTAAGAAATTTTTTGGGTCAAATTGATTGGAAAGGCTTGGGTATGGGGTGTGGGCCGGTCTTGGAGCGAGACATGAACCCAGCGATAGGTGACTTAAATGGGGATTTCGATGTGGATTCAATATATAACTTATTTAAGAATATTCTAAACAAAGCACAGGAACGTAGTATACCATACAAATTGAATAGATCGTATACTAATGACCCAAAGTGGATAACAAAGAATTTGAAGAACCTTATAGGTAAAAAGAGAGCTTGGTACAAAAGGATTAAAAATGGGGAGGTCACTTTAGAACAGGAATTCGTACAACTGGTTAGAAATGTTAAAAAAGAGATAAGGAAAGCAAAAAGAAACTATGAAGTTCGCATAGCAGGGCAAGCAAAGACAAATCCTAAAGGGTTTTTTTCAGTTATATCGTACTAAGACTAGGGAAAGGATAGGTCCATTAAAAACTGAGACAGGTCAAATAACAGATAGTGATGAAGAGATGAGTAGTATTTTTAATAAATATTTTGTATCTGTATTTACTAAAGAGGAACTTAACAATATGCCTTCAGCCGAACAAGTCTATGTGGGTGGGGACGAGGACAGGTTGACGAGTTTAGCAGTTACCAAGGAGGATGTTCTTAAACAAATAGTAAAACTCAAACCAAACAAATCCCCAGGGCCGGATGAAGTGTTTGCTAGGGTGCTTAAAGAATGCAAAGAGGAGCTTTGTGACCCACTGTCAACCATATTTAATAAATCAATAGAGTCAGGCAGAGTGCCAGAGTTTTGGAAAGTTGCTAATGTGATACCAGTTTTTAAGAAAGGAGATAGATCACTTGCGTCTAACTATCGACCAATTAGCCTAACGTCTATTGTGGGAAAGTTACTCGAATCTATAATAGCAAATAAAATTCGTCTTCATCTTGAAAAACATAAATTAATAATTGAGTCGCAACATGGTTTTATAAATGGCCGTTCATGTTTAACAAATTTGTTATCTTTTTATTCTAGCATTGTTGAGGCAGTTGATAGTGGTAAGGATTGCGATGTTGTATACCTTGACTTTAGCAAAGCTTTTGATACAGTGCCACATGAAAGACTGATTAAAAAAATAGAGTCTCATGGTATTGGGGGTGCTATATTAAGCTGGATTAGGGCATGGCTATACCAAAGGAAACAGAGAGTTAGTATAAATGGAATCAAGTCAGAGTGGGAAAATGTTGTAAGTGGAGTGCCTCAAGGCTCTGTCCTGGGACCTCTGTTGTTTATAATATATATAAATGATTTAGATTCAGGTTTGAGTAGCAACATTTGCAAATTTGCCGATGATACGAAAATCGGTAGGGAAATTAATTCGGAGGAGGACTCACTATCACTTCAAGTTGATCTAGATAGGGTTTTGAAATGGTCAAAGGATTGGCAGATGCAGTTTAATGCTGATAAATGTAAAGTTCTGAGGTTAGGTAATGATGATAGAGTTACAAGATACGAGCTAGATGGTGTTGTGATTGCGAAGTCGGATTGCGAAAGGGATCTGGGAGTTATGATTAGTAAGAATTTAAAACAAAAGGATCAATGCATAAATGTTCGTAATAAGGCAAATCGGACACTTGGATTTATTAATCGCAGCGTTAGTAACAAGACACCTGGTGTGGTTCTCAAGCTATATCTTGCTCTAGTTAGGCCCCATTTAGATTATGCAGTTCAGTTTTGGTCGCCATATTATAGAATGGATATAAATTCACTTGAACGTGTCCAGCGTAGGATGACTAAGTTAATTCCCCAAATTAGAAATCTTTCATATGAAGAAAGATTAACAAAGCTTAAGTTGCATTCACTGGAAAGGCGAAGAGTTAGGGGTGACATGATAGAGGTTTACAAGTGGATGAATGGACATAACCGGGGGGATATTAATAGGGTATTAAAAGTATCAACACAGGACAGAACACGAAACAATGGATATAAATTGGATAAGTTTAGATTTAGGAAAGACTTGGGTAAATACTGGTTCAGTAACAGGGTTGTTGATTTGTGGAACCAATTGCCGCGTAACATTGTGGAGGTGGGGTCCCTCGATTGTTTCAAGCACGGGTTGGACAAGTATATGAGTGGGATTGGGTGGTTATAGAATAGGAGCTGCCTCGTATGGGCCAATAGGCCTTCTGCAGTTACCTTTGTTCTTATGTTCTTATGTTCTTATGTTTCATGTTCTAGCTTGTGTTGATGAAATTAATACCTTATTAAATACCACCTCACCCCATCCACGTCACTCAAATGTAGATATAAACAAAATCGGAGATGTGTAAGTTCTATTTAGTTGTGCATGTGTTAACTAAAGTCTTTGAAAATGTAATAAGTTTTACGAAACGCGCTCAAGTGTCGCGTCAGACTAGAAATAAAAATGAATTTAGGAGAATTGATTTTTGAATTACCTCCAACAGTGAAAAGAAATGTACGAAAGATTGAGAAAATTCGTGTTAGAATTATTAATCTTACTTTTTCGGTCATATTTAATAATATATAATAATATATGTCTACAGGAAAGACTGCTACCAAAATATACTAATATATATATATATATATATATATATATATATATATATATATATATATATATATATATATATATATATATATATATATATATATATATATATAAAAGTTTGTGAGGGTACCACCTCTGGTGCCAATGTGGGGACCCATAGCCTCGGAGAAGAAAATAAAAAGTATTCAGAGGAGACCTTGTGGTTTCTCACTGAACACTAATATTATCTTCTCCTACCACCCCCATTCTTTTGTATGTACACATATATATTTACTTTATTTGAACTTTGTTACAAAAAAGGAGTTACATATGGGTTACAAAGATGGTTATCATAGGTTGTCGAGTTCCTCCAGCTCCTCAGATGGCGGGCAGGAACTCTGGATGCAGTGCGCATTTCCCCTCTGTATCGCCACACTGAGGCCCTGGAAAAGAAAGCTTGCAGCTCTTGGGTCCCTTGTTGTTTCAATGAGCCTAGAACCCAGTTCCTTCAAAAAACTGGTAGCACTTTTACCCCAGGCGCCAAGTGTCTCAGAAGCAATGGGGACAAAATTGTAGTGGTGATCCAGTTCTCTATACTTACGGGATTTGGCTGCTTCCCTATGGGTGGCAGCGCCACCTGGTTGTGCAACACTGAGGTTAATGTAGGTGTTAGCCAGGGTTGATACGCACGTGTAGTCCCATACCAACTGCTTGCCATTCTTCCAGGGGTTCACTGTGATACCATCCGGGCGACCAATAAGAGCATCAGAGTTACGGGGCGTTAGGTAACGGGGCTCTCTTTCAGCTGGGCATCCAGCTGTGGTGAGGCTCCTCTTGATGTCGTTAACTTCACTGTGCCTCGAGTGCCATTCCCCTGTGCTTTGGCAGAGTAGGCCATGGTGGCCGTACCTGTCAGCCACCACCTCGCCGCAAATACACCTATATCTGGTGTGGATTGGGGCAGCAAGGCGGAGGGCCACAGCAATTCGGAGGGCGTGTGGTGTGAGACGCGTGTCGCGTGAGATATATATATATATATATATATATATATATACATATATATATATATATATATATATATATATATATATATATATATATATATATATATATATATATATATTTATATACAGGCTTCCAGTCCCCAACAAAAAGAATTATTATTATTATTAATGTTATTATTATTATTATTATTATTATTATTGAAGGCGAAGGAAAGAGCCAACATATGTGTAAATGTACGACCGGCGTGAGGGACCATCAGGGACGGGACTCCCGTGTGAGGGACCATCAGGGACGGGACTCCCGTGTGTGGGACCATCAGGGACGGGACTCCCGTGTGAGGGACCATCAGGGACGGGACTCCCGTGTGAGGGACCATCAGGGACGGGACTCCCGTGTGAGGGACCATCAGGGACGGGACTCCCGTGTGAGGGACCATCAGGGACGGGACTCCCGTATGAGGGACCATCAGGGACGGGACTCCCGTGTGAGGGACCATCAGGGACGGGACTCCCGTGTGAGGGACCATCAGGGACGGGACTCCCGTATGAGGGACCATCAGGGACGGGACTCCCGTATGAGGGACCATCAGGGACGGGACTCCCGTATGAGGGACCATCAGGGACGGGACTCCCGTGTGAGGGACCATCAGGGACGGGACTCCCGTATGAGGGACCATCAGGGACGGGACTCCCGTATGAGGGACCATCAGGGACGGGACTCCCGTGTGAGGGACCATCAGGGACGGGACTCCCGTGTGAGGGACCATCAGGGACGGGACTCCCGTGTGAGGGACCATCAGGGACGGGACTCCCGTGTGAGGGACCATCAGGGACGGGACTTCCGTGTGAGGGACCATCAGGGACGGGACTCCCGTGTGCTTGACTGCAACAACATAATAACATTAAAACAAGTTGTATGGCATCAAACAGCCATTGTATGTACTAGCTCCATCTATATATCGATCAAATTATGTAAAATCTCTTGTACCTTACCTGAATAAACATTTTATTTTTATTTTATTTTAGTTAGAACACAAATATTGATCTGTTTGTAAATAAAAAATACGAATATATAAAAGCCAATTTGAATGGTGGGGAAAGAGCTCCCACAAGACGCCGGTTTCCTCTCACCTAGAGGCAGTGACCTTCAGGCGCACACAAATCTGAACCCAAATATTGGGTTTGTTAGTAAACAGAGGTGGAGGGTGGGTGCGTGCGTGCGTGCGTGCGTGCGTGCGCGGGCAGGTAGGGTGCTCGGGAGGGTTGCCGGCGAGGGATTATGTGTAGCGGCAGCGGTGTTGCCCACCCGGGCTCTCCCTCGCCGCTAGCAGACGACGTCCACCGCTCTCCAAACATCACTTCCATAAAAGCCAAACTTCTGTATTTTGGGCAATGCCGCAGTCGTCTTGACTTGTTGTTTCGTTTATTATGTATAATTTTGGGAGTTGCTTGAAGAAGAACGGTGTCGTGATTACTGGTTTCATCAAAAATATACGTTCTATGTAATCATTGTAATAAGATCCTCTGTAAACAAAATTAAAAATAAAATATTATTTTAAGTACTATTATCATTAGCAGTAGTAGTAGTATTTTTGTTGTTATTATTGTTATTGTAATTATTATCATTAATTATTAAGTGGTGTCAATTAAAGTTCAAGCAATATTCCCAATACATGAATATTTTGAAATTATTTTTGTATACTTTTATAGTTATTAAATAATATTTTTTCATTTGTTATTTACATAAGTCTTATTAAAACAATGTATTGTTATTTACGCTTAGTAATTCCCTAATGTTTGAAATTGGAACCGTCGTCCATGTTTCAGGTTAGTTGATGTTTGTCTTCGCGCCAAGTTGTCGTTCCCTTGGATTGTTTTGACGACACTTTGGACAAATTAACCCCCAGTTGGTTGCATTCGGTCGTCAGGGTGCTCTAGCGAGCGCGCTCGAGCCTCTGGTCACCTTGAAACTTGAAAAATGAAGGCTATACTGAAGTATATAGAAGTAGAAAATTTTAAGTCCTATCGCGGTTTCTACCATGTCGGACCTCTCAAGCCCTTTACGGCCGTCATCGGCCCAAATGGATCAGGTAAGGCTGCCTCACTCTGATTTCTGTATCATTAAATACGACAAGTAAGATCTAGCTCTTTATCGGCCGCCTCCTGTCCTTCCGTAAGGTCATGTATTATGGCCCCCCGCGGTTATCCTGTGAGCAGTATAACAGATCAACCCAGTTGATCTGTTGAAGTGTTATAAAACGTTAACTGTTGTGTTCACCACTGATCCGTAGTAAACATTTGGAATATGGAACGAAATAGTCACCACAAGTGTGTATTCCTAGGGCCAACGGACGTCAGATCATTTAATAGACTCGGGGGAGTGCCCATCCCTCCTCAATATGTATCGTCTAAGAGGCATGATTTACAAGGAAAGGCTACGTTAATTACACCTCACGTTGCTGGAAGACAAGACTTCATGATCTTCACATACAAAATTCCTAGGGAATTGGTAGATATGGGTAGACTAGGGTAGATAAGTATGGGTTATTTAACACAGGTGGTACTTGCACAAAGGGACACAGATGGAAACTGAGTACCCAAATGAGCCACAGAGACATACAAAGGAATTATTTTCTTTGTCAGAATTGTTAACACTTGAAATGCATTAGGAAGTGATATGGAGGAGGCAGACTCCATACATAGTTTCAAATGTAAATTTGATTGAGCTCAATAAGGTCAGGAACCTCTACACTAGTAAATTGACAGTTGAGAAGCAGGACCAAAGAGCTGAAGCTCAACCCCTACAAGCTCAATTAAGTGAGTATAGTACAACTAGGTGAGTACTCAACTGTGTACAAAACAAATTGTTAATTCAAAAGAATGTGTGTACAAGAAACATAGGAGTAATGTACAATTGTAGGGACAAGAGTTACCTGATCTATGAACCCACTATTATGCAAGGCATTTTGGGGCAGAAACGTAAATGGACAAAAAATTTAACCGAGGTATTAAGGGTAAAACACTTGATACTAAAGAAGAAAAGCTAACTGAAATGAACATTCATGGAAAATAACAAATGAATGCAAAAAGGGTGACACTTAAGAATGATTGACATAGACTATTACAATATGGAGTTAGTAGTTGTAGCAATAGTAAAGTAGTTAATTTACATTAGTAACAGAATGGAAATACAGGATGCAGTTTAGAACAGCAGCTGGACTCTTTCTCATAACATTTTGTTTGGAACATAATAGACCATAGAGTAATAAAGTTGTTTAAGGTTAACTGGCCTTGCAATAAAAATGAACCCAAAACATGAAGGACATGAGTAAACACTTTAACGAGGAATTGAAAGAAATTAGATGACAATAAATGCAAAGTACACAATACTCGGCAAATAAAGATTTAGGAAAAAGAGTAACAAAAATAACTTATTACAAGGAAAAATGTTAGTGAAACTAGTTACAAGGAATAGCTTACTGTATAAGATAATAATTACATGATATTTTTTAGTCTTTCTTTTAAACGTGTTGAGACATACAGCTTTTAATTACATTTGGGAGGTCATTCTACAATTTGGGACCCTTGATTTGCATTGCATTTGTGCTTTGGTAGAGTCTCACTCTAGGAATATCAAAGAGATACTTTATTTGTTTCTTGTGTGGTGCCTGGGAGTTCTATTACAGCCTTCTAGGAAGTACTTAAGGTCAGGATTGATTTTGCAATTCAGAGTTTTATAGATATAGAGAATACTTGAGAGTATGTGCAGAAACTTGATATTTAACATGTTCAATGATTTCAGAAAGGGAGCAGAGTGGTGTGTGGAACTGAAGTATATGATTGTTCTGATTTATGATTTTTGTTGAGTAATGAGGAGATCGGAGGTAATTATGAGTGGATGATCCCTAGGCACAGATACCATAGGTGAGATATGGATAATTGAGTGAATAATACAGAGTATCTAGGGCAAGGCAAAGAACATAGTATCTGACTGTGGAGAGAATGCCAACTGTTTTAGAAACATTTTTGGTAATATCTTGTATATGGCAATTAAAATTTAGTTTGTTATCAGTGTGAACTCCAAGGAACTTCCCATCTACTCTGCTCGCAATTTGTGTATTGTTAATTCATAGATCAATTTGATTGTTGCACTTGTTACCAAACAAAATGTAAAATGTCTTGTCAATGTTAAAGGGAAGTTTGTTAGCAGTCAATCAGAAATAGACTTGATTAAGTTTAGTATTCACCATGTCTTTTAGAATAAGTGGGTTAGCATGTGAGAAAATGAAGGTTGTATCATCAGCAAATAGAATTAGCTTCAAATGTTGTGTGGTATTTGGAAGATCATTTATATATATATATATATATATAATATATATATATATATATATATATATATATATATATATATATATATTTATATTTATTTATTTACGTTATATATAAATATATATATATATTTACGTTATAAAATATATCTACGTTAATTTTACCTCAAATAAAAATAATTTGACATCATACATAATGAAATGGGTAGCTTTATCATTTCATAAGAATAAAATTAGAGAAAATATATTAATTCAGGAAAACTTGGCTTATTAGGCAAATCGGGCCTTGCATAGTAGGCTGAGAAGTCCGTTCTGACTACTAGGTACGACATATATATATATATATATATATATATATATATATATATATATATATATATATATATATATATATATAAAAATAAATAAGAGGACACCGCGGTTTTCCCTGTGTCATGGGTGTGGACCGCCTCCTTCGCCTCTCTCTGCTCTCCTGCGGGTCCGGCAGGGTCCGGCTCTGGCGTCTTCACCTGGCGGTGCTCCCAAGTTTTTCTGGGCACGGTTGAGTCGTGTCAAGTTCGTGCCACCATTCGCCCGGTGAGTTTCTGCGGTCTGGCGTCTTTTGGCCGGGCGCTGGATGCGGTGTTGTTTATATACCTGTCTTTATTTAGGTATATTTTTGTACGACTGAGACCGTTCGTACACCAGTGACTGTCCCTTTTCTGGGGGGAGCCCCGTCGGCTCCCCGGAGCTATCCCAAGCTGATATGCTAATGTCAGACTTTGGCATCAGTCATGTGTATGGAGTTCTTAGGCCTACCGGGGACCACGGCCAGAACCGGGCCCCCTCAGAGAGGCAAGGGGAGCAATGGCCTATAGAAGCCCCCGTGTAGTTGGAAGCATTCTATGTCTGCCATCGACCGGAACAGGCACCCAGAAAGGTAAGCGCCCCAAAACAAACCCCTATTCTGGTTAAAATTGCTACCTAAAACCGAACTAGTGGATAGAACTCCCCAACCGAAAACAAGCAAACTAGTGTGACGTCACACTGCCGCGCCGCTGTCTGCGCAGCTCCCCCCTCCCCGGGAGGGGGAAGGGGGAGCCCCAGACCCCCCGCGCCGGCTACCCACACCTCAGTTCTTGAGGCTGATGCTATAGGCAATGGTCGTGTGCTCTGGCTCCGGTGTCGCTACTGCACTGTGCTTTGCGTGTGGTGTTAGTTTTGTGGGTGCGAGAGCCAGGAGTTATCTTCAGTACTCGGGCTGCATGCGCCTAGGGCTGCCTTCCCTAGGTGCCCTGTAAGTACTGCCCTTGGGGCTTGGGGCCACCTTCTACAGGCTCCTCGGGGTCTGCCTCTGCTGGTCCGTTTTACCTTTCGGTTTTTCGGCCGCCTGTTGGGCTCTTGGGTGTTCTGTTCTCCCTTGTTACCGGCAGGTAAGAGGCAGTTTGCACTGGTAGGGGCGCAGGGTGCTGCTCAGCTTGTATTTCCCGACATCGCGGCCGGCTCTGTTCCTTGGGGTTCGCTGTCCTCTTGCGGGGTTTTGTTTTTCTTTTTGTTTTTGCCTGGTGGGGGGTTCTGTCCTTTTATTCAGTTTGTTTTTGCCCTTCCACTGTTCTCCTCGGTGGCGCCCCCTGCTAGGTCCCCGTGAGTGTACACGTCCCTGGGGTTCAGCTTTAGAAGTTTGCTTGGTAGTTTTGGGCGCCGGTTTGCAGCACCCTGCCTGGGACTACCTGAGCGCGAGTCCTCTTAAAGTAAACGCTCAGGACCCTGGGAATCCCCTAGGGGGCGCGTGGGTCCGATGGATGTGACCCCGGAGTCCCCACTCGCTGTGTGCGAGTTTGAGGGTTGCTCGGTCCCCTTGTCTCAGGGTGACCCTCATTGTTTTTGCCTCTGCCACGCTGCCTGTTGGGTCGGTGATACTTTCGACCCTGAGTCCTGTGAGTGTTGCTGCTTGCTTGTGACTCAATTTACCCAATCCTCTGATGATTCTATTCGGGTACGGGCGGCACGTGCGTTGCAGTCTAGGTTTCGTCTGTTGCAACGCGCTCGGTTGGTTGCTTCCCCGGATGCCCCGGGGCTGCCCCGCTTTGCTTTTCGAGACCCGGACTTGGGGGTGGGGGTCGCTTCGATCCTGGTTCAGTCCGCACCTCCTCGTCCTTCCCCTTCTGTTCGTTCTGGTCCCCCGCCCCTGCTTCCGGCCCCGAAGCGTCTGAGGGTTTCGGGGTCGGAGCAGGGGTTACTTGATCTCGAGACTCGGGCAGCTTCGGGGGTTGCCCCTTCCGGGGGGGCGGCAGAGGCATTCGAGTCTTGTCTCCCGGCCGAAGCTTCAGGGTCTGACCAGTGGGCCCCCCTTCCTCCAGCTTTTCCGGCTGCTCCGTCCTTGTCTTGTGGGGTCGGGGCTTGGGGAGAGGACTCGGCCTCGGGTCCTGTGGTGACGGACCTCGAGGCTGGGGAGGGGCTGACTTGGGGGCCTTGGGCCCCGCTGGACCCCGCCTGGGTTTTTCTTCCCACTGAGCGGGGCTTATTGTTACAAGGAGTGGGGTTTTCTTTTCCCCCCTCTGCGTATGAGTTGGATTTGGTGTCGGCCCCTCCCCGGGTTCGGTTCCGTGTTCCCCCGTGTACGTCGGTTCCGTCCTTCCGGAGGTTTTCGGCTTATCGCATCCAACCTGGTGTGGTGCGAGCGGCCTTTGCAGCTTACCTCCTGCGTGACCCGGATTATGCCTCGGAAATGGATCCGTCCACGTTCAGGTTTGGGACTTCGTTCCCTTTCTGGCTCCGTTACGAGGTTCCGGAGTCGTCCTGGCTAGCAGACTGCCCCTTGTTTGGTCTGGATTCCTGGCATTCCTTCTGTCGTTCCCGCACGCTGGAGTGGCGGGAAGCTTCCACGGTGCTTCAGGTTTTCCTGGGGGGTGAACTTGAGTACCTGAATGAGTGCTTGTTTGCCCCTGCCCTTCCCCGCGATGTGGGCGTTATTCAGCTCCATGTGCAGGTTCCCTCCCTTTCGGCGGCGCTCGTGGCGGAGGATTTGCGCGCCCGGGGCCTTTTGTGTTCGGCCTTGCGGTTCTTTTCCCTCCTGGAGCTTTCTTCGGATTGGCTCGTGGAGGATGTGGGGACGCTTGGGTCCGTCCCGGGGTCCGGCACCTTGTCCTCGGCTGCGCGTTCGTCGGCTGCCTTGTTGAAGCTGTTCACGCCGATTTTGCGGGATGCGGTTTCCCTGTTCTATGCTTCCCGTCTCGCGTGTCGGCAGGTGGTGCTGGGTTCCTCCGTGGAATCTGCTTGGGCTCTGGCTCTTAGGCGTTCTTCACCTTTTTGTCCTCTCCTGTTTTGGGAGTCGACTGTGGCGCAGTTTATTCAGGCTGCGTCGGCGGCTTGTCGTCCAATGTCGGACTTGTTGGTTTTCCGGGGGTCCCGGGGTGGGTCTTCCCGGAAAGGTCGTGCCAGGGCTCGGGGTTCCTCTCGTCGTGGTAGGCCTCTGGTGTCAGGTTTGGGGTTGGCTCCTCCTGCGGACCCTCCCTCGTCTGGTCGGCGCGGTGTTCGCGCTGTGCGGGGTTCTGGGTCTCGTAAGGGTCGCCGGCCCTTTCGCGGTTTGCCCCCTTGACAGGGCGATGGGGGGGGCGGCTTGCGCTGTTCGCCCGCGCCTGGTCCCACGATTCGTGGGCCTTTCGGGTCGTGTCTCGCGGCCTGTGGTGGCGTTGGGTGGCCCCTCCCCCCTTTGGGGGGTCGGGGCTGGCAGGGCAGGCTTCTTCCCCTGCGCTCTGTCGAGTCGTCTTGGAGTGGGTACGCTTGGGCGTCGTCGAAACGACGTCGTCCCTCAGATGGGTTTCCCGTCTGTTTCCGGTTCCGAAACGGGACTGCGCGGACCTGCGGTTCATTCTGGACTTGTCCCGTCTGAACCCCTGGGTTCATTGCCCCTCCTTTCGGATGACTACGCTGTCTCAGGTTCGGCTCCTCTTGGAGCCGGGAGCTTGGATGGTGTCCCTGGACCTCCGGGACGCTTATTGGCATGTCCCGATTCATCCGCGGTTCAGGGACTGGCTCGGTTTTGTAGTGGGGCGTCTGAGTTACCGCTTTCGTTGTCTCCCGTTCGGGTTGAACCTGGCACCTCGCGTGTTCACACGCCTTACACGGGTTGTGGTGGCTCGTTTGCGTCTCCTAGGTGTTCGGGTGTTGGCCTACCTCGACGACTGGCTGGTTTGGGCTCCCAGCCAGTCAGCTTGCTTGCTAGCCAGGGATTTGGTTCTTTCCCAGCTCGCCGGGTTCGGGTTCTTGGTGAACTGGAGGAAGTCCCATCTGGTTCCCTCTCAGGTTCGGACTTGGCTGGGTCTCGTGTGGGACTCTCAAACCGCCTCTTTGTCTCTCCCTCCGGAGTCTCTCCTGCGGCTGCGGTCCCGCCTTCGTCTGTTTCTGGAGGGCCCTCGGGTCACCCGGCGGTTGCTCGAGGGGCTGTGCGGGAGCCTGAACTTCGCGATGGTGGTCTACCCGCCGGGTCGGGTTTGGCTTCGGCGGCTGTTCTGGTTCCTTCGGGGTTCCCCCTTCCGCCTCTCTCGCGATCGCAGAGTTCGACCCCCGGGGGACTTGCGTCGGTTGCTGCGTCACCGGCTTCCTCTTCGGGTTTTTCGGGGTTCAGTGCCTTGGCGCCTACCCGAGCCCTCGCTCGATGTGTACACGGATGCGTCGTCTCTCGGCTGGGGTTTTGTGACCAGTGCTCACCAGGCCGGCCAGGGGCGTTGGGATCCGTCCTTCCGTCGAGCTCACAGTACGGTGCGGGAGTTCGCGGCGGTGTGGTTTGCTCTGGGGAGGATTCGGGTGGCCCGCGGATCGACGATTCGGCTCCATTCGGACTGCTCTCCGGTGGTTCATTGCCTGAACCGCGGGGGTTCGATGCGGTCCTTGTCTCTTTGGGGTTGGTCGCTTCGGGTGACTCGTCTGCTGAGTTCTCGGGGTTTGGCTCTCCTGGCGGTTCACGTACGGGGCGTGTCCAACGTCTTGGCCGATGCCCTGTCTCGCTTCGTTCCCCTCTCCACGGAGTGGACGGTCGACGACGAGTCCTTCCGTTGGCTTTGCCAGACGTTCGGGCGCCCCGAAGTGGACCTCTTCGCGTCGGCGTGGTCGCGGCGTCTTCCCGTTTATGCGGCGCCCTTCCCCGATTGCGAGGCCGTCGGGGTCGATGCCTTTCGGCTAGACTGGTCGAGGTGGGGGTTCCTGTACCTCTTTCCCCCGGTTCGGCTGTTGCTCCAGGTCCTGACTTGCTTAGAGACTTACCGGGGGAGAGTTGTCCTTCTGGCCCCTTGGTGGCCGGCGCAGCCTTGGTTTCAGGCGCTGGTTGCTCGGTGTCCGAACCCGAGGGTTTTCCCACGGCTCCGCCTCTTTCAGCAGATCGGGCCGGTACGTCACGTAGCTGGTTCGATCTTCTCCTCGAGTCTTCGCGTATGGTTTTTTTGACTCGAGTCTATTATCATCTCTATGGTGATCAGGTGGCCTCCTTGTTGGTGTCCCACCTGAGGGCTTCTTCTCGGCGGCAGTATGAAGTTTCCTGGCGGTCCTTCCGTTTCTTTTTGCGTCTTCGTCGTGTTAGCTCCTTGTCTGTTCGGGTGGTCTTGTCCTTCCTCTCGTGGTTGTTTCAGGACCGTCATCCTATGCCTAACACTGTCGCTTCGTATCGTGCGGCGCTGGCGGAGCCGCTTCAGCTTGCTTTCGGTATCGATGTTACGTCTGCGCCGTTTCGCAAGCTGTCTCGTGCATTGTTTCACCTCCGGCCTGCTCATGCGTCGCCTGAGCCGTCCTGGTCTTTGGACAGAGTGCTCGCTTTCCTTTCATCTCCTCGTTTCGTTGTGGCCCCTTCGGTCCAGGATTGTTTTTCCAAGGCACTTTTCTTGTTGGCTTTGGCCTCTGGGGGTCGGGTAGGGGAGCTTCATGCTCTCCTCCGGCGCAGGGGTTTCTGCTCTTTTGGTTGTGGTGATAGTTTTGTTCGTTTGCAGCCGTCTCCTTCTTTTCTGGCGAAGAATGAGACTGCTGCGTTCCGGAGGGGTCCATGGGTGGTTGATGCTTGGTTGGTCAGGCCGGGGGTGCATCATGTTTTGTGTCCGGTTGCGGCGCTTCGCCGTTATTTGCGCGCCACAGCTTCTGTGTCCGGGGACGCGCTGTGGGTTGATCCGGTTTCCCTTCTTCCCTGTTCGCGGGTTCGGGTCTCTCAGGTCGTCCGCAGGGTTATTAGGTCCAGCCAGCCTGCGGTCTATCCCCGTGCCCATGACGTTCGTAAGTTCGCGGCTCTTGCTGCCGTCTTTGGGAATATGTCTTGGTCTGATATTCGGGCGCGGGGATTTTGGCGGTCGAACAGGGTCCTGGCTGCTCGTTACCTTGTGAATGTCCCTGGGCCTCGTCGGGCCTGTGTTGCTTTGGGTCGGCGGTTGCAGCCAGTTGTCTCGACTTCGAGTTGAGGGGTGAGCGACGGCCGCCTCCCGGGTAAGTCCCTCTTTTTCTGTCTGTGGGTAGTTAGCTCCGGGGAGCCGACGGGGCTCCCCCCAGAAAACCAGCGTTGAATGTAATGAAACGCCATTTTCTGGGTGAGTCCCGGAGGCTCCCCGGCATCCCTCCCTCCCTCCGGTCGGCGGTTTTTCGCGTTTTTGACATCCAGGATAAAGAACTGAGGTGTGGGTAGCCGGCGCGGGGGGTCTGGGGCTCCCCCTTCCCCCTCCCGGGGAGGGGGGAGCTGCGCAGACAGCGGCGCGGCAGAGTGTGACGTCACACTAGTTTGCTTGTTTTCGGTTGGGGAGTTCTATCCACTAGTTCGGTTTTAGGTAGCAATTTTAACCAGAATAGGGGTTTGTTTTGGGGCGATTACCTTTCTGGGTGCCTGTTCCGGTCGATGGCAGACATAGAATGCTTCCAACTACACGGGGGCTTCTATAGGCCATTGCTCCCCTTGCCTCTCTGAGGGGGCCCGGTTCTGGCCGTGGTCCCCGGTAGGCCTAAGAACTCCATACACATGACTGATGCCAAAGTCTGACATTAGCATATCAGCCTGGAATAGCTCCGGGGAGCCTCCGGGACTCACCCAGAAAATGGCGTTTCATTACATTCAACGCTGGTTTTTTAACCCTTCCTGTCCCCCTCATGTGCATGTCCAACCCATGCTGGAGTCATTCAGGGGACCCTCCTTTTTTAATGTTGTGAGGGGTGGGGGTTGTAGGGTTGGTTCTGTACTCGCCTGGTAAGGCTCCTGGCTGTGCTTGCAGGATTTGAGCTCTGGCTCTTGGGTCCCGCCTATCTGGTAGAACTTGCGGGATAGTACCAGTGGAGTGCAGTGGTGCTATTGGCACATTTGGGGAACACTGTATTACCATCAGAGGCCTGTGCTTGTTACACGACCTACTTGCGAGCATAAGCCTTCTTGCTGGTTCGTCCATGGACTTCCAGGGCGCACTAGCCTGTTTTCGTATGGCAGTTCCGGCCCGTCCTGGTTGTGGGGGTATGTGGGCCGGTAGACTGCTCCTAGCAGCTGCCTGGTGGGCCACCCTCTGGCCGGTCTAGCCTGGCCTTGGGCCGGGCTTCAGGTGTAAAAGAGCTCCCAGTACCTCATCCAGCAGGTATCGAGCGGGGTTTCTCCGCCGTCGGTCGCCTGGTGCAGGTTTCTGGGCCTGCAGGGTTTTGTCGTGTCTCCGTTGGCCCTGTCTGGGGTCTGCCTGCTCCGTTCTCTGCCTTTGCAGAAGGGAGTTGCTATTTACATGTTGCATGTTGCAGTGGTGCCTGTTGCTGCTGCTCGTGTGCCTTGGTACCGTGTTTCACGGTGGCGTGTCCTTGTTCCTGTGTCCGGTTGTGGAGTGGCACTTTGCTGCCGTATTGTGCCTGGGGATTGCATGGGGGTTTTTCTGTCCCTGCCTGATTGTCCACCCCTGGTTGTTCTCCTGTTTTTTTTTTTTTTTTTTTTGTGCTTCTGCTCTTTCTTCCTGCCTCCTCTGCAGCAGGGATGTTCTGCGTGTGTTCTTAGGCGTTGGTCAGCCTGTGTCCTGTGATGTGCTTCTTTGTCTCGGTCTATTGCGGTTGTTCGTACCCCTTGGTTCGGGTACTCTTCTGGCGACGACCTTCCGCAACCCTTCCGCCTTCTTCGGTTTCCTAGCTTGCCCTGCCGGTTGTTTTTTTGGGGGTCTTGCGATGTCTTGCGTCGGACCCGTTGTTTCTGAACTCCTGGCGGGCTTGCATGCTTTGGGGAGTTTTTTCTGTTCGGCAGACGTTCCATCTCCTTGTGCCGCCTTGATTTCGGTGGTCGCGCCCGAGATCTTCCCGCGGCTCCGCCTTTTTCCTGGGCTCGGAGGGGCCTTGTCGGGGCTGCTTATGTTCTGCCTCGCGGTCTCGCCTCCGGTTGGTGGTCGGGTGGCTTCGTGGTAGGTGTCCCACCTGCGTGCTTCTCTTGGCGGCAGTATGGGGTATTTTGGCGGTCCTTCCTTTTCCTGTCCCTTCTTAGGTGGTTACTCTTGTTAGCTTGGTTTACTCTCGGCTTGGTTTTCTGGTGGGGGTTGGGGGCCGTCGTCTTGCCACATACTGTCGCCTCTTTTCGTGCGGCGCGGGCGGAGCCGCTTCAGCTTGCTTTCGGTCTTGGTGTTGCTTCTGCACCGTTAGTCAGCTGTCTTGTGCGTCGTTTCACCTCCGGCCTGTTCGTGCGCCGCTTGCACCGTCCTGGTCTCTGGTCAGCGTGCTCTGTCTTCTCCTCGGTTGGTAGTGCCCCTTCGGTTCCGGTGTGTTTCTTTCGTCGGCTCTTTCCTTTGGGCCTTTGCCTCTGGGGGTCGAGTCGCTGAGTTTTCTTGCTCCTTCGGTTCTAGCGTTTTGGTTGTTTGGTGGCAGCAGTCTCCATCTTTTCTGGCGCGGGGTGGGGCTGCTGCATTCTGGTGGGGTCCAGGGTTTGTTGGTGCTTCGTTGGTCGGGCCGGGGGTGTGTCGTTTTTGTGTTCAATGGCGGCCCTCCGCTGTTGTTTGCGTGCCACGGCGCTTGGGTCCGGAGCGTGTTTTGCGTTGATCCGGTTCTGTTCTTCCCGGTTCGCGGGTGATAGTGTCCTGGGTGGTCAGCCGTGTTCTTGCGGCTAAGCTGCCTGTGTTCTTCCCTCATGCCTGTGGCGTTCGTGGCTTCGCTGCTCTCGCTGCCGTCTGGGCGACGTGGCCTTGCGGTCTTTCGGGCATGGATTTTTGGTGTTCGTGCAGGGGCCTTGCTGCTCGTGGTTCTCGTGTTGTTCCCGTGATTTTCGGGGCTGTGGCGCCTTTGGTTGGCGTTTGCTGCCGGTTGTCTCGCCTCCTTGGGAGGTGCGTGGTGTCCGCCTCCCGGTTTCTGTCCCTAATACTGGAGGGTCAGGTCCCAAATCTACACAGTAAAATAACAACGTACTGGAGTGAACGATATGGAAGAAAATGCAAGATTGAACCTGTGAAGAGCAGAGGTGCCATAGGCACAATCAGAGAGCACTGCATAAACATCAGGGGTCCGCGGTTGTTCAACGTCCTCCCAGCGAGCATAAGAAATATTGCCGGAACAACCGTGGACATCTTCAAGAGAAAACTGGACGGTTTTCTAAGAGAAGTTCCGGATCAGCCGGGCTGTGGTGGGTACGTGGCCCTGCGGGCCGCTCCAAGCAACAGCCTGGTGGACCAAACTCTCACAAGTCGAGCCTGGCCTCGGGCCGGGCTTGGGGAGTAGAAGAACTCCCAGAACCCCATCAACCAGGTATCAACCAGGTATCAACCAGGACCTTCCTCTGTGGGCAGTTAGCTCCGGGGAGCCGACGGGGCTCCCCCCAGAAAACCAGCGTTGAATGTAATGAAACGCCATTTTCTGGGTGAGACCCGGAGGCTCCCCGGCAACCCTCCCTCCCTCCGGTCGGCGTTTTTCGCGTGTTTTGACATCCAGCCTCAGAACTGATGGGTGGATAGCCGGCGTGGGAGGTCTGGGGCTCCCCCTTCCCCCTCCCGGGGAGGGGGGAGCTGCGCAGACAGCGGCGCGGTGACGTATGACGTCATACTAGTTTCCTTGTTTTCTGTTGAAGAGTTCTATCCACTAGTTCGGCTTTAGGTAGCAATTTTCACCAGAATAGGGGTTTGTTTTGGAATGCTTACCTTTCTGGATGCTTGACCCGGTCGATGGCAGACATAGAATGCTTCCAACCACACGGGGGTTTCTATAGGCCATTGCTCCCCTTGCCTCTCTGAGGGGGCCAGGTTCTGGCTCGTGGTCCCCGGTAGGCCCTAGAACTCCATACACATGACTGATGCCAAAGACTGACATTAGCATATCAGTCGGTAAAGCCCCGGGGAGCCTCTGGGTCTCACCCAGAAAATGGCGTTTCATTACATTCAACGCTGGTTTTTTTGTCACATGTTACGACCCTGGGTTCCTTAGTTGGAAACCAGAGGTCAAATTGAGCTCTAAATAATTACTTTACATTATTTGATAGGATTGCTGATGCGCATTTGTTCCTATCTTCCTTTCCAGATGTAAGATGAATATTGTTTCTCACAGAGCATTCAGACTCTGAGCGTCTTGTTGATTATTAATTAGTGAACTAGTTATCAGCTATGTTTAGAAATGATTAGAAAGTATTAATAAAGTAGGTCTGAGTAAGCTTGGATTGAGGGCTGCTGTACAATTAGCCGAGTATCCGGCCGGCAGCGATTCAGAGTGAGGAAGCGCGAAGGCTGATGCTTTCTTCTCTGTTCGGGCTGTGTGGTGGAAACATCTTCCCTGTGGGGCTCTGCCTCCTCCTCTTCTCTTACCTTATCCTGTGTCTAGTTTACAAAGCTAAGTACCGTATAGCATGTACATTTTCTGGCGTAAGTGTGTAGTAATGTGTATAGGCTACGCTAGTGTTTATATTGCTAAGTTACTCTAAGGGGTCTCAGTGGAACCACGTGTGCTCAAGTGGTACCAAGCTACCTAGAGTCCTTGCTAGTGTCCCTGGCCTAGTAGACTTTACTCTAGCTTGTCCTAATTGTAAAACTTTGCATCCTGCCTATGTGGACCAAGGCTTTTAAAGTAAGATAGTGTGATAAAGTAGTTATTGTTGTTAATGTATATGGGGGTTTGTTAAGAGGGGTTAATAAATAAGTTAATAAATAATAAATATAATATTTATTATTATTTATTATATTATAATAAATTATAATAATAAATAATAATATTATAATATTTATTATTATTATTATTTATAAATAATAAATATAAATATAATAAATATAATATTATAAATAATAAATAAGTTAATAAATAAGTTTTTAAAGGAGTATCCATTCTTCCTGTATAGTGGAACAGTGATCAGCCGCTAGACGGACATATTAAACTTAAAGCCAGATATGGAATATTATTTATGTTTTTATTGGGGCCGGGCCTATCTGCTCTCCACTAAATTTGATACTTCCTGATTCTAACTGCTGGCCCTTCTCCTTAATACTCTAGACCCCCCATAACAGCACTTAAATTTGTAACATCATACGTCCCCAGGAAGCAGCCCGTACCAGCTGTCTAACTCCCAGGTACCTATTTACTGCTAGGCAACAGGGGCATCAGGGTGAAAGAAACACTGCCCGTTTGTTTCTGCCTCCACCGGGGATTGTACCAGGAACCTCAGGACTACGAATCCGAAACGTTGTCCACTCAGCTGTCAGGTCCCATTCATGAATGATATTAGGGCTGGAAATGGTAACAAATCAATTATTTGTATCAATGTTGGTGGATAGGATGTAGGACAAGTTAGGAGTGAGGAGTATTGCAAAAGGAGTATTGCAAAAATATTAGCAGTGTCTAGACAAGTAGTATTGCAAAAATATTAGCAGTGCCTAGACAGAGCACAGAGAGAAGATATAATGACAAAAGAACGAGATAGTACCAAAAACCAAGAAGGAGCACGGAAGAGGACCAGTAAGTCCAAAAAAGGACTGGAGCTAAGCCTCACCGGAAGACGTCAGACTTTCCAGTAATGCTGGAAGAATCGAAGACCTTCCCGAACCCCCGAGATCACACAGACGCAAACACAAAATCACGAAGGCTCTAAAGGCACAGTCACCCGAGACCAAAAGTCATGCAGAACCCTGATAATAGAGGAACATGACCCCTGACATGACGGAGAAGTCCCGTCCCAGAGAAGGGGGTAGAAACGGAGAAAAGTACCCACCAATAGGACGGAACCGAACGGACCCGAAGGGACAAGGATCCAAACCTGGGGAGGGGCCGATGCTCAACAACTCGTACGTAGAGGGGGAAAAAGAAAAACCCCCACTCCCCGTAACTGCAAGCCACGCTCAGAGGGTAGAAAACCCTGGCGCGGTTCAACGGGGCTCAAGGCCCCCCCCCTCAAGTCAGCCCCTCCCCAACCCTGGGAACCTCCACGGCAGGCCCCGGGGCCGAGTCATCCCCCCAAAGCCCCAGCCTCACAAGAAAAAGCTGGGGCAACCAGGAACTAAGAAAATTACTAAGGAAGGGAGCCCACTGCCAGACTCTTACAACACGGCTGGAGGAACAGGCTCGAATGCTTCCGTCACAACCCCGGAAGGGGAAACCCCGAAGACCGCCCGAATCTCAAAACCATCGAATCCCCGCCCCCAGACCCACAGACGGAAAGGATCCGGCTGCAGGGAGGAACGGGGATGAGGCCAGACAAAATCACAACAGGGAAAAGACAAGGGAGTACAGAAGGAAACAAAACCGAAGCAACCAACACCCCTGAGCCCCGTCATGACAACCAAAACGGGACAACCTCGGGGCTTCCGGGGAGCAAATAACCTAGCACGTTGCAACCACCTGAACCCTACGTGCAACGCCCGTGCTGCCTGCACCTGCATAGTCAGCATTTGATCGGGTAACTGGGTCACCAACAAGCAACGAAACTCGCAGGACTCCGGGTCGAAGGTGCCACCGACCCCACAGGCAGCCGACAAAGGTAAAAACAATGAGAGTCACCCCTGAGACAAGAGGCAGAGCAACCCTCGATCCCGCACAAAGTGAGGGGGACTCAGGGGTCACATCCATTGGACCCACGCGCCCCATGGGGATTCCCAGGGCTCTGAGACGGAACTCACGCTCAGGGAAGCCCAGGCAGGGTACTGTTAACCGGTGCCCAAATTTACCAAACAACCTTCTAAGAACTGAACCCCCGGGACGTGTACACTCATGGGGACCAAGCAGGGGAAACCACCAGAAACTAGAAGAGCACTCAGTACACAGGGGTCAAGAACCAAGGCAGACCCCACCACCAGGGGTCCACAAAAAGAAAACCCAGCAAGAGGACAGCATACCCAAGCAGAACAGAGCTGGCCGCTATGATTGGTGAAAACAAGCTGTGCAGTACCCTGCACCCCTACCAGTGCAAAATGCCCCCTCCCCTAAGGCGAACAAGGGAGACAGAATACCCAAGCACACAAAGGGCAGCCAAAAATGGCCTAGCAAAGGTAGAACCCAAGGAACTTGTGGAAGGTGGCCCCAAGCCCCAAAGGTAGTACTTACTGGGCACCTAGGGAAGAAAACCCCTGGCGCGTGCAGCCTGAGTACTGAAGAATCACTCCCGGCTCATGCACCACCTAGAAGACAGTCACCACACAAGGTACAGTGCAGAAACAACCACTGGAGCCAGAGCACATGACCATTGCCTATAGCATCAGCCTCAAAACTGAGAGGTGGATTGCTGGCATGGGGGTCTGGAGCTCCCCCCTTCCCCCTACCAGGGAGAGGGGGAGTTGCGCAGACAGCGGTGTGACAACGTGTGACGTCATACTAGTTTGCCCGTTTCTGTTTGGGGAGTTCTATCCACTTGTTCGGCTTTTCGTCGCAATTTTCACCAGAATAGGGGGTTTGTTTTGGGACCCTTACCTTTCTGGGTGCCTGACCCGGTCGATGGCAGACATAAAATGCTTCCAACCACACTGGGTTTTATATAAGCCATTGCTCCTCGTGCCTCTTCTGGGGGGGCCAGGTTCTGGCTCATGGTCCCCAGTAGGCCCACAGAACTCCATACACATGACTGATGCCAAAGTCTGACATCAGCATATCAGCCTGGATAGCTCCGGGAAGCCAATGGGGCTTCCCCCAGAAAAGGTTGGGAAACATTGCTCAAGGCCTTCTCAGGAGGCTTGGGCGAGGACCAGGACGTGGGGACACTAAGCCCCAAAATCATCTCAAGGTATCTCAAGGTAAGGTACTGTACTTGCTCTGGTACTTTTTCTCATCCTAATATCAGACAGTCCTGGTCGAGGACTGGGTCGTGGGAATGCTAAGCCCTGAAATCATCACAAGGTAACCGGAACGTAGACAAGGATACAAACTACAGCATTGTATCATCATTTTCAGATGACACTAGACTTTTCATGCGAGTAGACAATATAGAGGACACGGCAAACCTCCAGTTGGATATAAATCTGGTCTTTCAATGGGCCACAGATAATAATATGATATATAATGAAAATAAGTTCCAGCTCTGCTCTATGGAAAAAATGAAAATTTAACAATGGAAATCTTAAATAAAATGTTATCAAATCACACTATAGAACAAAAAAAGCAATGTAAAGGATCTAGGCGTAATCATGTCAGAATACCTTACCTTTACAGAACACCATAAAGTAACTGTCATGACTGTAAAAAAAAAAATAAAAAAAAATTACAGGTTGGATAATAAGGACCTTCCAAACAAGGGATGCCATACCAATGATACTTTTCAAGACACTAGTCCTCTCTCTGGTGGAATATTGTTGCACTCTTAGCAGCCCCATTCAGAGCCTGAGAAATTGTTGATCTAGAGAGCATGCAAAGATTCTTTACTGCTAAAATCTACTCTATAAGTAATCTTAATTATTGAGACCGATTAAAAGTTCTAAATCTGTATTCACTAGAGCGCGGGTGAGAGAGATACATAATACAGTACAGTATTGTAATCTGCACTAGGAAGATATTAGAGAGACTGGTTCCAAATCTGAACACAGAAATAACATCACATAAAACCAATAGGCATGGCAGGATGTGCAAAATACTCCCGTTGAACAGCAGAGGTGCAATAGTTACGCTGAGGGAGAACTCTTAATATCAGGGGCCCAAGACTTTTCAACACTCACGCTACACATAAGGAGCATCACTGGCCGGCCTCTCGCAGTGTTCAAGAGAGAACTCGACAAACACCTCCAAAGAATACCTGATCAACCTGGCTGTGATTCATCCATCAGACTGAGAGCAGCCGCGTACAACAGCCTGGTTGACCAGATGACCAACCCCAGCCTGGTCGGAAACCAGGCCGCGGGGCCATTGATCCCCAGAAACTACACAAGGTAGTAGACTTGATTTAGAGCCTATACCAGTCTGCATTATCTGGCCAAATCTCCAGTTATCTGTATTTCTATCCAGATATAGCGAGTATGCCAGAAAAGTATCCATCTAATTTTGGTCCGATAATCCAAATAATCAGATCAGCGGGAGAAGCCACTTCTCCTTGCCATCTTGCATCTCAAAGACTGCTGTTACATGGGCTGAATGAGAGAGTGGCTGGCTTTATTCAGGGGAATTCAGATAAAATAAAACCAAATAATCAGCAGGCTTCAGATAAGTGAGCCTATTCAGTAGCAGCTTCAGGGAGCCACCAGAGCTCATCCAGAAACTGGGTTTTCGACATGAATTTCTGACTATTCATCTAGTTATATTCACCTGGTTGTGTTTGCGGGGGTTGGGCTCTGCTCTCTTTTGGCCCACCTCTCAACTGTCAATCAATCAACTGTTACTAACTATTAACTAACTAATTTTTTTTATTTTTTTATTTTTTTTGTGGAATGTGGACTGTATTTCATGCTTCACTGCTGGCAACTGTTTTTGGCTGGGCACTCTTGCTTTTTAGGTGAGAAACTATAATTCGCTTTTCAAATTCTTTGGGAAAATATCAAGATGCACATGTATCATTTTTGTGCTAAATCAGGCTATAGGCATGAGACAGTTGAACTATAAGCAATTACTCCTTTGTATATTTATAATATGTTAGTTCATTTTTGTTTGTAATAAGCAGGAAAGGCATGATATTAAAGTGCATAAATCTGTACAGTACATCTGTAGCTGTTCATTCATGCATATATATGTGCTTTGAACTTCTCATATTATACTCATGCTATTTCTGTAGCTATAATCTTTGTTCTTTGTCTTTTAGGAAAGTCAAATTTCATGGATGCCATCTCCTTCGTCATGGGCGAGAAGACCTCAAGTTTACGAGTCAAACGACTCAGCGATCTCATCCATGGCGCCTCCATTGGCCAGCCGATCTCTCGTTCAGCTCATGTAACAGCAGTCTTTGAGATGGAAGATGGCAAGGAGAAGCGGTTTACTCGTTTGGTTCAGGGGTCTTCGTCTGACCATAAAATCAATGGCGAGGTAAAATAATTTTGTTATACCCTATATACATAGATATACTGTATATATTTCTGGGAGGAACCCTTTGGTGGCTCCCTGAAGCTGAGATGGCTTCCTATTACTGGGTCACATCAGTCATGAGTCCTGTTTGGCTTACTTGAGACCTGAACCAGAATGTGGCCTCCCCCCACTCTTGCCCCATGTCACATTTTCAGGGTGTTGTGGTCATGTATTTTAATGTTGTCTAGGGGGAAATAATGGCTTTTACTTGGGCCAAGGGAAATTCAAGGTGTAGGGAAACAACCTAGTAGATATACTGTATGACACAAATGTATATTTATAAAACACACGTGACAGTACATAACATAATTCATTTCTTATAAGTCAATGCATTCAGAAGGAAAACAATATTGTCTCTTATCACCCAAATGGGCTCTGGTCCCCATACCACTCTTAGTCCAACACTGAACTGTGCACTCCAGTACTAACTCTGTCAGCCTGGGACACACACATAATCCCTAGGAAATCCAGACTCACTCTCAACACTAACTGTTCAGTAGACTATCAGAGCATTCTACCCTTCCTTGCCACCCTGTTAATACAACCCTGTGGCTTATCTGATTGTACGGCCAGAGAAAACCCTCAGGAAACAAGAACTGGTCGTCAACGTTCCTCCTCTTGTCGGGTCAAGATGGTGCCCATCACGTCCCTGTAGCAACATCACCCCTTAATACTATATTCTTTAACATTTGCAATCAAACCCTTTATTGACTGTATTTACCATATTCCCCACGTAGGTTTTTTGATTGAGTCCATTTTTCCTTTGCATAGTTTTGTACTCCACTCCATAGTTTTGTACGTGCCAATGTACGTTATTCTTAAACAATCTCCAGCTGAAGCACACTACTTTAATGGCAGAGTAATAATATTCTCTCGTGGCCTCCCAGTTGCCAGCTGCAGGTTTCTTTCAAGAAAACATTTTTAATACACTCATGTGAATAAATGCTTGATAATAGAAGCTAACCTTCACAGGAGGTAAGGTTCGTAACACCCCCAGCAGTACAGGAAGCAAGTCAGTGAAACTTTACAGAGAACTACAAGGTTCATAGGGAGCGTAGCATCGAAATAGCCAAACAACTTCACAAGTAATTCAGTGAAAATAATTGGTAAACTTGAACCTATCTGGAACCCATTAGTACTGTAGGCAGCCAGAGCTCCTGGCCTACAGCCAGGGTCAATCCTGTCGCTGATGCTGACTCGCTCAGTAGTGCCCCTCGGTGATGATGTTTCTGTGGGGAACCCCTTCGGCTCCCTGAAGCTGTCGGGCTAATGTGTGTGATATATTAGACCGGGGCATTAGTCTATGGAGTTTGACCTACCTAGGACCACGAGCCAGAACCTGGCCCCTTCAGAGAGATTGCAGGGAGCAATGGCCTTGAAAAACCCCCTTGTGGTTGGGGGTTTCCTTATCTTCCATCGACTGGGGTTAGGCACACAGAAAGATAGGCATAACAAAACAAACCCCACATGGCAAGAAAATGACAACTAACAACTGAAAAGACAGAGGTAGAACTCCCTTTAATCCCAAGGAAATGAGCAAACGTCACACTCCACTGCTGCTCTACTCGTTTGTGCAGCTCTCCCCTCCCCTCCCCTCCCCAAGAGGGGAAGGGGGAAGCCCCAGACCTCCCTGTGCTGGCTACTCGGCCATCCAGTTTGCTGGCTAATGTGGTCCTGGGCGGATGTCTTCTCTGGCCTCGGTTTCCAAAGCAGTGTTTGCCTTTGTGGCGACCTCTGCAGTGAAGTTGTGTGTAATGGCCAGGTGTCCTCAGTGCCGGGGGCTGCATGCACTTAGGGGCTTCTTTCCCTAGGTGCTCTGTGAGTACTGCCCTTGAGTGTTAGGGTCATCTTCCCTGTTGCGTTCGGGAAACCATTTTTGATAGGGGTTCTTGCTGCTCTGCATTTACCCCTCCCTTGGGTTTCAGCTGGGGTTTTGTGACCCTTGTTTGGCCTTGGGTAGTGGGTAGTATTGTGCTGGTTAGGGCATCAAGGAGTTGTACTGCCTGCCTATCTATGCGGCGGCCGGTTCCTGTTTCCTCTGGGAACATTGTGCTTTTGCGGGGTTTTAGTTTTGTTTTTGTTTTCTTGCCTGGTGGGGGTCTGTCTGTTGTTCCATGTATAATATTTTGATGGCCCTCTGGTAGGTCCCGGCGATTGTACACGTTGCAGGGGTTTCAGTGTTTTGCTCTTGCTTATTAGCTTTGGGTATTAACTGGTTGGTAACGCCTTGCCCGGACTTCCGGTTGCAGTCAGCCCACAGGCCCTGGAAAACCCTTTCGGGGTCGGTGGACCTCTGCACCAACCCGGATTTGAAGGTTGCAGGTCTGAAGGTTGCTGTTTGTTCCTGTCTCATCAGGGTGACAGTCACCTCTTTTGCCTCTGTCATGCTGCCTGTTGGGTCAACGACACCTTGACCCGGAGACTTGCGAGTCGTGTTCTCTGATTGTTCTCCAGTCCTATTCTGAAGATATTATTGTTAGAGTACAGGCAGCATCTGCATTGCATGCTAGGCTTAAGTTGCTGCAACATGCTAGGATGGTTCCCCTCTCGGATGCCCCGGGACTGCCCCGTTTTGGTTATTCGTTGTTCCCCTTTCTCCCCCCCCCTGTGTGTTCCTGGCTCCATGCCGTTTGCGGGTGTCGGGGTTGGGGTGTGGTTTAGCTGGTACTGAAACTCAGGCGGCTTCGGGGTATGCCCTGTTCGGGTTGGGGATCGAGGCATTCGGGCCTGCTCTTCCTGCAGAGGCTTCTGGGCCTTATCAGTGGCCCTTTCTTTGCTGCCTTTCCCCCGGACTCTACCTGAGGCGGAGGAGCCGGTCGGCCAAGCGGACAGCACACTGGACTTGTGATCCTGTGGGCCCGGGTTCGATCCCGGACGCCGGCGAGAAACAATGGGCAGAGTTTCTTTCACCCTATGCCCCTGTTACCTAGCAGTAAAATAGGTACCTGGGTGTTAGTCAGCTGTCACGGGCTGCTTCCTGGGGGTGGAGGCCTGGTCGAGGACCGGGCCGCGGGGACACTAAAAAAAAATGCCCCGAAATCATCTCAAGATAACCTCAAGATAGCCCCTTCGGTTCAAGATTGTTTTTCCAAGGCTCTCTTTCTGTTGGCATTGGCCTATGAGGGGTCGGGTTGGTGAGCTTCATGCCCTCCTCTGGCGCAGAGATTTCTTCTCTTTTGGTACTGGTAGTCGGTTTGTTCAGTTACAGCCTTCTCCTTCTTTCCTAGCGAAGAACGAGACGGCAGCTTTCCGGAGGGATCCTCGGGTCATTGAATCTTGGTTGGTCAGGCTGGGGGTGCATCATGTGTTGTGTCTGGATGTGGGTCATCGCCGTTATCTGTGTGCCTCGGCTTCTGTGGTCTGGGATGCGATTTGGGTTGATCTGGTTTCCCTCGTTCCCTGTTGCAGGGCTTAGGTCTGCCAGATCATTTTCAGGGTTATTAATTAAGTCTAGCCAGCCTGCAGTCTATCCTCATGTCCACGACATGGGGAAGTTTGCTGCTTTGGCTGCCGTATTCAGCAACATGTCTTGGGCTGACATTTGGGCGCGAGGATTTTGGAGGTTGAACAGGGTCCTGGCTGCCCATTATTTGGTAAACATACCTGGTCCTGGGTGTTCGTGTGTGGCTTTGGGTTGCAGGTTGCAGCCAGTTGTCTAGCCTTCAAGTTAAGGAGCGTGTGGTGGCTGGTTCCCGGGTAAGTCCCTCTTTTCCTTATCTTTGGTTATGTAGCTCCAGGAAGCTGAAGGGGGCTCCCCTCAGAAAACCAGCATTGAATGTAATGAAAAACTACTTTCTGGGTGAGCTCCAGAGGCTCCCTGGCACCCTCCCTCTGGTAGGTGATTTTTGCGTCGTTTTGATGCTTAGCCTCCGAACTGGAGTTGTTGAGTAGCCGGTTTGGAGGCGATATCAATATCACTACCCTTATCTTCTTCAAACAATAATGTCTGAATTTTCCCTTCACACAGTGATCTTTCGACATCATGTTCGACAGGGGATTGGGAGCTGGAGGCACGTGTGTCGACCATGGTTGGTCACTCAGAACTAAGCCTACCAGTGGCCCTGGGGGCATGCTGGGAAATTTTTTCAGGATGGCTGCACTCACTGGAGGCCTGAGGCCTCCAAATTGTACCTAACCTACCGTGCGCACAATTTGAATTGCATGATATCCTCACAACACTCCCTTGTTGGGTGGCACAGAGCCATACCTCGTGCTTAGTCGGGTAGTGCAGTGCAGTGGTTAATGAATAAAATAACCCAAGCCATACATATGTTAGGGTTGGAATATATGTTTTCAGTTATGTTATTGTAAAAATCCACAAGGACTGTGATGAGGGTTTGAACCTACGTCCGAGACACAAATCAGGGTTTTACACAATTCTCCCGTGCACCCGGGCTCTGGGTGCACGGGCCAATAAACTGTGCTTTGGGTGCACGGGTCAATAAGCTGTGCTCTGGGTGCACAGCTTATTGACAGAGCCCGGGTGCATGGGGGAATTGTGTAAAAACCATGGTTTGTGTCTGAGAGATTGCAGGACCCGTGTGAGGGCAGATGAACTCCCGGTTGCAGTTCTTTTGACTGTGTCATGGCACAGTCGATTAAGGCGCCTCTGGGATCCTCTCGGACGTAAGTTCGAACCTTCATCACGGCCCTTTTGGATTTGTTCATTTGATGCATCACGCTGTTGTGATTTCTGATGTGTTATGTTATTGTTTTATTTTTAGCTTAATGAATGAACTATTCCCATTTCTAAATGTACTTAAAAAATATTTGTTATAGGTTGTGAGCAGCCAGACATATATGAAGGAGCTGGAGGCTCTCGGGATCAATGTCAAGGGCAAGAACTTCTTGGTGTTCCAAGGGGCAGTTGAGTCCATAGCCATGAAGAACCCTAAAGAAAGAACAGCGCTCTTTGAAGAAATTAGTGGGTATGTATTCACTTTAATATTTTCATTGTTTGGTCTTTTGAAATGTAAGATTTTCTGTGGGGAGCCCTATTGGCTCCCTGAGCTTACTGATTAGGGCCACCCTACTTGGAGTCATCAGTTGCAGTGTTTTTGTATGTCTGCTGGGGACCACAAGCCAGAACCTGGCCCCCCCTCACACAGGCATTGGCTCATCATAAACACTACTATTAAAGTTTATCATTTTTCCATCGACCAGGGAAGCACCCAGGAAAGTAGGCAAAGATACTACTTGTCAAAAGATACTACTGCCTGGTTGGAAAATGTGACTTAGGCATCTAAATACAGTATTAGTTCATCTAAAAAAGAACTCCCCTAAAAAGGAAACCAACAACCAAAACTTCGCCCAACTAAACCCCTCTGCTCGTTAGCTCCATTTCCCTCCTCGTTGGGTAAAGGGGGAGCCGGCCCGGGTGAGCTGAGCTGCCACCAGCTCAGTTCTTGACTGATGTTCGTGCCTGGTGGTCATCAACTCGCCCTGACCACAGTTTCCTGTATTAGTGGCGATTTGCCTTTTGAGGCTGTTCCAACACAATAATGTGCATTGGCCAGGCATTTAGAGTTCTGGAGCTGCATGCACTTAGGGTCACCTTCCCTAGGTGCCCTGTAAGTAATGCACTTGCGTGGTCAAGGTTTCCTTTCCCTGGGTCATTCAGGAATCGCTCCCCTTTACATGGCCGTCTCACTTGTGGTGGTCTTCACCGATGGGGGTGCGTCTGGGGTCTTGGGCATTCAATCTTGCCCTGGGTTAGGGAGTGTTGTTGGCTAATGGGGCACACTGCAGCTGGCACTGCAGCTCTTCAGCTAGCGGCGGTGCACTGATGTTTCTCACAGACTGCTTGTTTGCCATTGTTTAGATCTTGTAATTTTTCTTTTGGGGGTTCATCTTTAGTTTGCTGGTGCTTAGCTCGCTTGCTTCTGCAGAGGAGTTCTGCCTTTCACCTTATTAGGCTAGCCTAGGGTGTGTACTCCTCTGCTACCCCTGAGGCTTTCCGGCGGTTTCTCGTGGTCTGGTTGCCTGCACCAAAGGGATTTACTGGCGTAGCTGGCCCCAGGGCCTGGGCTTCCTGTAGGGCTCATTCATCCTATAGGCCTCAGAAAACCCCCTGCGGGCTTGGTTGTACTATGGATACATTTTCTGAGCACACTCTCGCTTTGTGTGAATTTCAGGGTTGTTCGTCGCCCTTGCTTCAGGGTGACGATCATCCATTCTACCATTTTCCGTCATGCTGCTTGTTAAGTCAGTGACCGTCATGCTGCTTGTTAGGTCGGTGACACCTATGACCCAGAGTCATGTGGGATTTGTTCTTCTCGTGTCCTCCAAATCGCCCATTCCTCGTTGGATATTCAGACGTATCAGGCATGGGTCGCATTGCATAGACATTTTTCTGTGTTGTAACGTGTCAAGTTGTGTGCCCAGTTGGCTGATTCACATGTCAGGCTGCGAGCAGCCGCGTCCAACAGCCTGGTTGACCAGACGACCAAACGGGAGGCCTGCCAACCGGGTCGCGGGGCTGTTGATCCCCGGAAGCTACATAAGGTAGAATTGGTGGAACCTAAAAACAGAACCAGATTAAATTTGGGAAGAGTGAATAAGGTAGTCACTGCTTTCAACTTATCACTCATAAAAAAAATCAACCTCCACAATTAAAATGTTGATACTACTCGAGACTTCTAAAACACTAATCTGACTTAACTATACCATTCCTAATTATGGCATTCTTTAATTAGTGGTTACTTCTATGCTTTAACCACTTCTATGCTTTAACCCTTAAACCGTGCAAATCATATATATATATGATATCAGTGACAAAACCGAAACTGCGCACATCATATATATATGATTTTGTGTCTAGCGCTATAATTTAAACACCCCGCCTGGGATAGGGGCAGCTATAGTACAGCCACGACCGATAGTTGCCAGTTGCCACCTAGAAAAAAATCCAGGCCAACATTCTTGGGTGTTAGAGCGTCAGTATTGAGCAAGCCACCAAGGCTGGTGCACGCAGCACGAGCTCACAGCACCGCTGTTCAGCTTGTGACCACAGCATCGCCTACAAATGCCATAATATATATGATACTGCTATTATTTAGCAGTGATAGTATTACTGAAGCCCCCTGACTGTGATAAAACTGACCAGGATTCTGATAATAGCAGGATTGTGGTGATATTTAGCGCTGTGCTCCATGGAGGAAGGAGTAAGGCTGTGGAGGGAGGGTTGTGGCGTCCTCTTCTGACTATGTGTGGCCACCTTATATTGCCTGCACTCACCATACCAGCTTAGTGGTTCACTATGGTGAACACAAATGTAGATACTTATATATAACGTGTGTATAGTGTGAGATAACAGCGAGAGGAGTAGGTTGGGAGCCGCCATTTTAGTGAGGGAGGAGCGTCGTCTGCACGACTTGGCATGTTGTTTACTGATGGTCACTATGGTCTTTGGGCACCATACCAGCTTATTTGTACAGGTATGGTGAATAAAACAGGTAGATACTTATATATAATGTGTGTATAAAGCATAATGACACCACAAACAATATTGTTGGAGGAGAAATATTAGTGCGTCTGGCCTTGAGGGTGGCCGCCGATCAGCTGACTGTGTGAGTAGCTACGTCTTTGTGGCCTTTACTCACCATACAAGCTTAGATGTACAGTTATGGTGAACAAAACATGTAAATACGTATATATAACGTCTGTGTATAGTGAATAAATGCAAAATCAGTATTGTGGGAGGAGAATGAGGGCGAGTGAGGTGGTGTTGAGGGAGGGAGTGGCAGTGAGTGGCTCGCTGGTGTTTGGCGGTCACTCCTCGTTGCTTTTTGACTCACAAGACCAACTTAGTAGTTCGTTATGGTGAACAAAACATGCAGATACTTGTATATAACCTGTGTATATAGTGTAACAACAGCAAAACTATTTGTTTATTGTTTTATGAACACATTTTATTATATAAATATACCACAATTCACTGTATGGAATAATATTACTGCAAAAAAACTAAGAAAAAATCAGAGACATTGAAATAATTAGGTAATAATATATTTGTGGCAACTGCTGTCTGACAGCTCGGGCGGAGTTGACTTCGTCTGGAGAAGGCTCTGCCAATGCCCCTTTTTTGCCACACTTCCCTACCCTATTGCGGCTAAAATATGCCACCTACGATTTTTTTGTTATTTTTTCCATGATCAGGAACAAAAATGAACACTTCTATAAGACGAAAGAATTTTTTGGATTTTTTTGTTGTTGCCCCTGTGGGTGTGAATTCCATTTGGGCCTCTACCGGGCCTCTAGCAGTTTGAGGGTTAAAGCTACAGCCATCTCACCCAGCTCAGAAATTTCTCCCTCGCTCCTCTGAGGGTCTACAACTCAAAAATGTCACTGGACCTTAACCAGACAGCAATCCCTGGGTGTCCTCAGAGTTTAAATCTACTGACACACTGGTCCCCTCTAGCATGCTGTACAATACCAGTACAACTCGGGTTATTGCATCTCTATGGAGTAAATCAGTCAAATGTGATAACGTGAACAGTTCTCTTAACACTTTCGCACACTGCACAGCTCATCGCAGACTTTGATGTCATGCTTCCGGCGGTGCGGGCGACCTTGAGGCAATATTGAAATGTATATAGTTGTTTCAGTTTTCTCACCTTAACCCTTAAATGGCGCATAGCTGTATACCATTTGACACCCACAGGCGCATACCAAAAAAAAAAAAAAAAAAAAAAAAAAAAAAAAAAAAAAATTTCTTCCTAACCTGTTAATTTGTGTTCACTGATCATGGGAAAAATTGTAAGTGGCATATATTGCCCACTATAGGGCGGGGATTTCTAGCAAAAATCAGGCGCTGACTGAGCGCGCGTCCCAGGCGGTCTGTTGATCGCCATCTGTCAGGCCAGAGTTTCCACAAAGAGATAATTACTTAATTATTTCAATGTCTCTGATTGATTTTTCGTAGTTTTTTTGCTGTAATATTATTCAATAGTGTATAGTGTGATATATTTATATAATAAAATGAGTGAATCATCGCTGTACTCAAAAATATGGTGTGCATATTGTTGATTCAATTATGTTCATCAAACAGTGAACAAATACTTTGTCGGTTATTACACTATATACACAGGTTATATATAAGTATCTGCATGTTTTGTTCACCATGACAAACCACTAAGTTGGTATGCTGAGTGGCAGTGGCAGTGGCAGGCAGTGACTGGCTGCCACTGGCTGCCACTCCCTCCCTCACCTCACCTCACCTAACTTGCCACAATTCTCCACCCACCATACTGTTTTTGCTTTTATATACAGACGTTATATATAAGTATTTACATGTTTTGTTCACCATAACTGTACATCTAAGCTTGTATGGTGAGTAAAGGCTCAAAGACGTAGCTACTCACACAGTCAGCTGGTGGCGGCCGCCCTCAAGGCCAGACGCACTAATATTTCTCCTACAACAATACTGTTTGTGGTGTTATTATGCTATATACACACATTATATATAAATATCTACCTGTTTTATTCACCATACTTGTACAAGTAAACTGGTATGGTGCCCAAAGACCATCGTGTTCATCAGTAAACAACATGATAAGTCCTGCAGACGACGCTCCTCCCTCACCAAAATGGCGGCTCCCAACCTCCTACTCTCGCTGTTATCTCACACTATACACACGTTATATATAAGTATCAACATTTGTGTTCACCATAGCGAACCACTAAGCTGGTATGGTGAGTGCAGTCAATAAAAGGTGGCCACACACACTCAAAAAGACAACGCCACCATCCTCCCTCCCACAGCATTACTCCTCCCTCCATGGCGCACAGCACCAAATATCACCACAATCCTGCTATTATCAGAACCTTGGTCAGTTTTATCACAGTCAGGGGTCTTCTGTAATAATATCATCGCTACATAATAGCATGAACAAGTATATTATGGCATTTTTAGGCGATGCTGTGATCACAAGCTGAACAGCAGTGCTATGAGTTCATGCTGCGTGCGTCAGGCTTGGTAGCTGACTCAATACTGAGGCCCCTAACACCCGGGAGTTTGGCCCACGATTTTTTTTAAAAATGGCGTCTGTTTACAAGAGCCCTGATGAAGGTGTGGTGAACCCCGTGTATCTGTGGGTCGTTTAAATCTTGCGTAGTACTCCAAAGCATCACATGATGCGATGCGCAATTTACTGCAAGTCGGTTAAAGCATCATATGATGTGATGCGCAATTGAAGGGTTAATTCTCGTGCTACATCATTCATTTTGGTATCATTGTGTTCGCAATAGAATTCCCCACGGGGGTATATGCATATGGTCCAAAAGACCGGTGTGACTCCCGACAGCAACGCCTAAATCGGCAAAGGTTACCGGTGAGCGCACAAATTCAGTAAAATGTGTATACTCATTTCAGTTTTCTCACCTTAATTCTCGTGCTACATCATTCGTTTTGATATCATTGTGTTCGCAATGGAATTCCCTACAGGGGTATTTGCATACAAGGTCCAAAAGCCCGGCGTGATTCCCAGCAGCAAAGCCAAAAAGCTGCCACCGTTCTCGTGAACGAGTACCACTTGGCACACCCGCAACCTAATGTGTATAATCATTCAGTTTAATTAGTTATTAGTTAAAGCACAAATTTTCGTGTTACGTCTTTCACTTTGGTATCAAATTGTTCGCAATATAAAGGTGCGTACAGTATTTTAAAACTAGTCCCATAATAATAGAACAATAAATGGAATTTTAACAAATATTTTAAATTTTGAATGCTCATCACCACAAAATTATTTATATCTTTCCAGTGTTCTGGCATTAATTTTCGTGTTACATCTTTCATTGTAGTATCAAGTTGTTCACAATCTAAAGGCGCACATTTTAAAACTAGTCCCATAATAATAGCACAATAAATGGAATTTTAACAAATATTTTAAAATTTTGACCACACAAGTATTTATAATCTTTCAAGTATTCTGACCTCAATTGTCATGCTACATTGTCATTATTGTATCATTGAGTGCAATCTAAAGGCGCTCATTTTGAAACCACTCCCAGATTGATCGGATAAAATTAACATTTTTAACAAATATTTTAAAATGATGGACGCAGAATGTATCCACCGCTCGGATTCAGGAGAAAAATTATGGACAATATATGAGTTCACTGAGTGCGATAGAGTTAATACTACCAGCCTCTTTACTACACCAAAAGTACGCCTATTTCGCTCAGTCACAATCTATTGTGGGATTACCATCGAACACCGGCTCGTGGGACCTTGGCTAAGCCTCCCTATATCTTACCTTGTGGTTACTTTGAAGTGATTTTGGGGCTCAGCGACCCTGTGGCCCAGTCGTCGACCAGGCCTCCTCGTTGCTGGACTGGTCATCCAGGCTGTTGGATGCGGCTGCTCGCAGCCTGATGTATGAGTCGCAGTCTGGTTGATCAGGTATCCTTTGGAGGTGTTTGTCAAGTTCTCTCTTGAACACTGTGAGGGGTCAGCCAGTTATGCCCCTTATGTGTAGTGGGAGCATGTTGAACAGTCTCGGACCTCTGATGTTGATTGAGTTCTCTCTCAGAGTACCTGTTGCACCTTTGCTCTTCAACGGGGTTATTCTGCACATCCTGCCATGCCTTCTGGTCTCATGTGCTGTTATTTCTTTGTGCAGGTTTGGGACCAGCCCCTCTACTATTTTCCATTTGTAAATTATTATGTATCACTCCCTCCTGCATTCAAGAAAATACAGATTTAGGCTCTTTAGTCAGTCCCAATAGTTTAGATGTTTTTCTGAGTGGATTCTAGCAGTAAAGGATCTCTGCGCACTCTCCAGGTCAGCAATTTCTCCAGCTTTGGTAGGGGCTGTCATTGTGCATCAGTACTCCACTCTAGAGAGCACTAGCGTATTGAAAAGTTGTGATCTGAGTAACAGGTATTTGTAATTGCTATGTTCCTGATCAATTCATCATTATTAGTGAAAATGAGGTCCAGCGTCTTCTTTTTCCTAGTTTGAAATTGAAATTGAAATAAGTTTATTGAGGTAAAATACACACAAAGGGATGAGGTAGCTCAAGCTATTCTCACCCCATTCAGTACAACGTGTTAATATATACATAGACACACATCACAAATAAACATATTACCAAACATTCTGAGAGATAAACATATACATTTCCTCCTTCACAAGTAGTATGTTATCAGACGTACACACAAATACTTTTATGACCTAGGTATACTGTATAGACAATTTGCAAGAGACATGCAGATAATTCAAAATATTACAATCTTGGTGCAAAATTCTTATATCTCTCAAGAATATCATCAACCTTGCCGTTGTGACACATCCAGGCTATTTGTTCAGGAACAGTCCTTATCTCAGTGTTCCTATATACATTAATCAACGGACAATCAAGAACATAATGGGCCAGGGTGTGAGACCTTAACATACCACATAGTTTACACTTCGTGTCATTATCATGAACATGTATCCCATATTCCCAGTAATATTTGTACCCAAGCCTGAGCCGCATGTACACAGAGTCACTCCAAGCATTTCTCCTTTTACCATAAGTGAAATGGGTGTTTTGATTCACATACATGTAGTGTTGCATGGTTTGAATACTCTCATACATTATCTCTCTCCTCTCCACTCCCGCCTGTGCCTGAATATTTCTGATTTTGCTTCTTATTTGTCTCATTGTGAATTCACATTCAATGTCAACTTGTGGTTTTGATGTGACACGTTTGGCCAAGTCATCCGCCACCTCGTTGAGCACTATTCCAACATGAGATGGAATCCACATGAATTTCACACTATAACCTTTCAGCTGTATCTCAGTTATTCTTCTCTTACAGTCCTCAACTATAGACATGAAGACTGGGTTTCGACTGTTTAAGGACTCCAGTGCTCCTCGGCTATCGACAAATACAAAAACATTTTTGTCGTCATGACGTACTTCCTCCAAACACGCCAGAATGGCCTGCAGTTCAGCTTGTGTGGATGATATATAATTACTAAGCCGGAGTTCAATTATCCTGTCCACAGTCCCAAACTCCGTATATCCCCTTATTAGGACACCACACAGTTTTCAACAACAGTTTTCCTAGTTGGTTCTACTATTTGCTGGTTTAAGGCAAGTCTGTCGCACATCCATAGCAGGTCATTTGCATGTGTGTGTTCATTTAGGCTTCTTCCAGGAATTCTCTTTGATACAACTGTATCAACTAAGATCTTCCATTTCAGGTGCCATAGGATGATGTTTGGGGCTGGATTTGTGAGGTTTTCCAAGCAGTGTTCTATTTTCATTAGTTGGTCTTTAAATTGCTGATAATTTGCCTCTGGTGACTTATATACAAGGACAATAACTACATTTAAGACCTCTATTTTGATTATTAGCACTTCCATCATATCATTTGTGGTGTTTAGCAGCTCAGTACAGATGAGTGTGTCCTTGATGTACAGGCTGACCTCACCCTGTAGCCTGTGTTTCCTGTCACATCTGAAAAGATTGTACTCCAAAATCCATATTTCACCATCATGGTAGTCCTTGGTGTGAGTTTCCGTTAGGGCTGCAAACACTGCATTTGCCTCATGTAAGAGGCCATTTATGAAGTGCACTTTGTTACATTTGCAAATTTTTATACCCTGAATGTTGGCAAATAAAAATGATGTTATGTTCATGGAAGTGCTGGATGCTTTACTTGGTGTTAATATCTGAGGCTCTGGTAAGGAGATCACTGTGTTTGCGTCCTCTCTAGCATTTGACCGAGTTGGTGGTAGAGTCTGAACATTTTTAGCCATTCTTCTCCTCCTCCTCCTCCTCCTCCTCCTCCTCCTCCTCCTCCTCCTCCTCCTCCTCCTCCTCCTCCTCCTCCTCTTGCTAAAAAATCATCCTGGTAAATAGTGTTGTGGCTGCTTACATCGAGATGGTTTGTCGGTCTAATTCGCTTGGTACCTTTTATATGAAAAGCTGGACATTGTGTTGAAACATTCATTCTTATTTAAAGAGTTCTTGCACAGTTCTGGGTGAAAGAAATCATAGCTTTTGGTACATTTACCTGTACTAAGAAGGGTCCTGCACTTTCTGGGATGATCATATTTACATAGTCCATTTGTTCTCCCCGATACCCCATTTATAATATCGGCAGATTCTGGGTCCTTGTTTTGTTTGTTTAAAAAACCCTGGCGCCAATATCGCGCCGGGTTCAGGCGCCGTTACCGCACTCGACCCCAACATCGCATCCAGCGCCTGCATAGCATCTGGCCCTGGTGCTAACGTTGCATCCTGCCCCAACGTTGCATCCGGCCCCAACGTCGCATCCGGCCCCAACATTGCATCCAGCTCCAACGTCGCATCCGGCCCCAACGTCGCATCCGGCCCCAACGTCGCGTCCGGCCCCAACGTCGCGTCCGGCCCCAACATCGCGTCCGGCCCCAACGTCGCGTCCGGCCCCAACGTCGCGTCCGGCCCCAACGTCGCGTCCGGCCCCAACGTCGCGTCCGGCCCCAACGTCGCGTCCGGCCCCAACGTCGCGTCCGGCCCCAACGTCGCGTCCGGCCCCAACGTCGCATCTGGCCCCAACATCGCATCCGGCCCCGACGCTGACGTCGCATCCGGCCCCGACGCTGACGTCGCATCCGGCCCCGACGCTGACGTCGCATCCGGCCCCGACGCCGACGTCGCATCCGGCCCCGACGCCGACGTCGCATCCGGCCCCGACACTGACGTCGCATCCGGCCCCGACGCCGACGTTGCATCCGGCCCCGACGCCGACGTTGCATCCGGCCCTGACACTCTGAGATGTAGCTCCAATTCTGGTTCTGCCTGGGTGTCCTTGACAATTTGTTTGAAAACATTGGAGATTTCCTTGCAGGCAGTTAGAAATGATTTTCTGTGCCCTGCTGGGGTTTTATCAAGAATTGCGATCATCTTCAAGACAGTAATGTTATCCTTTTTGCAGAACCAGTGCACCTAGTGGTCTCTAAGACCAATTCTCCTGGCATTATTTGACATGTTGGCACATTTACTCTGTATGGCTGCTGAACATAGTTGGCATGGAAGCTCTGTTGGTAATCTACTTCCTTGTTGCATTCTGGGCAAATCTTTACTAAAGGCATTTTGACCATAATGCTTTTGGTCAGTGGTGGTGGTGGTAAGGCAGTGGACCAGTGGTTGTTGACTAGTGGTAAAGGAGGGGGAGCGACCCTTCACAGCCTACCGAGTGTGTACACAGATCAAGCCTTGCGGCCCCTGTACACAGTCTGGTGTGTGTATTGCCTCACTATTCACTTAATTATGCGTTCCAGATTTTCCACGTGACAATTTTCTTACACTTTCAAGCCTTTATGCCTGTTTTGTTAGCGTTCACTATTCACCGTATCACTGTTCACTGTAGTCTAAGTATACCGAGGTAAGTATATGTTGACTTGGGCTTCGTGCAGGCACTATACGCTCCCACGTTGGCTAGTTAGAGATGGTTATTCTCTATTAAAGACAAAGTTCTAATGGGATCACTGTATTTTTCTTTCCTAAATGTGGTTTTACACTTTGTGATAACTGTGATCCGTGTTCTATCACTGTAATCCTAATATGTCCGAATATATTGAAGTTTATTCACGTAGTGCACAAACCCCACGACCCTCCCTCGCACAGACCACTGGACAACTATACCTACAACTCTCAGACCTGCTCTCACAAGCATGGAATGGACACACAAAAATATGGGGAATATGACATTAAACATTTATAAAACATTAAACACAATAAAATAAAATATGCTCAAAGAAAATTATGAATCTTAACTACAATTTCTGGGCGGAGCCCCGTTGGCTTCCTGGAGCTATCCAGGCTGAATGGTTATGTATAACTTTCTGGCATCAGTCAATGTGCACAGAGTTCTTGTCTACCGGGGACAACAAGCCAGAACCTGGCCCTCTCAAGAGAGGCATGAGGAGCAATGGCCTGCAGAAACCCCTGTGTGGTTGGGGGCATTCTGTGTCTGCCATCGACCGGATCTGGCACCCAGAAATGTAGGCACCCCAAAACAAACCCCTATTCTGGTGAAACTATTGCTACCGAAAGCCGAATTAGTGGACAGAACTCCCCATCCGAAAATTAGCAAACGAGCATGACGTCATCATGTCGCTGCACCGCTGTTTGCGCAACCCTCTCCCTGGGAGGGGGAAGGGGAAGCCCCAATCTCTCATGCAGGCGATCCACCGTTCAGTTCTCAGGCTGATGTGTTACTGGCATGGTTTTGTGCCTCTAGCTCCTGCGATTTTCTCAGATTCTGTGCCTTGTGGCGTGGACTGTCTCTACGGGTGATGTGTGAACCAGGAGTAATATTCTTTGGTACTCGGGCTGCATGCGCCTAGGGCCACCTTCCATAGGTGCCCTGTTAGTACTGCCTGTTGGACCGTGCTTGGGTTTTTGTACCCTTGGTGTTACAGGGTGTGGGGTTTTGTTTTGCTGCCTCCTTGTACGAGTTGGATTTGGCATCTACCCCTCACCGGGTTCGGTTCAGTGATCCCGATGGTTCTTCGGTTCCGTCTTTCCAGAGGTTTCTGGCTTCCCGAGTCCAGTCACAGTGGGTGCGGGAAGCCCTTGCGGCTTACCTCCTGCGCAACTCAGATTTTGCTTTCTTGATGGATCTGTGTTCCTTCGTGTATGGATCTTCGTGTCCTTACTGGGTTTGCTACAAAGTTCCAGAGTTGTCCTGGTTTGTAGACTGCCCTTTCTTTTCTTTGGAAGCATGGCATACGTTCTGTCTGTCCCGCACACTTGGGTGGCGGAAAGCTCAGCTGGCATTGCAGGTTTTCCTGGGGAGCGCATTTGAGCATCTCAATGAGTGCTTGTTCGCCCCTGCCATTCCGTGGGATGTTGGTGTGATGCAGCTTCATGTGCAGGTTCCTTCCCTTTCGGCTGCATTGGTCGTTGAGGACTTGCATATGTGGGGCATACTGGCTTTGGCCCTGTGGTTCTTCTCCCTCCTAGAGCTATCTTCGTTCTAGCTTGCAATGGATATGGAGGAGCTTGGGGCTGCCTCTGGGTCTGACACATTGCCTTCAGCGGCGTGTGCGTTTGTGCTGTTGAAGCTGTTCGCGCCATTCCGGTGAGATGTGATTTCGTTTCTCAGCTCGCGTGTTGGCAGGCGGTGCTCGCTTCTTCCTTGGAATCCGCTTGGTCCCTGGCTCTTAGATTGTATTCGCCCTTTTGTCTGTTGATGTTTGCAGAGTCTGCGGTGATGCAGTATCTGCAGGCGGCTTCGGCTAGTTGCCGTCCTATGTTGGAATTCTTGGTCCTCCGGGGGCTTGTGGGGGGCCGTCCCAGCGGGGTCGTGCCAGGGCTCGGGGTAGGCCAGTGGTGTCAGGTTCAGCGCCGGCGCAGCCTTTGGTGCCGTCTGTTTCTGCTTGACTCGGGGATCACCCTTTGCGCTGCTTGGGTGCTCGTAAGGTGCGTCGGCTCTTTCACGGTTCGTCCCATTGACGGGGCGATAGGGGGGAGGCTAGCTTTATTGGCTCGCGCCTGGTCCCACGATTCGTGGGCCTTTCAAGTCGTTTTGTGCGACCTGTGGTGGTGTTGGGTGGCTCCTCCTCTTTCATAGGATTTGGGGCAGGTGGGGTGGGCCACTTTTCCTGCGCTCTGTCAAGTCGTCTCGGAGTGGGTTTGCTCGGGTGTGGTTGAAACGTCTTCATCCCTCAGGTGGATCTCCCACCTGTTTCCGGTCCTGAAAAGGGACCTCCGGTTCATTCTGGACTTGTCTCATCTGAACCCGTGGGTTTATTCCCCCTCCTTTTGGATGACCACTCTGTCCCAGGTCTGTCTTCTGTTGGGGCCGGGCACTTGGATGGTGTCCCGGGACCTCCAGGACACATATTGGCATGTCCCAATTTATCTGCGGTTCAGGGACTGGCTTGGTTTTGTGGTGGGATGTCAAGGTTACCGCTTTCCTTGCCTTTCATTTGGCTTGAATCTGGCGCCTCGCATTTTCACTCACCTTACTCGGGTCGTAGTGGCCTTCCTGCGTCTGTTAGGTGTCTGTGTTCTAGCCTACCGCAACGACTGGCTGGTTTTGGCTCCCAGCTTGTCCATGTGTCTGCTCACCAGGGATTTGGTTCTTTCCCAACTCACTGGGTTCAGGTTCTTGGTGAACTGGTGGAAGTCCCATCTGGTTCCCTCTCAGGTTCGGTCTTGGCTGGGTCTTGTGTGGGACTCTCAGACCTCTTTCTTGTCTCTTCCTCCGGCGGCTCTGCTTCGTCTGCGTCTGTTTCTGAGGAGCTCCCAGGTAATGCGCTGGTTGCCCGAGGGTTTGTGTGGGAGCCTGAACTTTGCCATGATGGTCTTCCCGCAGGGTCCGGTGTGGCTTCGTCGGCTGTTCTGGTTCCTTCGAGGACGTTCCTTCTGCCTTTCTTGCGGCCGCTGAGTTTGACCTCCTGGGCCCTTGCGTCAGTTGCTGGGTCGCCAGCTTCCTCTTCAGGTTTTTTGGGGTTCAGTGCCTTGGTGCCTATCTGAACCCTCGCTCGATGTGTTCACGGACACGTCGCCTCTTGGCTGGGGCTTTGTGACCACTGCTCACAGGCATGCCAGGGGCAGTGGGTTCCGTCCCTCCGTCGGGCTCACAGCACTGTGTGGGAGTTCACGGCTGTGTGGATGTCGCTCAGGAGGATTTGGGTCTCTTGCGGATCGAAGGTCCGCTCCTATTGCTTGAACCGTGGGGGTTCGAAGCGGTCCTCGGCTCTTTGGGGCTGGTCGCTTCGGGTGACTCGTCTGGCGATTTCTCGGGGTTCGGCTCTCCTGGAGGTTCACATTCAGGGGGTGTCAATGTCCTGGCGGACAGCCTGTCCTGGTTCATTCCCCTGTCCACAGAATAGACGTCGATGCTGTCTCGTTCCATTGGCTCTGCCGGATGTTCGGGCCTCCGGAATTGGTGTCTCTGCGTCGGCGTGGTCGAGGCATCTCCAGGTATACCTGGCGCCCTTTGCCGACTGCGAGGTCGTCAGCGTCGATGCCTTCAGGCAGGAGTGGGCGAGGTGGGGTTACCTGTACCACTTCCCCTGGTTCAACTGTTGCTGCAAGTTCTGGCTTGCTAGGAGACTTACCAGTGGAGAGTAGTCCTCTTGGCCCCATGGTGGCTGGCCCAGCCTTGGTTTCATGCGCTGCTTGCTCGGTGTCCGAACCCGAGGGTCTTCCCATGGCTCCGTCTCTTTCAGGAGATCGGTCCTGCCTGTTACGAGGCTGGTTTGCTTTTCTCCTCGAGTCTTCACATCTGGTCTTTCTGACTCGAGTCTATCACCATTTGTATGGAGTGCCAGTGGCTTTGTTGTTGGTCTCCTATCTTCATGCCTTAGCTCGGCGGCAGTATGAGGTTTCCTGGCGGTCCTTCCAGTTTTTCCTATCACAGTGTAGGTGCACTATGGTCTTTGATATGGTTGTTTTGTCCTTCCTGTCGTGGTTGTTTCAGGACCGTCATCTTATGCCGAATACTGTCGCCTCGTATCGTGCGGCGCTGGCGGAGTCGCTACAACTTACATTCGTTATTGATGTTACGTCTGCTCCGTTCTGCAAGTTGTCTCATGCGTTGTTTCACCTCCAGCCTGCTCATGCATCGCCGGAGCCCTCTTGGTCCTTGGACCGGGTGCTCTCTTTACACTGTTCTCCTTGGTTTGTGGTGGCCCCTTTGGTTCAGGATTGTTTTTCCAAGGCTCTTTTCCTGTTGGCATTGGCCTCTGGGGGTTGGGTTGGGGAGCTTCATGTTCTAATCTGGCGCAGTGGTTTTTGTTCTTTTAGTCCTGGTGGCAGGTGTCTCCTTCTTTTGTGGCGAAGAGTGAGACTGCTGCTTTCCGGAGGGGTCCTTGGGTTGTTGATGCTTGGCTGGTCAGGCCGGGGATGCATTATGTGTTGTGTCCGGTTGCGGCTCTCCGCCGTTATTTGCGTCCCACGGCTTCTGTGTCTGGGGATGCGCTTTGGGTTGATCTGGTTTTCCTTCTTCCCCTGTTTCTGGGCTTGGGTCTCCCAGGTCGTCTGCAGGATTATTAAGTCTAGCGAGCCAGCCAGTCTATCCTCGTGCCCACGACGTGCGTAAGTTCGCTGCTTTGGCTGCCGTCTTTGGCATCATGTCTTGGGTTAACATTCGGGCACAGGGTTTTTGGAGGTTGTACAGGGTCCTGGCCGCTCGTTACCTTGTCAATGTCCCTGGACCTCGTAGGGCCCACGTTACAATGGGTCGGTGGTTGCAGTCAGTTATCTCGGCTCCACATTGAGGTGTAAGGAGTGACCATCACCCTGGTAAGTCCCCCCCCCCCCCTTTTTTTTTAATTTGGGTAGTTAGCTCTGGGGAGCCCCCCCCCCCGGCAAGAAAACCAGCATTGAATGTAATGAAACACCATTTTCTGAGTGAGTCCCGGAGGTTCCCTGGCATCCTTCCCTATCTGGTCGGCGGTATTTTTGCGTATTTTGACATCCAGCCAAAGAACTGAAGGGTGGATCACGGGTGGGGGTCTTCCCCCTTTTCCCTCTTGGGGATAGGGGGAGGGTTGCACAGGCAGTGGCTCAGCGACATGATGACGTCATGCTTGTTTGCTAATTTTGGTTTGGGGAGTTCTATCCACTTGTTTGTGTCTGGGTTCCCGATTCAGTCGATGGCAGACATACGATGCTCCCAACCACACGGGGGTTTCTATAGGCCATTACTCCTTGTGCTTCTCTTGAGGGAAGCCAGATTCTGACTTGTGGTCCCTGGTAGGCGAGAACTCCGTGCACACTGACTGATGCCAGAAAGTTATACATATCCATATAGCCTGGATAGCTCCGGGAAGCTTTCAGGACTCGCTCAGAAAATGGCGTTTCGTAACATTTAACTCTGTTTTCTGTGGGGAGCCCCTACGGCTCCCTGGAGCTTATCAGGCTAATGTATGTTATATTAGACTGGGACATTAGCTAAGGAGTTCAGACCTACCAGGGACCAGCGCCAGAACCTGGCCCCTTCAGAGAGGTTTTAGGGAGCAATGGTCCTGGAAAACCCCCTTGTGGTTGGGGTTTTCCTTATCTGTCATCGACCGGGGTTAGGCACCCAGAAAGGTAGGCATAATAAAACAAACCCCACATGGTAAAAAATTAAAACAAAAAACCGAACAGAGAAGTAGAAACTCCCTACAATCCCAAGGAAACGAGCAAACATCACGCTTTACTGCCGCGCCGATCGTCCGTGCAGCCCTCCCCGTCCCGAGAGGGGGAGGGGGGAGCCCCAGACCTCATCGCGCCAGCTGCCTAGCATTAGTTTGTAAGCTAATGTCAACCGGGATAGACGCTTCTCTGGCCTCAGTTTCCTAGGCGGTGTTTGCCTTGTGTTGTGTTGTACGGTGGCCAGGTGTTCCTCATCAGTACCAGGGCTGCATGTGCTTAGGGGCTTCCTTCCCTAAGCACCCTGTGAGTACTGCCCCTGCGTGACAGGGTTATCTTCCCTGGGGCGTTCGCGAACCATTCCCGTAGAGGTTCCTGCTGCTCGGCATTTGCCTCATCCTTGGGGCCAGCTGGGGCTTAGGGCCCTTGTTTGGCCCTGGGTAGGGACTGGTATTGTGCTGGTTAGGGCGTCAAGTTGTTGCGCGACCTGCCACCTAAGCAGCGACCAGTTCCTGTTGCCTCTGGAGACGGTGTACTTTTACGGGGTTTTTCTTTTGTTTTTATTTTCATTTGCCTGGTGGGGGTCTGCCCAGTGTGGCTATTGTTCCACTGGTAGTGTTTGGTGGCCCCTCTGCTAGGCCCCCGTGATTGTACACGTCGCAGGGGTTTTCAGTGTTGTCCTCTACCCCTTGTTGTTTTGGGTTTCTTAACCGGTTAGCAACACCTTGCCCAGGCTTCCCGTAGTTGTTACCCCTATGGGCCCTGAAAACCCCTGTCTGGGCTCAGTGGATCATTGAATGTGTCTTCCGGGTTCCAACCCGTCTTGTACGGGATCATTGGTTGCTGTGCCCTTGTCTCCGGGTGACAGTCGCCACTTTTAATTCCGTCATGTTGCCAGGCGTTCACGGTGGATGCCTTTCGGCAGGACTGGTCGAGGTGGGGTTACCTGTTCCTCTTTCCCCCGGTCCAGCTGTTGCTTCGGGTTCTGGTTCTGTTGGAGACATTCCCAGGGAGAGTAGTCCTTGTGGCCCCTTGGTGACCAGCCCAGCCTTGCTTTCCGATGCTCTTGGCTTGGCGCCCGAACCCAGGATGTTTCCCGTGGCTCCGCCTCTTTCAGGAGGTCAGCCCGGTCCGGTACAGGGCTGGTTCGAACTTCTCCTCTGCTCTTCGCGTCTGGTCTTTTTGACGCGGGTGTATCACCAATATCTATGGTGATGAGGTGGCTTCGTTGATGGTGTCCCACCTGAGAGCTTCGTCTCAGAGACAGTATGAAGTTTCCTGGCGTTCTTTTCGCCATTTTCTGGCTCTTCGTAGGTTGTCTCTTTGTTCGGATCGGGTTGTCTTGTCCTTTCTTGGCTTTTTCAGGACCGTCATTTGATGCCTAATACTGTCGCCTCGTATCGTGCGGCGCTGGCAGAGCCGCTCAAGCTAGCGTTCGGGGTGGACATCACATCCGCCCCATTTCGTAAGCTTTCCTGTGCTATGTTTCACCTCCGGCCTGCTCATGCTCCTCCAGAGTCGTCCTGGTCTTTGGACAGAGTGCTCTCCTATCTTTCCTCTCCTCGGTTTGTGGTTGCCCCTTCGGTTCCGGATTGTTTTTCCAAGGCTTTGTTTTTGTTGGCATTGGCCTCTGGGGGCCGGGTAGGGGAACTTCATGCTCTCCTCCAGCGCAGGGGTTTCTGCTCTTTTGGTCCTGGGAATAGGTTTGTCCCTTCTCCATCTTTTCTGGAGAAGAATGAGACGGCTGCTTTCCGGAGGGGTCCGTGGGTTATTGATGCTTGGTTAGTTTGGCCAGGGGTGCATCATGTGTTGTGTCCAGTTGCAGCACTTCGCCGTTACCTGCGCGCTTCAGCTGGGGTTGCTGGGGATGCGCTTTGGGTTGATCCGGTTTCCCTCGTTCCCTGTTCCAGGGCTCGGGTCTCCCGGGTTGTCCGCAGGGTTATTAAGTCTAGCCAGCTTGCGGTCTATCCTCGCGCCCATGATGTTCGAAAGTTTGCAGCCTTGGCTGCCATGTTTGGTAACATGTCTTGGGCTCATATTCGGGTGCATGGATTTTGGAATTTGAACAGGGTCCTGGCCGCCCGTTATTTGGTGAACGTCCCTGCTCCTCGGCGTTCTTGTTTTGCTTTGGGTCGCAGGTTGCAGCCAGTTGTCTCGACTTCGCGTTGAGAAGTTTGTGGCCGCCGCCTCCCGGGTAAGTCTCTAATTCTTTCTCTTTGGGTATGTAGCTCCAGGGAGCCATAGGGGCTCCCCACAGAAAACGAGCATTGAATGTAATGAAACGCCATTTTCTGGGTGAGCCCCGGAGGCTCCTTGGCTACTCTCCCTCCCATCCGGTCGGCGGGGTTTTTCGCGTTGGTTGAAGCCTAGTTTCCAAACTGAAGGCAGCCGGCACGGTGATGTCCGGGGCCCCCCTCCCCCTTTGGGGGGGGGGGTGCTGCTGCTGCGCAGACAACCGGCGCAGCAGTAAATTGATTGTTTGACTGTTCTTTGGGATTGTAGGGTGTTTTCTACCTCTCTGTTCGGTTTTTGTTGTAGTTTTACCATGTGGGGTTTGTTTTGTTATGCCTACCTTTCTGGGTGCCTGACCCCAGTCGATGGCAGATAAGGAAAACCCCGAACCATATGGGGTTTTCCAGGGCCATTGATCCCTGAAACCTCTCTGAAGGGGCCAGGTTCTGGCACTGGTCCCTAGTAGGTCTGAACTCCATAGCTAATGTCCCGGTCTACCATAACATACATTAGCCCGATAAGCTCCAGGGAGCCTCCGGGGCTCACCCAGAAAATGGCGTTTCATTACATTCAACGCTGGTTTTATTGTTATGATTATTACCATAACCATTTCTAGTACCCAGGACCATTTGTTCTTACCTTCTCTCCTAGGAGTGCTTCACTGTACTTGCATCTCTTGGATTCTGTTCCATTTTAATTAGTCTCATTGTAAATTATGTTTTATCTCAATAAACTTCATCTTTTGGAGTTATGCTTCTTATGGTAACTGCCCTGATGGGGTTTTGACAGTTGTTCATGAACTACTGAGTCATTAATTGTGTTTTCAGTTCTGGAGCAGTGAAGGAGGAATATGACCGTCTGAAGGCAGAGATGCTGAAGGCTGAGGAGGATACACAGTTCACATACCAAAAGAAGAAAGGCATTGCAGCTGAACGAAAGGAAGCCAAACAGGAGAAGGAAGAAGCGGAGAGATACCAAAGACTGAAGGATGAGTTGGTAAGCCATTAGTGTCTATTTTAGTTTTTTTATTTCCTGAATATTTATTGATTTTGAATTGTCAGTTTATAGAATACTATATTCATGTTGATGGCTTTCACTCATCACAAATTCTGTATATCATATGTAATAAATCTGGTAAGAGCCATTTTAGAGTGGGGCTTTCATTTAAATCAGGATGTGTCATTGACACACGAATAACAAATACTTCTGGATTTTTTGTCTTCCAAAAAAACGACATGCTGTTTATGCACAGTACCCTATGATGACTGCACATGCAAATGCTGTGGATTATTATTGTGTTGGAGTGAGGCTCAGTTATAACTGTGTTTAGAGCTTAATTGCAATTTTCCTCCACTGAAATATCCATCAATTTTTCTAAGCCTAAAATATAAGTGAAAATGATGCAGCTGGGAAGAAACTGCATTAAATTTTGTCACTAGATTTGAAATACAGTATAGACAAAATAATTTGTGGATTAGATGTAGCAATCTTTACGCATGAATGGTGTGAACAAATCAACTAACCATTTGTTACATCAAAAAGGCTAAATACAAAATATTCGCCATTTTTCTGTGGGGGAGCCCTGCCGGCTCCCTGGAGTTATTGGACTGATATTAGCTAATACAGGTATTAGTACAGGGCTTCATTCATATAGAGTTGTCAAGCCTACTGGGAACCACCAGCCAGATCATGAAACATGGAACATGGCCCCACAGCAGAGCTCGGTGTTGGTGGTGGCGCTGCTGCAGAGTGCGCTATTGGGGGGTGGCACCACAGCAGAGAGTGGTGTCGGGAGTGGCGCCATAGCAGAGAGTGGTGTCGGGAGTGGCACCACAGCAGAGCGCGGTTTCGGCGGTGGTGCCACAGCAGAGTGCGGTCTCTGGCAAAGGAAAACAAACAAAACAAGGACCCATAACCTGTCGTTATAATAAATGGGGTACCTGTATCATGGGATATCGGGAAGAACAAATGGAATATGTAGGGAGCCGGTCGGCTGAGCGGACAGCACGCGGGACTTGTGATCCTGTGGTCCTGGGTTCGATCCCAGGCGCCGGCGAGAAACAATGGGCAGAGTTTCTTTCACCATATGCCCCTGTTACCTAGCAGTAAATTAGGTACCTGGGTGTTAGTTAGCTGTCACAGGCTGCTTCCTGGGGGTGGAGGCCTGGTTGAGGACCGGGCCGCGGGGACACTAAAAGCCCCGAAATCATCTCAAGATAACCTCAAGATAATTTAAGTACGATCACCTTAGAAAGTGCAGAATCATCCATAGTACAGGTAAATGCACCGAAAGCTGTGAATATTTTCATTCAGAACTTTGCAAGAACTCCTTAGATAGGAAAGAATTCTTCAACATTGAATGTCCAGCTTTTTCATATAAGAGGTACCAGGCGAATAAAAACGACAGACCGCCACCATGAAAACAGCCACAACTCTGTTGACCAGGATGATTTTTTAGCAAGAGGAGGAGAAAAATGGCTTAAAATGTCCAGACTCTACCACCAACTTGGTCAAATGCTAGAGAGGACACAAACACAGTGGCCTCCCTACCAGGACCTCAGATATTAACACTTTTGCATTTTGGGCGAGCAAGCATTTCTCCTACCCTAGTGGTTTTGGACGTTCCGCGGGAGCGTGCGGTAATACTGAAAAGTGAAGACTTTTCAACTTTGTCACCTTAATTCTCGTCCTAGGTTTTTCAATTTTGTATCAATGTGTTCGCAATAAAATTCCCAACAGGAGTATATGCATATATTGTCAAAAACCGTGGCGCGTTCCACCCGCCGTCGTGATGAAAGCAGGTGATGAGAGCAGGGAGGAGCGCCAGGCCGTCCATTAGAGAGCGCGGTAATACTGAGAAGTGTATACTCCTTTTAACTTTGTCACCTTAATTCTCAACCTAGGTTTTCCAATTTGATATCAATGTATTCACAATAGAATTCTCTACACAATTAAATACATGTGAAGTCCGAGAGCCCAGCGTACCACCCGCACAAAGCAGACAAAGTGAGAGAGAATTACCCAGTCTCCGTGGTGTAGTGGTAAGACACTCGCCTGGCGTTCCGTGAGCGCTATGTCATGGGTTCGTATCCTGGCCGGGGAGGATTTACTGGGCGCAATTCCTTAACTGTAGCCTCTGTTTAACACAACAGTAAAATGTGTACTTGGATGAAAAAACGATTCTTCGCGGCAGGGGATCGTATTCCAGGGACCATAGGATTAAGGACTTGCCCGAAACGCTACGCGTACTAGTGGCTGTACAAGAATGTAACAACTCTTGTATATATCTAAAAAAAAAAAAAAAAAAAAAAAAAAAAAAAAAAAAAAATATTCTCGTCTTAGGTCTTTAATTTTTGTATCATTGTGTTCGCAATAGAATTCCCTATAGGTGTATATGCAAATATAAAGTCCAAAAGCCCGATGTACCATCCACAGCAAACAGAGAAAGTGATGGTGCGTTACACCAGTGAGCGCTAATAAAGAGCATTAAAATGTGTTTTCTCTTTTCAACTTACCTCAATTCTTGTCCTAGGTCTTTCATTTTGGTATTAATGTGTTCGTAATGAAAAATCCCTACAAGGTGTATATGCATATAATGTCCAAAACCGCGGTTTTCACAAAACCAAATGTTTTTAATTTTTGACGCCATCCTTAGTCATCAGTGGGTATTGAACTAGTAAACTTTTGACTCCATCCTTAGTCATCGGTGGGCGAAAGTGTTAACACCAAGTAAAGCATCCAGCACTTTAACTAACATGATAAAATCATTTTTATTTGCCAGTATTCAGGATATAAAAACATGCAAATCTAACAAAGTTCATTTTATAGATGGTCTCCTGCATAAGGCAACTGAAATGTTTGCAGACACCCACACAAATGACTACCATGATGGTGAAATATGGATCTCAGAGTACAACTTTTCAGATGTGACAGGAAACACAGGCTACAGGGTGGGGTCAAGCCTGTACATCAAAGACACACTCATCTGTACTGAGCTGCTAAACACCACAGACAATATGGTGGAAGTGCTGACAATCCTCCCCCCCCCCTTCCCCTGGCATCTGGTTCCCAAATGTCTGAGGGTTTCAGAGTCAGGGCATGGTTTAACTGGGGATGAGACTCAGGTGGTTCCTGGGGTTGCCCCATTCGAGGTGGGGATGGAGGCTTTCGAACCTGTTCCTCCCGCCGAGGCTTCTGGGTCCTTCCAGCAGGACTCTTATATTGCTGCCTTTCCATTGGACTCTGTCTTTTCTTCAAGGATGGAAGGCGTTGGCGACGGCTCTGCCCTGGGTCCTGGTTTGGAGGATTCTGGGGTTGTGGTGGAGGCAGCTCTGGGGGGCTTGGGCACCTTTTGATTCTGCCTGGGCTTTGGTTCCTTCGGGGCAGGGTCTGCTATTACAAGGTTCAGGGTTTTCATATCCCCCTTCCTTGTACGAATTTGACATGAGGTTGGCTCCTCCCGGGTTCGTTTCCGTGTTCTCTTGGGTCTGCTGCTTCGTCCTTCCGGAGGTTTTCTACCTCTCGTATTTCCCCTGCGGAGTTTTGGGAGGCCCTAGGTGCCTACCTCCTTCGAGACCTGGATTTCGCCTCTGTGATGAACCCGGTCTCTATTGAGTTTGGGTCTTCTTCCCCGTGTTGGGTGTGTTATGAGGTTCCAGCATCTTCTTGGCTTGTGGACTGCCCTTTCTTTTCGTTGGGTGCGTAGCATATGTTCTGTCGTACCTGCACGCTTGAGTGGCGAGAGGTCACCACTGTGTTGCATGTGTACTTGGGCGTACATTTGAGCACCTTAAAGTGTGCTCGTTTGCCCCTGTGCTGCCATGTGAGGTTGGTGTGCGGCAGTTGCATGTCCAGGTCCCTTCCCTTTTGGCTGCTTTGGTTGTGGAGGATCATTGGGCTCGTGGGCATTTGGCCTCGGTCCTCCGCTTCTTTTCCCTTCTTGAGCTGTCCTTAGACTGGCTTGTGAAGGATGTGGACGCGTTGAGTGTCGAGTCGTCGTTTGCGGCATTAACTTTGGCGGCTAGGACATCGGTGGCGGTGCTCAAACTGTTTGCATCTATCCTCTGTGTATGCACCTCTGTTTTATGCCTCCTGCCTCGCGTCTTGGCAGGCTGTCCTCGCTCTCTCTGTGGATTCTGCTTGGACCCTGGTTCTTAAATTGTCGTCTTTATTTTGTTCGCAGGTATTTGCGGATCCGGTTGTCGCTCACTTTTTGCAGGCAGCTTTTGCTAGTTGCCACCCTCTTTCGGATATGTTAGTTGTCTAGGGTGCGCACTCTTGTGCTTCCCGGAAAGGTCGTATCAGAGTTTGTGTATCTGCTGGTCGACGTGGGCTCTTGGTGCCAGTTTCTGAGCCGGCACCTATTCCAGGGCCGGCTTGTCTGGTCGGCATGATGCTCGCTCTGTGCTCAAGTTGGGTTCTCAGAAAGGTCGCCGGCCCTTTCGCTGGTCGCCCCATTAACAGGGCACTGGGGAAGAGGCTGTCTATGTTTGCCCAATCATGGTCCTACAATTTGTGGGTGTTTCAGGTCATGTCTTCTTGCTTGCGGAGGAGTTTTGCGGCTCCTTCCCCTCTGGGGAGTTCGGGGCTGGCGAGGCAGGTGAATTCCCCTTTGCTTCGTTGGGTCATCTTGGAGTGGGTTTGCTTGGGCATGGTCAAAACGACCTTGTCCCTCAAGTAGATTTCCCGCTTGTTTCCAGTCCCAAAACGGGACTGTGCGGATCTGCGGTTCATTCTGGACTTGTCCCATCTGAACCCATGGATTCCTTGCCCTTCTTTTTGGATGACCACTCTGTCCCAGGTCTGGCTTCTCTTGGAGCTGTGTAGTGTTTCTGGACCTCCGGGATGCGTATTGGCATGTCCCTATTCATTCGGGGTTCAGGGACTGGTTAGGTTTTGTGGTGGGGCACCAAGCTTACTACTTTCGTTGCTTTCCCTTCGGGGTGAATCTGGCACCTCGCGTTTTCACATGTCTTACCCGGGTTGTGGTGGTTCATCTGTGTTTGCTAGGTGTTTGGGTTTTGGCCTACCTCAACGACTGGTTGGTGAGTGCTCCCAGCCAGTTCGCGTTTCTGCTAACCAAGGGTGCGGTTCTTTCGCAGCTCGCTGGGTTCGGGTTCTGCTGAACTGGCGGAAGTCCCATCTGGTCTCGTCTCAGGTTTAGACGTGGCTGGGCCTTGTCTGGGATTCCCGGACAGCATCCTCGTTTTCCTCAGGTAGCGTTGCTGTGGCTGCAGTCCCGCCGTCATCTGTTTCTGAGGAGGGTCCCGGGTCACATGGAGGTTGATCGAGCAGCTGTGTGGAAGTCTGAAATTCGCTGTGATTGTTTACCCGCTGAGTCGGGTTTGGTTGCAGCGTCTGTTCTGGTTCCTTCGGGGGCGGTCCCTTCATCCTCTCTCGCAATCGCTTTCTGCCTTTCAGCAGAACAAAGCCTGCCTCGATGTGTTCACAGATGCCTCCTCTCTAGGCTCAGGTTTTGTGACTAGTGCTCACCGTGCTGGCCAGGGGCAGTGAGCTTCATCCTTCCATCAGGCTCTCAGTACGGTGCGGGAATTTATGGTCGTGTGGCTTGTGCTGTTGAATTCAGCTCGCTCGGGGCTCTGTGATCAAGCTCCATTTGGATTGTGCTCCGATGGTTCATTAACTGAACAGCGGGGAGTCTCTGCGGTCCATGGCTCTTTGGGGTTGGTCGCTTTGGGTGGTTCTTCTGCCGAGTTCTAGGGGGCTTAACTCTGTGTGGTTCATATTCGGGGCATGTCCACAGAATAAACAATCAATCCTGATTCATTCAGTTGACTCTACTGAACATTTGGGACCCCGAAGGTGGATTCTTCGCGTCGGCGTGGTCGAGGCGTCTGCACGTCTGTGGCGTCCTTCCCAACTGCGAGGCTGTCGCGATAGTAGACGCTTTTTAGACGCCACCGCTGCTGCCTGCGGTGGCGTTGGGTGGCTCCTCCTTCGGGGGGTTCAGGGCTAGCTGGGTGGGCCTCTTCTGTGCCCTGTCGCGTTGTTTCGGAGTGGGTTCGCTTGTGCATGGTTGAAACGACCTCGTCTCTCAGGCGAGTTCCTGCACAGTGCAGAGTGGGTGTTCGTGGCTGTGTGGATGTCACTCTGGAGGATTCAAGTCGCTCGTGGATCGACAATCCGGCTACTTCAGACTGTTCCCCCGGGGATTCTTTGTCTGAACCGGGGGGTTACTTGTGGTCTTTCGCGCTTTGGGTCTGGTTGCTTCGGGTGACTCATCTGGCGAGTTCTTGTGGTTGGTTTTCCTGGCAGTTCACATTCAGGGGGTGTCTGAGGTCCTGGCATGCTTAGTCTTACCAGGGGAGAGTTGTCTTTCTGGCTCCCTGGTGGCAGGCCCAGCCTTGGTTTCCGGCGCTGCTTGCTCGGTGTCCGATCTCGAGGGTCTTCCCACGGCTCCGCATTTCTGCAGATCGGTCTGGCCCTGTACGAGGCTGGTAAGTTCGTTCTCCTTGAGCCTTTGTGCCTGGGGTTTTTGTCTCAAGTTTCTCGTCGCTTGTATGGGCGCAGGTGTTTTCGTTGTTGGTCTCCCACATGTGTGCTACGTCGGCGGTTGTATGAAGTTTCCTGCTATTCCTTCCGGTTCCTATCACTGTGTAGGTGTACTTCAGTCTCTGATAGGGGTCCTTGTCCTTCTTTTCTTGGTTATTCCAGGACCGTCATCTTCTGCCGGTTACTGTCACCTCGTGTCGTTCGGAGCTGGTAGAGCCGCCTCCAACTTATGTTCAGTTTTGGTGTTACTTGTGCCCCCTCCCGCATGCTGTCTCATGCGTTGTTTCACCTTCAGCCTGCTCGTGCGCCTCCGGTGTCGTCCTGGTTATTGGACCAGGTGCTCTCTTCTCTCTCTTCTCCTTGGTTTGTCATGGCCCCTTCGGTTATGGGTTATTTTTCCAGGTCTTTTTCTGGGGGGAGCCTCGTCGGCTCCCCGGAGCTTTACCGGCTGATATGCTAATGTCAGGCTTTGGCATCAGTCATGTGTATGGAGTTCTAGGGCCTACCGGGGACCACGGCCAGAACCTGGCCCCCTTAGAGAGGCAAGGGAAGCAATGGCGTATAGAAACCCCCGTGTGGTTGGAAGCATTCTATGTCTGCCATCGGCCGGGTCAAGCATCCAGAAAGGTAAGCATTCCAAAACAAACCCCTATTCTGGTGAAAATTGCTACCTAAAGCCGAACTAGTGGATAGAACTCTTCAACAGAAAACAAGGAAACTACTATGACGTCATACGTCACCGCGCCGCTGTCTGCGCAGCTCCCCCCTCCCCGGGAGGGGGAAGGGGGAGCCCCAGACCTCCCACGCCGGCTATCCACCCATCAGTTCTTCGGCTGATGCTATAGGCAACGGTTATGTGATCCGGCTCCAGTGGTTGTTTCAGCACTGTACCTAGAGTGTGGTGTCTGTTTTCTAGGTGGTGCGTGAGCCGGGAGTGATTCTCCAGTACTCGGGCTGCATGCGCCTAGGGTTCCCTTCCCTAGGTGCCCTGTAAGTACTGCCCTTGGGGCTTGGGGCCACCTTCCACAAGTTCCTTGGGTCCTGCCCCTGCTTGGCCGTTTACTGCTTGGTTTTCGGCCGCTCTTTGTGTGCTCGGGTGTTCTGTCTCCCTTGTTCGCCTTAGAGTAAGGGGCAGTTTTTGCACTGGTGGGGCGCAGGGTACTGTGCAGCTTGTCTTTACCAATCATAGCGGCCGGCTCTATTCAGCTTGGGTACGCTGTTCTCTTGCGGGGTTTTCTTTTTCTTTTTGTTTATCTACCTGGTGGGGGGGTCTGCCTTCGTTCTTGCCCCTTGTGTTCTGAGTATTTTCTGGTGGTACCCCCGGCTAGGTCCCCGTGAGTGTACATGTCCCGGGGGTTCAGCTCTTAGAAAGTTGTTTGGTAGCTTTGGGTGCCGGTTAGCAGTACCCTGCCTGGGATTACCTGAGCGCGAGTCCTCTTATAGTAAACGCTCAGGACCCTGGGACACCCCTGGGGACGCGCGGGTCCGATGGATGTGACCCCAGAGTCCCCCCCCTCGCTTCCAGCGAGTTTGAGGGTTGCTCTCACCCTTTGTCTCTGGGTGACTCTGTTTTGCCTCCGTCTGCTGCCTGTGGGGTCGGTGACACCTTCGACCCGAGTCCTGCGAGTTTGGTTGCTCGTTGTGGCTCGGTTACCAAGTTGTGCTAACAAAGCGGGTGCGGGCAGCAGGGGCGTTGCACTTGAGCCTTGGTGGTGGCAACGTTCTCGTGGTTTCCTCCCCGGGAGCCCCGGGGCTGCCCCGTTGTAGTTCGTTTTGGGACTTGGGGGTGTTGGTTGCTTCGGTTCCATCCATGCCCCCTTGTCTTTCCTCTGGATCACCCTTCCTGCCTGCATCCGGTTCCTTACCGTCTGTAGGTTCGGGGCGGGGTTTTTGATTGTGTTGAGACTCGGGCAGTCTCGGGGAATTCCCCTTCCGGGGTAGTGACGGGGGCATTTGAGCCTGTTCCTCCAGCCGTGTTGTATGAGTCTGCCAGTGGGCTCCCTTAGTGTTTTCACGGCTGCCCCGGTTTTCTGGTGCGGCCGGGGCTTTGGGGGAACGGCTCGGCCCCGGGGCCTGTCGTGTTAGGTTCCCGGGGCTGGGGAGGGGCTGACTTGGGGGGGCCTTGGCCCCGTTGGACCCCGTGGGGTTTTTTATCCCCCTCTAGGCGGGGCTTGTGGTTACGCGGAGTGGGGTCTTTCCTCCCCACTCGCCGTACGTGCTGTTGAGTGTCGGCCCCTCCCCGGGCTCGGTTCCTTGGCCTTTGAGTCAGTTGGTTCCGTCCTGTGGGTGGATGTTTCCTCCCACCCCTTTTTGGGACGGTGTTTTCGTCATGTTTCCCCGTTCGATGGGGTTCTGCGTGACTTCTGATCTCGGGTGCGCTTGCGCCTTCGTGTGCCTTCGGGACTAGTGTTGGCTTCTGTGTTCTCGAGGGTACGGGAAGGTTTTTCGCTACTTCCGGCATTATTGGAACATTTGTCGGCTCCTTGTCCTTGTCGCCCTGTTGGGCTACTTGTCGCCCTGTTGGGCTGCTTGTCGCCCTGTTGGGCTGCTTGTCGCCATGTTGGGCTGCTTGTCGCCCTGTTGGGCTGCTTGTCGCCCTGTTGGGCTGCTTGTCGCCCGGTTGGGCTACTTGTCGCCCGGTTGGGCTACTTGTCGCCCGGTTGGGCTACTTGTCGCCCGGTTGAGCTGCTTGTCGCCCGGTTGGGCTGCTTGTCGCCCGGTTGGGCTGCTTGTCGCCCGGTTGGGCTCCTTTTTGGGCTCTGCTTCTTTGGCCGGTTTTATTGTTCCTGCTTCCTCTTTTGGCTACTTTTCTCGTGCAGTAGTCCTGGCTGGCGCCTTCCCTCAGAGAGGGTGTGCGGTTCGGCCAGCATGTTATGCGCATGCGCCGTGGAGTTTGTTTTGGTCTGGGCGGTGTTTCAATGCTGGTGTTTTGCGCCCTTTTTTGCTACAGTGCTTCGCCTCTTGTTCTCCTCCCTGGCTGCGGTATGTGCCCCTTCGCGCCAGGGGTGTCCTGGTTCCCAGTTGTGGGGAGGACACCGCGGTTTTCCCTGTGTCATGGGTGTGGACCGCCTCCTTCGCCTCTCCCTGCTCTCCTGCGGGTCCGGCAGGGTCCGGCTCTGGCGTCTTCACCTGGCGGTGCTCCCAGGTTCTTCTGGTCATGGTTGAGTCGTGTCAAGTTCGTGCCACCGTTCGCCAGGTGAGTTTCTGCGGTCTGGCGTCTTTTGGCCGGGCACTGGATGCGGAGTTGTTTATATACCTGTCTTTATTTAGGTATATTTTTGTACGACTGAGACCGTTCGCACACCAGTGACTGTCCCTTTTTACAACCCTTCCTGTCCCCCTCATGTGCATGTCCAACCCATGCTGGAGTCATTCAGGGGACCCTCCTTTTTTAATGTTGTGGTGTGGGGGTTGTAGGGTTGGTTCTGTACTCACCTGGTTAGGCTCCTGGCTGTGCTTGCTGGATTTGAGCTCTGGCTCTTGGGTCCCGCCTATCTGGTAGAACTTGCGGGATAGTACCAGTGGAGTGCAGTGGTGCTATTGGCACATTTGGGGAACACTGTATTACCATCAGAGGTCTGTGCTTGTTACACGACCTACTTGCGAGCATAAGCCTTCTTGCTGGTTCGTCCGTGGACTTCCAGGGCGCATTAGCCTGTTTTCGTATGGCAGTTCCGGTCCGTCCTGGTTGTGGGGGTATGTGGGCCGGTGGACTGCTCCTCGCAGCTGCCTGGTGGGCCACCCTCTGGCCGGTCTAGCCTGGCCTTGGGCCGGGCTTGAGGTGTAAAAGAGCTCCCAGTACCTCATCCAGTGGGTATCGAGCCGGGTTTCTCCGCCGTCGGTCGCCTGGTGCAGGTTTCTGGGCCTGCGGGGTTTTGTCGTGTCTCCGTTGGCCCTGTCTGGGGTCTGCCTGCTCCGTTCTCTGCCTTTACAGAAGGGAGTGTCTATTTACATGTTGCATGTTGCAGTGGTGCCTGTTGCTGCTGCTGCACATGTGAATTGGTACCGTGTTTCATGGTGGCGTGTCCTTGTTCCTGTGTCCGGTTGTGGAGTGGCACTTTGCTGCCGTTTTGTGCCTGGGGATTGCATGGGGGTTTTTCTGTCCCTGCCTGATTGTCCACCCCTGGTTGTTATCCTGGGGTTTTTGTGCTTTTGCTCTTTCTTCCTGCCTCCTCTGCAGCAGGGGTGTTCTGCGTGTGTTCTTAGGCGTTTGTCAGCCTGTGTCCTGTGATGTGCTTCTTTGTCTCGGTCTATTGCAGTTGTTCGTACCCCTTGGTTCGGGTACTGTTCTGGCGGCGACCCTTCCGCCTTCTTTGGTTTCCTAGCTTGCCCTGCCGGTTGTTTTTTTTTGGGGTCTTGCGATGTCTCGCGTCGGACCCGTCGTTTCTGAACTCATGGTGGGCTTGCATGCTTTGGAGTTTTTCTGTTCGGCAGACGTTCCATCTCCTTGTGCCGCCTGGGTTTCGGTGGTCGTGCCCAAGATCTTCCCGTGGCTCCGCCTTTTCCTGGGCTCGGAGGGGCCTTGTCGGGGCTGCATATGTTCTGCCTCGCGGTCTCGCCTCTGGTTGGTGGTCGGGTGGCTTCGTGGTAGGTGTCCCACCTGCGTGCTTCTCTTGGCGGCAGTATGGGGTATTTTGGTGGTCCTTCCTTTTCCTGTCCCTTCTTAGGTGGTTACTCTTGTTAGCTTGGTTTACTCTCGGCTTGGTTTTCTGGTGGGAATTGGGGGCCGTCGTCTTGCCACATACTGTCGCCTCTTTTCGTGCGGCGCGGGCGGAGCCGCTTCAGCTTGCTTTCGGTCTTGGTGTTGCTTCTGCACCGTTAGTCAGCTGTCTTGTGCGTCGTTTCACCTCCGGCCTGTTCGTGCGCCGCTTGCACCATCCTGGTCTCTGGTCAGCGTGCTCTGTCTTCTCCTCGGTTGGTAGTGCCCCTTCGGTTCCGGTGTGTTTTTTCGTCGGCTCTTTCCTTTTGGCCTTTGCCTCTGGGGGTCGAGTCGCTGAGTTTTCTTGCTCCTTCGGTTTTTAGCGTTTTGGTTATTCGGTGGCAGCAGTCTCCATCTTTTCTGGTGCGGGGTGGGGCTGCTGCTTTCTGGAGGGGTCCAGGGTTTGTTGGTGCTTCGTTGGTCGGGCCGGGGGTGTGTCGTTTTTTGTGTTTAGTGGCGGCCCTCCGCTGTTGTTTGCGTGCCACGGCGTTTGGGTCCGGAGCGCGTTTTGCGTTGATCCGGTTCTGTTCTTCCCGGTTCGCAGGTGATAGTGTCCTGGGTGGTCAGCCGTGTTCTTGCTGTTAAGCTGCCTGTGTTCTTCCCTCATGCCTTTGGCGTTCGTGGCTTCGCTACTCTTGCTGCCGTCTGGGCGACGTGGCCTTGTGGTCTTTCGGGCATGGATTTTTGGTGTTCGTGCAGGGGCCATGCTGCTCGTTGTTCTCGTGTTGTTCCCGGTACTTTTCGGGGCTGTGGCGCCTTGGGTTGGCGTTTGCTGCCGTTTGTCTCGCCTCCTTGGGGGGTGCGTGGTGTCCGCTTCCCGGTTCTGTCCCTTTGAGCTTCCTCTGTGGGTAGTTAGCTCCGGGGAGCCGACAGGGCTACCCCCAGAAAACCAGCGTTGAATGTAATGAAAAGCCATTTTCTGGGTGAGACCCGGAGGCTCCCCAGCAACCCTCCCTCCCTCCGGTCGGCAGTTTTTCGCGTGTTTTGACATCCAGCCTCAGAACTGATGGGTGGATAGCCGGCGTGGGAGGTCTGGGGCTCCCCCTTCCCCCTCCCAGGGAGGGGGGAGCTGCGCAGACAGCGGCGCGGTGACGTATGACGTCATACTAGTTTCCTTGTTTTCTGTTGAAGAGTTCTATCCACTAGTTCGGCTTTAGGTAGTAATTTTCACCAGAATAGGAGTTTGTTTTGGAATGCTTACCTTTCTGGATGCTTGACCCGGTCGATGGCAGACATAGAATGCTTCCAACCACACGGGGGTTTCTATAGGCCATTGCTTCCCTTGCCTCTCTGAGGGGGCCAGGTTCTGGCCGTGGTCCCCGGTAGGCCCTAGAACTCCATACACATGACTGATGCCAAAGTCTGACATTAGCATATCAGCCGGTAAAGCTCCGGGGAGCCTCCGGGTCTCACCCAGAAAATGACGTTTAATTATATTGAACGCTGGTTTTTTTCCTGTTGGCATTGGCTTCTGGGGTCGGGTCGGGTAGCTTTATGCTCTCCTTCGGCACAGGAGTTTTTCTGCTCGTTTGGTCCTGGTGGTAGGTTTGTTCGTTTGCAGCAGTCTCCTTTTTCTGGTGTATGGGAGCCGTCCGGGGAGCCCCTACAGTTCCCCGAGCTTACCAGGCTGATATGGTAATGTCAGACATTGGCATCAGTCGTGTGTAAGGAGTTCTTATGGGCCTACCGGGGGCCACGAGCCAGAACCTGGCCCCCCTCAGAGAGGCAAAGGGAGCAATGGCTTATAGAAATCCCCGTGTGGTTGGAAGCATTCTATGTCTACCGTCGACTGGGTTAGGCACCCAGAAAGGTAGGCGTCCCAAAACAAACCCCTATTCTGGTGAAAATTGCAACCAGAAGCTGAACGAGTGGATAGAACTCCCCAAACAAAAACGAGCAAACTAGTATGATGTCATTCGTCGCCGCGTCGCTGTCTGTGCAGCCCCCCTCCCCTCCCCGGGAGGGGAAAGGGGGAGCCCCAGACCTACCGCGCCGGCGATCCACACCCCAGTTCTTCGGCTGATGCTAGTAATTACCTAAGTGTAGTTACAGGATGAGAGCTACGCTCGTGGTGTCCCGTCTTCCCAGACAGGAAGCTTCCCAGCACTGTCTTCCAAATAATCCCATTGTACTTCTCAGCCTGGCCATTTCCTCTAGGGTTGTAAGAAGCTTCCCAGCACACCGGTTGTGTGCTCCGGCTGCAGTGGTTGTTTCAGCACTGTACCTAGAGTGTGGTGTCTGTTTTCTAGGTGGTGCGTGAGCCGGAAGTGAGTCTCCAGTACTCGGGCTGCATGCACCTAGGGTTCCTTTCCCTAGGTGCCCTGTAAGTACTGCCCTTGGGGCTTGGGGTTACCTTCCACAAGTTCCTTGGGTCCTGCTTCTGCTAGACCATTTGCTGCTCAGTTTTCGGCCGCCCTTTCTGTGATAGGGGGTTCTGTCTCCCTTGTTCGCCTTAAGGTAAGGGGCAGTTTTGCACTGGCGAGGCGCAGGATACTGCGCAGCTTGTTTTCACCAATCATAGCGGCCGGCTCTGTTCCGCCTGGGTACGCTGTACTCTTGCGGGGTTTTCTTTTTCTTTTGTTTGTCTACCTGGTGGGGGGCTCTGCCTTTGGTTCTTTCCCCCTTTGTGCCGAGCTCTCTTCCTTCTTCCGGTGGTTTCCCCTGCTGGGTCCCCGTGAGTGTACATGTCCCTGGGGTTCAGCTTTTAGAATGTTGTTTGGAAGCCATGGGCGCCGGTTAGCAGTACCCTGCCTGGGATTACCTGAGTGCGAGTCCTCTTATAGTAAACGCTCGGGACCGTGGGAAACCCCTAGGGGGAGCGTGGGCCCGATAGATGTGACCCTGGAATCCCCCCCTCGCTTTGTACGAGTTTGAGGGTTGCTCTGTCACCTTGTCTCAGGGTGACTCACGGTTTTGCCTCCGTCTGCAGCCTGTGGGGTCGGTGACACCTTCAGCCCGGGGTCCTGCAAGTTTTGTTGCTTGTTTGTGACTTGGTAACCCAGTCTTCTGCTGACTATGTGGGTGCAGGCTGCACAGGCGTTGCACATTGGGTTTCAGTGGCAACACGCTAGTCGTTTGCTCCCCGGAAGCCCCGAGGCTACCCCGTTGATGTTGGTGGTCTTGTCGGTCCCCCCTTCCCTTCCTCCCTACATCCGGGTCTTTACCGCCTGTGGGTTCGGGGTCAGGGCGGGGCTTCCATGGTTTTGAGACACGGTTGGTCTCGGGGACTTCCCCTTCCGGGGTAGCGACAGGGGCATTCAAGCCTGTTTCCTCCAGCCGTGTTGTAAGAGTTTGCTAGTGGGCTCCCTTCCTTAGTGCTTTTCATGGCTGCCCCGGTTTTTTCTTGACGCTGGGGCTTTGGGGGGCAGCTCGGCCCCGAGGCCTGCAGGGTGGGTTCCTGGGGCTGGGGTGGGGCTAACTTGGGGGGGGCCTCAGGCCCCGTTGGTCCCCGCCGAGGTTTTTCTACCCCTATGGGCGGGGCTTGCGGTTTTGTGGTGTTGGGTTTTTCCTTCCCCCTCTCCGCACATTTTTTGGGTGTCGGCCCCTCCCCGGGTTCGGTTCCTTGTCCATTATGCTCGTTGCTTCCGTCCTGTCGGTGGGTGCTTTTCTACGGTCTTCGCCTATTTTTCCGGGATGGGACTTCTCCGTCATGTCCCCCTCTTCTTGGGGTTCTGCATGACTTTTGGTTTCGGGTTCGACTGGGTTTTTCTGTGCCTTCGCCCTTTGTGTTTGCTTCTTTTTGTTCTCGAAGGTTCGGGACGGTTTTGCTCCTTCCCATTTTACTGGTACGTCTGTCGTCGTTCGGTGGGGCTTCCCTCCAGTCCTTTCTAGGGCATGTGGGTCCTATTCCAGGCGGCTTCTGGGTGTTTGGCCTTCTTGTTCTTTTGTTCATATCTCTTCTCTTAGCGCTGTCCCGGCGCTGCTCGTTTTCCTTCCGTTCTGGTCCGGGATGCCGGATTGGGCTACTTGTCGCTGTGTTGGGCTACTGGTGGCCCGCTAGGGTTCCGTTTCGGTTCGTTGTTTTCCTTCCATGGGCCGGCTAAGTTGGCTTCTGTTTCTGTGAGTTGGCCTGTTTCTTCAACGGATCGCTCGGGATATGACTCGTTGAGCTACTTTTCTGCTCTGTTGTTGGACAGAGTAGGATAGAGCCCAACCTGTTGGGCTACTTTTCTTTCATGTCCTGCGCATGCGCCGTGGGAGTTTGTTTTGGTTCCGGGCGGTGTGCACACGTGCTGGTGTTCTGCGTTCATTTTATCTCGGGGGGGGGGGGGGGGGGCTTTGCCTTTCGCTCTTATCATTCTCCAGTCTGTGCCCCGTTGCTCTTGGGGTGTCCTGGAGTATCGCTGTGGGGAAGTCACGAGGTTTTTCCCTGCGTTTTTGGGTGGGGGGGAGCCTCCTTCGCTGCTCCCCTCCTCTCCAGCATGGGTGCCCTGGCCGGCTCCGGCGGCTACGTTCTCATAGGCTTGCGTCATGGCCCTTCAGCGCCTATGTTCTGCAGGTGAGTTGGTGCGGTCTGGCTTCTTCATCCTGACACTGTTTTTGTTTTTGGGAGAAGGAATGGGTGTACATACGTACTTGAGAATGTAGAACATAAAAACCGAGGTGCCTGCTGCAGGGCTATTGGCCCATACGTGGCAGCTCTTGTTCTCACCACCTGATTCCTTCCTCGGATCACAGGTTTTTGCAGGAGGCCTCTTGGCCCTTACGAGGCGGCTCCTGCCTGTACTCATCCTGCCCCTCTCCTATGTTTGTCTATCCATGCTTGAGTTCGGGGCCCCAGCCTCCACCTTGTTCAACGGTGCAACGGTGGAGGTGCCTGTTCGGTGGTACGTTTTCCTGTGTCGAGGGTGTCATGTGCTCGCCTCATTGTGCTCACCTAATTGTGCTTGTGGGGTTGGGCTATGGCTCTTTGGTTCCGCCTATCACCTGTCGTTTGCCTGATGTGTGGGATTCTGTGCCTCCTGGGCCCTCTTGTCTCTACACTTGGGGCTGTCTATGGGGTCAGCCCAGGTGTGGGCTGCCTAATGTGTTCCATCGATTGCCTGTTACACTGCAAACGTTTCTTCTAATGTCCCTGTGGCTCGGTTGGGTGCTCGGTTTCCACCTGTGTCCCCTTGCAGTGTGCCACTCGTGTTACAGTTTATCTTTATCTTCCCTGTCACTTCCTCTGGGAGTGTAATTACCTAAGTGTAGTTACAGGATGAAAGCTACGCTCGTGGTGTCCTGTCTTCCCAGCACTCTGTCATATAACGCTTTGAAACTACTGACGGTCTTGGCCTCCACCACCTTCTCACCTAACTTGTTCCAACCGTCTACCACTCTGTTTGCGAAAGTGAATTTTCTTATATTTCTTCGGCATCTGTGTTTAGCTAGTTTAAATATATGACCTCTTGTTCTTAAAGTTCCAGGTCTCAGGAAATCTTCCCTATCAATTTTATCAATTCCTGTTACTATTTTGTATGTAGTGATCATATCACCTCTTTTTCTTCTGTCTTCTAGTTTTGGCATATTTAATGCCTCTAACCTCTCCTTGTAGCTCTTGCCCTTCAGTTCTGGGAGCCACTTAGTAGCATGTCGTTGCACCTTTTCCAGTTTGTTGATGTGCTTCTTAAGATACGGGCACCACACAACTGCTCCATATTCTAGCTTTGGCCTAACAAAAGTCGTGAACAATTTCTTTAGTATATCGCCATCCATGTACAGTATTTAAAAGCAATTCTGAAGTTAGAAAGTGTGGCATAGGTTCCTCGCACAATATTCTTTATGTGGTCCTCAGGTGATAGTTTTCTATTTAGAACCACCCCTAGATCTCTTTCTTTATCAGAATTCTTTAAAGATTTCTCACATAATATATAGATTGTGTGAGGTCTATGTTCTCCTATTCCACATTCCATAACATGGCATTTATTAACATTAAATTCCATTTGCCAAGTGGTGCTCCATATACTTATTTTGTCCAGGTCATCTTGAGGGCATGACAATCATCTAAGTTTCTTATCGTTCCTATTATCTTAGCATCATTAGCAAACATGTTCATATAATTCTGTATACCAACTGGTAGATCATTTATGTAGACAATAAACATATTGTGGTGATGTTTTGCTGCGGTTTTGATACTAAGGCTGCGTGTAGGGGTATGGGTGTGGCGTTTTGTTCGGCCCTTCCGTGCTCCTTCTGGCGCCTTCCTTGTTTGGGTTTTTTGTTCCCTTGCTTTTCTGGGGCCCTCCTTCCTTGCCGGTCTTGCTGTGCCGGGCCTGGTTTTTCCATGTCCCTTGGATTCTCTGTCCTGACCTCGTTGTCCTCGCCTAGTTGTCCTGGCTGGGGATGAGCTTGTGCTCTTCGTCTCGCCCCTCGCCTATTATTCGCTTTCTGTTCAAGTTCCGGAGCCTATTGGGCTCTTCTCTGCACTGGTCGCTGGGTGTGGGGTTGCCCTCCACCACTTCCCTTCCTCATGCATTCCTCTCATCTTCCTGCTTCACTCGTCCCTGGCCCCTGGTGCTGGGGCGTTTCTGCTAGTCTTGTTATCACTTCCTCCTTCACACTGTTGTGTGTTTTGTTTGTGCCTTTTGGCCTTCTTGTTGCCAGGTTTGATTTCCTGTTTTCCTGGCTTGCCTGGACTATTGTTTTTTTCAGGGTATTGCGATGTCCCTTCTCTGGTGTCTCACGTCGGACCCGAGGTTTCCGATCCCTTGGCGAGCTTGCTCATGTTGGGGAGTTTTTCTGCTTGGCAGACATTCCATCTCCTTCTTGCCGGCTTGGGCTTCCAGCTCTGCTTCCTTGGTGGTCACACCCGAGATCTTCCTGCGGCTTTGCCTCTTCCTAGGCTCGGATGACCCTTGGCAGTGCTGATTACGTTCTGCCTCATGGATCTTGTGTCCGTTGGTGGTCGGGTGGCTTGGTTGTTGGTGTCCCACCTGTGTGCTTCTTGGCGGCAGTATGGGGTGTTTTGGCAGTCCTTCCTTTTCCTTCAGTCCCTTCTTCGGTGGTGGCAGTCCTTCCTTTTCCTTCAGTCCCTTCTTCGTTGGTTGCGTTTGTTGGCGTCGGCTTGACTTTTTCTGCTGGGGGTTGGTGGCCATCGACTTGCCGCATACTGTTGCCTCGTTTTCTGCGGCGCTGGCGGAGCCACTTCGGCTTGCTTTCGGACTTTCATCTGTGCCGTTCGTAAGCTGTCTCATGCTTGTTTCACCTCCGGCCTGTTCTTGCACTGCTTGAGCCGTCCTGATCATTGGACAGAGTGCTCTTTTCTTTCTTCTCGTTTTCTTGTGGCCCCTTTGGTTCCGGTTTGTTTTTCGATGGCTCTTTTCCGGTTGGCATTGGCCTCTGGGGGTCGGGTAGGTGAGCTTCATGCTCTCCTCCTGCGCAGGGGTTTTCTGCTCCTTCGGTTGAGGTGTTCAGTTTGGTCATCTGCTGCCTTCTTCTTTTCTGGCAAAGGATGAGACTGCTGCTTTCTGAAGGGGTCCCTGGGTTGTTGATGCTTGGTTGTTTGGGCCGGGGGTGCAATTGTTTTTGTTCGGTTGCGGCTCTCTGTTGTGGTTGGCACACCACGGCTTCTGGGTCCATGGACGCGATTTGGGTTGCTCCGGTTCCCTTCTTCCCTGTTAGAGGGTGCGGGTCTCCCATGTCGTCCGCGGGGTTCTTCAGGCTCTCCTGCCTGCGGTCTATCTCTGTGCCCATGACGTTCGCAAGTTCGCAGCTCTTGCCGCCGTCTTTGGTACTGTGTCCTGGGAGGACGTTCAGGCATGGGGATTTTGGTGGTCGAACAGGTTCCTTGGCTGTTTGTTACCTTGTACACATTCCTGGGCCCAGTCGGGCCTGTGTTGCTTTGGGTCGGCGGATGCGGCCTGTTGTCTCGACTTCGGGTTGAGTAGTGTGCGGCGACCGCCTCCCGGGTCAGTCCCTATTCTTTTCCTCTGTGGGTAGTTAGCTCCGGAGAGCCATAGGGGCTCCCCCAGAAAACCAGCGTTGAATGTAATGAAACGCCGTTTTCTGGGTGAGTCCCGGAGGCTCCCCGGCATCCCTCCCTCCCTCCGGTCGGCATTTTTTTCGTGTATTTTTGACATCCAGCCTCTGAACTGGGGTGTGGATCGCCGGCGTGGTAGGTCTGGGGCTCCCCCTTCCCCTCCCGGGGAGGGGGGGGGGCTGCGCAGACAGCGACGCGACAACGAATAACATCATACTAATTTGCTCGTTTTTGTTTGGGGAGTTGTATCCACTCGTTCGGCTTTTGGTTGCAATTTTCACCAGAATAGGGGATTGTTTTGGGACACCTAACTCTCTGGGTGCCTAACCCGGTCGATGGCAGACATAGAATGCTTCCAACCTCACGGGGGTTTCTATAGGCCATTGCTCCCCTTGCCTCTCTGATGGGGCCAGGTTCTGGCTCGTGATCCCCGGTATGCCCATAAGAACTCCGTACACACGACTGATGCCAAAGTCTGTCATTAGCATATCAGCCTGGTAAGCTCGGGGAGCCTCCGGGACTCGCCCAGAAAATGGCGTCTCATTACATTCAACGCTGGTTTTTTCTGGCGATAATTTTGTCTGCTGCTTTTCGGAGGGGTCCTTGGGTTCTTGATGCTTGGTTGGTCGGGCCGAGGGGTGCTTCTTATGTTGTGTTCAGTTGCAGCTCTCTGCTGTTCTCTGCATGTCTGGGCCTTTGTGGCCGTGGGGGGGCGCTTTGGATTACCCGGGTTCCCTTCCTTCCTGTTCTGGGGTTCGGGTTTCCCGGGTCGTCTGTTGGGTTCTTTGGTTTGCCGGTTGTCTTGTATTTGAGTTGAGCCTCCCAGGTCTTTCCCTCTTTTCCTTATAGCTTATTGGTGAGGTAGCTCTGGTGAGCCAACGGGGCTCCCCCCCAGAAAACCAGCTTTTAATGTAATGAAATGCCATTTTCTGGGTGAGACCCGGAGGCTCCCCAGCATCCCTCCCTCTCTCCAGTCGGCGGTGTTTTCGCATGATTTTGACGTCCAGCCTAAGAACTGGCGGTTCTTACATTCATTTTCATTACATTTCATTACATTATTATTTAATTATTTAAATGAATCAGCATTTCATTACATTCAATGCTGATTTTCTTTCTTGACTCTTTCAGGACAGGCATTTTATTCCAAATACTGTCGCCTTGTATCATTCGGTGCTGGTGGAGCCGCGTTAGCTTGTGTTTGGAATGGATGTCACTTCAGCTTCATTTCGCAAGCTTTCTCATGCCTTTTTACACCTTTGGCCTGCTCAGCGCCGCATGAGCTATCCTGGTTTTTTTTTATCTGGGTGCTCTCCTTTCTCTTTTCTCCTTGGTTTGTGGGGGCCCCTTTGGTTCCAGACTCTTCCCAGAAGGCTTTGTTCTTGTTGACTTTGGCTTCTGAGGGTTGAGTTGGGGAGCTTAATGCTCTCCTCTGGTGCAGAGGTGTTTGCTGTTTTTGTCTGGGCGGATGTTTTTTTTCGTTTGCAGCCATGTTTTCTTTTCTGGCGAAGAACGAGATGGTGGGCTTCTTGAAGGGTCTGTGGGTTATTGATGCTTGATTGGTCAGGCAAGGGTACATCATGATTTGTGCTCCGTTGCGGCTTTACGCTGTTACCTGTGCGCCTTGGCTTCTGTGTCCAGGGATGCGCTGTGGGTTGACCCAGTATCTCTTGTTCCCTGTTCCAGGACTCGGGGTCTCTCAGGTCGTCTGCAGGGTTATTGAGTCTAGCCAGCCTGCGGTCTACCCTCGCTCATATGATGTTCATAAGTTTGCAGCTTTGGCTGTTGTGTTTGGTAATATGTCTTGGGCTGACATTTGGGCGTGGGGGTTTGGAGATCGAACAGGGTCCAATCTGCCAGTAATCTTGTTAATGTGCCAGGCTCTGAGCGGTCTTGTGTCGCCTTGGGTTGACAGTTGCAGCCAGTTGTCTTGTCTTTGTTATGAGTTGTGTGGTGCAGCCGCCTCCCAGGTAAGTCCCAATTTTCCTGCTCTTTGGGTAGTTAGCTCCAAGGAGCCAACAGTGATCGCCCACAGAAAACCAACGTTGAATGTAATGAAAGGCATTTTCTGGGTAGCGCCCCGGAGGCTCCCTGGCACCCTTCATCTCCCGGTCGGCAGTTTTTGTTTTCATTTTTCAGTCTCCAAACTGACAGTTCGGTTGCCGGCACAGTAGGCCGGGACCCCTCCTCTTCCTTCCTGGGGGGGTGGGGGGGGGGGGGAGTTGGTGTGAACATGTGGCGCTCAGTCTGATGACGTGTTGCTTGTTAGCTTGTTTTCCTTGAGGATGTTTCTAGCCTCTGTTCAGTCTCGGGTTGCAATTTTCTATCAGGAGGGGTCTGTTTTGGAGTTCCTACCTTTCTGGGTGCTCAACCCCGGTCGATGGCAGACACGAATACTTTCATACATGGGATTTTCATAGGCCATTGCTCCCTGCACCTCTCTGAGGGGACCATGTTCTGGCAGGTGGTCCTCGGTAGGCATAGCAACTCCATATCACTGAAGCCCAGTACTAATATTAGCTAATATCAGTCCAATATATAGTCATTACATAATGTTATTTAAAAATTTATTTTCTTGACAGGGAGAAAAACAGATGGAAATGCAGCTTTTTCGGCTGTACCACAATGAAAAAGAGATTGCCGAGTTTGAAAAGGAAGCGCGAAGAAAACAAGGAGATCTTGAAAAAGTGGAGAAGAAGAAGGAAAAGGCTGAGGAAGTGCTCAAGGAGAAGAAAAAAGATCACACGCGAATATCTAGAGAAATGGCCAAAATGGAGCAGGATATCAGAGAGTTGGTGAGTATACTCGGCAACAGCAAGTGAGGACAGTTTTAATGCTTGATACCTGCTTGATGGGGTTCTGGGAGTTCTTCTACTCCCCAAGCCTGGCCTTGACTTGTGAGAGCTTGGTCCACCAGGCTGTTGCTTGGAGCGGCCCGCATGCCCACATACCCACCGTAGCCCGGTTGGTCCAGCACTTCTTTTAGAAAAAAAATAATTTTCACTTAAAGATGTCCATGGTTGTTCCGGCAATATTTCTTACGCTTGCTGGGAGGATGTTGAATTGATTGTGCCTATGTCACCTCTGCTCTTCACTGGTTCTATTCTGCATTTTCTTCTATATCGTTCACTCCAGTATGTTGTTATTTTACTGTGTAGATTTGGTACCTGGCCCTCCAGTATATTCAATTCTACTCTTGAATGCTTTTTCCTAGCACATACCAGGCAGGTGACACGGGATGTGTGGGGAGTGGGGGGGGTGAGAGGGAGTAATTACCTAAGTGTAATTACGTAAGTGTAGTTATTGGATGAGAGCTACGCTCGTGGGGTCCTGTCTCCCCAGCACTCTTTTTCATATACAGTAACTAAAAAAAGGAGCAACACTGGAAACTTGGGTTTGACCCGGGGACCATGTGGACCCCGCCAGTCGACCCCACAGGCAGGCCATAACTAAAAACTAATGAGTGTGGGGTTTAAGTGCAGGAGTCATTAAAGGCAAATGTGGGAGAGTGAGGAGGGGGGAAGGAGGCCTTGGGGGTTGAAATGGAACAGGGGCCATGGAATGAGGAGACACTGGAGATTGCAGGGCAATTGTCATTGCGGGGGAAGGAGGCATAGGGGATTGCAGGGGGTAAGTGGTGAGGGCAGGATGTATGGTGGTTGGGGAAGTGTAGGCATTTGTGGCAGTAGACTTTGGGAGTGTGGGTTGGCAGTATGTTATACTCAAATTCTGTCAGTTGAAATGTAACCAATCACAGGCGAGTAGGCCTCTGATGTCATGCCAGACAGAGGAGCATCAGGCATGCTCCCAGCAGCCTCAGTTATCCTCACAGACTCAGAGTAGAAGGACCTCGGCTAGGCAGATATATACCTTGCTATCTCAGTCAATAAATATATACAGAAGCGACTACTGTGTCTACCTTCCACCCGAAAAAGGCAAACGAATACTGGTAGCAGCAGTGGGATCCAGAAATTTTTTTTTTTCTGGAAAGAAAAGTTCAAGTACCCAGCATCGCCTCGTGTTCCAGCCAAAACCGCCGCCACCGCCATCCTGCCACCCACGCATCAAATATTGTGCCAGACCGGGGTCCTGCCATCAACCACTACTCCAGGCCAACGTTTCAGAAGTAAGGGTCAATATTTTCCTGTGAGAACGCTCATTCATCAGTGAGGAGGAAGGAAGCTTCCCGCGCCAGCCATTTTTTTGAACCTTGCGCCACCACGTGGGAACCTGCACCCACCACCACCACCGCCACCCAAGCTGACAGTATCTAAGCTTTGTGAGTGTTCAAGCTACTGAAATCGTGGTCAGTCATCGTCGCAAGCATCACCTGATCATCGTATGTGCTGTATTGTTCCTTGAGAATATTTGGTGGACTGCAATTGTTTGACTTGTGTCGCCTCCCCAGGCTCACACACCTCGCCTCACTCTAAGCTCACACCTCGCCACCAGCCCCTGCTACATCATTTTGTGTGAACTCCTGCCTCCCAATCGTGTTTCTCCACCGACATCGTCGCAATATCGTCGTCGTCAGAATTTATCTTCGCGCCTCCAGCATCAACAGTGTGGGGTCCCTGAGTTTCGCGCCACCGCCGCCAGGAGCGCTGCTGTCGAACCAGATTGTAAACAAACCCTCACATGTGCCACTTAACAAGCCCTGCCACCGTTTTTGTGTTGGCCGCTGTTATACTGCAAATCGTACAGCCCTGAGTTAAGTAATTGTGAGCTAAGATAGCGTGTGCTATGTTTTAATGAGGTTTAACGTAAATATATCCAGAATATCCTGTGAATTACCCATTCAGTGACTTGTTAAATATTGGAGCCGCCTCAGTACTCAACTCCCCACAATTTCCTTGTGTGATTTCAACATTCCTGCTTCTTACAGTAATTTCATTGAATTTTAATTGTTCTCCTAGAGTGTTATTGGTAAATTCAAATTCCAGTGAAGTAAGGAATCCTTGTTTTAGTAGCATTTAAGGATTTGTGCAATATAATTTTTTTTTAATTCCTCCAGGCCTAAAATTGAAATTTATTCCTTTAACATTGCATATTATAATTTTTTTACCATAGTTATATACATTCCTGTGTCCAGTTTATGTGCTACATACATATTTCTTGCATTGCCACTTGTTGTGTTGAATCTTTTTAATGAAATTTTGCAATTGCACTTCCAGTTTTTATATTCTCAATTGCTGTGCTTAGTCTGGTTTAATTAATTTACATACATCTAATTCCAGTCATTTTTTTAATGAAAGATTGCTAAATTTAGTTTACAATTGCTTGTTCTTAATTATTTTCTTGCCTAGCCCAATTTAATAATTTTATTTCTGCCATTTTTACTTTAGCCAAGTTGATATTTTTTTGTGTTTATTTTTGTGTATACTATTTCTGATGCCAGGTGCACTTAATTATAATCTGCGTTCAAATATTACTTCCACGGCTGTGACAATGCCTACCACTGTTGAAACCCCTTCAGAATCAATGGGAACAGTTGCTCGTCCCAATGGGCAGAGATCAGCTCAGGAAATGGCTATTCCTCTTTTTGCCGGTGAATCCCGCTTATTAGAGTCATGGTTTAGTAAGGTTGAAGCGAAAACTGTTGCACGTTTTTCTAAGCCTACTGATGCCGAATACTTAGCAATTGCACGGTCAGCTGTGGACACAACCAAAGGTGATGCACGTTTTGTTGTTGATGAGAAAGCCATTGTTAGCCTCCAGTCTTGGCCTGAATTTAAGGATTTCTTTCGCCGTCGCTTTGTTAATAAAGGAGACCTTGACCCATATAGGTTAGTCAAGAAAATTGCCAATGCCACCATGCAGCCTGGTGAATCGTTTAATGCGTTTACTAGCCGTCTCGATCAGTATCTGTATGCCTTAGTTTCTGCTATGAATAATTCGACTTGGTTAGATAAAGACAATAATCTGTCCCCTGAGGCTATGGCCAAAATGATAGCATTTGGTACTTTAATGCATTTTGCCCCCGAGCATACAAAACCAATCGTTGAGCAACAAAATTTTGGTGTTAAACATGAAATTGGTGAAGTATTTGAGGCTATTAACAATGCCGCAGATAAACTAGCTCCCCGAAGTGCTCAACTGTTGCCACCCTCTGATGCTGTAAATGTAGTCACAAGCTCTCAGCATCCTCCCACAAATTCTCAAAACTCTTGGTCGCAGAAGCGTACCCATGCTCGTAGCCCCCAGTCAAATTCGCCGCCTCATAAAATGCCGAAACGCCATAGTCCACAACCATCCACTCCCTCATGTTGGCATTGTGGTAAGAGTAACCACCTTGCAAGGGACTGTTGGTCCGCCCCTAGATCATCACCTCCTAGACAATTCTCTCGGCCCCCTCATCAATCTAATCATTCTAGGCTTCCATATTGCACGTACCATAAACAAGTTGGTCACCACACTGCGGATTGTAGAGCTAGGCAAAGGACATCTCCACCTCGTAACTCCCATGGTCAGTCTTGGCGAGGCTCACAGCGTCCAAGACATTATCAGAACTCTCGTAATTACAACTCCCAGCCCAGCTATAATGCAACTTCAAATTATAATGCTCAGTCACAGAATGCTGGAGCTCAGAATGTTCACTCCATGTCGTCGGGAAACCCCCAAGGCCATCCGCTAACCAATTCAAGCTAGCCAATCCTAGTGCCCTCCCTGTGTATTCAGTAGCTACCCAAAATAGATTTGGACACTTGACAGAGGAGGACACTGACTCTAGACCAGTTGTAGATGTTGACGGATCCACAGTAAATTTGACACAAACAAGACACAGATATCCCAGACAACATAAGTCAAAAATAGTAACTTGTCCAGTCTCAAGTGATGGTCCCCTTGTCTCAGCCATTGTACATGGTAGAGTTTTAAAAGTTTTTCTTGACTCAGGTGCAAAAATTAATATTGTCAAGCCCTCAGCTCTTAGAGACATTGAGAGTAAGCACCCTACTATTTTAAAACAGTCACACATACCTTTTCTAAGTGGTATTTCAGGAAATAAAGTAAAAGTTCAGGGTGAAATTGACCTCCCACTCAAGTTCAATGATGTCACATTGTCTATAACATGTTTAGTTGTTGACATTATTCATTTTCCTGGAGACATTCTCTTAGGTCTGTACACCATGATTGATGAAAATATTGCATTGTTTCCCCATCGTTGGAACATAAGTATCAAAGACCATGTCATACCCTTGTGTAGCATGTATCGACAGGGCCACGAGTTCAATCTTCAATCAGATTATGTTAATTTTGTTGACACCCGCCTTGCAAGCGTAGGGTTGTCAGATCATTGTCGTGGTAGCATACCCGAGAAAACAGGCACTCGATTGAAGCATAGTAGTTGTGCAGTTGTTAAGGAGAATGAGTATCGGGACTTTCTGGAAGGGGACGCCCTAACGGATTCTCGTTGTCTCGCTCGCCTGGCAGCTTCCATCTCTGAAGTCAGTGGTTCCACGGCTACTGACACTGTGCTACACCCTCATTCTCTCACCAGAGTAAGAGTTAAGGTTCAGGGAGTGCCTGAGTTGTCGGATGTGATTGCGGAAAGTGAAACATGTAAAGTGAATGGTACATTTGTTGAACCCTCCTGGCACACAGTGCAGGATGGTACTGTCACACTTTTTATCGCAAACACAAGTAATGCCGATATCCATCTCCAGTCTGGTACCCATGTTGTAGATTTTGCCCATTACTCGTTACCGGTGCGAGTTGTGGATGATGTCTCCATGGATCATACTGTTTGTACACTCACACCAGGAGAACAGGGATCTCAGCCAGAGGTGCAAGCGCAACACCTCAGTCCTACTGATTTTCCTGACTCTGTGGCTCAGCTTTTGAAAATTTTGAACAAGAATAGAGCTGTTGTTGCTCTACCAGGAGAAAAATTAGGTCTCACTCCTCTCATTACACATAAAATTCCCCTTGAACAAGGAACTACGCCTATTTATGTACCAGCTTACCGTCTTCCCCATTCTCAGAGAGCAGAAGCAGATAGACTTGTAGAAGAAATGTTACAGAGTGATGTAATTGAATCGAGTAATTCGCCATGGAACGCTCCATTGATTCTTGTACCAAAGCGAGATGGGACTTGGAGACCTGTAATCGATTATCGCAAGCTTAACAGAGTAACAATACCTGATCGTTTCCCACTTCCAGTTCTAAATGATTTGTTGCAAAGTATTGGTCGAAACAAAGTATTCTCAACGTTAGATTTGTTGCAGGGATTCTGGCAAATCCCCCTTGATGAGGAAAGTAAACAATTGACAGCCTTTAGTACTCCCAATGGTCATTTTCATTTCAAAAGAATGCCGTTTGGTTTGCGTAGTAGTCCAATAACCTTTTCACGGCTCATGACAAATCTATTTCGTAGATTGATAGGAAGTACGCTTCTAGTTTACCTTGATGATCTCATAATCATGTCGCAAGATGTTCAGACTCATTTCCAGAACCTTGAAAAGGTACTTGCAAAGCTCGCTGAAGCTAATTTAAAAATAAAGCTTGCAAAATGTTCATTTTTAAAGCAAAAGATTAATTTCCTAGGTCATACAGTTACACCTTCAGGTATTACATTGAATGAATCAAAAATTATTGCTGCCCGTGATTTTCCAACACCTCGTACCGCAGAAGCCGTAAGACAGTTCACAGGTCTTGTAGGATTTTATCGTTCATTTATTGCTGGATTCTCTATTATAGCCACTCCGCTTTACAAGTTGCAAAGAAAAGATGAACCCTTTGTTTGGGGAGAGGCCCAGGATCAGTCATTCAAAAAACTCAAAGCAGCCTTGATTTCGTCACCTGTCCTTAGGTACCCAGATTTTTCTAAACCTTTTACGTTGGTTACAGATGCTAGTGACATAGGTCTAGGTGCTGCATTACTTCAAACAGAAGGTCACAGAGATCACGCAATAGCTTATGCTAGCCGCACATTATCCAAAGAGAAAAATTATAGTGCAACAGAACGAGAAGCCTTGGCAGTTGTCTGGGCACTTAAACATTTCAAGGATACAATTTATAATTACCCAGTTCATGTTCTTACAGATCACCAACCATTAATTCCCTTGTTCAAAAATAAGAATCCAGTTGGAAAGTTTGCTAGATATTTGCTCACAATTCAAGAATTCAATCCCACATTTGGATATATTCCAGGAAAGCAAAATGTTGTAGCCGATGCGTTTTCTCGACACGTAGCTGCGATTCAGTTAAATTACCCAGCATTAGATGCTACAGTAGTAGAAACGAAACAAAGACAAGACCCCATATGGGCACCCGTCATTAAATTTTTGACTAAGCAAGACACTCGCCCGATTCATAAACCGCCAGTACCATTGAAAGAACTAGTTATGTTGGACAATTTACTGTGTAGAGTAGTAAAGCTAGGGACAGCCTCGAGGAAATGTTGTCAGTTAGTTGTTCCAGCTGTCTTGGTACCAACTGTGTTAAAAATTATCCATGATGCTCCTGCAAGTGCACATCCAGGTAAGGATCGTACACTCCAACAAGGTCGATTGAAATATTTTTGGCCAAAAATGGCTAAGGAGATTGCTCATTATGTTGACAGATGTTTAACTTGTTTACAGCACAAGGGACATGTTTCAGGACCTAATCCAATTCAGGTGTACCCAGCAACTAAAGCTCCTTGGGAACGAATATCGATGGATTTATTGACAAATTTTGCGGAAACAGAGAAAGGGAACAAACATTTGCTTGTAATGGTCGATAATTTTTCACGGTTTTGCGAACTAGTTCCTATCCCGAACAAAACAGCAGAAACCATAGCCAGCGCATTCCATGACCAAATAATTTGTAGATATAGTATGCCTAAAGTAATCCTTTCAGATAATGGTCCAGAATTCAGTAATAGTATTCTCAAGATGATAGTTTGTCACATGAAGTTTCATCTGTTCCGGACCTTCAGTCAGAGCCAGAGTTGTATAGTGCTCTGGATGAGCTAGGTGTAGATATCCGCAGAATTTATAATTGAATGCACTCTGCAGTTATTCTGTTTGTTTTGAAAAAAAAAAAAAAAATCATTTGCAGTATTTCTACCACATGTGTCTTATTATTACCATTATATATAATGTATAGTTTTTCTCAACTTTATTTTGTTATAAATTAGATGCCATTGTTAAGTCTACTACCATTTGTATTTTTACAGTGCTTGTCATAGGCGTTATTATTGTTCTAGCAACCACATTGAGGCCAGTGAATCCTGACTGCTATCACGCAGATGTTAGTCTTCTTGATCCAGGTCTTGTATATGCTTGTAAATATATTGCACATTATATATATTGTACATTGGTCTTGTAAATATATTGTATTATTTCAGAAAAAAAAGAGAAAAAAAAAACAAATAATAATTATCTATCTTGAAATTCAATTGTGGTTGTTAGGTCAGAACTTTGTTCCATTAATGCAATAATTGTTTAATTTTGTATGGTTTTCAAGCACATGCCATTGACACATGTTAATAATTTTGTTTAGGCAATACCTTGAGTTGTATTGTTCATATCTGATCAGTAGACATCCACATGTTCTTAATACTCTGGTTTAATCAAAGTATTGTTACCATTATTTTCACCTATTATGATGAATTTTTTTTTTGGTGCATATATGCCGAGTTGTTAGTATTACGCACACCTGATCTTTCAATGTTTTATTATGCAAATTTCACATGTAAGCCATTATTGAATGCCACCGAGGTCCTTTCAGTATCATTGTAACTATATAGCTAGCCAGAGCTTGTCGACAAGGGACGTCGACTTGGTAGCGTGTCCGAGCGGTGTTATACTCAAATTCTGTCAGTTGAAATGTAACCAATCACAGGCGAGTAGGCCTCTGACGTCATGCCAGACAGAGGAGCATCAGGCATGCTCCCAGCAGCCTCAGTTATCCTCACAGACTCAGAGTAGAAGGACCTCGGCTAGGCAGATATATACCTTGCTATCTCAGTCAATAAATATATACAGAAGCGACTACTGTGTCTACCTTCTACCCGAAAAAGGCAAACGAATAAGTAGACTTTGAAGGTGTGGGTTGGCAGTAGACTTTGGGAGTGTGGGTTGGCAGTAGACTTTGGAGGTGTGGGTTGGCAGTAGACTTTGGAGGTGTGGGTTGGCAGTAGACTTTGGAGGTGTGGGTTGGCAGTAGACTTTGGAGGTGTGGGTTGGCAGTAGACTTTGGGAGTGTGGGTTGGCAGTAGACTTTGGGGGTGTGGGTTGGCAGTAGACTTTGGGGGTGTGGGTTGGCAGTAGACTTTGGGGGTGTGGGTTGGCAGTAGACTTTGGGGGTGTGGGTTGGCAGTAGACTTTGGGGGTGTGGGTTGGCTGTAGACTTTGGGGGTGTGGGTTGGCAGTAGACTTTGGGGGTGTGGGTTGGCAGTAGACTTTGGGGGTGTGGGTTGGCAGTAGACTTTGGAGGTGTGGGTTGGCAGTAGACTTTGGGGGAGGTGTGGGTTGTGTAAAACCAGGGTTTTACACAACTCCCCCATTGTGTCTCGGAGAGGCTGCGGGATCCAGTAAGTTCAGTAGAACTTTGGTTTCAACTCTTATGACTATGTCGTAGCTCAGTCGGTTAAGGCAGCGTTTGAGATGCTCTTGGACGCATGTTCGAATCCTCGTCACGGCTCTTGTGGATTTGTTCATGCAGATACTTATATATATAATCTGTGTATATAGTGTAATAACAGTAAAACTATGTTTATTTTTTATGAACATAATAATTGAGTCACTTATATACACACCATAACATCTTTGTAGCAACTCCCGCCTGGCAGCTCGGGCGGAGCTGACCACCTCTGATGATTACTCTATCAATGCCTCAATTTTGCCAGACACCCTCGCCCTATTGTGGCCAAAATATGTCATCTATAATATTTTCCCCCCCTTGGTCGAGGAACAAGAATGAACACTTTTATAAGACAAAATTTCTGGGGGAGCCCCTACGGCTCCCCGGAGCTATCCAGGCTGATAGGGATAGTCCTAACTTTTTGCATCAGTCGATGTGGGTGGAGTTCGAGGCCTACCAGGGACCACGTCCAGAACCTGGCCCCCCTCAGAGAGGCACGAGGAGCAATGGCCTATAGAAATGCACGTGTAATTTTGGAGCATTCTGTATCTGCCATCGACTGGGACAGGCACCCAGAAAGGTAAGCGCCTCAAAACAAACCCCAATTCTGGTAAAACCAACGAAAATAATGAAACAAATGAACAGAACTCCACCAAGGGAAAACGAGCAAACAAGCATGACGTCACATGAGCCGCGCCGCATGTCTGTGCAGCTCCCTCCTCCCCGGGAGGGGGAAGGGGGAGCCCCAGACCCTTGTGCCAGCGAGCCACACCTCCAGTTCCTCGGCTGATGGGATAAGGCTAAGTCATTGTGGCTCCAGCTCCAGATTCTCTTTGTGCTGTGCCTGGGTTCAGTACGTCTCTTCGGTGGTGTGTGAGCTGGGAGACGTATTCCAAGGTACTCGGGCTGCATGTGCTTAGGGCCACCTTCCCTAAGTGCCCTGTAAGTACCGCCCTTGGAGCTTGGGGTTCCCTTCCACAAGTCATCTTGGGTCTACCTCAGTTGGTCTTTCATTGCTTGGCAATTGACTGCCCCGTGGATTTGGGGGGATTCCTCCCTTGTTTACCTTGGAGTAAGTGGTAGTTTTTTGCACTGGTAGGGGTGTGGGGTACTGCGCAGCTAGTTTACATCTATAACAGCGGCCACTCTGTTCCCTCTGGGAACGCTGTTCTCTTGCGAGGTTTTTCTTTTCTTTTTGCCTGGCGGGGCATCTGCCTTGGTGTCCCTCCCAATCTATATTAGGGTTGTTTGTGTTGGTGGTACCCCCACTTCGCCCTCGTGAGTGGATACGTCCTGTGGATTCAGCTTTAGTAGTGTTGGTTGGTAGCTTGGAACCGTGTCCCTGCGGGTCCATCGGTTCCGTCCGTCCGAAGGTTTTCAGTTTCTCGCATCTCTTCGCCTGAGGTGCGGGCTGCCATTGCGACTTATCTCCTGCGCGACCCAGGTTATGCCTCTGTTATGAATCCGTCTTCCTTCAGGTTTGGTTCTTCGTCTCCATACTGGGTTCGTTATGAGGTTCTGGAGTCGTCCTGGCTAGTGGACTGCCCTTTGTTTTCGCTGGATGCTTGGGGCACCTTCTGTCGTACCCGCACGCTGGAGTGGCGCGAGGCGTTGACTGTGGTCCAGGCTTACCTGGGGGTGACTTTGCACACCTTAATGAGTGCCTTTTCGCTCCGGCTCTTCTGTGAGATGTCAGCGCAGTTCAGCTTCACGTGCAGGGAGGGAACCTCCTTGTTTGCAGCGCATGTGGCAACGAGCACACGTGGTGCTCGTTGGCTTCGGTTCTGTGCTTCTTTTCATTCCTTGAGCTGTTTTCGGATTGGCTTACAGAGGATGTAGAGGCGCTTGGGGCCGTTCCTGGGTCTAGTGACTTAGCCTCGGCTGCTTGTACGTCATCTCCCCCTTTTGAAGCTGTTTGCGCCGATCCTGCGGGATGCTCTGTTACGGGTTTTTGCTGCATGCCTCGCGTGTCTGTAGGTGGTGCTTGCTTCCTCCTTGGAATCCGCTTGGGCTCTGGCTCTTAGGTTGTCTTTGCCATTTTGCTCCTTGCTGTTTGCTGCTTCTGTAGTCTAACAGTATATGCAGGCGGCTTCTTCCAGCTGCCGCCTGATGTCTGACCTTTAGGTTCTCTGGGGGTCCAGGGTGGGTTCCTCCCAGAAGGGTCGTGCCAGGGCCCGCGGTTCCACCAGTCTGTATCTGTTGGGTGTTCTGGTGTTGGCTTACCTCGACGACTGGCTGGTTTGGGTTCCCAGTCAGACTGGCTGGTTTGGGCTCCCAGTCAGACTGACTGGGAGCGTGTCTGCTCGCCAGGGGTGTGGCGCTTTCCCAGCTACCCGGGTTCGGGTTCGGGTTCCTGGTGAACTGGCGGAAGTCCCATCTGGTTCCCTCCTAGGTTCGGACCTGGCTGGGCCTTGTGTGGTCCTGCATGGGCTGGTTTCTGGGGGGCTCCCTGGTCACCCGGAGGTTGCTCGAGGGTCTGTGTGGGAGCCTGAACTTTGCGATGATGGCCTACCCGCCAGGTCGGGGTTTGGCTTCGTCGGCTGCTCTGGTTCCTTCAGGGATGTCCCTTCTGTCCCTGTTCCTGGGTTTGGGTCTTCCAGGTCATCTGCAGTGTTATTAGGTCTAGCCAGCCTGCGGTCTATCCTCGTGCCCATGACTTTCGTAAGTTTTCTGTGCTGGCTGCTGTCTTCGGTAAAATGTCTTGGGACAACATTCGGGCACGGGGTTTTTAGAGGTCGAACAGGGTCCTGGCCGTTCACTACCTTGTCAATGTTCCTGGGCCTAGTTGGGCCTGTGTTGCATTGGGTCAGCAGTTGCAGCCAGTTGTCTCGATTTCTTGTTGAGGGGCGAGGGCCGACCTCCTCCCCGATATTTTGTCTTTGTGTAAGTAGCTCCAGGGAGCCGAAGGGGCTTTCCCCAGAAAACCAGCATTGAATGTAATGAAACCCTAGTTTCTGTATGATTCCTTGAGGCTCCCCCAGCAGCCCTCCCTTCCTCTGGTCGGCGGTTGTTTTTCGCGGTTTTGACATCCAACCTCAGAACTGCAGGGTGGATAACCAGCACGGGGTTTTGGGGCTCCCCACTTTCCCAGAGGGAAGGGGGGGGGGTGCGCAGACAGTGGAGTGGTAACGTGGTGACATCATGTTCATTTGCTCGTTTTTATTTGGAGAGTTCTGTCCACTAATTTGGCTTTCAGTAGCAATATTTTAACCAGAATAGGTGTTTGTTTTGGGGTGCTTACCTTTCTGGGTTCCTGACCCAGTTGATGGCAGACATAGAATGCTTCCAACCACGAGGAGGCGGTCGGCCGAGCGGACAGCACACTGGACTTGTGATCCTGTGGTCCCGGGTTCGATCCCGGGCGCCGGCGAGAAACAATGGGCAGAGTTTCTTTCACCCTATGCCCCTGTTACCTAGCAGTAAAATAGGTACCTGGGTGTTAGTCAGCTGTCACAGGCTGCTTCCTGGGGGTGGAGGCCTGGTTGAAGACCGGGCCGCGGGGATACTAAAGCCCCGAAATCATCTCAAGATAACCTCAAGATGGGTGTTTATATAGGAAATTGCTCCTCGTCCACCTCTGAGGGGGCCAGGTCCTGGCTCGTGATCCCCGATAGGCCTAAAACTCCACGTTCATTGACTGATGCCAGGATCTGATACATTCATATCAGCCAGGATAGCTTCGGGAAGCCTCCGGGACTCGCCCAGAAAATGGCGTTTCATTACATTCATCGCTGGTTTTTTACATGTACGTGTTCAGGGAAGGGAATTTATCATTTTACCAAGATCAAAATTGTTTTGCGAACACTTGATTTTCAGTGCACAGGGAAAATGTCCCAATAAATGAAACCCACCACAGTGGTTTAGGGTTACAGAAAGCTAGAACAGTTGTGTATTCAATTTCTGGATCTATTTTTTAGTCAAATGTTGACATTTCAGTATTTGTTGTATTGATGCACTGTATGTTTTTATTTTGTTATGGGTTTCAAGTGAAATATCTTGTATGACTAAAACAACAACAAACATGATCAATGACTCACTGCATCACATTACATCCAGTATTTTCAACAATTATCATTCTTAGTGATTTTATTTTTCATGGAACTTGATTCCCTATGTTTTGTATCTAATAATGTTTGTGATAGGGCTCTAAATCGACCAAAATATAAATAGAATGCTTGTGCAGCAAAGGTGTCTTTGTTATGAGTATAGCCTGACCTGACGGCTGAGTGGACAGCGCTTGGGATTTGTAGTCCTAAGGTTCCGGGTTCGATTCCCGGCGGAGGCGGAAACAAAGAGGCAGAGTTTCTTTCACCTTGATGCTCTGTTTGCCTAGCGGTAAATAGGTGCCTGAGAGCTATACAGCTGCTACAGGCGACTTCCTGGGCATGTTTAACAAAAAGGAGGCCTGGTCGAGTTAGACCTAAGACGCAATAACTTAGCGTCTTAGCGCGGAGACGCTAAGCCCTAAAATCATCTCAAGATAACCTCAAGATAGGGCTTAATAAAAGGTCAGTGGTTTGTGATAGCAGTGTATAGTGCATGACTGGCTCAGTGGCAGGCTCAGTGGCTGCCTCAGTGGTGGGCTCAGTAGCTGGCTCAGTGCCTGGCTCAGTGGTGGGGCTCAGTGGCAGGCTCAGTGGCTGCCTCAGTGGTGGGCTCAGTGGCTGGCTCAGTGGCAGGCTCAGTGGCAGGCTCAGTGTCAGGCTCAGTAGCTGGCTGAGTGGCTGGCTCAGTGGCTGGCTCAGTGGCTGCCTCAGTGGCTGCCTCAGTGGTGGGCTCAGTAGCTGGCTCAGTGGTTGGCTCAGTGGATGGCTCATCTGACCAGCTGGCTCACTGACTTGCCTAGCTGGCTGGCTGGTAAACTAATGTTAACTGGCTGTCTGGGTGACTGGATCATCTGGTTGGTCAGCAAAGGCAAAGTTGGATATGATAAAAATATACAAGTGAGTTAGAGGCATGAAAATGTGGATATAATAAGGTTTCTGAAACTGTCAGAGTGGTCAGAAAGCACAGCAGTGGGTACAATAACTGTCACAACAGGCCAGAACCCACAATAATGGGTACAATAACTGTCACAACAGGCCAGAACCCACAATAATGGGTACAATAACTGTCACAACAGGCCAGAACCCACAACAATGGGTACAATAACTGTCACAACAGGCCAGAACCCACAACAATGGGTACAATAACTGTCACAACAGGTCAGAACCCACAACAATGGGTACAATAACTGTCACAACAGGCCAGAACCCACAACAATGGGTACAATAACTGTCACAACAGGCCAGAACCCACAACAATGGGTACAATAACTGTCACAACAGGCCAGAACCCACAACAATGGGTACAATAACTGTCACAACAGGTCAGAACCCACAACAATGGGTACAATAACTGTCACAACAGGCCAGAACCCACAACAATGGGTACAATAACTGTCACAACAGGCCAGAACCCACAACAATGGGTACAATAACTGTCACAACAGGCCAGAACCCACAACAATGGGTACAATAACTGTCACAACAGGCCAGAACCCACAACAATGGGTACAATAACTGTCACAACAGGTCAGAACCCACAACAATGGGTACAATAACTGCCAGAACAGGTCAGAACCCACAACAATGGGTACAATAACTGCCAGAACAGGTCAGAACCCACAACAATGGGTACAATAACTGTCACAACAGGTCAGAACCCACAACAATGGGTACAATAACTGCCAGAACAGGTCAGAACCCACAACAATGGGTACAATAACTGCCAGAACAGGTCAGAACCCACAACAATGGGTACAATAACTGCCAGACCAGGTCAGAACCCACAACAATGGGTACAATAACTGCCAGAACAGGTCAGAACCCACAACAATGGGTACAATAACTGCCAGAACAGGTCAGAACCCACAACAATGGGTACAATAACTGCCAGAACAGGTCAGAACCCACAACAATGGGTACAATAACTGCCAGTACCCACAACAATGGGTACAATAACTGCCAGACCAGATCAGAACCCACAACAATGGGTACAATAACTGCCAGAACAGGTCAGAACCCACAACAATGGGTACAATAACTGCCAGAACCCACAACAATGGGTACAATAACTGCCAGACCAGATCAGAACCCACAACAATGGGTACAATAACTGCCAGAACAGGTCAGAACCCACAACAATGGGTACAATAACTGCCAGAACCCACAACAATGGGTACAATAACTGCCAGACCAGATCAGAACCCACAACAATGGGTACAATAACTGTCAGAACAGATCAGAACCCACAACAATGGGTACAATAACTGTCAGAACAGGTCAGAACCCACAACAATGGGTACAATAACTGTCAGAACAGGTCAGAACCCACAACAATGGGTACAATAACTGTCAGAACAGGTCAGAACCCACAACAATGGGTACAATAACTGTCAGAACAGGTCAGAACCCACAACAATGGGTACAATAACTGTCAGAACAGATCAGAACCCACAACAATGGGTACAATAACTGTCAGAACAGGTCAGAACCCACAACAATGGGTACAATAACTGCCAGAACAGGTCAGAACCCACAACAATGGGAACAATCTGGACAAATTTAGTTTTAGGAGAGATAAAGTGACATCCTTGTTTGCAAAGAGGTTGTAGATGAGTGGAATGAGCTGCCGAGAAGCATTATTGAGACACAGTTTAACAGGTTTCAAGAATAAATTTGATTAGTACATTATATATGGGTGAGATGAGGTAGATTTATGGGCATTGGGCTTGCTGTGATGCTCCCTAATTCTAATGCTTTTATGTAGGTTGATGTGTTAGTTTGGTATGGAGGGCTTTGTTATAGTATTGGATTTTTTCACCTAGTGGCACTGCGATGTATCGATCTCGTAGATTGTTTGGTAGTTAGTCAGGGGGGAACATCTAGGTGATCTCTGTGTTGCCATGTTACTCCTGGGAAAAGCTATTGAGGTCATGTAAAGCACTTTTCTGTGTACAGTCTGGGCTAAGTTAAAAAATTCTCATCTTTCTCCCCAGCAGCAGCAGTATGAGTCAGTAGGGAACATATTGACTGGTGTGTAGGTGTCAACCTGTGGTGGACTCATTCTCAAGGTCATTAAGATATTGTCTTAGGTAGCAATAGTGTATTGTTTAGATACTTGCTTTATACATACACTGAATGCTAGATGTTTCTTCTCAGCCTAACTGCTTTAGACTGCCTCATTCTAAACTAATTCTCAGTCTAAACTACCACTAATTCAAAATTATTTTGAATTAGTGGCCGTTTTGCAGTTTTCTAATACTACTACACACTCTTTTGACAGGAAACGGACGTGAACAAGAAGCGGCCAACATTCATTAAAGCCAAGGAAAGAGTAACACACATGCAGAAGAAGGCTGACTCTGCACGCAAGTCCCTTGCACAAGCCATCAAGGCACACAACGCACATATGGATGATATCAGAGAGCTGGAAAGTGAATTGCAGGAGGTGGAGAAGAAAAGAGCAGAGTTTGAAGATCAAGTTTCACAGGATTCTGAGAGTCAGGGTAATTATATTATGCCTTTATAAAAAAAAAAATTTGGAGCTGGCCTATGTTGACCAGACCACACACTAGAGGGTGAAGGGACGACGACGTTTTGGTCCGTCCTGGACCGTTCTCAAGTCGATTGTGATGAAGAAGTAGAGACAGGCAATAAATAGGCAAGAGAGAGCTGAGGAGCAAAGTAAGGTGTAGTAGAGGGGATAATATAGCTGGCCTATATTTTAAGGGGCTGTGAAATGTGTTTCTCAAACCTCCTCAAACGCCTTCAATTATTTTTTACATAATCTACATGGTAAATTCGCCAACTTTTCCAAATAGATCACCCACTTAATGAGAAAAACAAACAAAATTATTTTTATAATTTGAAAATTTCAGATTTTCAAATGAACTTTAAAAATGTAAAATATCACCATTTAGTTCATTTAGTGTTATTATGGTCCCAGAAGAGCATATGATCTTCATTTATTATGTTTTAGAAAATAGTTTGGCAGTATAGTTTTCTGTAAAAAAATTTGTCAATGTGGTATTTTAAATACAGTACGGTATTAGCCCAGGCAGAGTACTGCTAACCGGCGCCCAAAGTTACCAATCAAACTGCTAAAGCTGAACCCCGGGATGTGTACACTCACGGGGGCCTAGTGGAGGACCACCAAGATATAAATAGATGTGACCAAAACCAAGGGACAGACCCCCCATCAGACAGGAAAAAAAAAACAAAAAAAAAACAGAAGAGTACAACGTGCCCAGGTGGAACAGAGACGGCCGCTATGAGAGGTGAAAACTAGCTGCACAGTACTGTGCCCCAACCAGTGACGAAACTACCCCAACCCAGATGTAAACAGTGGTGCATGGAACACCCAGCTGACTCCAAGGGCGGTCAATCACTGAGCAGCAAAAGACCACGGCTGCCTCAGTGGGTACAGATCTCATACCCCAAGATGACTTGTGGAAGGTGGCCCCAAGGTCAGTACTTACAGGGCATCTGGGGAAGGGGACCCTAGGTGTGTGCAGCTCAAGTACTTTTTTTTTTTTTTTTTTTTTTTTTTTTTTTTTTTGAGATATATACAAGAGTTGTTACATTCTTGTACAGCCACTAGTACGCGTAGCGTTTCAGGCAAGTCCTTAATCCTATGGTCCCTGGAATACGATCCCCTGCCGCGAAGAATCGTTTTTTCATCCAAGTACACATTTTACTGTTGCGTTAAACAGAGGCTACAGTTAAGGAATTGCGCCCAGTAAATCCTCCCCGGCCAGGATACGAACCCATGACATAGCGCTCGCGGAACGCCAGGCGAGTGTCTTACCACTACACCACGGAGACTGCGAAATACTTGTGAAATACCTCCTGGCTCGTGCACTATCACTTACAATATCACAAGGCACAGAACTGGAAAAATAAGAGCCAGAGGCGCATGACCTTGCCAGTTCACATCAGCCACAGAATTGGGGTGTGGGTAGCTTCGCAGGGGTCTGGGGCTCCCTCTTTTTCCTCCCGGGGAGGGTGGAGTTGCGCACAGCGCCACGGTGATGTGGTGACGTTATTCTTGTTTGGTCATTTTCAATTGTGGGATCTGTCCACTGTTTTGGCTTTCAGTAGCAATATTTTAACCAGAATAGGGGTTTGTTTTGTGGCGCTTACCTTTCTGACCCAGTTGAGGGCAGACATAAAATGCTTCCAACCACACAGGGGGATTTATATAGGCCATTGCTCCTCATGCCACTTTGAGGGGGCCAGGTTCTGACTCGTGGTCCCCAGTAGGCCTAAAACTCCATGGGCATTGACTGATTGATGTCAAGGTCTAATAAATTCATATCAGCCCGGTTAGCTCCGGGGAGCCTTCAGGTCTCGCCTAGAAAATGGCGTTTCATTACATTCAATGCTGGTTTTCTGGGTGCTGAACCCTGGTTGATGACAGACATGAATATTTTCATACGTGAGTTTTCTGGGTGAGCCCCGGAAGCTCCTTGGCACCGTCCCTCCCTTCCTCCCACTGGTCATCTTTTTTTCGTCTACTTTCTGGGGGAGCTCCTTCGGCTCCCCGGAGTTATCCAGGCTGATATGAATATCCCTAACTTTGGCCCCAGTTGATGAGGATGGGAGTTCTAGGTCTACTGGGGACCACGAGCCAGAACTTGGCCCCCCTCAGAGAGGAATGAGGAGCAATGGCCTATAGTAATGCACATGTGATTTGGAGCATTCTATATCTGCCATCGACCGGGACAGGCACTCAGAAAGGTAAGCGCCCCAAAGCAACTCCTATTCTGGTTGAACACAACATAAAAAAGACAAACAAGTGGACAGAACTCTCCAAATGAAAACTAGCAAATGAGCATGATGTCACACGAGCCGCGCCACATGTCTGCACAGCTGGAGGGTGGGGGGAGCCCCAGACCCCCGCACCTGCGATCCACACCCTAGTTCTTTGGCTGGTGTAGTACGGCATGGAATTGTGGCTCCAGCTCCAGACTCTTGTGTTGTGCTTTCCTCTGGTTCAGTACTGTTCTTACGGTGGCGTGTGAGCTGGGAGTAATATTCACAGGTACAGTACTCGGGCTTCATGTGCTTAGGGTCACTTTCCCTGAGTGCCCTGTAAGTACCGCCCTTGGGGCTTGGGGTTATCTTCCACAAGTCACCTTGGGTCTACCTCTGTTGGTCTTTTTGCTGCTTGGCAATTGACTGCCCTGAGTGTTTTGGGGGTTTCCACTCTTGTCTACCATGGGGTAAGTGGTAGTTTTGCACTGGTAGGGTGTGGGGTTCTGCACAGCTAGTTTTCACTTATAACAGCTGCCGGCTCTGTTCCTTCTGGGTACGCTGTTCTCTTGCGAGGTTTTTCTTTTCTTTGTATTTTTGCCTGGGGGGGGGGGGGGTGGGCGGGATCTGCCTTGGTATGCCTCTTCCTCTGTTATACTAGGGTTTGCTTTCTGTTTGGTATTACCCCCTGCTCTCGCTCTCTCACTCTCGCTCTCTCGCTCTCGTGTGTGGACACGTCCCAGGGGTTCAGCATTAGCAGTTTGTTTGGTAGCTCTGTGTGCCAGTTAGCAGTACCCTTCCTGGGCTTACCCTTAGCAGAAACAGTCTAGGGGGCCCCTGGGAAACCCCGTGGGGACACTCAGGTCCAATGGATGCGACCCCTAAGTCCCCTCTTGCTGGGTGTGAGTTTGAGGGTTGCTCTGGGTTGCTCTGGGTTTGAGGGTTGCAAAAACACTCATTGTTTTTGCCTCTGTCATGCTGCCTGTTGGGTTGGTGATACCTTAGACCCGGAGTCCTGCGAGCATTGTTGCTTGTATGACTCAATTCACCCAGTCTATTGATGATGTTATTCGGGTGCAGACAGCTCGCGCATTGCAGGCTCGGTTTAGGTTGCTGCAGCGTGCTAGGTTGGTTGCTTCCCCGGATGCCCTGAGGCTGCCCCGTTTTGCTTTTAGGGATCCGGACTTCGGGGTGTTGAGGGCTTCGGGCCGGGACAGGGTTTCAAGGTTTCCGAGACTCGGGTGGTTTCGGTGGTTCCCCCTTTCTGGAGAGTGGTGATGGAGGCATTCAAATTTCTTCCACCAACCATAGCTCCGGGGTCTGACCAGTGGAGCCCCACCCTCTCTTCCTGCTATTTCGGCTTCCCTGGCTTTTTCTTAGGAGGATGACTCGGCCCCCGGGGCCTGATGTGGAGGTTCCCAGGGTTGGGGAGGAGCTGACTTGGGGGCCTTGGGCCTCATTCTTGTGAGGCTTGGGCTTTGGGGAAACGGCTCGGCCCCGGGACCTGCCTTGTGGGTTCCCGGGGCTGGTGAGGGGCTGACATTTAACCTCGCCTGGGTTTTTCTAGCCTCTGGGTGGGGCTTGTGGTTACGAGGAGTGGGTCCCCCCCCCCTCTCCGTACATGTTTTTGGGAGTCGGACCCTCCCCGGGATCAGTTCCTTGTCCCTTGGATCCTTTGGGTCCATCCTGTCGGTGGGTACGTTTCTCCACACTTCTTCTTGGGATGGGCCTTCACAGTCATGTTCCCTTCTTCTCGGGGATCTGCATGACTTTTGGTCTCGGGTGTGACTTTGTTTTCTGTGCCTTCTTGCTTCACACTTGCTTCTTTATTCTAGAAGAATCGGGAAGGTTTTGATTCTTCCCGTATTCTTGGAATGTCTGTCGTCTTCGATCCTTTCTGGGGCTTGTTGGTCCTTCTCCAAGCTTCTCGGTTTTCGGTCCTGTTTTGTTCTTTTGTGTTTGTCTCTCTTCTCCGTGCACTGTCCTGCACTGCACAGAGTTGCCAGAATGAGCTCATTGTAGCCTTATTGAGCTCTTTGTAGCCCAAATGGGAAGCTGTGCTATGTTTCTTTTCGCTCCTTCCAGCTCTTTTCGACTACGGTTGGCGGCTGCCCTGTGTACTCTCATGTGGGATTCGGTCGTTCACAACACTGTTTTCTCTCTTTTCCTAGTCACATTCGTGGTTTCTTTCTTCAGCTCGCGACTTCTGGCGACCCACATCTGGCATCCCTGCTGCGTGTGCGCCGTGGTTGATTGTTTTGATACGGGCGGTGTGCACGTGAGCTGGGGTTTTGCATCCCCTTTTTCTCTTGGATGCTTCGCCTCTCGCCCTTCTCAATTCTCCAGTCCATGTCCCAAAGCTCCTGGGGGTGTTCTGGATTGCTGCTATGGGGAGAACGCTGGGTTTTCCCTGCATATGGGTAGTGGCTCCTTTGCCTCTACCCTACTTTTCTCCTGCATGTGCGGCTCTGCCTTCTTCCACTGGCGGTGCTCCCGGAATTTTCTCGGCTACGTTGTGTCGTGACACGTTTGTGCTTATGTTCTGCAGGTGAGTTTATACGGTCTGGCTTCTCCTTCAGCCAGGCGCTGGTTGGTGTTTTTGGAAACGAATATACAAATATCAGAGCACAGGTGACTGCAGCAGGCCTATTGGGCCATAATGAGGCAGCTCCTATTTATACCCATCCAGTCCCACTCTTATGCATGTCCAACCCATGCTTGAGTCCAGATAGGGGCCCTACCTCCACCAGGTTGCGTGGTACAATGGTGAGGGTATATGTTATGGGGTAAGTGTTCCTGTCTGAATGTTCTGAGGTGACAATTTGCAGCAGTTTTCATGCTGTGGATGTGTGTTGGGGATTGGTTGTGGATTTTTGTTTGGCCCTTCCGTGCTTCTTCCTGAGGCCTTACTTGTTCTTGTTCTTCTTGTTGTTCTTTTTTTTTTTTTTTTTTTTTTTTTTTTTTTTTTTTTTTTTTTTTTTTTTTTTTTTTTTTTTTTTTTAGATATATACAAGAGTTGTTACATTCTTGTACAGCCACTAGTACGCGTAGCGTTTCGGGCAGGTCCCTGGAATACGATCCCCGCCGCGAAGAATCGTTGTTACAACCAAGTACACATTTTACTGTTGCGTTAAACAGAGGCTACAGTTAAGGATTTGCGCCCAGTAAATCCTCCCCGGCCAGGATACGAACCCATGACAAAGCGCTCGCGGAACGCCATGTGAGTGTCTTACCACTACACCACGGAGACTGTGCGGGTTCTGGGTTATTTATCTTTCTGGGTTATTTATCTTTCATCTGGGTTAATGGTTGCAAGGGGGGTCATGGCCCCATTTTTCATGGTCTTCTCTGGGTCATTTATTCCTTGCATGTCTTGCAGTGCCTGGCTTAGCTCTTTCATATACATTGGATTCTCTGTACGGTATTTACCTAGCTATCCTTCACTAGTTGTGTTTCCGGGAGTTGAGCTCTGGCTTTTTGGTCCCACTTCTCGCCTGTCATTCGCTGATGTGCAGGTTCATGAGCCTGCTGAGCTCTGCGCTTGAAGCCATGTGTGGTGTTATGCTCCACTACGTCGCTTCCTCGTGCGCTCCGCTTGTCTACTACTCTGACACTGCAATTCTTTTTTCCTATGTCTCTTTGGCTTGTTTGGGCTCTCATTCCACCAGTGTCCCCTGGTGCGCGTGCCCCTGGGGTCCCGTAGTCGGTCTTTCTCTACCTTATCACTCCTTTGGGAATCTTATATGTGGTGATCATATCCTCGTAGCTCGTACTCCTTGGTTCAGGTACTTGTCTGGTGACATACCTTTGCGTCTTTTTTTCCTTTTCGTCTTGTGTTGGGGCGTGTCACACAACTGTGTTGTTGGCGTGGTTTGTTGGGACGTGACGAGTGGCTCTGTGTGTTGTTGGTCATGTCCCTTTCATTCCCATTTTGCTACTTGCCTTCTTCGTTCCTCATCTTCCTTCTACGCTTTTGTCCCGGGCCGTTGGTGCTGCAGCTTTTTCTTCCGGTCTTTTCTTGTGTTTTTTAGTATTCTCATTTTATCGTACACATGGTTGTGTGTGTTGTTTCTGCCTTTTGGCTCTCCTATTGCCAGATGTGGTTTCCTGGTTTCCTGGCTTACCCGGCCTGTTGGTGTTTTCATGGTCTCTCGGTTTCCGTTCTCAAGAATCACGCATCAGAACTGTCGTTTCTGATCTTCTGGCGGGCTTGCCGGCGTTGGGATGTTTTTCTGTACATCGTTCAGGAGATGGCAGACGTTCCATCTCCTCCTTTGCCGGCTTGGGTTTCCAGCTCTGCTGGCTCCGTGGTCGCAGCCGAGATCTTCCCGTGGCTCCACCTCTTCCTAGGCTCGATTGGCCCCATGGCGGGGGCTGGTTCAGTTCTGCCTCGAGTCTTTCACTTTCTGTTGGTGGTCGGGTGGCTTCGTTGATGGTGTCCCACCTGCATGCGTCTTCTTGGCAGCAGTGTAGGGTTTTTTGGAGGTTCTTCCTTTTATTCTGTCCCTTCTTTGGTAGTTGTGTTGTTGGCGTGGTCTTGTCCTTCTCTTGTGGAGGTTTGGGGCTGTTGTCTTGCCCCATACTGTCACCTCGTATTGTGCGACTCTGGCAGAGCCGCTTCAGCTTGTTTTCGGTATGGATGTTCTTTCTGCTCCGTTTCGCAAGCTGTCTCGTGCATTGTTTCACCTCCGGCCTGCTCTTGCGCTGCGTGAGCCGTCCTGGTCATTGGACAGAATGCTCTTTTCTTTCTTCTTCTCGGTTTGTCGTGGCCCCTTCGGTTCAGGATTGTTCTCCAGGTCTCCTTTTCTGTTGGCATTGGCCTCTGGGGGTCAGGTTGGGGGGCTTCTTGCTCTCCTCCGGCGCAGGGGTTTCTGCTCTTTCGGTCTTCGTATTGATTTTGTTTGTCTGCAGCCGTCTCCATCTTTTCTGGCGAAGAATGGGACTGCTGCTTTCCGGTCCCTGTGTTGTTGATGCTTGGTTGGTTGGGCCAGGGGTGCATCATGTTGTGTCCAGTGTCTGCTCTTCGCCGTTATTGCGCGCCACAGCTTTTGTGTCCGGGGACGCACTTTGGGTTTATTCGGTTTCCCCTCTTCCCTGTTCGCAAGTGCGGGTCTCCCAGGTCGTCTGCAAAGTTTTTCAGGCTAGCCAGCCTGCGGTCTATCCTCATGCCTATGACGTTCATAAGTTCACTGTTCATGCTGCCGTCTTGGGCACCATGTCCTGGGCTGACATTAGGGCACAGGGCTTTTGGCGGTCAAAAAGGGTCCTGGTTACTCGTTACCTTGTGCATGTCCCTGGGCCTAGTCGGGCCTGTGTCGTTTTGGGTCGGCGGTTGAAGCCAGTTATCTCGCCTTCGAGTTGTGGAGTGAGCAACAACCGCCTCTCGGGTAGGTCCCTAAGTTTTTCCTCTGTGGGTAGTTAGCTCTGGGGAGTTGACGGGGCTCCCCCCAGAAAACCAGCGTTGAATGTAATGAAATGCCATTTTTGAGACCCTGAGGCTCCCCGGCATCCTTCTCTTCCCCCCCGGTTGGCATTTTTTCGTATTTTAACATCCAGCCTCAGAACTGATGGGTCGATAGCCGGAGTGAGGGCTCTGGGGCTCCAGACCCCAGTGCGGCGACATATGACGTCATGATCATTTGGTTGTTTCTTTTCGGGGAGTTCTATCCATTTGTTCAGCTTTTGGTAGCAATAATTTCACCAGAATATGGGTTTGTTTTGGGACGCTTACCTTTCTGGGTGCCTGACCTGGTCGATGGCAGACATAGATTGCTTCCAACCACACAGGGGTTTCTATAGGCCATTGCTCTCCATGCCTTTCTGAGGGGGCCGGGTTTTGGCTTGTGGTCCCCGGTAGGCCCTCAGAACTCCATACACATGACTGATGCCAAAGTCTGACATTAGCATATCAGCCTAGTAAGCTCCGGGAAACCTCCAGGTCTCATCCAGAAAATGGCATTTCATTACATTTAACGCTTTGATGCTCAGCCTCAGAATTGAATTCTGTAGCAGCCAGCGCTAAGGGGGGGGGGGGGCCTACATGGATGATAGGCTTGAGGGCGTTAGTGCCGGTTGCTTGTTTGCTTGTTTTAGTTTGGGAGTTCTGCATCTCTGATCGGTTAAAGGTAGCAATTTTTGCCATGTGGGGTTTGTTTTTTTATGCCTTCCTTTCAGGGTGCCAAACCCCGGTCGATGGAAGACATAGAATGCTTCCAAACACAAGGGGGTTTCCATAGGCCATTGCTCCTCGTGCCTCTCTGAGGAGGCCAGGTTCTGGCGCGTGGTTCTCGGTAGGCAAGAACTCCATCGACTGATGCCACGGTCATATCAGCCCGGTAAGCTCTGGGGAGCGTCTGGGGCTCACCCAGAAAATGGAGTTTTATAACATTCATTGCTGGTTTTTTGTTTTGTTCCTCTCATGATCTGATAATCTTTTCTTCAGTTTGTAACTTCATGTTATGTGATTGCTCTTCTACTAGAATTTGTGTCTGCTTCCATATTGTTTCTTCTCTATCTTTGTATTTGTTAATCTGTTCATTCACAAATTCTTTAATTTTGTTCTTTATACAGTGACACCTCGGCTTACGAATGCCCCTCTTTACGAACTTTTTGGATTATGAGTCCAATTTCTTAGGAAAATTTGAATCGGGTTACGAACTTTGCCTTGGGAAAGGAGTTTGTTCATACGCGTTTGGGCTGACCTAGCACGTGGTGGCACGGTGATCATGCCTCAGTTTACCAGTGCCTCCCGCCTAGTGACTATCGCACCTGAATTCTTTGCAAAGATTTACATTTTTGGGGGATTTTTGGCTATTTGAACATAAAATTTAAAAAAATGTATCTTGCCATGAGTCCCAAGAAAGTCAGTGGTAAAGTTGAAGCCAGGAAAACACGTGAGAATGACCATAGAGGAAAAACAAGAGATCATTCGTAAACATGAAAATGGTATGCGTGTTGTTGAACTAGCTAGGTAGTATAACAAATCCATGTCAATGATATGCACTGTACGTGTTAAGAAAAAACCAGCGTTGAATGTAATGAAACACCATTTTATGGGTGAGCCCAGGAGGCTCCCTGGAGCTTATCAGGCTAATGTATGTTATATTAGACCGGGACATTAGCTAAGGAGTTCAGACCATCAGGGACCAGCGCCAGAACCTGGCCCCTTCAGAGAGGTTTCAGGGAGCAATGGCCCTGGAAAACCCCCTTGTGGTTGGGGTTTTCCTTATCTGCCATCGACCGGAGTTAGCCACCCAGAAAGGTAGGCATAACAAAACAAACCCCACATGGTAAAAACTAAAACAAAAACTGGACAGAGAGGTAGAAACTCCCTACAATCCAAAGGAAACAAGCAAACAAGCAAACATCACACTTTACTGCCGCGTTGATTGTCTGCGCAGCCCTCCCCGCCCCGTCAATTGTCCGCGCATCCCTCCCCGCCCTGTCGATCGTCCGCACAGCCTTCCCCGCCCCGTCGATCATCCGCGCAGCCCTCCCCGCCCCGTCGATCGTCCCCGCAGCCCTCCCCGCCCCGTCGATCGTCCACACAGCCCTCCCTGCCCCGTCGGTCGTCCGCGCAGCCCTTCCCATCTCGTTGATCGTCCGTGCAGCCCTCCCCGCCTCGTCGTTCGTCTGCGCAGCCCTCCCCGCCTCGTCGATCGTCTGCGCAGCCCTCCCTTCCCCTGAGAGGGGGAGGGGAGCCCCTACGGCTCCCTGGAGCTTAATACCCAATGAGAAGGCAACAAAGGGCTGACCCGGGAGGCGGCCGCTACAAACTTCGCAACGCAAAGCCGAGACAACAGGCTGCAACCTGCTACCCAAGGCAAAAGGAACGCAAAGGAGCAGACACGAGCATAAAGGACGGGCGGTCAGGAACCTGTGCAACCCTCAAATCCTCGCGCCTGAAATGAGCCCTAGACGTCACCAACACAGCAGCGAAAGTTGCAAACGTCCAAACAGCATGGGTGCAAGGATAGATCGCAGGCTGGAAGACCTAAAAACTCTGCGGACGACCTGGGAGACCCGAACCCTGAAACAGGGGTTTGAGGGGAACCTGATCAACCCAAAGCGCATCCCCAGATACGGTACGCAGGTAATGGCAAAAAAGGGCAACCGGACAACACAGGACGCACCCCCGGCCGAACCAATCAATCATCAATAATCCAAGGACCCCCCCAGGTGAGCAGCCGTCTCGACCATCGCCAGAAGGATGGAGAAAGGCTGCAGACGTACAAACCTACCACCAGTACCAAAGAGCAGAAACTTAAACTGAAGGGGCTACCACAAACTGAGGAGAAGATAAAAGGGCACCCTGATCCACCCAGCCTGAGGGCACCAGGACGGCTCAGGCGACTTATGAGCAGGCCGGAGGTGAAACAAAACAAGAGAAAGCGTACGGAATGGGGCAGATGTGACGTCCACCCCGATCGCAAGCCGGAGCGGCTCCGCCAGCGCCGCACAAAACGAGGCGACAGTAAGAAACATCAAATAACTGTAGTCCTGAAAACCCAAGAAAGGACAAGACAACCCAAAGCGAAAGAGACGACAACCTACGAAGAGCAAGAAAAAGGTGCATAGAAACACCAGGAACATCATACTGGTGAAACACCGCCAACAAAGTCACCTGATCACCACAGAGATGGTGATACCCGTGTCAAAATACCAGACGCGAAGAGCCGAGGAGAAGGCCGAACCAGTCACATACAGGACCGGACCGACCTGCCGAAAGAGGCTGAGCCGCGGGAAAACGCCCCGGGTTCGGACACCTATCAAGCATCGAAAATAAAGCTGGGCTGGCCACCAAGGGACCATGAGCACTACTCTCTTGGAAATGGGCTCCAACCGAGCCAAAACCCAAAGCAACAGCTGGACCGGGTGAAGAGGAACAGGTACCCCCACCTCGGCCAGTCCTGCCGAAAGGCATCCACCGTGAACGCCTCGCAGGCAGTTAAGGGTGCCACATAGAATGGGCAACGGCAAGACCACGCTGACTCGAAGACGTCCATGGCCAGGAGTCCATACGTCCGGCAGAGCCAATGAAATGAGTCGGCGACGACTGGCCAATCCGCTAACAGAGGAATGAACCGAGACAGGCTGTCCGCCACGATGTAGGACACACCCCGGACATGAACCTCATTGTTAGCCAAACCCCAAGAATCCAGCAAACGAACCACTCGAAGGGACCAACCCCAAAGGCAAACACCTAAGAGAAACCCTGTGGTTCCGGCAAAGAACCGCCAGAGAACAGTCCGAATGAAGCTGAATGGAAGAGCACCGACTGACCTGAACCCTCTGAAGCGCAAACCAGACAGCCACGAACTCCCAAACCGTGCTGTGAGCCCTACAGACCCCACCATCCCCAGTCGACCTGGTGAGCACTGGTCACAAAGCTCCAGCCGAGAGATGACCCGTCCGTGAACACATCGAGCTAAGGCTAGGGGAGGTGCCAAGGCACGGAACCCCAAAAACCCCAAAGAGGAAGCTGGTGACGCAGCACCAACACAAGATCCCCGGAGGAACGAACCCAACGATTGCAAGAGAGGCGGAAGGGGAGTCTCCGAAGGAACCAAACAGACACCGAAGCCAAACCCGACCCTGCGGGCAGACCAGCACGTCGAAGTTCAGACTCTTGCACAACCGCTCGAGCAACCGCCGAGCAGCCCGGGGGCCCCCTCATAAACAGCCAAAGGCGGGACCACAGCCGCAGCAACACTTCTAGATGGAAGGACAAGGAGTGGCCCAAGAGCCCTAAACAAGACCCAGCCAGGTCCGAACCCGGAGCGGAAACAGATGGAACAGCCTCCAGATCACCAGGAAACCAAACCCGGCAATCTGGAAAGAACCACACACCTGGGGAGCAGATAAGCGGACTGACTGGGAGCCCACACCAGCCAGTCGTCGAGGTAGGCTAGACACCGAATCCCAAGCAGACTCAGACAGGGCACCAAGGTCTGGTAAAGATGTGCAAATACACCAAGTGCCAATTACAAACTAGGGAAGGCAACAAAAGCAGTAAGCCTGAAGGCCCACCACCAACTGTGCCAGTCCCGGAAAACTGGAGAAGAACGTGCCAAGAATTTACCCCGGAGGTCCAGGGCCACCATCTGGGCACCCGGCCCCAACAGAAGCTAGACCGGAGAGAACTGTCCTCTGATGAGGGCATAGAATCCAGGGCGCAGACTGAAGAAGTCCAGAAAAGCCGCAGATTCGCCAGGCCCTTGTCTGCATAGAGCAGACGGGAACCCCAGAAGGATGGGGCGGATCGACCACATCCAACGCACCCACTAAGATGACATGATGAAGCGCAGGGAAAGACGCCCACCCCGCCAGCCCTGGAACCCCCAAAAAGGGGGAAAATCCGTCCGCCGCCGCCTCCACCAGAGGCCGAAAGACAACCAAAAGCACCCACTAACTGCGGACCATGCGAGAGTCAACAGAGCAAGCTGCTACCCCAGCGCCCTGTCAACAGCGAAGGGAACAGAGCCCCTTCTGAAAGAAAAAGTATACATACATATATACACATATATCCATATATATTATGTACACATACATGTACATATATACACATACACAAATACACACACACACACAAGGTAATTACCTAAGTGTAGTTACAGGATGAGAGCTACGCTCGTGGTGTCCCGTCTTCCCAGCACTCTTTGTCATATAACGCTTTGAAACTACTGGCGGTCTTGGCCTCCACCACCTTCTCACCTAACTTGTTCCAATCGTCTACCACTCTGTTTGCGAAAGTGAATTTTCTTCTATTTCTTCAGCATCTGTGTTTAGCTAGTTTATATCTATGACCTCTTGTTCTTAAAGTTCCAGGTCTCAGGAAATCTTCCCTATCGATTTTATCAATTCCTGTTACTATTTTGTATGTAGTGATCATATCACCTCTTTTTCTTCTGTCTTCTAGTTTTGGCATATTTAATGCCTCTAATACCAGGAGGCCTGGTCGACGACCGGGCCGCGGGGACACTAAGCCCCGGAAGCACCTCAAGGTAGCCTCAAGGTAACCTCTCCTCGTAGCTCTTGCCCTTCAGTTCTGGGAGCCACTTAGTAGCATGTCTTTGCACCTTTTCCAGTTTGTTGATGTGCTTCTTAAGGTATGGGCACCACACAACCGCTGCATATTCTAGCTTTTGCCTAACAAAAATCGTGAACAATTTCTTTAGTATATCGCCATCCATGTATTTAAAAGCAATTCTGAAGTTAGAAAGCGTGGCATAGGCTCCTTGCACAATATTCTTTATGTGGTCCTCAGGTGATAGTTTTCTATCTAGAACCACCCCTAGATCTCTTTCTTTGTCAGAATTCTTTAAAGATTTCTCACATAATATATAGGTTGTGTGGGGTCTGTGTGTATATATAGGTGTATACACACACGTGCGCATGCACATACACATGTGTCCACACACAAACTTCAGAATTGCTTTTAAATACATAGATGGCGATATACTAAAGAAATTGTTCACGACTTTTGTTAGGCCAAAGCTAGAATATGCAGCGGTTGTGTGGTGCCCATATCTTAAGAAGCATATCAACAAACTGGAAAAGGTGCAAAGACACACTACTAAGTGGCTCCCAGAACTGAAGGGCAAGAGCTACGAGGAGAGGTTAGAGGCATTAAATATGCCAAAACTAGAAGACAGAAGAAAAAGAGGCGATATGATCACTACATACGAAATAGTAACAGGAATTGATAAAATCGATAGGGAAAACTTCCTGAGACCTGGAAATTTAAGAACAAGAGGTAATAGATTTAAACTAGCTAAACACAGATGCCGAAGAAATATAAGAAAATTCACTTTCACAAACAGAGTGGTAGACGGTTGGAACAAGTTAGGTGAGAAGGTGGTGGAGGCCAAGAACGTCCGTAGTTTCAAAGCGTTATATGACAAAGAGTGCTGGGAAGACGGGACGCCACGAGCATAGCTCTCATCCTGTAACTACACTTAGGTAATTATATATTAGAAAAACAGCATGCCAAGGATTTGGGAATAATGATGTCCGACGATCTAACGTTTAGGGAGCATAACCAAGCAAATATTGTGTCAGCCAGAAAAATGATAGGATAGATTATAAGAACTTTCAGATCCAGGGATCCCATCACAATGGTTGTACTCTTCAAGTCACTTGTACTGTCCCGTCTCGAGTACTGCTCAGTACTCACTTTCCCCTTCAGAGCAGGAGAGATTGCTGATTACTGAAATAGAGGGAATACAGAGAACATATACTGCACGCATAGACGAGATAAAACACCTAAATTATTGGGATCGTCTCAAAGCTCTCCAAATGTACTCTCTAGAAACGAGACGAGAGAGATACCAAATAATATACACATGGAAAATACTGGAGGGCCAGGTCCCAAATCTACACAGTAAAATAGCAGCGTACTGGAGTGAACGATATGGAAGAAAATGCAAGATTGAACCAGTGAAGAGCAGAGGTGCCATAGGCACAATCAGAGAACACTGTATAAACATCAGAGGTTCGCAGTTGTTCAACGTCCTCCCAGCGACTATAAGAAATATTGCCGGAACAACCGTGGACATCTTCAAGAGAAAACTGGACGGTTTTCTAAGAGAAATTCCGGATCAGCCGGGCTGTGGTGGGTATGTGGGCCTGCGGACCGCTCCAAGCAACAGCCTGGTGGACCAAACTCTCACAAGTCGAGCCTGGCCTCGGCCCGGGCTTGGGGAGTAGAAGAACTCCCAGAACCCCACCAAGCAGGTATCAAGCAGGGGGTTTCCAGGGCCATTGCTCCCTAAAGCCTCTCTGAAGGGGCTAGGTTCTGGCACTGGTCCCTGGTAGGTCTGAACTCCTTAGCTAATGTCCCGGTCTAATATAACATACATTCGCCCGATAAGCTCCAGGGAGCCTTAGGGCCTCCTCACAGAAAAAGCATTTTGAGTGCTGAAGTGTAAAAAAGATGTATCAACAACCATGAAACAAAGAACACAAACTCTTGAGGATGTTGAAAAGTTATTAATTTGGATACACAACAAGGAGTTAGCAGGTAATAGCATTTCAGAGGCCATCATTTGTGAGAAAGCAAAGATATTGCACGGAAACGTTGTAAAGAAAACCCCTGGAACAAGTCCAGATTCGAAAGAGCTTAAGGCAAGCAGGGGTTAGGGAAATTTAGAAAAAGTGGTATTCATAGTTACACATAGAAATCACAATAGCGTGATGCATCAAATGAGCGAATCCACAAGGGCCCGTGACGAGGGTTCGAACCTACGTCCGAGAGCATCTGGGATTCTATTTTGTTGACTATTACACATTGGGTTCTGTTAGGAAATTGTAGATCCATCTGCCTATTTTTCCAATAATTCCTTTTGAACCCATTTTATGTGCAATAACACCATGGTCACATTTGTCAAAGGCTTTGCGAAATCTGTGCTAATATTGTTTCTTTTCTTGCTAATTTGTTGCAGGTAAAAGTGTCCAGTTAGAAGAAGTACAAGTCAAAGAGTATCACAAGTTGAAAAATGCTGCAGCCAGGAAGTCTGCCCAGTACCTGCAAGAATTGGACTCTATTAATCGTGAGCAGAAGTCTGATCAGGATCGCCTTGATAATGCCCAGCGCCGCACTGCTGAGATAGAGAACCGACTTCGGCAAAAGGGCCACGAGTTGGAAGAGGCTCAGAAAAGGGTAGAAAAGTTGATGGACCATATCCGACAGTCTGAGACATCGCTAGAGGATCAGAAGCGGCTAAGACAGGTTTGTTTCGGTCATTTGTATCTGGATGTCTATACAGTGGTATCTCCATTTTTTAATTTAAACCGTTCCCAGAGACGGTTCAAAAATACGAAAACCGAAACTAATTTTCCCATTAAAAAATACATTTTATACAGAAAACTACTCATACTACCTTACCTTTATGAAGGGCTCTTGTTGGCGTATGGAAGACGGTGAGGAGGGGGGGGGGGAGAGGAGATAGTGTTCGGAAGGGAAGTCCCCTTCCATTATAACATCAGGCAGTGATGACATTTCTGGGGTACACTCTCGCCTACATTTTGCAGGCATACCACTACGACCTGGTTGTAGTTCACTGCTTACTTGTCTGACTAAGACTCTGTCTATAGACACTTGTTTATCCCTATGTTTTAAAACATGTCTGTAGTGAGACGTTTTCATTGTCTCACTATGAATGATCTCTTGTTTTTCCGCTATCGTCATCCTCACAACTATTTTCTTAGGCTGAACTTTACCACTGACTTTCTTGGAACCCATGGCATGATATATAATAAAAACTTTTCTGGGGGAAGGCCATTCGGCTCCCCGGAGCTTTACCAGGCTGATATGCTAATGTCAGACTTTGGCATCAGTCATGTGTATGGAATTCTAGGGCCTACCAGGGACCACGACCAGAACCTGGCCCCCTCAGAGAGGCAAGGGGAGCAATGGCCTATAGAAACCCCCGTGTGGTTGGAAGCATTCTATGTCTGCCATCGACCGGGTCAAGCATCCAGAAAGGTAAGCATTCCAAAACAAACCCCTATTCTGGTTAAAATTGCTACCTAAAGCCAAACTAGTGGATAGAACTCCCCAACAGAAAACAAGCAAATTAGTATGACGTCACACGTCACTGCGCCGCTGTCTGCGCAGCTCCCCCCTCCCCGGGAGGGGGAAGGGGGAGCCCCAGACCTCCCACGCCGGCTATCCACCCATCAGTTCTTCGGCTGATGCTATAGGCACCGGTTATGTGCTCCGGCTCCAGTAGTTGTTTCAGCACTGTACCTAGAGTGTGATGTCTGTCTTCTAGGTGGCGTGTGAGCCGGGAGTGAGTCTCCAGTACTCGGGCTGCATGCGCCTAGGGTTCCCTTCCCTAGGTGCCCTGTAAGTACTGCCCTTGGGGCTTGGGGCCACCTTCCACAAGTTCCTTGGGTCCTGCCCCTGCTTGGCCGTTTACTGCTTGGTTTTCGGCCGCTCTGTGTGTGCTCGAGTGTTCTGTCTTCCTTGTTCGCCTTAGGGTAAGGGGCAGTGTTTGCACTGGTGGGGCGCGGGGTACTGTGCAGCTTGTCTTTACCAATCATGGCGGTCGGCTCTGTTCCGCTTGGGTATGCTGTCCTCTTGCGGGGTTTTCTTTTTCTTTTTGTTTATCTACCTGGTGGGGGGTCTGCCTTCGTTCTTTTCCCTTGTGTCCCTTGTGTTCTGAGTATTTTCTGGTGGTACCCCCTACTAGGTCCCCGTAAGTGTACACGTTCTGGGGGTCCAGCTCTTAGAAAGTTGTTTGGTATCTTTGGGCGCCGGTTAGCAGTACCCTGCCTGGGATTACCTGAGCGCGAGTCCTCTTATAGTAAACGCTCGGGACCCTGCGAAATCCCTGGGGGCGTGCGGGTCCGATGGATGTGACCCCAGAGTCCCCCCTTGCTTCCAGCGAGTTTGAGGGTTGCTCTCACCCCTTGTCTCTGGGTGACTCTCTGTTTTGCCTCCGTCTGCTGCCTGTGGGGTCGGTGACACCTTCGACCCGGAGTCCTGCGAGTTTTGTTGCTCGTTGTGGCTCGGTTACCCAGTTGTGCTGACTAAGCAGTGCGGTCAGCAGGGGCATTGCACTTTGAGCCTTGGTGGTGGCAACGCTACCGTTGTTTACTCCCCGGGAGCCCCGGGGGTGCCCCGTTTTGGTTCGTGTTGGGACTAGGGGGGTGTTGGTTGCTTCGGTTCCTTCCACGCCCCCTTGTCTTTCCCCCTGGATCCCCCTTCCTGCCTGCATCCGGTTCCTTACCGTCTGTAGGATCATGGCAGGGTTTGATGGTGTTGAAACTCGGGCAGTCTCGGGGAATTCCCCCTTCTGGGGTAGTGACGGGGGCATTTGAGCCTGTTCCTCCAGCCATGTTGTAAGAGTCTGCCAGTGGGCTCCCTTCCTTAGTGTTTTTGCGGCTGCCCCGGTTTTCTGGTACGGCCGGGGCTATGGGGGGACGGCTCGGCCCCGGGGCCTGTCGTGTAGGTTCCCGGGGCTGGGGAGGGGCTGACTTGGGGGGCTTGGCCCCGTAGGACCCTGTGGTGTTTTTTTTCTCCCCCTCTAGGCGGGGCTTGTGGATACGCGGAGTGGGGTCTTTCCTCCCCACTCGCTGTACGTGTTGTTGGGCGTCGGCCCCTCCCCGGGCTCGGTTCCTTGGCCTCTGAGTCGGTTGGTTCCGTCCTGTGGGTGGATGCGCTTCTTTCCCCCTCTTTTGGGACGGTGTCTTCGTCATGTTTCCCCGTTCTTGGGGTTCTACGTGACTTCTGGTCTTGGGTGCGCCTGCGCATTTGTGTGCCTTCGGGACTAGTGTTGGCTTCTGTGTTCTCGAGGGTTCGGGAAAGTTTTCGCTACTTCCCGCATTATTGGAACGTCTGTCGGCTCCTCGTCCGGGTCGCTGTTTTGGGCTACTTGTAGCCTGGTTGCGCTGCGTGTGGCCAGTGGTCCGGTTGGGCTACTTGTGGTCCGGTTGGGCTACTTGTGGCCCTGTTGGGCTACTTGTGGGCCGGTTGGGCTACATGTAGCCCGATTGGGCTACTTGTGGCACAGTTGGGTTCAGAGCCCTTTTGGGCTCTGTCATCGCTTCGTTGGCCGGTTTTGTTGTTGCTGCTTCCTCTTTTGGCTACTTTCCTAGTGCAGTAGTCCTGGTTGGCGCCTTCCCACAGAGCGGGTTGTGAGGTTCGGCCAGCGTGTCATGCGCATGCGCTGTGGAGTTTGTTTTGGTCTGGGCGGTATGTTTCAGTGCTGGTGTTTTGCTCCCTTTTTTCTCAGGTGCTTCGCCTCTCGCTCTTCTCCCTTGCTGCGGTATGTGCCCCTTCGCCCCGGGGGTGTCCTGGTTTCCTGCTGTGGGGAGGACGCAGAGGTTTTCCTTGTGTGATGGGTGTGGGCAGCCTCCTTCGCCTCTCCCCTGCGGGTCCGGCTCTGGCTTCTTCACCTGGCGGTGCTCCCAGGATCTTCTGGGCACTGTTGGGTCGTGTCAAGTTTGTGCCACCGTTCGCCAGGTGAGTTTCTGCACTCTGGCGTCTTTTGGCCGGGCGCTGGATGCGGAGATCTTTATTTACCTGTCTTTATTTAGGTATATTTCTGTACGACTGAGACCGTTCGCACACCAGTGACTGTCCTTTTTTCAACCCTTCCAGTCCCACTCATGTGCATGTCCAACCCATGCTAGAGTCATTCAGGGGACCCACCTTTATGAGGTGTGTGGGTTGTGGTGCTGGTTATGTACTCACCTTGTAGGGCTCTCCTGGTTGTGCTTACGGGGTTGAGCTCTGGCTCTTGGGTCCCGCCTATCTGGAAGAACTTGCGGGATAGTACCAATGGAGTGCAGTGGTGCTATAGGCACAATCAGGGAACACTGTATAACCATCTGAGGTCTGCGGTTGTTACACGACCTTCTTGCGAGCATACGCCATATTGCCGGTACTTCCATGGACTTCCAGGGCCCACTAGCCTGTTTTCAAATAGAAATTCCGGCCCATCCTGGTTGTGGGGGGGTATGTGGGCCTGCGGGCTGCTTCAAGCAGCTGCCTGGTGGGCCACCCTCTGGCCGGTCTAGCCTAGCCTCGGGCCGGACCTGGGGTGTAAATGAGCTCCCAGTACCCCATCCAGCAGGTATCGAGCGGGGTTCCTCGTCGTCAGTCGCCTGGTGTGCAGGTTCCTGGGCCTGCTGGGTTCTGTCGTGTCTCCATTGGCCCTGTCTGGGGTCTGCCTGCTCCGTTCTCTGCCTTTGCAAATGCGAATTGCTATTTATATGTTGCAGTGGTGCCCGTTGCTGCTGCTGCACGTGTGCATTGGTAACGTGTTTCGCGGTGGCGTGTCCTTGTTCCTGTGTCCGGTTGTGGTGTGGCACCTTGCTGTTGTTTTGTGCCTAAGGTTTGCGTATGGCGGGTTTGCTTGTTGTTTTTCGTGGTCTTCGGGTCCCTGGCTTGACCCTCTCATGTGCGTGGGGGTTTTCTGTCCCCGCCTGATTGTTCACCTGGTTGTTTACTGGAGTTTGTGCTTGAGCTCTTTCATCCTGCCTCTCCCCAGTTGTTTTCCTGGCATCTCCTTTGGTCGGTTTAGCCTGCACTTGCTGCTATGTTGAGGGGGGGAGGTCGGTTTCCACCGCTTCATTTCCTTGTGCGTTCCCTTGTTTTCCTCCTCTGCCGTAGGGGTGTTCTGCGTGCGTTCCTTGGCCTCTTGGGCATTCTTTCAGCCTGTGTCCTGTGTTGTGCTTCTTTGTCTTGGTCTGTTGCGGTTGGTCGTACCCCTTGGTTCGGGTACTGTTTCTGGTGGTAACCCTTCCGCCTTCTTCGGTTTCCTAGCTTACCCTGTCGGTTGGCTTTTCGGGGTCTTGCGATGTCTCGCGTCGGACCCGTCATTTCTGAACTCCTGGCGGGCTTGCTTTCTTTGGGGAGTTTTTCTGTTCGGCAGACGTTCCACCTCCTTGTGCCTCCTGGGTTTCAGTGGTCACGCCCGAGCTCTTCCTGCAGCTCCGCCTTTTCCTCGGCTCGGAGGGGCCTTGTCGGGGCTGCTTATGTTCTGCCTCGCGGTCTCGCCTCCGGTTGGTGGTCGGGTGGCTTCGTGGTAGGTGTCCCACCTGCGTACTTCTCTTGGCGGCAGTATGGGGTATTTTGCCGGTCCTTCCTTTTCCTGTCCCTTCTTAGGTGGCTGCTCTTGTTAGCATCGGCTTGGTTTTCTGGTGGGGGTTGGGGGCGGTCGTCTTGCCACATACTGTCGCCTCTTTTCGTGCTGCGCTGGCGGAGCCGCTTCGGCTTGCTTTCAGTCTTGGTGTTGCTTCTGCACCGTTAGTAAGCTTTCTCGTACGTTGTTTCACCTCCAGCCTGTTTGTGTGCCGCTTGCACCGTCCTGGTCTCTGGTCAGTGTGCTCTGTCTTCTCCTCGGTTGGTAGTGCCCCTTCGGTTCTGGTTAGTTTTTTCGTCGGCTCTTTTTCCTTTTGGCATTTGCCTCTGGGGGTCAGGTCGCTGAGTTTTCTTGCTCCTTCGGTTTTAGTGTTTTGGTTGTTCGGTGGCAGCAGTCTCTTATCTTTTCTGGCGCGGGGTGAGGCTGCTGCATTGTGGAGGGGTCCTTGGTTTGTTTGTGCTTGGTTGGTCGGGCCGGGGCGGTGGGGTCTGTCCTTCCGTCAGGCCCATAGCACTTTGCGGGAGTTCGTGGCGGTGTGGTTTGCGCATCGGAGGGTTCGGGTCGCCCCGTGGATCGACAATCCGGCTCCATTCACTCTGCGCTCCGGTGGTTCATTGCCTGAACTGATGGGTTTTGATGTGATCCTTGGCTCGTTGGGGTGACTTGTCTGCTGAGTTCTCGGGGTTTGGCTCTCCTGGCAGTTCACATCCGGGGGTCCAACGGCCTAGTGGACAGCCTGTCCCAGTTTGTTCCTGTATCCACAGAATGGACGGTCGATGCTGACTCATTCAGTTGTGCGTTAAGACTCATTCAGACTCCGGGCGTTTGAGTGCCTGGAGGTGGACCTCTTCGCGTCGGTGTGGTCGAGGCGTCTTCTGGTATATGTGGCGCCCTTCCCTGACTGCGAGGCTGTCGGTGTCGATGCCTTTTGGCAGGACTGGTCGAGGTGGGGGTTCCTGTACCTCTTACCCCCGGTTCAGCTGTTGCTCCAGGTCCTGGCTCGCTTGGAGACTTACCAGGGACGAGTAGACCTCTTGGCCATGATGGCCGGCCCAGCCATTGTTTCAGGTGCTGCTTGCCCGGTGGCCAAACCCGGAGGTTTTCTGCGGCTCTGCCTCTTTCAGGAGATCGGTCTGGTGGGACGAGACTGGTTCGCTCTTCTCCTCGAGTCTTCGCGTTTGGTGTTTTTGACTCTGGTTTATCACCATCTCTATGGTGCTCAGGTGTTCTCTTTGATGGTTTCCCACCTGCAAGCTTCTTCTTGGCAGCAGTATGAAGTCTCCTGGAGGTCATTCTGTTTCTTTTTGACTCTTTGTCGTTGCTTTTAGCTTTCGGTTCGGGTGTTGTCCTTTCTCTCTTGGTTGTTCCAGTCCATCATCTTATGCCTAATACTGTCGCCTCGTATCGCGTGGCACTGGCGAAGCCGTTGCAGCTTGCTTTCGGTATCGATGTTATTTCTACATCGTTTCGCAAGCTGTCTCGTGTGTTGTTTCATCTCCGGTCTGCTCATGCGCTGCCTGAGCCCTCCTGGTCTTTGGACAGATTGCTCTCCTATCTCTCTTCTTCTCGGTTTGTTGTGGCCCCTTCAGTTCAGGTGTTGTTGTTTTGCTAAGGCTCTTTATCTGTTGGCATTAGCCCCTGTGGGTCGCGTGGCAGAGCTTCATGCTCTTCTCTGGCACAGAGCATTTTGCTCTTTTGGTCGTGGTCGTAGGTATGTTTGTCTGCAGGTCCTTGGGTTGTTGATGCTTGGTTGGTCAGGCCGGGGGGTTCTTCCCTGTTCGCAGGTTCGGGTGTCTCAGGTTGTCCGTAGGGTCATTAAGTCTAACCAGCCTGTGGTCTATCCCTGTGCCCATGACGTTCATAAGTTTGCTGCTTATGCTGCCGTCTTTGGCAATATGTCTTAGGCTAACATTCGGGCACAGGGTATTTGGCAGGTGAACAGTGTCCTGGCTGCACGCTACCTTGTGAAACGTTCCTGGGCCCTGTCGAGCGTGTGTCGCTTTGGGTCAGCGGTTGCAGCCTGTTATCTTGACTTCAAGTTGAGGAGTGGAGCACCGACCGTCTCCTGGGTAGGTCCCCTTCTTGTTTTGTCTTTGGTGAAGTAGCTCCGGGAAGCCTTAGGGGCTCCCCCCAGAAAACCAGCATTGAATGTAATGAAATGTCATTTTCTGGGCGAGTCCCGGAGGCTCCCTGGCAGCTCTCCCTCCCTGTGGTCGGCATTTTTTCAGGTTTTCTGTGGGGAGCCCCTACGGCTCCCTGGAGCTTATCGGGCTAATGTATGTTATATTAGACCGGGACATTAGCTAAGGAGTTCAAACCTACCAGGGACCGGTGCCAGAACCTGGCCCCTTCAGAGAGGTTTCAGGGAGCAATGGCCCTGTTGAACCCCTTTGTGGTTAGGGTTTTCCTTATCTGCCATTGACCGGGGTTAGGCACCCAGAAAGGTAGGCATAACAAAACAAACCCCACTTGGTAAGAAACTAAAACAAAAAAGCGAACAGAGAGTAGGAACTCCTACAATCCCAAGGAAATGAGCAAACAAGCAAGCATCACACTTTATTGCCGCGCCGATCGTCCGCGCAGCCCTCCCCGCCCCGAGAGGGGGAGGGGAAAGTCCCGGACCTACCGTGCCGGCTGCCTAGCTTCAGTTCGTAAGCTTATGTCAACCGGGCTAGACGCTTCTCTGGCCTCAGTTTCCAAGGCGGTATTTGCCTTGTATGGCATTCACTGCCGTGTGTTGTGTTGTGTGGTGGCCAGGAGTACCTCATCAGTGCCGGGGCTGCATGCACTTAGGGGCTTCCTTCCCTAAGCGTCCTGTGAGTACTGCCCCTGTGTGACAGGGTTATCTTCCCTGGGGCGTTCGGGAACCATTCCTGTAGAGGTTCTTGCTGCATTGCATTTGCCTCGCCCTTGGGGCCAGATGGGGCTTGGGGCCCTTGTTTGGCCCTGGGTATGGACTGGTATTGTGCTGGTTAGGGCGTCAAGGTGTTGCGCGACCTGCCACCTAAGCGGCGACCAGTTCCTGTTGCCTCTGGAGACGGTGTACTTTTGCGGGGTTTTTCTTTTGTTTTTATTTTCATTTGCCTGGTGGGGGGTCTGCCTAGTGTGGCTATAGTTCCACTGGTAGTGTTTGGTGGTCCTTTGCTAGGCCCCCGTGATTGTACACGTCGCAGGGGTTTTCTGTGCTATCATCTACCCTCTTGTTATTTTTGGGTTTCTTAACCGGTTAGCAACACCTTGCCCGGGCTTCCCGTAGCAGCCTATGGGCCCTGGAAACCCTTGTCTGGGCTCGGTGGACCATTGAATATGTCTTCCGGGTTCCATCCCGTCTTGTACGGGATCGTTGGTTGCTGTGCCCTTGTCTCCGGGTGACAGTCGCCACTTTTACCTCCGTCATGCTGCCTGTTGGGTCACTGACACCTTGACCCGGAGTCTTGCGAGAGAGATTCTCTGCTTGTTCTCCAGTACTCTCCTGATGTTATTACTGTTCAGAGCACAGGCGGCATCCGTGTTGCAAGCTAGGTTAGGTTGCTGCAACACGCTAGGTTTTGGTTAGGTGCTGTTCGCCCCTTTCCCTCCCTGTTCCCAGCTCCGGACCGTCTGTGGGTTTCGGGGTTGGGGCGGGGTTTAGTTCGGGCCGAGACTCTTGGCGGTTTTCGGGGGCTGCCAAGGTTTTCAAGCCTGTTCCTCCTGCCAAGGCTTCTGCATCTTACCAGTGGCCCTTTCTTGCTGCTTTTCCCATGGACTCTTGCTTTTCTTTAAGGGCGGAGGGCTTGGAGAACAGCTCTGCCCCGGGGCCTCTGTTGCTGGTTCCCGGGGCTGTGGGGGATGCCTGCTAGCAATTCTGGGGCAGTTTGCCCCTGCCTGGGTTTTCTGCTTTTGGGTGGAGTTTTTCGCCCATCCAGTTTGCTTGCTTCCCACTTTTTGTGGCGTGTTTTCGTATCTTTTGTGTCGGTCACAGCCCTCTGTTCTGGTGGCCATTTTCTTCTGCCGGTTTCCCGGCGTGGCCACCAGGGCGGCATTGTGGTTTGTTTACATGCGCCTGGGTGTGCGAGCGAGCGTCTGGGTTGAGTTTTAAACCCTTTTTCAGGGGTTTTATTCTCCTGTTGTCGTTTCTTTGCTTTTCTGGTGTTTTATGCCCGTTTCCTGTTCCTCTGGGAACGTTTAAGTGTTGATTTTACACCGGGTTTTCCATTTTGGCTGTTATGCTTGCTCCCACACCTTGTCCCTCGGTTTTCGGTCTGTTTTGACCGTTTCCCTGGGGGTTCTGTCTGGGGGCTGTGCTTTGCCTTTCTGTGGTGTATCTCCGCCGGCAAATGTGGTGGTTTGGGCTTCCCCTGGTTCGATTCTGGGTTCCTTTGGGTTCTTTGGTTTCGTTCAGGGGGCTTTGTTTCCGCGTGTGTGACTCAGTTCTGCCTTCTGGGGTTCCGGGGGTCTTCCTGGCTTGCAGACTGATCTTTTGGGTCTTGGCACATGTTGTGGTCGTGCTGGGACTTTGCGGTTTTGTTGTCGAGGTGGGCCTTTTGATGCAGTTTTGTGCCTTCTTTGCCTGGCAGGCGTGGTGCTCTCTGCCCACTGGTCGGCGGCTTGTAATTTTCTTTTCACGTGTATGTGACGGTAACGCGTTGGTGTTCGGCTGTTCAAAAGCTAGGGGTATAGCCTCGTCACATATAGAAACAAAAAATAGAAAATCTGGAACTTCGTCTGTGGTAAGGTAATGAGAAGACACAAAACACAAGTAAATTTAACAATGAAATTTTAATTACGTTAGAAAAGCAAAACATGAATAAAATGGACATACAAATTCGTATAATAAAATCAATCAATCAAAATAGTAAGAATAATCAAATGACAAAATGAAAAGTTACGTTAAGACAAGTGAGTAATAACAAGTGAACAATATACAATGTAAATAGGTGCAGGAATATTGGCTTTAGGCTATCACCTCTCTTAGTACACGTAAGCCACAGCTTAGTCTACCAATGAGACGTGTTAACTTGTTGAAAGCACTGGATATTCTGAGGACTGAGGTCGTGGCGGCCCCAGACATCAAGTAGTGTGGTGGGTGGAGTGCAGTTGCAGCTGGACCCGCAGCCAATCAGCGATGAGCAGGCGACAAGACAGGTAGTTTGGTGGTTCGAGGTGGAGCAGGTGTTCCTGGCTGCATACGTTTTGCTCTCTGGCAAACCTTGGTGTTGTTGTCGTTGTTGGATATTTCTTCCATATTAGTTGTATAGGGATTTATATCGACGTATTTTGGAGGGAAGAGCAGGCTCAATCTCTTGAAGGAGATTATCGTCACAGTGTGTACACATGTACATGTGTACACTCTGTGTGTGTATGTGCACATGTGTATGTGCATACACGCATGTGTGTAACATACCTTGTGTGTACAGGCATACCTCAGAATAAGAGTTTAATCCGTTCCTGGAGACGCCTCGCCTTCCGAAAACTCGCATTCCGAAGTTAATTTCCCCATAAGAAATAAAGGGAAATGAATTAATCCGTTCCTGACTACCCCAAAAACCCCACATCAAACTAAATTTTTATACCTAATTTACCTAATTCATCTAAATAAACCTACAAAACTGTGTTCCAGTTATTACTTACCTTGCTGTCGAGTGCTGTGTATGGAAGATGGTGAGGAGGGGGGAGGAGGAGGAGGAGTTACTGTTTGGAAGGGGAGTCCCCTTCCATAATCACATCACATAACCCCATGCCTTGTAACACTATGGATACCACTTCTCTTTCTAAATTTTTCAAACCAGCCCCTGCTTGCCTTAAACTCTTTCTTATCTGCATCACTCGTTGCAGGGGTATTCTTTAGAAGGTCTTCGAGCAACACCTTGGCTTTCTCACAAATAATGGCCTCCGAAACACTATCACCCCTCAACTCCTTGTCGTGTATCCAAATTAATAACAACTTTTCCACTTCTTCAAGTATTTGTGGTCTTTGTGCCGTTAATGTTCTTACTCCTATTGCCACTTTAGCACCCATAATCTTATTTTTCTTCTTAAGTATAGTGCATATTGTTGATGTGGCTTTGTTGTACTGCCTACAAAGTTCAACAACACGTGTACCGTTCTCATGCTTCCGAATGATCTCTTGTTTCTCCTCTATTGTCATCCTCACATGAGCTTTCTGGCCTTTATCCTTACCACTGGCTTTCTTGGGACCCATGGTGAGATATATAATAACAAATTGTATAGACAAATCACCAAAAATCCAACAAAACACTGAAAATCCGCGAGAAGAATTGATGTGGGGGTAGTCACTGAGCGCGAGACAATGGTAAACTGAGGGGCGGAGGGGCGACGATCGCCAAACCACCACGCGCTAGGTCGGCCTGTACGCGTATCAACAAACTCGCGTCCCGAAGTAACCCTCGCCTTCTGAGACAAATTTTTGGAGTAAATACTGCTCGCCTTCCGAAAACCTCGCATACAGGGACAATCGCATTCCGAGGTACCACTGTATGTGTATATGTGTGTATGTGTATATACATTTGTATACGTGTGTATATGTGTATGTGTATTTTTTCTTACGGAAGGGGCTCTGTTCCCTTCTCTGTTGACGGGGCGCTGGGGGGAGCAATTTACTCTGTTGACTCTCGCATGGTCCTGCAGTTAGTGTTCGCTTTTGGTTGTCTTCCGGCCTCTGGTGGCCGCGGTGGACGGCTTCTTCCCCTTTGGGGGGTTCAGGGCTGGTGGGGTGGGCGTTTTCCCCTGCACTTTGTCATGTCACCTTAGTGGGTGCGTTGGATGTGGTCGATCCGCCCCATCCTTCTGGGGTTCCCGTCTGCTCTTTGCAGACATGGGCCTGTTGAATCTGCAGTTCTTCTGGACTTCTTCAGTCTGCGCCCTGGATTCTACGCCCTCATTGGAGGACTGTTGTCTCCTGTCCGGCTTCTGTTGGGGCCAGGTGCGTGGATGGTGGCCCTGGACCTCCAGGTCAACGCTTGGCTCTCCAGTTTTCCGAGACTGGCACAGTTGGTGGTGGGGCTTCAGGCTTGCCGCTTTTGTTGCCTTCCCTATTTTGTAATTGGCATTTGGTGTATTTACGCATCTTTACCGGATCTTGGTGCCCTGTCTGAGTCTGTTTGGTATTCGGAGTCTGGCCTACCTCGACGACTGGCTGGTGTGGGCTCCCAGTCGGCCCGCTTGTCTGTTCGCCAGGGGTGTGGTTCTTTCCAGATCTCCGGGTTTGGTTTCCTGGTGATCTGGAGGCCATTCCATCTGTTTCCGTCCCGGGTTCGGACCTTGGCTGGGCCTTGTTTAGGGTTCTTGGGCCGCTCCCTGTCTTTCCCTCCAGAAGTGTTGCTGCTGCTGTGGTCCCGCCTACGGCTGTTCATGAGGGGGTCCCGGGTTGCTCAGCGGTTGCTCGAGCAGTTGTGCGGGAGTTTGAACTTCAACGTGCTGGTCTGCCCGCGGGGTTGGGTTTGGCTTTGGCGTCTGTTTGGTTCCTTCGGAGACTCCCATTCCGCCTCTCTAGCAATCGTTGGGTTTGTTCCTCAGGGGATCTTGTGTTGCTGCTGCGTCACCAGCTTCCTCTTTGGGGTTTTCGGGGTTCCGTGGCTTGGCACCTCCCCGAGCCTTCGCTCGATGTGTTCACAGACGGGTCATCTCTCGGCTGGGGCTTTGTGACCAGTGCTCACCAGGTCAGCCGGGGATGGTGGGGTCTGTCCGTCCGTTGGGCTCACAGCACGGTTTGGGAGTTCAAGGCTGTCTGGTTTGCGATTCGGAGGGTTTGGGTCCCTCAGTGCTCTACCATTCAGTTCCATTCGGACTGTTCTTTGGCAGTTCTTTGCCAGAACCACAGGGTTTCTCTTAGGTGTTGACCTTTGGGGTTGGTTCCTTAGAGTGGCTCGTTTGCTGAACTCTCGGGGTTGGTTTGGCTAACCGTGAGATTCATGTCCGGGGTGTGTCCTGCGTCCTGGCGGACAGTTGTCTCGGTTCATTCCTCTGTTCGCGGATTGACCAGTCGTCGCCGACTCGCTTCGTTGGCTCTGCCGGACGTATGGATTCCTGGCCATGGACGTCTTTGAATTGGTGTGGTCTTGGCGTCGCCCATTTTATGTGGCGCTCTTACCCGCCTGCGAGGCGTTCACGGTGGATGCTTTTCGGCAGGACTGGTCGAGGTGGGGGTACCTGTTCCTCTTCTCCCGGTCCAGCTGTTGCTTTGGGTTCTGGCCCAGCTTTATTTTCAGACGCTGCTTCATAGGTGTCCGAACCCGGGGCGTTTTCCCACGGCTCTGCCTCTTTCGGCAGGTCAGATCAGTCCTGTTAGTGACTGGTTCGGCCTTCTCCTCGGCTCTTCGCATCTGGTATTTTGACATGGGTATCACCATCTCTGTGGTGATCAGGTGGCTTTGTTGACGGTGTCCCACCTGCAAGCTTCATCTTGGCGACAGTATGATGTTCCTGGTGTTTCTATGAACTTTTTCTTGCTCTTCGTAGGTTGTCTTGTCCTTTCTTGGGTTTTCAGGACTACAGTTATTTGATGTTTCTTACTGTCGCCTCGTTTTGTGTGGCGCTTGTGAAGCCGCTCCGGCTTGCATTCGGGGTAGACGTCACATCTGCCCCGTTTCGTACACTTTCTCGTGTTTTGTTTCACCTTCGGCCTGCTCATGCGTTGCCTGAGCCGTACTGGTCCTTGATCATGGTGCCTTCTTATCTTCTCAGTTTGTGGTAGCCCCTTTGGTTCAGGTTTCTGCTCTTTGGTACTGGTGGTAAGTTTGTATGTTTGCAGCCTTTCTCCGTCCTGGTGACGGTCGAGACGGCTGCTTACCTGGGGGGGTTCCTTGGGCTATTGATGCTTGATTGGTTTGGCCGGTGGTGCGTCCTGTGTTGTCCGGTTGCGTTTTGTTGTCGTTACCTTTGTACCGTGTCTGGGAATGCGCTTTGGGTTGATCCAGTTTTCCCTCGTTCCCTGTTTCAGGACTCAGGTCTCCCAGGTCGTTCTCAGAGTTTTTAAGTCTTCCAGCCTGCGGTCTGTCCACCCATTCTTTATACACGTCTGCTCCTGTGCGTTCTTGTTGCCTTGGGTCACAGGTTGCAGCCTGTTGTCTTGGCTTCGCGTTGCGGAGTTTGTGGCGGCCGTCTCCCGGGTCAGCCCTTTCTTTTCCTTCTCTTTGGGGATGAAGCTCCAGGTAGCCTTAGGGGGCTCCCCACAGAGAACCAGCGTTGAATGTAATGAAACGCCATTTTCTGGGTGAGCCCCGGAGGCTCCCTGGCAAACCTCCCTCCCACCGGTCGGCGTTTTTTTCGCATTGGTTGAAGCTTAGGTTCCGAACTGATGCTAGGCAGCCAGCGCTGTAGGTCCGGGGCTCCCCCCTCCCTCTCTCGGGGCGGCGATGGCTGCGCGGACAATCGGCGTGGCAGTAAAGTGTGATGTTTACTTGTTTCCTTGGGATTGTAGGGCGTTTCTACTTTTGTTAGTTTTTTTGTTTTAGTTTTTACCATGTGAGGTTTGTTTTGTTATGCCTACCTTTCTGGGTGCAAACCCCGATCGATGACAGATGAGGAAAACCCCAACCACAAGGGGGTTTTCCAGGGCCATTGATCCCTAAAACCTCTCCGAAGGGGCCAGGTTCTGGCGCTGGTCCCTGGTAGGTCTGAACTCCTTAGCTAATGTCCCGGTCTAATATAACATACATTAGCCCAATAAGCTCCAGGGAGCCTCCGGGGCTCACCCAGAACATGGCGTTTCATTGCATTCAACGCTGGTTTTTTTGGCTGAGGGGGCGTACTATGGATTGCGTGTCCAGTTAAGTAGTTAACAAAGGTGCACCGATGTTTCTCCCTAATTGCTCATTCTCTGCTGTTTGGTCGTGGGGGTTTTAGGCTTTCTGTCTATTCATTTGTCACTTTGCCCTCTTGTGTTTGGGATTTTTTCTTTTTTGCCTTATTAGACTCGTCCTAGACTGTGCTGCTGAACCACCTTGTTGCCTCCTTGACTTTTCTGTTGGCTTCAGGTGGCTAAAGGGTTGTCTGTTCCTTTCAGGGGTTTGGCATAGCATTCAAAGGGCCTGAGCTTCCTGTAGGGTTCATTCACTTAGCAGGTCCTACATAGTGAATGAGCCTATTTATGACTTCACCACCTTGTTTATATCTGGGTTCTTTGTATCAATTATCAGGAACTGGTATCTGACGTAGGATATAGCAAGGAACGAATCACACAGCTTCAAGAACAACTGGAGAATGTGACAGAACAGCTGGGCGATGCTCGAGTTGATAAACATGAAGACTCGCGAAGGAAGAAAAAACAGGAAATTGTGGAGAACTTCAAGCAGCTGTACTCTGGAGTATATGACCGCATGATCAACATGTGTCAGCCTATCCACAAGAGGTATACACTTACAATTTTTCTTATTCCGTGTTTTTATATTACAGTAGTGTACGGTATATTGTTAAAAGGTTGGTTGAATACAGCCACTGTTCTCCTGTTTAGATAATACTTTTCATAACTATGTGGACCATAGTACAATCATTGACGTGGAAGGCAATTTGTTAGTAGAATTTGGTACTATTCACTTTCTAGAGTTTGAACAAATTAATCTAAAAAATCAGCGTTGAATGTAATGAAACTCCATTTTCTGGGTGAGTCCCGTTGGCTTCCCGGAGCTCTCTAGGCTGGATGGATATGTATAACTCTCTGGCATCAGTCAGTGTGCATGGAGTTCTTGCCTAATGGGGACCACGAGCCAGAACCTGGCCCCTTCAGAGAGGCACTAGGAGCAATGGCCTATAGAAACCCCCATGTGGTTGGGAGCATGTTTGGGACAGGCACCCAGAAAGTAATCGCCCCAAAACAAATCCCTATTCTAATGAAACTATTGCTGCCGAAAGCCGAACGAGTGGACAGAACTCCCCAAACGAAAATTAGCAAATGAGCATGACCTCATCATGTTGCCCCCCGCTGTCTGTGCAACCCACCCCCTCCCTGCGAGGGGGAAGGAGGAGCCCCAGACCCTCGCACCGGCGACCCAACCTTCAGTTCTTAGGCTGGATGTCAAAAACACGAAAAACACCGTCGACTGGGGGGGAAGGTTGGGATGCCGGGAAGCCTCTGGGACTCGCCCAGAAAATGGTGTTTCATTTCATTCAACACTGGTTTGCTGGGGGGGGGGGGAGCCCCATTGGCTCCCCCAAGCTAACTACCCCAAAAATAAGGAAAAACAGGAACTTAACCGGGAGGCATTCTGTCCTCACTCCTCAACGCGAGCTTGAGACGACTGGCTGCAACTGCCGACCCAATGCAACTCAGGCCTGACCGGGCCCAGGAACGTTTACCAGGCAGCGAGCTGCCAGGACCCTGTTCAACCTCCAAAAACCCCCGGGCCCGATACCAAAAATGGCAGCCAAAGCAGCAAACTTGTGAACGTCGTTGGCACGGGGATAGACAGCAGGCTAGCTAGACTTAACGCTTAAATTGCCCATCGCATCATATGATGCTTTGGAGTACTACGCAAGATTTAAACGGCCCATGGATACACGGGGTTCACCACACCTTCATCAGGGCTCTTGTAAACAGACGCCTTTTTTTTAAAAATCGTGGGCCAAATTCCCGGGTATTAGGGGCCTCAGTATTGAGTCAGCTACCAAGCCTGACGCACGCAGCATGAACTCACAGCACTGCTGTTCAGCTTGTGACCACAGCATCGCCTAAAAATGCCATAATATACTTGTTCATGCTATTATGTAGCGATGATATTATTACAGAAGACCCCTGACTGTGATAAAACTGACCAGGGTTCTGATAATAGCAGGATTGTGGGGATATGTAGCGCTGTGCTCCATGGAGGGAGGAGTAATGCTGTGGGAGGGGAGGGTAGTGGCGTTGTCTTCTGACTGTGTGGGGCCACCTTTTATTGCCTGCACTCACCATACCAGCTTAGTGGTTCGCTATGGTGAACACAAATGTAGATACTTATATATATAACGTGTGTATAGAGGGTATAAAGAGCAAGAGGAATAGGTTGGGAGCCGCCATTTTGGTGAGGGAGGTGCGTCGTCAGCACGACTTATCACGTTGTTTACTGGTGACCACGATGGTCTTTGGGCACCATACCAGTTTACTTGTACAAGTATGGTGAATACAACAGGTAGATATTTATATATAATGTGTGTATATAGCGTAATAACACCACAAACAGTATTGTCGGAGGAGAAATATTAGTGTGTCTGGCCTTGAGGGCGGCAGCCAGCCGACTGTGTGAGTAGCTACGTCTTTGTGCCTTTACTCACCATACAAGCTTAGATGTACAGTTATGGTGTACAAAACATGTAAATACTTATATATAACGTCTGTATATAAAAGCAAAAACAGTACTGTATGGTGGGAGGAGAATGGTGGCAAGTCAGGTGAGGTGAGGGAGGGAGGGAGTGGCAGTGGCAGAGGCGGGCTGCCACAGCCACTCAGCATGCCAACTTAGTGGTTCGTTATGGTGAACACGAATGTAGATACTTATATATAACGTCTGTATATAGTGAATAAAAGCAAAAACAGTATGGTGGGAGGAGAATATGGGCGAGTGAGGTGTTGAGGGAGTGAGTGGCTGGCTGGTGTGTGGCGGTCACTCCTCGTTACTTTTTGACTCATAATAGCAACTTAGTGGTTCGTTATGGTGAACAAAACATGCAGATACTTATATATAACCTGTGTATATAGTGTAATAACCGACAAAGTATTTGTTCACTGTTTGATGAACATAATTGAATCAACAATATGCACACCATATTTTTGAGTACAGCGATGATTCACTCATTTTATTATATAAATTTATCAAACTACACACTATTGAATAATATTACAGCAAAAAAACTACGAAAAATCAATCAGACATTGAAATAATTAGGTAATTATCTTTGTGGCAACTCCAGTCTGACAGCTGGTGAGCAACAGACCGACTGGGACGCACGCTGAGTCAGCGAATGTTTTTTGCCAGACTTCCCCGCCCTATAGCGGGCAAAATATGCCACTTAAGATTTTTTTATTATTTTTCCCATGATCAGTGAACACAAATTAACAGGTTAGGAAGAAAAAAGATTTTTTTTTTTTTTGTATGCGGCTGTGGGTGTCAAATGGTATATAAGCATGCGCCATTTAAGGGTTAATAACGCTGCGGATGACCCAAGAGACCCCAGCCCGGTAACTGGGAAGAAGGGAAACCGGGCAACCCAAAGCGCATCCCCGCCCACCGATGTCATGGCGCGCGAATAATGGCGGAAAGCCGCAACCGGACACAACACACGATGTACCCCCTGCCAGACCAACCAAGCATCAACAACCCAAGGCCCCCTCCGGAATGCAGCCGTCTCATTCTTCGCCAGAAAAGAAGGAGACAGTTGCAACTGAACAAAACGAACTCCAGGACTGTAAAAGCAGAAACCCCTGTGCCGGAGGAGAGCATGAAGCTCCCTGACCTGACCCCCAGAGGCCAATGCCAACAGGAAAAGTGCCTTAGAAAAACAATCCTGAACGGAAGGAACGGCTGAACCCTTGGGTTTGGACACCGAGCAAGCAGTACCTGAAACCAAGGCTGGGCCGGCCAACAAGGGTCCAAGGACTACTCTCCTCTGGTAAGTCTCCAAACAAACCAGGACTTGGAGCAACAGCAGAACCGGGAGAAGAGGTACAGGTAACCCCACCTCGACCACTCCCCGCTGAAAGGTGGTGACCCCGACGGCCTCGCAGTTGGGGAAGGGCGCCACGTATACTGGAAGGCGTCTTGACCACGCCGACGTGAAGAGATCCACTTCCAGAGGCCCGAACGTCTGGCAGAGCCAACTGAACGAGCTGGCGTCGACCGTCCATTCAGTGGACAGGGGAATGAACCGGGACAGGCCATCTGCCATCACATTGGACACCCCCTGAATGTGAACTGCCAGGAGAGCCAAACCCTGAGAACTCAGCAGACGAGTCACCCAAAGCGACCATCCCTAAAGCGCCAAGGACCGCAACGAACCCCCTTGGTTCAGGCAATGAACCTCCGGGGAACAGTCTGAATGGAGCCTTATCATCAATCTGCGAGCTACCTGAACCCTCTGAAGCGACATCCACACCGCCGTGAATTCCCGCACCGTGCTGTGAGCCAGATGGAGGGACAGACTCCACCGCCCCTTGCCGGCCTGGTGAACACTGGTCACAAAGCCTCAGCTAAGAGATGATGAGTCCGTGAACATATCTAGTGAGGGCTTTGGTAGGCGCCAAGGCACTGAACCCCGAAAAACCTGAAGAGGAAGCCGGTGACGCAGCAACCGACGTAAGGCCCCCGGGGGTCGAACCCAGCGATCGTGAGAGAGAAGAGGAAGTGATGTCCCCAAAGGAACCAGAACAGCTGATGAAGCCACACCCGACTCGGTGGGTAGACCATCATGGTAAAGTTCAGGCATGAGCGAACAGAGCGAGCCTCCTCCCCATCGCCTCGTTAATGGGACGAACTGCGAAAGGGCCGATGCACCTTACAAGAACCTAAGCGACGCACAGGGCGATCCCCGTGCCAACCAGAAACAGATGGAACCGGCGGCTGCATTTGCCCTGAATCTGCTACCACTGGCCAACCATGACAGAAAGAACCCTGAGCCCTGGCACAACCTTTTCGGGAAGGCCCCCCCACGAGTCCCCCGGAGTACCAACAAATCCGACATAAGCCAAACCGAACATAACCGAAGCCGCCTGCAGATGCTGCACCACCACAGACTCAGCAAAAGCAACGGACAAAAAGGGGAGGACACCCTAAGAGCCAGGGCCCACGCGGATTCCAAGGAAGAAGCAAGCACCACCTGTCGACACGCGAGGTGAGAAGCATAAAACTGCGAAACTGCATCCTGCAGGAGTGGCACGAACAGTTTCCAACAGGGCAGACAATGTCTGCACTGCTGACGACAGCGCACCCGGCCCAGCGGCGGCCCCAAGCGCCCACACATCCATCTCAGCCAATCTGATGACAGTTCGAGGAGGGAAAATAAACGCAGGGCCGAAGCCAGCAGGCTTCGGCCCTGCGTTTGGGTGGACTATTACTTGGGTTACACAAGTACACAAACTCTTCGCAACCAAGGCATCCGAAAGGGAGGGAAGCTGCACATGAAGCTGTATCACACCTACTTCCCGCGGAAGGGCAGGGGCAAACAAACACGCATTGAGGTGCTTGAAATCGCCCTCCCCAGGAAAACCTGCAATGCATTCTGAGCTTCCCTCCACTCAAGCGTGCTGGACCGACTGAACGTGTGCCAAGCCTCCATCGAAAAGAGTGGGCGGTCTGCCAACCAGGACGACTCCGGAACTTCATAATGAACCATGACCTAGTACGGACAAGATGATCCGTACACGAACGAGCACGGATCCATCACGAAAGCATAATCCGGGTTGTACAGGAGGTAAGCCGCAATGGCTTCCCGTACCTCCTGAGATGGGACACAGGAAGCTGGGAACCTGAAGGACGGGACCGAGGAACCCATGGGATCACGAAACTGAACCTGGGGAGGGGTAGACACCAAATCCAAATCATTCGAGAAGGGATCAAAACAGAACCCCTCACCCTGTAACACCAAGCCCTGCGCTGTGGGCAGAAAAACCTAGGCGGGGTCCAACGGAGCCCAAGGCCCCCAAGTCGACCCCTTCCCCGCCCCGGGAACCCCACCCTGAGGACCAGGGGCCCAGCTTGCCTCTAAACCCCTTACCTCTAAAGAAGAAGCAGGAGCAGCTGAAAAAGCTGGAACAAAGGGGGCCCACTGGTCAGATCCAGAAGCTCTGGCAGGAGGACCAGGCTCGAACGCCACCGCCGCAACCTCAGAAGGGGACTCCCCCGAAACCCTTGAGTTTCAACACCAAGTAGACTCTGCCCTGACTCCGAAACCATCAGACGTTTCAGAGTCTGAAGCAAGGGGGAAGGAACCAGATGAACAACAGAGAGGGAAGGACTAGGAGGGGCAGACGGAACCAGGGCCGAAGCGACTCCCACCCCCAAGATCCCTATAACAAAAACGTGGTAGTTTTGGGGCATCCGGGGCCGCAACCAACTTAGCATGTTGCAGCAACCTAAATCTAGCATGCAACGTAGCAGCTACCTGCACTCTCATATCAGTATCAGTAGCTTGTGAACTGGAGCACGTACAGAGAACAAACCTTGTACGACTCCGAGTCAAAGGAATCGCTGACCCATCGCTGGGAGCTGGTCAGCCGAGTGGACAGCACACTGGACTTGTGATCCTGTGGTCCCGGGTTCGATCCCGGGCACCGGCGAGAAGCAATGGGCAGAGTTTCTTTCACCCTATATCCCTGTTACCTAGCAGTAAAATAGGTACCTGGGTGTTAGTCAGCTGTCACAGGCTGCTTCCTGGGGGTGGAGGCCTGGTTGAGGACCAGGCCGCGGGGACACAAAAGCCCCGAAATCATCTCAAGATAACCTCAAGATAACCCAACAGGCAGCATGGCGGAGGCACAACCGGTGAGTGTCACCCTGAGACAAGGGGACAGAGCAACCTTCAAGCTCGCACGAAGCGAGAGGGAACTCAAGGGTCACATCCCTCGGACCACAGAGCCCCCGGGGCCCTTAGCCTTATTAACACACTGAGGGGTGCCCAGGCAGGGTACTGCAAACCGGCGCCCAAGTCTACCAAACTAACTGCTAAAAGCTGAACCCCCGGGATGTTTCCACTCACGGGGGCCAAGTGGAGGATACCACCAAAACAATAATTATATTCCCCTACAACTGCTAAGGAAAAACCACGAAGGCAGACCCTCCCACCAGGTAGAAAACAAAAACAAAATAAAAACCCCGCAAGAGGACAACGTACCCAGGCGAAACACAGCTGGCCACTATAATTGGTGAAAACTAGTTGTGCAGTACCCTGCGCCCTTACCAGTGCCGAAAACTGCCCCCTACCCAGGGACACACAAGGGCAAGAAAACCCCAGCAGACCCCAAGGGCGGCCAAGTACTGAGCAGTAAAAGGCACAACGGAGGCAGATCCCAAGGAGACTTGTGGAATGTGGCCTCATGCCCCAAGAGCAGTACTTACCGGACACCTAGGTAAGGTAGCCCTAGGCACATGCAGCCCGAGTACCTTGGAATATTACTCCTGGCTCACACACCACCTGGAGAGACAGCTCACGTCACAAGACACAGAACTGAGACAAAAAGAACTGAAGGTTGGGTCGCCGGTGCGAGGGTCTGGGCCTCCCCCTTCCCCCTCCCGGGGAGGGGGGAGGGATTGCACAGACAGCGGCGTGACAACATGATGACGTCATGCTCGTTTGCTAATTTTTGTTTGGGGAGTTCTGTCCACTTGTTCGGCTTTCGGTAGCAATAGTTTCACCAGAATAGGGGTTTGTTTGGAGCATCTACCTATCTGGGTGCCTATCCCGGTCAATGGCAGACATAGAATGCTCCCAACCACATGGGGGGTTTCTATAGGCCATTGCTCCTTGTGCTCCTCTGAGGGGACCAGGTTCTGGCTTGTGGTCCCTGGTAGGCAAGAACTCCAAGCACATTGACTGATGCCAGAAAGTTATACATATCTATTCAGCCTGGATAGCTCCAGGGACCCGACAGGGCTCTAGGCCTCATATAGCATGTATTAGGCCTAGGAAGGTTAGGTTAATTTAGGTTGTCTTTGCAACATAAATACAAAACCATTTCCGGTTTGTCCAAATCCAATAGTAACGATTTCTACTTTCTAATTGTCCATTACAACATATATGTACTATGGTCCTCATTGTTACTATTAGTACAAACTAAAGAGGAGGATGGGCTGAATAAGCAAAAGGTTCTATCTTTGGACATAAGTAATAGTTTTTTTTGTCTATTACAGATACAATGTTGCTATCACAAAGGTCCTTGGCAAGTATATGGAAGCCATTGTTGTTGACACTGAGAAGACTGCCCGGCAGTGTGTTCAGTACCTCAAGGACCAGATGCTTGATCCTGAAACATTCCTTCCCTTAGATTATATTCAAGCCAAACCTCTCAAGGAGAGGCTTAGAAACATTAAGGATCCAAGAAATGTCAAGCTTCTGTATGATGTTTTGCAGTATGATCCGCCCGAGATCAAACGGGCAGTGTTGTTTGCCACAAATAATGCACTAGTTTGTGAGACTCCCGAGGATGCCTCAAAGGTGGCATATGAGATGGAGGATGGGCACAGATACGATGCTGTGGCTTTGGATGGTACATTTTTCTCTAAGTCTGGCATCATCTCTGGAGGTAGTTTGGATCTGGCGAGAAAAGCTAAGAGATGGGATGAAAAGCATCTGTCCAACCTAAAATCATCGAAGGAGAAGTTGTCAGAAGAATTACGAGAAGCCATGAAGAAGTCGCGTAAGGAATCCGAGCTCAACACAGTGGAGTCTCAGGTTCGTGGCATTGAAACTCGACTAAAGTACTCGAAGACTGACAAGGAAACTACAGAAAAACAGATTGCCCAGTTGCAGAAAGAACTGGATAAATTAAAGGCTGAACTGAATACATTTGAACCACAGCTTCATGACATAGAGAAAACTATGTCAGAGCGTGAGGCTCTCATGAGTGATGTAAAAGAGAAGATGAACACTGTCGAAGATGTTGTTTTCTCTGACTTCTGCAAATCTATTGGGGTGACCAATATTCGTCAGTATGAAGAGCGGGAGTTGCAGGCCCAGACCGACCGTGCTAATCGTCGTTTAGAATTTGAAAAGCAGAAAAATCGAATTTTAAACCAGTTGGAGTTTGAAAAATCACGAGACACGCAAAGTAATGTGGCAAGATGGGAACGTGCTGTTCAAGACGACGAGGATGCTCTAGAACAAGCCAAACAGGCAGAACAAAAACAGGTAGGTTAATACTGTAGTTGCCTTCCATAAATACAAGTTTTGGTGATTATAGTCCTGATCATATCTTCCACTCTCTAATACTATACTGTACTGTACAAGTGTTTTATACCACTCAAATGCCAATATATATAATACAGTACTCTTAACATTTGTGAGATTTAACTTCTGGATATGATAACGTTTTGAAATCTCATTTCACTATAACAGATGGGGGAAATTGACAAGTCTATGAGAGATCTGGAAAAGAAACGTTCTGAGAAATTGGCAAAGAAATCGGAATGTGACGAGATGGATGACGATATTGGCAAGGCGCGCCGAGAAGTGGGAGCTATTGCCAAAGACATCCAGAGTATACAAAAGCAAATAAATTCAACTGAACACAAGATGGAACAGAAGAAAGGAGAAAGGTTAGTATGTTTAGTTCAGTACAAAATAATGGAATAATGGCGATTGTCCAGACTAATTCATTCTGCGAGGTTCATATCCTTATGTACAACCAGGATGTTAATGTTGTGCTGTATTGTAATATTCAGGACACCTAATGTAAGTATTAGCAATAAGTAATAACAGTAATAACAGTGTAATCAAAATCTTGATCTCATTATTATGAACACCTCAGAACAATGTATAACTTCTTATTCCTATTTCCAATTCTTCCTTTTCCATGGGTAGTTAGCTTGACAGATTTCATAAAGGGCTTCCTCCCCTCCCCAGAAACCCAGTGTTGAATGTAATGAAATGCTAATGTCAGACTTTGGCATTAGTCATGTGTTTGGAGTTCTAGGGCCTACCGGGGACCACGAGCCAGAACCTGGACCCCTCAGAAGAGGCAAGGGGATCAATGGCCTATAGAAACCCCCGTGTGGTTGGAAGCATTCTATGTCTGCCATCGACCAGGTCAGGCACCCAGAAAGGCAAGCATTCCAAAACAAACCACTATTCTGGTGAAAATATTGCTACCAAAAGCCAAACAAGTGGATAGAACTTCCCTAAAAGAAACGAGCAAACGATCATGACGTCACACGTTGCTGCACCGCTGTCTGCGCAGCTGCCCCCTTCCCCAGGAGGGGGAAGGGGGAGCCCCAGACCCCTCATGCCAGCTATCTACCCTTAGTGCTCAGGCTGATGCTAGAGGCAGTGGTTGTGTGCATGGTTCCAGCATTTTTCAGCACGGTACTTGGCGTGTGGTTGCTATCTTCCAGGGGTGCAAGAGCCAGGAGTTATTCCACAGTGCTCAGGCTACATGTGCCTAGGGTTATCATCCCTAGGTGCCCTTGGGGCTTGGGGCCACCTTCCACAAGTTTCTCATGACCTGCCTCTGCTAGGCCGTCTGACTGCTCGTTTTTTGGCTGCCCTTTGGGTGCTTGATGGTTTTGTCTTCCTTGTTTACCTTAGGGTAAGGCAGTTTGCACTGGTGGGGCGCAGGTTACTGCACAGCTAGTTGTCACCATTCACAATGGCCGGCTCAGTTCCTTGGGGTGGGTTGTCTTCTTGCGGGATTTTGTTTTTCTTTTTGTTTAGTGCCTTGTGGGGGGGTCTGCCTTGCTTTGTCTTCGTTGGGCCTACCTGTGCACTATTAATTCGGTGGTGCCCCCTACTAGGTCTCCGTGAGTGTACACGTCCCTGGGGTTCAGTTTTAGACAGTTGTTTGGTAGTTTTGGGCGCCGGTTAGTGGTACCCTGCCTGGGTTTACCTGGCTGTGAGTCCTCTTATAGTAAGCGCTCAGGACGCTGGGAATCCCCTAGGGGGTGCGTGGGTCCGATGGATGTGTCCCCGGAGCCCCCCCCCCTCCACCGTTGCTTCATGCGAGTTTGAGGGTTGCTCGATCCACTCGACTCAGGGTGATCTTCACGGTTTTTGCCTCCGTCACCCTGCCTGTTAGGTCGGTGACACTTTCGACCCTGAGTCCGGTGAGTACTGCTGCTTGCTGGTGACTTAATTTACCCAGTCCACTGATGATCTTATGCGGGTACAGGCGGCGCAGGCGTTGCATGTGCGTTTTAGGTTGTTGCAACGCACTAGGTTGGTTGCTCACCTGGATGCCCCAAGGCTGGCCCGTTTTGCTTATAGGGACCCGGTCTTGGGGGTTGGGGTTGCTTCGACCTTGGTTCAGTCCGCGCCCCCTCGTCCTTCCTCTTCTGTGGTTCATTCTGGTCCCATAACCCCTGCTTCCGGCACGGAATCGTCTGAGGGTTTCGGAGTCGGGGCAGGGTTTGGATGGTCTTGAGTCTCGGACGATCTTGGGGGATGCCCTTTCCGGTGTGGCGACGGAGGCCTTTGAGTCCGATCTCCCAGCCGAAGCCTCTGGGTCTGACCAGTGGGCCCCCCTTCTGATTGGCTTACTTGGCTGCACTGGCCTTTTCTTTAGGGGCCGGTGCTCTGGGGGGGCGACTCGGCCCCGGGTCCTGAGGAGGGGGATCCTGGGGCTGGGGAGGGGCTGACTTGGGGGCCTTGGGCCCTGCTAGACCCCGCCTGGGTTTTTCTACCCTCGGAGCGGGGCTTATTGTTATAAGGTGTGGGGTTCTCTTTTCCCCCCTCCTCGTACGACTTGGATTTGGTGCCTGCCCCTCCCCGGGTTCGATTTCGTGTCCCCTCGGGTGCTTCGGTTCCATCTTTCCAGTGGTTTTTGGCTTCTCGCATCCAACCGGCTGCAGTGCGGGCGGCCCTTGCGGCTTACCTCCTGCGTGACCCAGATTACGCCTCGGTGATGGATCTGTCGTCTTTCAGGTTTGGGACTTCGTTCTCTTTCTGGGTCCGTGACGAGGTTCTGGAGTCGTCCTGGCTGGCGAACTGTCCTGACTTTGCCTTGGAGGCCTGGCATTCCTTCTGTCGTTCCTGCATGCTTGAGTGGTGTGAGGTTTCTCTTGTGGTTCAGGTTTTCCTGGGGGGTGACCTTGAGTACCACAATGAGTTGTTGTTTGCTCCTGCCATTCCCCAGGATATTGGTGTTCTGCAGTTCCATGTGCAGGTTCCCTCCCTTTCGACTGCCCAGGTGGCTGAGGATTTGCACGCCAGGGGCCTCTTGACTTCGGCCTTGCGCTTCTTTTCCCTCCTGGAGCTGTCTTCGGACTGGCTTGGGGAGGACTTGGGGCGCTTGGTGTTGTTCTGGGGTCTGGTGCCTTGGGCTCGGCTGCTTGCGCATCGGCTGCCTTGTTGAAACTGTTTGCGCCGATCTTGAGGGATGCAGTTGCCCAGTTTTACGCTTCCCAGCTCGCATGTTGACAGGCGGGGCTTGCCTCCTCTCTAGAATCGGCCTGGGCCCTAGCTCTTAGGTTGTCTTCTCCCTTTTGTCCGCTGCTTTTTGCTTCCAGCAGATCTGACCGGAACGTCATGTGGCTGGTTCGATCTTCTCCTCGAGTCTTCGCGTATGGTATTTTTGACTCGAGTTTATCATCATCTCTATGGTGATCGGGTGGCTTCCTTGTTAGTGTCCCACCTGCGGGTTTCATCTCGGTGGCAGTACGAAGTTTCCTGGGGTACTTCTGTTTCTTCTTGCGTCTTTGTTGTTGTACTTCGCTTTCTGTTAGGGTGGTGTTGTCCTTTCTCTCGTGGTTGTTCCAGGACCGTCACCTTATGCCTAACACTGTAGCCTCGTATGGTGCAGCACTGGCAGAGCCGCTTCAGCTTGCTTTCGGTATTGATGTTACTTTTGCACCATTTTGCAAGCTGTCTCGGGCGTTATTTCACCTCCGGCCTGCTCATGCGCCGCCTGAGCTGTCCTGGTCATTGGACAGAGTGCTCTCTTTCTTTGTTCTCCTCGGTTTGTTGTGGCCCCTTCGGTTCAGGATTGTTTCTCCAAGGCTCATTTTCTGTTGGCATTGGCCTCTGGGGGTCGGGTTGGTGCGCTTCATGCTCTCCTCCGGCGCAGGGGATTCTGCTCTTTTGGTCTTTGTGATGGTTTTGTTTGTTTGCAGCTGTCTCCTTCTTTTCTGGTGAAGAATTAGACTGCTGGTGTCCGGAGGGGTCCCAGGGTTGTGGATGCATGGTTGGTTAGGCCGGGGGTGCATCATGTTTGCGCAACACGGTTTCTCTGTTCGGAGACGCGCTTTGGGTTGATCCAGTTTCCCTTCTTCCCTGTTCGCGGGTGCGGGTCTCCCAGGTCTTCCGCAGAGTTATTAAGGCTAGCCAGCCTGCGGTCTATTCCCGTGCCCTTGATGTTCGTAAGTTCGCTGCTCTTGCTGCTGTCTTTGGCAACATGTCGTGGGCTGACATTGGGGCATGGGGCTTTTGGTGGTCGAACAGGGCCCTGGCTGCTCATTACCTTGTAAACATCCCTGGGCCTAGTCGGGCCTGTGACGCTTTGGGTCGGCGGTTGCAGCCAGTTGTCTCGAATTCGAGTTGAAGAGTGGGCAGTGACCGCCTCCCAGGTAAGTCCCTAAGTTTTTTTCCTCTGTGGGTAGTTAGCTCCAGGAAGCCGAAGGGGCTCCCCCCAGAAAACCAGCGTTGTATGTAATGAAATGCCATTTTCTGGGTGAGACACTCGCAGTCTTGCGAGTCCTGTTCTCTGCTTGTGCTCAGGTTTTACTCTGAGGATGTTCCTATTAGAGTACAGGCAGCATCAGCGTTGCATGTTAGATTTAGGTTATTGCAACGCGCTAGGTCGGTTTCCCGCCTGGATGCCCCGAGGCTGCCCCGTTTTTGCTTTAGGGACCCTGACCTGGGGGCGTTGATTGCTATGGCTTTGACTCCTACGCCCTCTGGTCCTTCCCCTGTGGTTCTTCCTGCACCACCCCCCCTGTGTCCGGCTCCGAAACGTATGCGGCTTTCGGCCTTGGCACACGATTTAGTTGGTGGTGAGACTCGGGCTGCTTCGGGGGCTGCCCCATCCGGGTCGGGGACGGAGGCATTTGAGCCGGTTCCTCCTGCCGAGGCTTCTGGGTCCCACCAGCAGGCCCCCTTGTCTGCCTTTCCCTTGGACTCTACCTTTTCTTCAGGGGTAGAGGGTTTGGAGGACGGTTCTACCCCGGGTCCCGACGTAAGGGATCCTGGGGCTGGGGAGGAGTCGGCCTGGGGGCCTTGGGCCCCCTGTGACCCCGCTTGGGTGCTTTTGCCTTCCCCACGGGGTTTATTGTTGCAGGGGGAGGGGTTTTCTTATCCTCCCTCCCTGTATGAGTATGATTTGGGTTCGGCTCCTCCCCGTGTTCGGTTCCGGGCGCCTTTGGGTACCTCGGCTCCGTCTTTACAGGGGTTTGCTACTTCCCGTCTCTCCGCGAAGGTGGCTCGGGAAGCTCTTGCTGCATACCTCTTGCGAGACCCGGGTTATGCCTCCCCAATGGATCCGTCCTCGTTTGAGTTCGGTTCTTCTTCCCGTTTTTGGGTACGTTTGGAGGTTCCGGGGTCTTCCTGGCTAGCAGACTGCCCTTTCTTTTCGTTGGGGGCGTGGCATGGGTTCTGTCGGACCCGCACGCTTGATTGGCGCGAGACTGCTACTTTTATGCAGGTTTACCTGGGGGGCGAGTTTGAGCACCTTAATGCGTGCTTATTCGCTCCTGTGCTTTCTCGGGATGTTGGCCTTTTCCAGCTTCACGTGCAGGTTCCTCAACTTTCGGCTTCATTGGTTGCGGAGGAGTTGCGCTCCCGTGGGCATTTGGCTTCGGTCTTGCGTTTCTTTTCCCTTCTCGAGCTCTCTTCTGCTTGGCTCGAGGAGGATGTGGGAGCGTTGGCTGAAGGGCCTTCGTCCGGGGCGCTTTCTTCGGCAGCTAGGGCGTCGGCTGCACTGTTGAAGCTCTTTGCGCCCATCCTGAAGGAAGCGGTGTCTCTGTTTTTTGCTTCTCGCCTCGCGTGCCGTCAGGCTGTGCTCGCCCTCTCTTTGGATTCCGCTTGGGCCCTGGCTCTTAGGTTTTCGTCTCCTTTTTGTCCGTTGCTGTTTGCAGAGTCTGCGGTGTCCCAGTTTCTGCATGCGGCTTCGGCTAGTTGTCGTCCTATGGCGGACTTGTTGATTCTCCGGAGCAGTCGTTCTCGGCAGTTTCGGAGGGGTCGTGCCAGGGTTTCGGTTTCCGCTGGTCGAGGTGGGCCTTTGGTGCCGGTTTCTGAGCCGTTGTTCCCTTTGGGGCCAGCGTCGTCTGGGCGGCGCAGTGTTCGCCCTGTTCGACGGTTGGGTTCTCGTGCGGGGCGTCGGCCCTTTCGCAGTTTGCCCCGTTGACGGGGCGATGGGGGGGAGGCTCGCTCTGTTTGCCCGCGCTTGGTCCCACGATTTGTGGGCCTTTTCGGTCGTGTCATCCGGCCTGCGGTGGCGTTGGGCGACTCGTCCTCCTTTGGGGGGTTCGGGGCTAACAGGGCAGGTCTCTTCTCCTGCGCTTCGTCAAGTCATCTTGGAGTGGGTGCGCTTGGGCGTGGTCGAACCGACTACGTCCCTCAGGTGGGTTTCCCGCCTGTTTCCAGTGCCGAAACGGGACTGTGCGGATCTGAGGTTCATTCTGGACTTGTCCCGTCTGAACCCCTGGATTCCTTGCCCCTCCTTTCGGATGACTACTCTGTCTCAGGTCCGGCTTCTGTTGGAGCCGGGTGCCTGGATGGTGTCCCTGGACCTAAAGGACGCGTATTGGCACGTTCCTATTCATCCGGGGTTCAGGGACTGGTTAGGCTTCGTGGTAGGGCGTCACGCTTACCGTTTTCGTTGCCTACCTTTTGGCCTGAATCTGGCACCTCGCGTTTTCACGCGTCTGACCCGAGTTGTGGTGACCCGTCTGCGTCTTCTTGGGATTCGGGTTTTGGCCTACCTCGACGACTGGCTGGTGTGGGCTCCCAGTCGGTCAGCTTGTCTGCTCGCCAGGGATTTGGTTCTTTCCCAGCTCGCCAGGTTCGGGTTCCTGGTGAACTGGAGGAAGTCCCATCTGGTTCCGTCCCAGGTTCGGACCTGGCTGGGTCTTGTTTGGGATTCTCGGACCGCTTCCTTGTCTCTACCTCCGGTGGCGTTGCGGCGGCTGCGGGACCGCCGTTTGCTGTTTCTGCGAGGGTCCCGGGTCACTCGGCGGTTGCTCGAGCGGTTGTGCGGGAGTCTGAACTTCGCCATGCTAGTCTACCCGCCGGGTCGGGTTTGGCTTCGGCGTCTGTTTTGGTTCCTTCGGGGACGTCCTTTCCGCCTCTCTCGCGATCGTTGGGTTCGCCCTCCGGGGGTCTTATGTCGGTTGCTGCGTCACCGTCTTCCTCTTCGGATTTTTCGGGGTTCGGTGCCTTGGCGCCTTCCCGAGCCCTCGCTCGATGTGTTCACGGACGCGTCGTCTCTCGGCTGGGGCTTTGTGACCAGTGCTCACCAGGCAGGCCAGGGACGGTGGGGTCCGTCCTTCCATCGGGCTCACAGCACGGTTCGGGAGTTCGCGGCTGTCTGGTTCGCGCTTCGGAGGGTTCGGGTCGCTCGGGGATCGACCATTCGCCTCCATTCGGACTGTTCTCCGGTGGTTCATTGCCTGAACCGCGGGGGTTCTCTTCGGTCCTTGGCTCTTTGGGGTTGGTCCCTTCGAGTGGTTCGTCTGCTGGATTCTCGGGGTTTGGCTCTCCGTGCGGTTCACGTCCGGGGAGTGTCCAACGTTCTGGCGGACGGTCTGTCTCGCTTCCTTCCCCTGTCCACGGAATGGACGGTCGACGACGACTCGTTTCGTTGGATCTGCCAGACGTACGGTCTCCCAGATGTGGACCTCTTCGCGTCGGCGTGGTCCCGGCGTCTCCCTCTATATGTGACGCCCTTTCCCGACTGCGAGGCGTTCGCGGTGGATGCTTTTCGGCAGGACTGGTCGAGGTGGGGTTACCTGTACCTTTTTCCTCCGGTCCAGCTGTTGCTTCGGGTTCTGGTTCGGTTAGAGACATTCCCGGGGAGAGTAGTCCTCGTGGCCCCTTGGTGGCCGGCCCAGCCTTGGTTTCCGGTGCTTCTGGCTCGGTGCCCGAACCCGGGACGTTTCCCGCGGCTCCGCCTCTTTCAGCAGGTCGGCCCGATCCGGTACGGGGCTGGTTCGACCTTCTCCTCTGCTCTTCGCGTCTGGTCTTTTTGACGCGGGTGTATCACCATTTCTATGGTGATCAGGTGGCTTCTTTGATGGTGTCCCACCTGAGAGCTTCGTCTAGGCGACAGTATGAAGTTTCCTGGCGTTCCTTTCGCCATTTTCTGGCTCTTCGTAGGTTGTCTTTTCTCTCGGATCGGGTTGTTTTGTCCTTCCTTACTTGGCTTTTTCAGGACCGTCATTTGATGCCTAATACTGTCGCCTCGTATCGTGCGGCGCTGGCGGAGCCGCTCCAGCTCGCTTTCGGGGTGGACGTCACATCCACCCCGTTTCGTAAGCTTTCCCGTGCTATGTTTCACCTCCGGCCTGCTCATGCGCCGCCTGAGCCGTCCTGGTCCTTGGACAGGGTGCTCTCCTATCTTTCCTCTCCTCGGTTTGTGGTGGCCCCTTCGGTTCCTGATTGTTTTTCCAAGGCTTTGTTTTTGTTGGCATTGGCCTCTGGGGGCCGGGTAGGGGAGCTTCATGCTCTCCTCCGGCGCAGGGGTTACTGCTCTTTTGGTCCTGGGGGTAGGTTTGTCCGTTTGCAGCCTTCTCCGTCCTTTCTGGCAAAGAACGAGACGGCTGCTTTCCGGAGGGGTCCGTGGGTCATTGATGCTTGGTTGGTTCAGCCGGGGGTGCATCATGTGTTGTGTCCTGTTGCTGCACTTCGCCGTTACCTGCGCGCTTCGGCCGGAGTGGCTGGGGATGCGCTTTGGGTTGATCCGGTTTCCCTCGTTCCCTGTTCCAGGGCTCGGGTCTCCCAGGTTGTCTGCAGGGTTATTAAATCTAGCCAGCCTGCGGTCTATCCTCGCGCCCATGACGTTAGGAAGTTTGCGGCTTTGGCTGCCGTGTTTGGTAATATGTCTTGGGCTCATATTCGGGCGCGTGGATTTTGGAAGTCGAACAGGGTCCTGGCCGCCCGTTATTTGGTGAATGTCCCTGCTCCTCGTCGTTCTTGTGTTGCTTTGGGTCGCAGGTTGCAGCCCGTTGTCTCGACTTCGAGTTGAGGAGTTTGTGGCCTCCGCCTCCCGGGTAAGTCCCATTTTTCCTTCTCTTTGGGTATGTAGCTCCAGGGAGCCGTAGGGGCTCCCCCCAGAAAACCAGCGTTGAATGTAATGAAACGCCATTTTCTGGGTGAGCCCCGGAGGCTCCCTGGTTACCCTCCCTCCCATCCGGTCGGCGGGATTTTTCGCGTTGGTTGAAGCCTAGTTTCCGAACTGACGGCAGCCGGCGCGGTGAGGTCCGGGGCCCCCCCCCTCCCCCTCCCGGGGAGGGGAGGGCTGCGCGGACGACCGGCGCGGCAGTAAATTGATTGTTTGATTGTTTTCCTTGGGATTGTAGGGAGTTTTCTACCTCTCTGTTCGGTTTTTGTTGTAGTTTTTTACCATGTGGGGTTTGTTTTGTTACGCCTACCTTTCTGGGTGCCTAACACCGGTCGATGGCAGATAAGGAAAACCCCCAACCATATGGGGTTTTCCAGGGCCATTGCTCCCTGAAACCTCTCTGAAGGGGCCAGGTTCTGGCGCTGGTCCCTGGTAGGTCTGAACTCCATAGCTAATGTCCCGGTCTAACATAACACACATTAGCCCGATAAGCTCCAGGGAGCCTCCGGGGCTCACCCAGAAAATGGCGTTTCATTACATTCAACGCTGGTTTTTTTCTGCTTGTTTTTGAAAAATATTTTTCCTTTCAGCTTGTAGATAGAACACGAAACAATGGGTATAAATTGGAATAAGTTTTAGATTTAGGAAAAAGACCTGGGCAAATACACCTTTGGCGACAGAGCTGAACTCATTTCTCATGGTAATTTGAAATCTTAGCTTTGAAATGATCCTAGAAAAATGGGCAATAGTATGGAAATACCTTATTGAGAAAAACGAGCTTATAATGGATGACGTCATTGTACATTAGGCTTGACAGAAGGCGGCCTTTTAATCCCCCTTTACTATAAATATTGAAAATGGGAATAAATACACTATAACAGAAAACGGACTTATTCAGGGAAGATGAAGACTGGCTAGCTGATGACGTCATTGACCGATGCCTGTGCATGGGTCACTGGGGTAACGAAAAACATGTGTGACTACGAGGGACCTTTTAATCCCCTTGAAACAAAATGGCTGGGGCCTAGGAGCGAACCTTTTAATATAACAGTTGGAAAATTCTATATGACATTCGGGAGGGGACAATAAAATGAATGAAAATATTAGGAGACTATGAGGGACCGTTGGGTAAAATATGGAAAAAACCCATGGCCCTACGAAGGACCGTTGATAAAAAACTTTGACTTGTTCACCGGGGTAACAAAATGGACTAGGCGCTACGGAGGACCGTTGGGGATAAACATGGAAAAACCCATGGCCCTACGAAGGACCGCTGGAAAAAGCAAAACGGTCCTTCGTAGCGCCTTTTCCCACTACTAGGTTAGCGCAGGTGGTTGTGGTTCAGGTACATCTCTTGGAGTTGTTCATAGCTGCCGGCGGCTACCATTCAGTCCCTCCAAAAAACCTATGTTGAATGTAATGTGAAACACCAATTTCTGGGTGAGCCCCGGAGGCTCCCTGAAGCTATCACACTGATTAAATGCCATACTACTAGGTCTCGTTAGTTGCAGAGTTCTATTGGCCTACCGGGGACCACAAGGCCCCCCTCAGAGAGGCGCAGGGAGTGATGGCCCAGCACACTGGAGCTGGAGCTGGAGCTGGATGTGACAAAGGCTGTTGGGCCTGACAGAATCTCACCATGGATACTATAGGAAGGTGCAGAAGCACTAAGTGTGCCACTCTCTATGGTGTATAACAGGTCACTGGAAACAGGAGACCTACCAGAAAGTTGGAAGACAGCTAATGTAGTCCCAATATACAAGAAGGGTGACAGGCAAGAGGCACTGAACTACAGGTCAGTTTCCCTAACTTGTATACCATGCAAGGTGATGGAGAATATCATGAGGAAAAGGCTCGTAGAGCATCTGGAGGGAAATCATTTTGTAACGCACCACCAACATGGGTTCAGAGATGGTAAATCGTGCCTCACAGGTTCAATAGAATTCTATGACCAGGCAGCGAAAATTAGGCAGGAAAGAGAAGGGTAGGTCGACTGCATTTTCCTGGACTGCCAGAAAGCCTTTGACACAGTATCCCATAAAAGGCTGTTAAAAAAGTTGGAGCAACAGGCAGGAGTAAAAGGGAAGGTGCTCCAGTGGATAAGGGAGTACTTAAGCAACAGGAAACAGCGAGTAACGGTGAGGGGGGAGACATCAGGGTGGCGAGATGTCACCAGCGGAGTCCCACAGAGCTCAGTACTTGGACCCGTCCTGTTTCTAATATATGTAAACTATCTTCCGGAGGGTATAGACTCGTTCCTCTCAAAGTTTGCAGATGATGCAAAAATTATGAGAAGAATCAAGTCAGATGAAGATAGACAGACTACAGGATGACCTAGACAAACTGGAGGAATGGTCTAGAAAATGGCAGCTAAAGTTCAACTCAGGAAAGTGTAAGGTAATGAAATTAGGCAAAGGGAGCAGAAGGCTGAACACAAGGTATCATCTGGGAGGTGAAATCCTGCAAGAGTTAAATAGAGAGAAAGATCTGGGGGTTGATATCACACCAGACCTGTCCCCAGAGGCCCACATCAAAAGGATATCATCAGCGGCATATTCTAGACTGGCCAACATAAGAACTGCTTTTAGAAACTTGTATAAGGAATCGTTCAGGACCCTGTATACCACTTATATCAGACCAATCCTGGAATATTCAGCTCCAGCCTGGAGTCCATACCTAGTTAAATACAAGACAAAGTTAGGGAAGATTCAGCGGTATGCCACAAGGCTCATCCCAGAACTGAGAGGTATGAGCTACGAGGAAAGGCTAAAGGAGCTGAACCTCACGTCCCTGGAAAACAGACGAGTAAGGGGAGACATGATAACCACCTACAAAATTTTCAGGGGAATTGACAGGGTGGACAAAGACAAACTCTTCAGCATGGGTGGGACATGAACAAGGGGACACAGGTGGATACTTAGTACCCAGATGAGCCACAGAGACGTTAGAATTTTTTCAGTGTCAGAGTAGTTAATAAATGGAATGTACTAGGAAGTGATGTGGTGGAGGCTGTGTCTATGCACAGTTTCAAATGTAGATATGATAGAGCCCAGTAGGCTCAGGAATCTGTACACCAGTTGATTGACAGTTGAGAGGCGGGACCAAAGAGATGAAGCTCAACCCCCGCAAGCACAATTAGGTGAGTACACTTTACATTTAAAGTTTATCTTCTTTGCCACCATCCAAGGGAAAGTACCCAGAAAGTTAGGCGAATCAAAACAGACTACTGCATGGTAAAAACGAGACCACAGCTCCAAAATTGCCAAGGAAACTTCCTAACAATGAAAACAAACAACCAAAATTTTGTGAAACTAGCACCCTCTAGTTTGCCCCAACCTCTTCCTTTGGTTGTAGGGGAGGAGAGAGCATGCCCGGGTCACCCGGGCCCAATCTCCCCATTTCTTTAATGATAAAACCAAGATGATGACCCAGGGAAGAGAGGGTGTCAGGAAAGAAACTAGTGTTTCATTACATTCAACAATGGTTATCTGAGGGCTGCCCCGTCGACTCCCTGAAGCTAACTATCCACAGAGAAAGACGAAAAGGGGCACTTACCAGGGAAGAGGCAGCACCGCAGGTATCAAGTCGAAGGAGAAACTGAACTCTGTGACAGGTGACCTAAAGCAACAAACGGCCACTGAGGACCAGGGTCATTAACAAGATACCTGGTGTCTTGTTAACAGTATCTTCGCTCGAGAAAGCTTGCGAAACGAGGCTGACAAAACATCAACTCCAAACAGGAGCAGAAGTTGCTCTGCCAACGCCGTGCGATAAGCCTCAGTATTCGGCATAAGCTGCCGATCAGAGAAAAACCAAGAAAGAAAGGACAAGACAACCCAGTCAGGAACAGGACAATGATGAAGGGAGAGAAAAGGGCAAAAAGACCTCCAAGAAACCTCATACTGTAGCTGAGAAGAAAGCCGCAGGTGGGACACCGTCAAACCAGCCACCCGTTCACTATACAAATGACAATAAATATTGGTCAAAAAGTCTATACACATAAAGCGAAAGATAAGGTCGAACCAATGAGATACGCCACTTGCGTGACCTTCTGATAAAGGCGGAGCTGTGGAAAGACGCCTGGGTTCGGACGCCGCGCGAGTAATGCCTGAAACGAAGACTGGGCTGGCCACCAAGGAGCTAGAAGAATCACTCTTCCCCCCCCCCCCCTGTAAGACTCCAGCTGCATCAGTACTCTGAGCAACAGGAAAAGAAGGTAAATGCATCCCAACCTCGACCAGTCCAGCCGAAATGTGTCTTCTGCAAGGGCCATGCAGTCGGGAAATGACTCCGCATAAAGAGGTAGACACGGAGACCACACCGATGCTAAGAGGTCAATGTCCAGGTGCCCAACCATCCGGGAAAGCCATTGGCAGTTAACGGCATCAACAATGCATTCCATGGAAAGAGGAAGGGTGGTTTTGTCTGGGAGCCCAAACCAACCATTCGTCGGGATAGACCAACACCCGAAAATGTAGCAAACGAAGATGGGTCACTACGATCATAGTCAATTGCATAAAAATGTGATGTGCTATATTTAGCCCGAACGGGTGAACCCAAAATTGGTGAACCTTGGAGCCCCATAATGAAACCAAACCAATCCCTGAACTGTGGATGATTTGGGATGTGCCAATACTAGTCTTGGGGGTCCAACGATGCCCAGTTCAGGACTTGGGACAACGTAGTCTTCCAAAAGAAGGGTCAGGGTATCAACTGGTTCAGTCTGGAAAGATTGAGAATGCACTGGAGGTCCGAGCAATCCCGTTTAGGGACGGAAAACAGGTGAGAAACCCAATGAAGAGACGAGGTCATTTTGACTACGCTCAAAAGCACACACTCCAAGATGACCTGACAAAGGCTGGGAGAGGAGGCCTGCCCTAAAAGCACTGAACCCCTTATTGGAGGCGAGATGACCCAACTCCACTACAGGCTGCAAAACAAGACCTGAAATGCCAATGAATCGTGGGACCAAGAGTAGTGGGCAAACCAAGCAAGCCTATCCCCCACCGCCCAGTAAAAGGGGTGACCCACAAAAGGGCCGACATGAACCATGAGAGCCAGGCCTCCGAACAGAGCGAGCACAGCGCCGACTAGATGGAAAGGAAGAAGCTGGCAGAAATACATCCGACCCGGCTGCCAGCACCACTGAGGACCTACCTTGACCAAACACAGGTGCAGACCTGGCCCGACTCTGCGGGAAGAACAAGACTGCTGAAGGAGCAGAGACTAAAACTCCTGCATTGAGGAACTACACTTGAGAGGCCTAACATCCTCTGAAAACCAATGAAAATGAAGCTCAAGAAGATTCAGGAAACCCATAGCGGAAGCCAGTTGCAAACTGGTGCAAAGGTCATCTGCAACCAAGGCAGCTGACAGTTGGGGGACTTGAGCATACAGCTGCACAAGATTCACGTTACAGGGAAGAGCAGGAGCGAAGAGGCACTCATTGAGGGATTCCAAAGAGCCTTCCCTCTCCCCCAGAAAGACCTACAACAAAGTGGACACTTAACAAATCCATAGGAGCCTTGATGAGGGTTCAAACCTATGTGCTGGGTGTTCCCAAGCACACACTCTAGACAACTATGCCATGACATGGTCAAAAGGATTGCAACCTGGGATACTACTACACCCTCTAGGATTCCTGAGGCTTCCACTGAAGCCGAACCACAGTTTCGGTCATCCAGGAATGTTCTACTTCTGACGCTCTTCTTTCAATACGCAGAGTAATCACACTATCATGATGCATCAATGAGCAAATCCGTAGGAGCCGTGATGAGGGTTCGAACCTTGCAGTGGATGTTCCCAACAAGCACCGTGGATGAGGCAGAAAGTACTGTATGAGCATCGCCAGGGGGCACAGGGGATGGATAACCTTCAGATTCGCACTAGGCGAGAATAGGCTCAGAAGAGGCATCTGTAGTATAACCAACCCTGTAGGGATTTTCCAGAGCCTGAAGGGTTGGCTCCCTGCAGGAAGCCCTGGCACTGGGGGTCTGCTGCACTGGTAAACCCTGTCAGTGCAGGGAGCCAAGCCACCTGAAACCTAAGATAAAGCTGAGGGGGGGGGGGGCAGCAAGGGGGGTTCAACTGCTTACATCCTAATTAGGCCAGCCTAATAAGGCAAAAGACAGAACCCCTAAGAAAAATCAAGCAAAACAAAGCAATACACACTCTGTGAATGGCAAGGTTCACAGAGAATCTTTTGCTTTACTTACATTATAGATGTTTTCTCAGTGAGGGTGATTGTAAGAATTCCCTGCTCCCTGTCTCTTTAGGGGGAGGGGGGGGGAGGGTTCTGGTTTTGGTCCCCTAGTAGGTAAATTAGGACTTGAAGCTGATGTGATTCATATCCGTGGAGGTATCTCAGTGAGTATCTCAGTGAGCTCAGTGAGCGTAACGGCTTCAGGGAGCCGTTACGTTCATCGCTGGCTTTATATATGGCTCTCACTAACAAGGAATTCTGTTTTTTCATTTACCTTGACAGTTCTTGTTTTTGCATTAGGTTATATCTCAGATTGTTGTTTATCTCATTTAGGTATACAGCTGAGGATGAAGTGTTGTATTATTGAGGATAATATTTGCTTCTTCCTATGTGTATTGATGTCTTTCTTTTTTTGTGCAGACACTCAATTTTAAAACAGTGCAAGATGGATGACATCTTAGTGCCTATGACTCGTGGCAACATGGAAGACATTGAAAATGAAGGTCGGGAAGCAGGAGAGTCCACCTTGGAGTACTCCTCTGGGGTCAATACTCAGGTTAGTGTTTATTTTCATGATTGTTGTGTTTGTATGCTGCTGACAAGCTAAAGTACAAGCCAGTACTTTGCCTGTTGTGTGAATGAAATGACTTTGACAGTTCTATGGATATTTGTGCCTGCATGCTGAACCTTGGCTTGTAGGAAGCCATTAATTTCTAAATCATCATCAAATGTCCCCCTCCCCCCCCTCCATGATATCATACTTTTTCTCCCTGTCTAGATGAGTGTTTTCCTGCATCAAGGTTGACTATTTTATACTTCAAATTGGTGTAATACTTGTCCCACCTTTGAGTAATACAAGGTGTGTGTGTATCTGGTAATCATGGCTAGCTATAATTTTCTTTACATTGGTGACATAGATATCCCAAAGTGACAATACAAAACTGTAATGTATTGCAGGTGATGTACGAGAAAGAAGCACGTATTGTATTGGACTATTCCTCCCTGTCAGACACCCAGAAGGAGCTGGATGATATTGATGATGTTCATAAAGCTGAGAAGCGTATGCAAAAACATATTAATGAGCTCATCAACACCATACAACGTATTCAGGTAATTTATTGGAATAGAAAACTATGGTGTGGCTTTTTGTAAATTATATAGTGAAGCAGTTTACATTAAGTAACAGAAGCTCTAAATATCTTTGTAAAGGACTTTTGTTACTGTAAATAAAATTTTCTGGGGAAGCCCCTGGTGAGTACCTGAAGCTATCTTGCTGAGATTGCTCCATGTAGATGGGTGACATCAGAAGGCGGGAGTTCTGTTTGGCCTACCGGGGACCAGAGTCAAAACTTGACTCTTTTGAGGAGGCCCCTTTGGCCTGGGGCAAAGAATCTATCTGCTCCTTTGACCCTGGCCAAAGGGGCAGAGAGCAATTACCAATTCACCACTTCAGTGAGACAGCATTTAGAAAGTTATTGAAGCTTGATAGACAACTGGAGTGTTAACAGACCAAATCTTATAAAAATGATAAACAACCCAACAAACGATTCAAATGTTTCTTGACTCAAATACAAGAGAAACGTTCAAAATAGGGCAAAACTCGCCTAGATTGGGCCTCGCCCACCCGAGCTGGCCGTCTGCTCACCAGTTTGTCGACTGAAGCCGGCTGTGGCTGAGGTCTCCTCTGGCCTCAATTTTCTGCTTGTCTTCTCGCCAGGGGTTTGGTTCTTTTCCAGCTCTCCAGGTTCGGGTTCTTAGTGAACTGGAGGAAGTCCCATTTGGTTCTGTTGCAGGTTAGGACTTTGCTGGGCCTTGTTTAGGATTTTTGGACGGCTTCTGGGTTTTTCCCTCCTGCAGCATTACTCCAGCTGTAGTCCCATTGGCTGTTTCTGAGCTCCTTTGGCTCCCTGGAGCTATCCAAGCTATGTATATCATTAGACTTTGGCATCAGTGTGAATGGAGTTCTAAGCCTACCGGGGACCACGGCCAGAACCTGGCCCCCTCAGAAAGGCACGAGGAGCAATGGTTTATGGAAATGCACATGTGATTTGGAGCAGTCTATATCTGCCATCGACCAGAACAGGCACCCAGAAAGTTAAGCACCTCAAAACAAACCCCTATTCTAGTTAAAATGACTAAAATAAACAAACTAATGGAAAAACCTCCCCAAATGAAAACGAGGAAATGAACATGACGTCACACAAGCCGTGCCGCATGTCTGCGCAGCTCCACCATCCCCAGGAGGGGAAAGAGGGAGCCCCAGACCCCCAGACCCCCCAGACCCCACTCCGGCAATCCACCCACCAGTTCTTCGGCTGATGTGATTGGGCATTGTTGTGTGGCTCCAGCTCCAGACTCTCTCTGTGTTGTGCTGTACCTTGGGCCCAGTACTGCTCTTACGGTGGCATGCGAGCTGGGAGTAATATTCTCAGGTACTTGGGCTGTATGTGCTTAGGGTTCCCTTTCCTGAGTGCCCTGTAAGTACTGCCCTAGGGGTTTGGGGTTATCTTCCACAAGTGACCTTGGGGTCTACCTCTGTTGGTCTTTTGGTGCTCGGCAATTGACCGCCCCGAGTATGTTGCGGGGTTTCCTCCCTTCTTTGCCTTGGGGTAAGTGGTAGCTTTTGCACTGGTAGGGGGCACGGGGTACTGTGCAGCTAGTTTTCAACTCAATTTAACCACTCAATTTAACGGCCTCTTTAATACCGATCTGCCGGTAATAACGATCGGTTTGGGAGACCGGTATCTAGAGTCTTGTATACTGGTCTGGCGGTCGATATTACCGATGGTCAGTATTGGGTTTGTTTTGGCATCGACGTCCCCTCACATGGCGACCAGGCCACTGACCTCAATCGTCCAGTCGTATATAACATCTTAACTTTCTGTTAAAATGATTCAGTTTAATGAAGAAAATTCTAAATTATTATTAATAAAATATTTTGAAACAATTGTTATTAAGCAAAATTCTTTGTTTTCTTGATGTTTTCCGGTGGTCGTGCGAGCCGGGAGTATTATTCTCAGGTACTCGGGCTGCGTGTGCTTAGGGCCACTTTCCCTGAGTGCCCTGTAAGTACTGCCCTCGGGGCTTGGGGTTCTCTTCCACAAGTCACCTTGGGTCTACCTCTGTTGGCCTTTTGCTGCTTGGCGTTTGGCCACCCCGAGTGTGTGTGGGGTTTTCCTCCCTTGTGTGCCTTGGGGGCACAATCAGAGAACACTGTATAAACATCAGAGGTCCGCGGTTGTTCAACGTCCTCCCAGCAAGCATAAGAAATATTGCTGGAACAACCGTGGACATTTTCAAGAGGAAACTAGATTTATTTCTCCAAGGAGTGCCGGACCAACCGGGCTGTGGTGGGTGTGGGGGCCTGCGGGCCGCTCCAAGCAACAGCCTGGTGGACCAAACTCTCAGAAGTCAAGCCTGGCCTCGGGCCGGGCTTGGGGAGTAGAAGAACTCCCAGAACCCCATCAACCAGGTATCAACCAGGTATCAACCAGGGGTAAGTGGTACAGTAAATATTGCACTGGTGGGGCGCTGGGTACTGCATAGCTCGTTTTCACCTATAACAGCGGCCGGCTCTGTTCTCTTCGGGTACGTTGTCTTCTTGTGAGGTTTTTCTTTTCTTTTTGCCTGGTGGGGGTCTGCCTTGTGTTCTCCCCTTCCCCTTATATTAGGGTGGTTTGTGTGGTGGTACCCCCTGCTTCACCCTCGTGAGTGGACACGTCCCGTGAGTTCAGCTTTTAGCAGTTTACTTGGTAGTTTTGGGGCGGCGGTTAGCAGTACCCTGCCTGGGATAACCCTTAGCAGACCCAGTCTAAGAGCCCCTGGAAAACCCTGTGGGGACACTGGTCCAATGGACGAGATCCCTGTGTCCCCCCTTGCTTTGTGCGAGTTTGAGGGCTGCTCTGTCCCCATGGCTCAGGGCAACACTCCTTGTTTTTGCCTCCATCGTGCTGCCTGTTGGGTCGGTGACACATTCGACCCTGAGTCCCGCAAGCTTTGTTGCTTGTTTGTGGTTCCATTCACCCAGTCTGTTGATGACATTCCTCGGGTGCAGGCGGCTCGCGCGTTGCCAGGTAGGTTATTGCAGCGTGCTGGTTTAGTTGCTTCCCCGGATGCCACGAGGCTGGCCTGTTTTGCTTCTCAGGACCTGGGCTTGTGGGTTTTGGTCGCGTTGGCCTTGGTTCAGTCCGCACCCCCTTATTCTTCCCATGCTGTGGTTCCTTTGGTCCCTCTCCCCCCTGCTTCTGGCTCCTAGGCGTCTGATGGCTTCGGGGGTCGGGGCAGGTTTCGAGGTTTGAGACTCGGGCAGTTTCGGGGGGTTGCCCCGTCTGGGGTTGTGTTGGAGGCGTTCTAGTCTGTTCCTCCAGCTTTAGCTCAGGGGTCTGACCAGTAGGCCCACTCTCTTCCTGCTATTTCGGCAGCCCTGGCTTTTTCTTGTGAGGCTGGGGCTTTGGAGGACGACTCGTCCCCAGGGCCTGATGTGGTGGTTCTGGGGGTTGGGGAGGGGCCGAGTTGGGGACCTTGGGCCTCGTTGGACCCTGCCTGGGTTTTCCGACTTTCCAAGCGGGGCTTGCTGTTACAAGGAGTGGGGTTTTCCTTTCCCCCCACTGTGTATGAGTTGACTTTGGGCCTCGGCCCCTCCCCGGGTGCGGATCTGTGGGGCGTTTTCTCCGCTTCACACCTTCCTTCTCTAAGGGCCTGTGTTCTGCATCATGCCGTGTTCGTTTTCTGTTGTCTCGGGTCCTGCATGGCCATGGGTCTCGGATGTTTTTGGGTGCATCTGCACCTCTGTGGTTTTGTGCTTGTTGGTCTTGGTTCTCAAACGTTCAGTGGGTCTTTGATGCTTCTGCATTTTTGGCACGTCTGTCGCCTTCCTGTGGGGCTTCCCTCCAGTCTTTTCTGGGACTCGTTGGTACTCTACCTTCCTTTGTCTCGACATTACTGTTGTTAGTTCCATATTCCTTGTTGGCACCCTCCCCGGAAGTAGAGTGGTGCAGCGCGGACCTACTGTGTCCTGTGCATGTGCCGTGGGTGATTTTGTTCTGGTCGGTGTACGCCTGTTGGTGCTCCGCACGCTTCTCCCTGGTGATACGCAGCTTTCGCTCCTCTTCTCTCTCCATTCGTCGTCCCCTGGATATTGGGGAAGTACTGAGTTTTATATGTGAGGAACACATCTATTTCTTTCTCTGCTTATGGGTGTGGGGTGGTTGGGAGTGGTGTTTCCTCCACCTCTCCACTGCCCCTGCTCTCCTGCACAAGCAACTCTGGACAAGTTCCACTAGTGATGCTCCCACACTGTTACGCGGCTAAGCTGTCATTCCTTGTTAGTGCCTATGCTCTACAGGTGAGATTCTACAGTCTGGTGTCTTGTTAGCTGGGACTCTGGACACTCATTCATTGCCATCATTCAGCGCCTGGTTGCACCCATATATATACATGTTCCGTACCATTCTAATGTCTGACCCAAGTAGCAGTTGGGTCGGCCCATGTGTTGTGCTTCCTCGGTGGTCGCCCGGGTTGACGTCAGTGGGCGCTGATTTTCACGTTCAGGATTTCCCCATAGTTTTCACCCGACCTACCCTAACCTGTCATTAACAGCTTTTGGCTTTTGGTTTAATGGGTTGTTAGAATGTTTTCTGCATTCTTCTTAGGGCGTTCCCCGATTTTGACTTGGGCGTCCATTGTGGGGTCGCAGAGTGTGGGTTAGACCAGTTGCCTTTCTGGTCAATTTCTACCTTGTGGCTGAACCATGTGTATGCTCTCTCTCCACATTCATATACATCTGGCGTGTGTACACGCCTTCTATACCCCCTCACCTTCCTCCTGTGGTTTGGATGACTTCCTGTTTCTTGGGGTCAGGATTTATGGTGCTCATGTGGGGGTTGCTTCTCCCATTAACACTTGAGTTTGGGCAGGGGTCTTGTTTTCTCTCGCGTCACGTCTGCATGTGGCTCCTGTGCCTTCTGTTGCCAGTTGCTTTTGCTTTTGTCCCTGGTTTCCAGTACTCGGACTGTCTTTTCATTGCATTTTTACGTGTTCCTTCTTTATCCTACACGTTGTTGTGTTTCTTGGTAGGTGCGTATTGGCTGCTTTCATGCTTGTACTTGGTTGCACTCTGTTTTTGCTCAGTTTTACTGTTGTGGAACAGGCCCAGTGTTCCGGTGTAGCTCTACGTTCTTCCTCTTCTCTTTTTGTCACTACCAGCTTCTGTGTTGCATTGTCTGCTGGTGTCTATTGCTTCCGTTCACCCACTCCTGCCCATCCAATTCCTTTTGTTGGGACAGGGCATTTGGCTTCTGGCCCTGGCTACGGTTTTTCTTTGTTGTTCCTTCCAAGGTCAGAGGAGGGGGGGGGGGGGGTGCCTCCCGGATGGGGCGTGTCTGCTCGGCCGGGTTGGTTCTTTCCCGGCTTGCCAGGTTTTGTTGGGGTTCCTGGTTCCCCGGTGGACGTTCCTTTTGGTTCCTTGACAGCCTTGGTTCCAGCACGGCTTCCTCGGTGTCTGCACCCCAGGGGATTTTCCCTTGGCTATGCCTCTCTTGCATGGCCGGTCTGTTCCAAGGCGGGGCTGGTTCGGTCTTTTCGAGTCATCTAGTCTGGTTGTTTTGACTTGAATATCTCGCCATCTGTTTGGTGATCAGGTGGCTTCTTGAATGTGTCCCACCAGTGTGCTTCGTCTCGGCGGCGGTATGGGGTTTTCTTGCAGTTCTTTCTTTTCCTTTTTGTCTCTTCGTAGGTGTACTGCGATCTTTCTTGTCATAGTCTTGTTCTTTTCTCGTGGTGATTCAGGGCTGTCATCTGGCCGCATACCGTCGCCCTGTCTCGTGCGACATTGGCGGAGCCGCTTCGGATTGCCCGGTTTTGTTGTTCCTTCTGCACCGTTACGCATTGTCTCGGGTGTTGTTCGCATCCGGCCTGCTTCTGCTCCACTTGTGCCGTCCTGCACTTGAGCAGGGTGCTCTTTTCTTTCTTCCCCTCGGTTTGTTGTGCCCCTTCGGTTTCGGTTTTTGTCAATGGTTCTCCTTCTTAGGGTTCTGGTGATTGGTCATTTGCGGCCGTGTCTTCTTTTCTGGTGGGAGGGGGGTTACGACAGCTCTTTCTGGAGGGGTTCCTGGGGTTGTTGCCATTTGGTTGGTTGACCGGGGTGTTGTTTTTCTGTTCGATTGCGGCTCCGCCGTTCTTTGCGCGCAGCGGCCTCTGTGGCCGACCCCCACTTTGGATTAATCCGGTTTTCCCTTCTTTCTGTCTAGCCTGCCTGTAGTCTCTCCCCGTATCCTTGCCATTCGTAGGCTTGCTGCGCTTGCTGCTGTCTTGGTGGCATGTCTTGGACTGACATTTGGGCACTTGTTTGTTTGGCGGTCGCGCTGGGTCCTAGCTGCGCGCTCCGTCGTGTATGTTCCTGGGCCTAGTTGGGCTTGTGTCGCCTGGGGTCGGCTGTTGCAGCCTGTTGTCTCGACTTCGTATTGTGGTGCGAGCGACGACCACGTCCCGGATGCGTTCCTCTGTTTTCGTCTTTGGTGAAGTAGCTCCATGGAGCTGTAGGGGCTTGCCCCAGAAAACCAGCGTTGAATGTAATGAAACGCCATTTGCAGGGTAAGTCCTGGAGGCTCCCCGGCAACCCTCCATCCCTCCGGTCGGTGATCTTCGCGTTTTTTATATCCAGCCTCGGAATTGAGGTGTGGATCGCTGGCGCGAGGATCTGGGGCTTCCCCTTTCCCCTCCCGGGGATGGAAGGAGCTGCACAGACATGCGGCATGGCTTGTGTGACGTCATGCTTGTTTGCTCGTTTTTCTTTTGGGGAGTTCTGTCCACTCGTTGGCAATTTTAGTTGTTTTAACCAGAATAGGGGTTTGTTTTGTAGTGCTTACCTTTCTGGGTGCCTGTCCCGGTTGATGGCAGATATAGAATGCTCCAAATCACATGTGCATTTCTATGGGCCACTGCTCCTTGTGCCTCTGTGAGGGGGGCCAGGTTCTGGCTCGTGGTGCCCGGTAGGCCTAGAACTCCACCCACATTGACTGATGCAAAATAGTTAGGGTATCTATATCAACCTGGATAGCTCCAGGAGCTTCTAGGACTCACCCAGAATATAGCGTTTCATTACATTCAACGCTGGTTTTTTCTGGGGGGGAGCCCCGTCGGCTCCCCGGAGCTATCCCAGGCTGATATGCTAATGTCAGACTTTGGCATCAGTCATGTGTATGGAGTTCTTAGGCCTACCGGGGACCACGGCCAGAACCGGGCCCCCTCAGAGAGGCAAGGGGAGCAATGGCCTATAGAAGCCCCCGTGTAGTTGGAAGCATTCTATGTCTGCCATCGACCGGAACAGGCACCCAGAAAGGTAAGCGCCCCAAAACAAACCCCTATTCTGGTTAAAATTGCTGCCAAAAACCGAACTAGTGGATAGAACTCCCCAACCGAAAACAAGCAAACTAGTGTGACGTCACACACTGCCGCGCCGCTGTCTGTGCAGCTCCCCCCTCCCTGGGAGGGGGAAGGGGGAGCCCCAGACCCCCCGCGCCGGCTACCCACACCTCAGTTCTTGAGGCTGATGCTATAGGCGATGGTCGTGTGCTCTGGCTCCGGTGTCGCTACTGCACTGTGATTTGCGTGTGGTGTTAGTTTTGTGGGTGCGAGAGCCAGGAGTTATCTTCAGTACTCGGGCTGCATGCGCCTAGGGCTGCCTTCCCTAGGTGCCCTGTAAGTACTGCCCTTGGGGCTTGGGGCCACCTTCCACAGGCTCCTCGGGGTCTGCCTCTGCTGGTCCGTTTTACCTTTCGGTTTTTCGGCCGCCTGTTGGGCTCTTGGGTGTTCTGTTCTCCCTTGTTACCGGCAGGTAAGAGGCAGTTTGCACTGGTAGGGGCGCAGGGTGCTGCTCAGCTTGTATTTCCCGACATCGCGGCCGGTTCTGTTCCTTGGGGTTCGCTGTCCTCTTGCGGGGTTTTGTTTTTCTTTTTGTTTTTGCCTGGTGGGGGGTTCTGTCATTTTATTCAGTTTGTTTTTGCCCTTCCACTGTTCTCCTCGGTGGCGCCCCCTGCTAGGTCCCCGTGAGTGTACACGTCCCTGGGGTTCAGCTTTAGAAGTTTGCTTGGTAGTTTTGGGCGCCAGTTTGCAGCACCCTGCCTGGGACTACCTGAGCGCGAGTCCTCTTAAAGTAAACGCTCAGGACCCTGGGAATTCCCTAGGGGGCGCGTGGGTCCGATGGATGTGACCCCGGAGTCCCCACTCGCTGTGTGCGAGTTTGAGGGTTGCTCGGTCCCCTTGTCTCAGGGTGACCCTCATTGTTTTTGCCTCTGCCACGCTGCCTGTTGGGTCGGTGATACTTTCGACCCTGAGTCCTGTGAGTGTTGCTGCTTGCTTGTGACTCAATTTACCCAATCCTCTGATGATTCTATTCGGGTACAGGTAGCACGTGCGTTGCAGTCTAGGTTTCGTCTGTTGCAACGCGCTCGGTTGGTTGCTTCCCCGGATGCCCCGGGGCTGCCCCGCTTTGCTTTTCGAGACCCGGACTTGGGGGTGGGGGTCGCTTCGATCCTGGTTCAGTCCGCACCTCCTCGTCCTTCCCCTTCTGTTCGTTCTGGTCCCCCGCCCCTGCTTCCGGCCCCGAAGCGTCTGAGGGTTTCGGGGTCGGAGCAGGGGTTACTTGATCTCGAGACTCGGGCAGCTTCGGGGGTTGCCCCTTCCGGGGGGGCGGCAGAGGCATTCGAGTCTTGTCTCCCGGCCGAAGCTTCAGGGTCTGACCAGTGGGCCCCCCTTCCTCCAGCTTTTCCGGCTGCTCCGTCCTTGTCTTGTGGGGTCGGGGCTTGGGGAGAGGACTCGGCCTCGGGTCCTGTGGTGACGGACCTCGAGGCTGGGGAGGGGCTGACTTGGGGGCCTTGGGCCCCGCTGGACCCCGCCTGGGGTTTTCTTCCCACTGAGCGGGGCTTATTGTTACAAGGAGTGGGGTTTTCTTTTCCCCCCTCTGCGTACGAGTTGGATTTGGTGTCGGCCCCTCCCCAAGTTCGGTTCCGTGTTCCCCCGGGTACGTCGGTTCCGTCCTTCCGGAGGTTTTCGGCTTATCGCATCCAACCTGGTGTGGTGCGAGCGGCCTTTGCAGCTTACCTCCTGCATGACCCGGATTATGCCTCGGAAATGGATCCGTCCACGTTCAGGTTTGGGACTTCGTTCCCTTTCTGGCTCCGTTACGAGGTTCCGGAGTCGTCCTGGCTAGCAGACTGCCCCTTGTTTAGTCTGGATTCCTGGCATTCCTTCTGTCGTTCCCGCACGCTGGAGTGGCGGGAAGCTTCCACGGTGCTTCAGGTTTTCCTGGGGGGTGAACTTGAGTACCTGAATGAGTGCTTGTTTGCCCCTGCCCTTCCCCGCGATGTGGGCGTTATTCAGCTCCATGTGCAGGTTCCCTCCCTTTCGGCGGCGCTCGTGGCGGAGGACTTGCGCGCCCGGGGCCTTTTGTGTTCGGCCTTGCGGGTCTTTTCCCTCCTGGAGCTGTCTTCATATTGGCTCATGGAGGATGTGGGGACGCTTGGGTCCGTCCCGGGGTCCGGCACCTTGTCCTCGGCTGCGCGTTCGTCGGCTGCCTTGTTGAAGCTGTTCACGCCGATTTTGCGGGATGCGGTTTCCCTGTTCTATGCTTCCCGTCTCGCGTGTCGGCAAGCGGTGCTGGGTTCCTCCGTGGAATCTGCTTGGGCTCTGGCTCTTAGGCGTTCTTCACGTTTTTGTCCTCTCCTGTTTGGGGAGTCGGCCGTGGCGCAGTTTATTCAGGCTGCGTCGGCGGCTTGTCGTCCGATGTCGGACTTGTTGGTTTTCCGGAGGTCCCGGGGTGGGTCTTCCCGGAAAGGTCGTGCCAGGGCTCGGGGTTCCTCTTGTCGTGGTAGGCCTCTGGTGTCAGGTTTGGGGTTGGTTCCTCCTGCGGACCCTCCCTCGTCTGGTCGGCGCGGTGTTCGCGCTGTGCGGGGTTCTGGGTCTCGTAAGGGTCGCCGGCCCTTTCGCGGTTTGCCCCCTTGACGGGGCGATGGGGGGGCGGCTTGCGCTGTTCGCCCGCGCCTGGTCCCACGATTCGTGGGCCTTTCGGGTCGTGTCTCGCGTCTGCGGTGGCGTTGGGTGGCCCCTCCCCCCTTTGGGGGGTCGGGGCTGGCAGGGCAGGTTTCTTCCCCTGCGCTCTGTCGAGTCGTCTTGGAGTGGGTACGCTTGGGCGTCGTCGAAACGACGTTGTCCCTCAGATGGGTTTCCCGTCTGTTTCCGGTTCCGAAACGGGACTGCGCGGACCTGCGGTTCATTCTGGACTTGTCCCGTCTGAACCCCTGGGTTCATTGCCCCTCCTTTCGGATGACTACGCTGTCTCAGGTTCGGCTCCTCTTGGAGCCGGGAGCTTGGATGGTGACCCTGGACCTCCGGGACGCTTATTGGCATGTCCCGATTCATCCGCGGTTCAGGGACTGGCTAGGTTTTGTTGTGGGGCGTCTGAGTTACCACTTTCGTTGTCTCCCGTTCGGGTTGAACCTGGCACCTCGTGTGTTCACGCGCCTTACACGGGTTGTGGTGGCTCATTTGCGTCTCCTAGGTGTTCGGGTGTTGGCCTACCTCGACGACTGGCTGGTTTGGGCTCCCAGCCAATCAGCTTGCTTGCTAGCCAGGGATTTGGTTCTTTCCCAGCTCGCCGAGTTCGGGTTCTTGGTGAACTGGAGGAAGTCCCATCTGGTTCCCTCTCAGGTTCGGACTTGGCTGGGTCTCGTTTGGGACTCTTGAACCGCCTCCTTGTCTCTCCCTCCGGAGTCTCTCCTGCGGCTGCGGTCCCGCCTTCGTCTGTTTCTGGAGGGCCCTCGGGTCACCCGGCGGTTGCTCGAGGGGCTGTGCGGGAGCCTGAACTTCGCGATGGTGGTCTACCCGCCGGGTCGGGTTTGGCTTCGACGGCTGTTCTGGTTCCTTCGGGGTTCCCCCTTCCGCCTCTCACGCGATCGCAGAGTTCGACCCCCGGGGGCCTTGCGTCGGTTGCTGCGTCACCGGCTTCCTCTTCGGGTTTTTCGGGGTTCAGTGCCTTGGCGCCTACCCGAGCCCTCGCTCGATGTGTACACGGATGCGTCGTCTCTCGGCTGGGGTTTTGTGACCAGTGCTCACCAGGCCGGCCAGGGGCGTTGGGATCCGTCCTTCCGTCGAGCTCACAGTACGGTGCGGGAGTTCGCGGCAGTGTGGTTTGCTCTGGGGAGGATTCGGGTGGCCCGCGGATCGACGATTCGGCTCCATTCGGACTGCTCTCCGGTGGTTCATTGCCTGAACCGCGGGGGTTCGATGCGGTCCTTGTCTCTTTTGGGTTGGTCGCTTCGGGTGACTCGTCTGCTGAGTTCTCGGGGTTTGGCTCTCCTGGCGGTTCACGTACGGGGCGTGTCCAACGTCTTGGCCGACGCCCTGTCTCGCTTCGTTCCTCTCTCCACGGAGTGGACGGTCGACGACGAGTCCTTCCGTTGGCTTTGTCAGATGTTCGGGCGCCCCGAAGTGGACCTCTTCGCGTCGGCGTGGTCGCGGCGTCTTCCTGTTTATGCGGCGCCCTTCCCCGATTGCGAGGCCGTCGGGGTCGATGCCTTTCGGCTAGACTGGTCGAGGTGGGGGTTCCTGTACCTCTTTCCCCCGGTTCGGCTGTTGCTCCAGGTCCTGACTCGCTTAGAGACTTACCGGGGGAGAGTTGTCCTTCTGGCCCCTTGGTGGCCGGCCCAGCCTTGGTTTCAGGCGCTGGTTGCTCGGTGTCCGAACCCGAGGGTTTTCCCGCGGCTCCGCCTCTTTCAGCAGATCGGGCCGGTACGTCACGTAGCTGGTTCGATCTTCACCTCGAGTCTTCGCGTATGGTTTTTTTGACTCGAGTCTATCATTATCTGTATGGTGATCAGGTGGCCTCCTTGTTGGTGTCCCACCTGAGGGCTTCTTCTCGGCGGCAGTATGAAGTTTCCTGGCGGTCCTTCCGTTTCTTTTTGCATCTTCGTCGTGTTAGCTCCTTGTCTGTTCGGGTGGTCTTGTCCTTCCTCTCGTGGTTGTTTCAGGACCGTCATCTTATGCCTAGCACTGTCGCTTCGTATCGTGCGGCGCTGGCGGAGCCGCTTCAGCTTGCTTTCGGTATCGATGTTACGTCTGCGCCGTTTCGCAAGCTGTCTCGTGCATTGTTTCACCTCCGGCCTGCTCATGCGTCGCCTGAGCCATCCTGGTCTTTGGACAGAGTGCTCACTTTCCTTTCGTCTCCTCGTTTCGTTGTGGCCCCTTCGGTCCAGGATTGTTTTTCCAAGGCACTTTTCTTGTTGGCTTTGGCCTCTGGGGGTCGGGTAGGGGAGCTTCATGCTCTCCTCCGGCGCAAGGGTTTCTGCTCTTTTGGTCGTGGTGATAGTTTTGTTCGTTTGCAGCCGTCTCCTTCTTTTCTGGCGAAGAATGAGACTGCTGCGTTCTGGAGGGGTCCATGGGTGGTTGATGCTTGGTTGGTCAGGCCGGGGGTGCATCATGTTTTGTGTCCGGTTGCGGCGCTTCGCCGTTATTTGCGCTACAGCTTCTGTGTCCGGGGACGCGCTGTGGGTTGATCCGGTTTCCCTTCTTCCCTGTTCGCGGGTTCGGATCTCTCAGGTCGTCCACAGGGTTATTAGGTCCAGCCAGCCTGCGGTCTATCCCCGTGCCCATGACGTTCTTAAGTTCGCGGCTCTTGCTGCCGTCTTTGGGAATATGTCTTGGTCTGATATTCGGGCGCGGGGATTTTGGCGGTCGAACAGGGTCCTGGCTGCTCGTTACCTTGTGAATGTCCCTGGGCCTCGTCGGGCCTCTGTTGCTTTTGGTCGGCGGTTGCAGCCAGTTGTCTCGGCTTCGAGTTGAGGGGTGAGCGACGACCGCCTCCCGGGTAAGTCCCTCTTTTTCTGTCTGTGGGTAGTTAGCTCCGGGGAGCCGACAGGGCTCCCCCAGAAAACCAGCGTTGAATGTAATGAAACGCCGTTTTCTGGGTGAGTCCCGGAGGCTCCCTGGCATCCCTCCCTCCCTCCGGTCGGCGGTTTTTCGCGTTTTTGACATCCAGCCTCAAGAACTGAGGTGTGGGTAGCCGGCGCGGGGGGTCTGGGGCTCCCCCTTCCCCCTCCCGGGGAGGGGGGAGCTGCGCAGACAGCGGCGCGGCAGTGTGTGACGTCACACTAGTTTGCTTGTTTTCGGTTGGGGAGTTCTATCCACTAGTTCGGTTTTTGGTAGCAATATTAACCAGAATAGGGGTTTGTTTTGGGGCGCTTACCTTTCTGGGTGCCTGTTCCGGTCGATGGCAGACATAGAATGCTTCCAACTACACGGGGGCTTCTATAGGCCATTGCTCCCCTTGCCTCTCTGAGGGGGCCCGGTTCTGGCCGTGGTCCCCGGTAGGCCTAAGAACTCCATACACATGACTGATGCCAAAGTCTGACATTAGCATATCAGCCTGGGATAGCTCCGGGGAGCCTCCGGGACTCACCCAGAAAATGGTGTTTCATTACATTCAACGCTGGTTTTTTTTCCCATGGACCTAGAATATACTGCACCGGGCCATGTGTCCCCATTGTTTACTGTGAATTTGGGCGGCTAGCTTCGATTTTGAAGGACATTACTGTTAATTGTGAATCTCATTTCTATTTACAAAATTCCAAAAGTTACCCAAAGGAAATGCCTGACAGTTGCACAAAAGCTGGAGTTAATTAAGAAACTCGATAAAGGATATTCTCATGCACAAGCAGCAGCAGAGTTTAACATCGGCAAAAGTACAGTAAGTGACATCAAGAGACAGAAGGATACTCTATTAAAATATGTGAGCACAACAGAGCGTGCTACTTCTGGTGCTGCATGTTCGAGAAAAACAGTAAAGGTTGGTCAGTATCCACAGTTGGATGCTGCAGTGTATAAGTTGTTTATTCAGCATCGCACAATTGGCATGGCAATACGATTTGAAGAGCTTAAAGTAGTAGCAAGTGAACTTGCCATTCAATTAGGTATAAAAGATTTCAGTGCAAGTGATAGGTGGGTTGGAAGATTTAAGGCTCAGCATAACATTTCAAACACCAAAAAAATTTCTGGTGAGGCGTCAAGTGCTGATCCCACTAATGTTGATTCATTCAAGGCTAAATTAAACGAGTACATTGTCAGTAATAATTTAAGCAAATATCAAGTACAGGGGTACAGTCGGTTTAAGAGTTTAATCCGTTCCTGGAGACAGCTCGTAACCCGAAAACTCGTAACCTGAAGCTAATTTCCCTATAAGAAATAATGGGAAATGAATTAATCTGTTCCAGACTACCCAAAAACCTCACTTCAAACTAAATTTTATACTTAATTCATCTAAATCTACACTACAAAACTATGTTTAAGTTATTACAGTATCCGCTCAATTTAATGGCCTCTTTTCTGTGGGGAGCCCCTACGGCTCCCTGGAGCTTATCGGGCTAATGTATGTTATGTTAGCCCGGGACATTAGCTAAGGAGTTCAGACCTACCAGGGACCAGCGCCAGAACCTGGCCCCTTCAGAGAGGTTTCAGGGAGCAATGGCCCTGGAAAAGCCCATATGGTTGGGGGTTTTCCTTATCTGCCATCGACCGGGGTTAGGCACCCAGAAAGGTAGGCGTAACAAAACAAACCCCACATGGTAAGAAACTACAACAAAAACCGAACAGAGAGGTAGAAAACTCCCTACAATCCCAAGGAAACAAGCAAACAAGCAAACATCAAACTTTACTGCCGCGCCGATCGTCCGCGCAGCCCTCCCCACCCCGGGAGGGGGAGGGGGGAGCCCCGGACCTACCGCGCCGGCTGCCAAGCTCCAGTTCGTTCGCTAATGTCAACCGGGATTGACGCTTCTCTGGCCTCAGTTTCCTAGGCGGTGTTTGCCTTGTGTGGCGTTCACTGCCGTGTGTTGTGGTGTGCGGTGGCCAGGAGTACTTCATCAGTGCCGGGGCTGCATGTGCTTAGTGGCTGACTTCCCTAAGCGCCCTGTGAGTACTGCCCTTGCGTAACAGGGTTATCTTCCCTGGGGCGTTCGGGAACCATTCCCGTAGAGGTTCTTGCTGCTCGGCATTTGCCTCGCCCTTGGGGCCAGCTGGGGCTTGGGGCCCTTGTTTGGCCCTGGGTAGGGATTGGTATTGTGCTGGTTAGGGCGTCAAGGTGTTGCGCAGCCTGCCACCTACGCGGCGGCCGGTTTCTGTTGCCTCTGGAGACGGTGTACTTTTGCAGGGTTTTTCTTTTGTTTTTCATTTTCTTGCCTGGTGGGGGTCTGCCTAAGGTGGTTTTAGTTCCACTGGTAGTGTTTGGCGGCCCTCTGCTAGGCCCCCGTGCTTGTACACGTCTCAGGGGTTTTCAGTGCTATACTCTACCCTCTTGTTATGTTTGGGTTTCTTAACCGGTTAGCAACACCTTGCCCGGGCTTCCCGTAGTTGTTACCCTACGGGCCCTGGAAACCCCTGTCTGGGCTCGGGGGACCATTGAATGTGTCTTCCGGGTTCCAACCCGTCTTGAACGGGATCGTTGGTTGCTGTTCCCTTGTCTCCGGGTGACAGTCGCCATTTTTACCTCCGTCATGCTGCCTGTTGGGTCACTGACACCTTGACCCGGAGTCTTGCGAGTGATTCTCTGCTTGTTCTCCAGTACTCTCCTGTTGTTATTACTGTTCAGAGTACAGGCGGCATCCGTGTTGCAAGCTAGGTTAGGTTGCTGCAACATGCTAGGTTGGTTTCCCACTCGAATGCCCCGTGGCCGCCCCGTTTGGTTAGGTGCTGCTCGCCCCTTTCTCTCCATGTTCCCGGCTCCGGACCGTCTGCGGGTTGCGGGGTCGGGGCGGGGTTCAGTTGCGGCAGAGACTCGGGCGGTTTTCGGGGGATGCCCCGTTTGGGTTGGGGACGGAGGTTTGAGCCTGTGCCTCCTGCCAAGGCTTCTGGGTCTTACCAGCGGCCCTTTCTTGTTGCCTTTCCCATGGGCTCCTGCTTTTCTTTAAGGGCGGAGGGCTTGGAGGACGGCTCTGCCCCGGGGCCTCTGTTGTTGGTTCCCGGGGCTGTGGGGGTTGCCTGCTAGCAGTTCTGGGGCGGTTTTGCCCCTTCAGGGGTTTTTCTGCTGTTGGGCGTCGTTTTTTGCCCTTCCAGTCTGCTAGCTTCCCACATTTGCTGGCGTGTTTTTGTGTATTAAGCGTCAGTCACAGCCCCTGCTGGCGGCCATTTTCGTCTGCCGGTTTCCCGGCGTGGCCACCAGGGCGGCGTTGCGGTTTGTTTACATGCGTCTGGGTGTGCGAGCGAGCGTCTCTGGTGAGTTTTCAAAAAATTTGCAGGGATTTTGTTCTCCTGTTGTCGTTTCTTTGTTTTTCTGGTGTTTTCTTGCCGTTGCCTGTTCCTCTGGGAACGTTTGGGTGTTGATTTTGGGTCTGAGCCTCTGGGTTTAGGCTCAGTGCCCCTGGCTGGTATGCTTGCTCCCACACCTTGCCCCTCGGTTTTCGGTCTGTTGGGACCGTTTTCCCTGGGCGTTCTGCTGGGGTCTGTGCTTTGCCTTTTAGTGGTGTTCTCCGCCGGCAAATGTGGTGGTTTGGGCTCCCCCTGGTTTGATTCTGGGTTCCTTTGGGTTCCTTGGTTTCGTTCTGGAGGTTTCTTCCTCTTGGGCCCCCTTTTGTGGGTTCAGGGGACTTTGTTTCCTCGTATGACCCGGTTCTGCCTTTTGGGGTTCCAGGGTCTTCCTGGCTTGCAGACTGAGCTTTTTGGGTCTTGGCACATGTTGTGGTTGTGCTGGGACTTTGTGGTTTTGCTGTCGAGGTAGGCCTTTTGATGCAGTTTTGTGCCTTCTTTGCCTGGCCGGCATAGTGCTCTTTGCCACTAGTCGGCGGCTTGTGCTTTCACAATATATGTCCTCGCCTAGTTGTGCTTGTGGGGGTTGAGCTCTGGCTCCTTGGTCCTGCCTCTCAACCGTCCGTCAACAGGTAATTACCTAAGTGTAATTACCTAAGTGTAGTTACAGGATGAGAGCTACGCTCGTGGTGTCCCGTCTTCCCAGCACTCTTTGTCATATAACACTTTGAAACTACTGACGGTCTTGGCCTCCACCACCTTCTCACTTAACTTGTTCCAACCGTCTACCACTCTACTGTATTTGCGAAGGTGAATTTTCTTATATTTCTTCGGCATCTGTGTTTAGCTAGTTTAAATCTATGACCTCTTGTTCTTGAAATTCCAGGTCTCAGGAAGTCTTCCCTGTCGATTTTATCAATTCCTGTTACTATTTTGTATGTAGTGATCATATCACCTCTTTTTCTTCTGTCTTCTAGTTTTGGCATATTTAATGCTTCTAACCTCTCCTCGTAGCTCTTGCCCTTCAGTTCTGGGAGCCACTTAGTAGCATGTCTTTGCACCTTTTCCAGTTTGTTGATGTGCTTCTTAAGATATGGGCACCACACAACAGCTGCATATTCTAGCTTTGGCCTAACAAAAGTCATGAACAATTTCTTTAGTATATCGCCATCCATGTATTTAAATGCAATTCTGAAGTTAGAAAGCATAGCATAGGCTCCTTGCACAATATTCTTTATGTGGTCCTCAGGTGATAGTTTTCTATCTAGAACCACTCCTAGATCTCTTTCTTTATCAGAATTCTTTAAAGATTTCTCACATAATATATAGGTTGTGTGGGGTCTATGTTCTCCTATTCCACATTCCATAACATGACATTTATTAACATTAAATTCCATTTGCCAAGTGGTGCTCCATATACTTATTTTGTCCAGGTCTTCTTGAAGGGCATGACAGTCATCTAAATTTCTTATCCTTCCTATTATCTTAGCATCATCAGCAAACATGTTCATATAATTCTGTATACCAACTGGTAGATCATTTATGTACACAATAAACATCACTGGTGCAAGAACTGAACCCTGTGGTACTCCACTTGTGACATTTCTCCATTCCGATACATTGCCTCTGATTACTGCCCTCATTTTTCTATCAGTCAGAAAATTTTTCATCCATGATAGAAGCTTACCTGTCACCCCTCCAATATTTTCCAGTTTCCAGAACAACCTCTTATGTGGAACTCTGTCGAAAGCCTTTTTTAGGTCCAGATAGATGCAGTCAACCCAACCATCTCTTTCCTGTAATATCTCTGTGGCTCGATCATAGAAACTGAGTAAATTCGATACACAGGATCTTCCAGATCGAAAACCATACTGTCTGTCTGATATTATTTCATTTCTCTCTAGGTGTTCTACCCATTTAGTTTTGATTAGTTTTTCCAATACTTTCACTATTACACTTGTCAATGATACAGGTCTATAATTGAGGGGGTCTTCCCTGCTGCCACTTTTGTAGATTGGAACTATGTTAGCCTGTTTCCACCCGTCTGCTACGATTCCTGTACACAGGGATGCCTGAAAGATCAGGTGAAGTGGAATGCTGAGCTCAGATGCACATTCTCTCAGAACCCATGGTGAAACGCCATCTGGGCCAGCTGCTTTGTTCTTACCGAGCTCCTTGAGCATTTTTTCCACTTCGTCTCTAGACACCTCTATGTGTTCTATGTTGTTCTCTGGAATTCTTATTGTATCTGGTTCCCTAAAGATTTCATTTTGTACAAACACACTTTGGAACTTTTCGTTTAGTGTTTCACACATTTCCTTTTCATCTTCCATGAATCTATTTCCCATTTTCAACCTCTGAATATTATCCTTTACCTGCAATTTGTTGTTTATGAATTTATAGAATAGACCTGGTTCTGTTTTACATTTGTCCGCAATCCCTTTTTCAAAATTTCTTTCTGCCTCTCTCCTCACTGCCGTGTAGTTGTTTCTCGCATCTTTGTATCGCTGGTATGTTTGGGGGTTCGGCCTCTTCCTGTATTGATTCCATTTTTGTGTCTTTCGGTCTCTAGCCCTCTCGCAATTTCTATTGAACCAATCCTGTTTCCTAGTTCTGCATCTCTGTTTTGGTATAAATTTTTTTGTGCCTTTATCATATATTTCACAAAACTTGCCATACATCTCATTCACTTCCTTGCCTAGCATCAAGTCTGTCCAATTATACTCACTAAAAAAATTTCTAAGGTCACCATAATGTCCTCTCCTGAAGTCTGGTTTTTCAACTGCTTCAACCTCCTTATTTTCTTCCAGCTTATAACGCATTGCATACTTTATTCCCAAAAAGACATGGTCACTTTTACCCAAGGGAGGAAGGTACTGAATGTCAAATATCTCTTCCTCCTTCCTGGTAAATATCAAATCTAGCATGGAGGGAACGTCCCCTTCCCTCATCCTCGTAGCTTGTTTAACATGTTGATACAAGAATGTTTCCAGGATGAGGTCTACAAATTTACAGGTCCAAAAATCTTCTGTTTTAGCTTCATATGCTTCCCAGTCTATGGATTTCAAGTTGAAGTCACCGACTATCAACAGTCGTGATCTATCGTTATCCGCTCTCGCTATAATCTCTCTCATTATTGTTATAAGACCTTCACGTTTACTATCTAGCTCCTCCTTTGACCATGTGCTGCTTGGCGGTGGACTATATGCATATAGGTGTATATGCATATATATGCATAGGTGTATCGGTTCCTGTGCCTCTTGGGCTCTGTCATGTCTACATGTGACATTGTATGGGGGTCAGCCTCGTTACTTGTGTGAGGAGTCGCCACATTACTTCTTAGTGCTTTCCCGTTCCCATTCTGACACTCAAAAAAAAAAAAAAAAAAAAAAAAAAAAAAAAAAACTTTAATTCTATCTGTGGCTCTTTTGGGTACTCAGTTTCCACCTGTGTCCCCTAGTGCGTGTGCCCCTTGTGTTACATAGCCTGTCCTTCTTAACCCTGTCGATTCCCTTGGGTATCTTGTATGTGGTGATCAGGTCTCCCCTCACTTCCTCTTCCAGCGAAGTGTGGTTTCATTCCCGTAGTCTCTCCTCATGACTTCGGTAGTGTACTTTTTCTTTCTGAAGGGGTTCTGTTCCCTTCTCTGTTGACTGGGCGCTGGGGGAGCAGCTTGCTCTGTTGCCTCTCGCTTGGTCCCGCTGTTGGTGGGCGCTTTGGGTTGTCTTCCGGCCTCTGCTGGCGTCGGAGGACGGCTTCTCCCCCTTGGGGGGGGTTCAGAGCTGGCGGGGTGGGCTTCTTCCCTGCGCTTCGTCATTTCCTCTTCGTGGGTGCGTGGGGCGTGGTCGATCCGCCCCATCCTTCTGGGCTTCCCGTCTGCTCTTTGCAGTCATGAGCTTTTCCCGTCTGCTCTTTGCAGTCATGAGCTTTTCCAGTCTGCAGTTCTTCTGGACTACTTCCGTCTGCGCCCTGGATCCTCTGCCCTGCTCGGAGGACTGTTGTCTCCTGTTCGGATTCTGTTAGGGCCGGGTGCATGGATGGTGGACCTGGACCTCCAGGTCACTTCTTGGCACGTTCCTCTCCAGTTTTTCTGGGGCTAGCACGGTTGGTAATTACCTATGTGTACTTACCTAAGTGTAGTTACAGGATGAGAGCTACTCTCGTGGTGTCCCGTCTTCCCAGCACTCTGTCATATAATGCTTTGATTATAATTGTCATATTGTCATATAATGATTGTCATATGTCATAATATGTCTTAATATGATTGTCATACAATGCTTTGGTGGTGGGGCTTCAGGTTTGCTGTTTTTATTGCATTCCCTATTTTGTGAAGGGCACTTTGTATACTCTTTGCATCTTTACCGGATCTTAGTGCCCTGTCTGCGTCTGAGATTCGGTGTCTGGCCTACCTCGACGACTGGCTGGAGTGGGCTCCCAGTCAGTCCGCTTGTCTGCTCGCCAGGGGATGGTTCTTTCCAGATCGCTGGGTTTGGTTTCCTGGTGATCTGGAGGTTTTACCTTCTGTTTCCGTCCCGGGTTCGGACCTGGGCCTTCTTTCAGGCTCTTGGGCCCCTCATTGTCTTCCCTCCAGAAGTGTTACTGTGGCTGTGGTCCCGCCTTTGGCTGTTCAGGAGGTGGTCCCGGGTTGCTCAGCGGTTGCTTGGGCGGTTGTGCGGGAGTTTGCACTTCGGCGGGCTTGTCTGCCCGCGGAGTCGGGTTTGGCTCCGGCGTCGGTTGGTTCCTACGGAGACTCCACTTCCGCCTCTTGCATTCCTTGGGTTCCTCTGGGGATCTGGTGTTGGTGCTGCGTCACCAGCTTCCTCTTTGGGGTTTTCGGGGTTCCGTGCCTTGGCAGCTCCCCGAGCCTTTGCTCGATGTGTTCACGGACAGGTCGTTTCTCGGCTGGGGCTTTGTGACCAGTGCTCACCAGGTCGGCCGAGGTTGATGGAGTCTGTCTGTCCGTCGGGCTCACAGCCCGGTTCAGGTGTTCATGGCTGTCTGGTTTGCGCTTCGGAGGGTTTGGGTCACTAGGTACTCTACCATTCAGCTCTGTTTGGACTGTTCTCTGGTGGTTCTTGCCGGAACCACAGGGGGTTTGGTTAACCGTGTGGTTCGTGTCCGGGGGGTGTCCTGCGTCCTGGTGGACAGCTGTCTCGGTTCATTCCTCTTCGTGGGTTGGCCAGTCGTCACCGATTCGTTTTGTTGGCTCTGTTGGGCTTATGGACTCCTGGCCATGGACGTCTTCGGGTCGGCGTGGTCTAGGCGTCGCCCGTTTTGTGGCGCCCTTCCCACCTGCGAGGACTTCACGGTGGAGGCTTTCGGCAGGCCTGGTCGAGGTGGGGGGGTACCTGTACCTCTTCTCCCGGTCCAGCTGTTGCTTCGGGTTCTGGCTTGGTTGCAGCCCATTCCCACGAGAACAGTCCTTATGGTTCCACGGTGGCCGGCCCGGCCTTCTTTTCAGACGCTGCTTGATAGGTGTCCGTACCCGGGGCGTTTTTCCTGAGGCTTCGCCTCTTTCAGCAGGCCGAATCAGTCCTGTCCGTGACTGGTTCGGCCTTCTCTTTGGCTCTTCGCGTCTGGTATTTTGACGCAGGTATCGCCATCTCTATGGTGTTCAGGTGGCTTTGTTGACGGTGTCCCACCTGCGAGCTTCGTCTTGGAGTCTGTATGACGTTTATTACGTTTTCTCGCGTTTTGTTTCCCCTCCGGCCTGCTCATGAGTCGCCTGTGCCATCCTGGTCCTTGTTCAGGGTGCTTTCTTCTCTTCCCCTCAGTTTGTGGTAGCCCCTTCGGTTTCAGTTTCCTCCTCTTTGGTACTGGTGGTAGCTTTATTGGTGTGCAGCCTTTCTCTGTCCTGGCGACGGTCGAGACGGCTGCTTTCCGGAGGGGTTCTTGGGGTATTGGTACTTGATTGGTTTGGCCGGGGGGTGCGTCCTGTGTTGTCCAGTTGTGCTTTTTGCTGTTGCCGGCGTACCGTACCTGGGGATGCGCTGTGGTTGATCCGGTTCCTTCGTTCCCTGTTTTCAGGGCTCGGGTCTCCCGGGTCGTCCGCAGTGTTTTCCTTCTTCCTGCGGTCTGTCTTTGCGCCTGTGCTGTTCAGACGTTTGCAGCAATTGCTGCTGTGTTGGTGACGTCTCGGGCTCATTTCGGGCGCAGGGAATTGTGGGTCGCACAGGTTTTTGGCCGCCCATCCATATGTGCGTCTGTTCTTGGGCGTTCTTGTTGCCTTGGGTCGCAGGTTTGCGACCGGTTGTCTTGGCTTTGCGTTGCAGAGTTTGTGGCGGCCGCCTCCCGGGTTAGCCCTTTCTTTTCCTTCTCTTTGGGTATGAAGCTCCAGGGAGCCGTAGGGGCTCCCCACAGAAAACCAGCGTTGAATGTAATGAAACGCCATTTTCTGGGTGAGCCCCGGAGGCTCCCTGGAAACCCTCCCTCCCACCGGTCGGCGGTTTTTTTCGCGTTGGTTGAAGCTTAGCTTCCGAACTGGAGCTTGGCAGCCGGCACGGTAGGTCCGGGGCTCCCCCCTCCCCCTCCCGGGGTGGGGAGGGCTGCGCGGACGATCGGCGCGGCAGTAAAGTTTGATGTTTGCTTGTTTGCTTGTTTCCTTGGGATTGTAGGGAGTTTTCTACCTCTCTGTTCGGTTTTTGTTGTAGTTTCTTACCATGTGGGGTTTGTTTTGTTACGCCTACCTTTCTGGGTGCCTAACCCCGGTCGATGGCAGATAAGGAAAACCCCCAACCATATGGGGTTTTCCAGGGCCATTGCTCCCTGAAACCTCTCTGAAGGGGCCAGGTTCTGGCGCTGGTCCCTGGTAGGTCTGAACTCCTTAGCTAATGTCCCGGTCTAACATAACATACATTAGCCCGATAAGCTCCAGGGAGCCTCCGGGGCTCACCCAGAAAATGGTGTTTCATTACATTCAATGCTGGTTTTATATCGATCTGCCGGTAATAACGACCGGTTTGGGAGATCGGTATCTGGAGCCTCGTATTCCGGTCTGGTGGTCGATATTACTGAAGGTCGGTATTGGGTTTGTTTTGGCATCGGCAGCCCCTCACAAGGCGACCAGGCCACCGACCTCGATCATCCAGAGTGGTATATTAAATATTAACTTTCTTTTAAAATGATTCAGTTTTATGAAGAAATTTCTTAATTATTATTAATAAAATATTTTAAAACAATTGTTATTAAGCAAAATTCTTTGTTTTCTTATTAAATACCTTTTATAGTATACGCAATAGGTATTTTTTTCCCACGGACCTAGAATGTACTGCGCCTGGCCATGTGACCACATTGTTTACTGTGAACTCGCGCGTCTGAGAGCAATGTCTCAGAATATTAGCCAGAGAAAATCAGATTCAGACAAAAATAGATAAATTCATGATTTCAACGGTTCGTGAAAGCACCCACTGGGAATTCAACAAGTCATGCAGCATCCGCTGGCAACGAGTGCCCTACAAGCCATGCTGCACCCGCCGATGCTGAATTTCCATCAACAAGTCATGCAGCCTCCGCCGGCAACGAATGCTCTGCAAGCCATGTTGCACCCACCGATGCTGAATTCCCATCGACAAGTTGTGCAGCCTCCGCCGGCAACGAATGCTCTGCAAGCTATGCTGCACCCGCCGATGCTGAATTCCCTTAAAAAGTCGTGCAGCCTCCGCCGGCAACGAATGCTCTGCAAGCCATGTTGCACCTACCGATGCTGAATTCCCTTCAAAAGTCGTGTAGCCTCCACTAACAGTATAAAATATGATTGTAAGGCATAGAAATTAGTGTAAAAAGTGTTGATAGAGTACAGTATTTTAAGTGTTAATGATTATTTAAGCCTTGACAAAAAGATACTGTTCAGTGTAAATATACAGTAGAAATAATTTTCAATTGTGAATTAGAATTAGAACTCATGTGAATTAGTAGTAAGGCTAGTTATTGTGTGAACTGAATGCCTGAAAATAAGTGTACATACTGTATGTACCCTGTATACAGTACTGAACAATATAAAACAAGCGCTGCAGAGGATGATGTAATCTTCACAGCTTCGTAATCTTCAGCTTCATTAAAAGTATGTCAATTTACCAATTTTATTATAGTATTACAACATATTAATTGTTTTTCTGGGGGGAACCCCGTCGGCTCCCCGGAGCTTTACCAGGCTGATATGCTAATGTCAGACTTTGGCATCAGTCATGTGTATGGAGTTCTAGGGCCTACCAGGGACCACGGCCAGAACCTGGCCCCCCTCAGAGAGGCAAGGGGAGCAATGGCCTATAGAAACACCCGTGTGGTTGGAAGCATTCGATGACTGCCATCGACCGGGTCCAGCATCTAGAAAGGTAAGCATTCCAAAACAAACCCCTATTCTGGTTAAAATTGCTACCTAAAGCCGAACTAGTGGATAGAACTCCCCAACAGAAAACAAGCAAACTAGTATGACATCACATGTCACCGCGCCGCTGTCTGCGCAGCTCCCCCCTCCCCGGGAGGGGGAAGGGGGAGCCCCAGACCTCCCATGTCGGTTATCCACCCATCAGTTCTTCGGCTGATGCAATAGGCACCGGTTATGTGCTCCGGCTCCAGTAGTTGTTTCAGCACTGTACTAGAGTGTGATGTCTATCTTCTAGGTGGTGTGTGAGCCGGGAGTGAGTCTCCAGTACTTGGGCTGCATGCACCTAGGGTTCCCTTCCCTAGGTGCCCTGTAAGTATTGCCCTAGGGGCTTGGGGCCACCTTCCACAAGTTCCTTGGGTCCTGCCCCTGCTAGGCCGTTTACGGCTTGGTTTTCGGCCGCTCTTTGTGTGCTCGGGTGTTCTGTCTCCCTTGTTTGCCTTAGGGTAAGGGGCAGTTTTGCACTGGTGGGGCGCAGGGTACTGTGCAGCTTGTCTTTACCAATCATGGCGGCCAGCTCTGTTCCGCTTGGGTACGCTGTCCTCTTGCGGGGTTTTCTTTTTCTTTTTGTTTATCTACCTGGTGGGAGGGTCTGCCTTCGTTTTTGCCCTTTGTGTCCCTTGTGTTCTGAGTATTTTCTGGTGGTACCCCTGCTAGGTCCCCGTGAGTGTACACGTCCCGGGGGTTCAGCTCTTAGAAAGTTGTTTGGTAGTTTTGGGCGCCGGTTAGCACCCGTACCCTGCACCCGTTAGCACCCGTTAGGCAGTACCCTGCCTGGGATTACCTGAGCGCGAGTCCTCTTATAGTAAACGCTCGGGACCCTGGGAAACCCCTGGGGGCGCGTAGGTCTGATGGATGTGACCCCAGAGTCCCCCCTCGCTTCCAGCCAATCTGAGGATTGCTCTCACCCTTTGTCTCTGGGTGACTCTCTGTTTTGCCTCCGTCTGCTGCCTGTGGGGTTGGTGACACCTTCGACCCGGAGTCCTGCGAGTTTTGTTGCTCGTTGTGGCTCGGTTACCCAGTTGTGCTGACTAAGCGGGTGCGGGCAGCAGGGGCGTTGCACTTTGAGCCTTGGTGGTGGCAACGCTCTCGTTGTTTACTCCCCGGGAGCCCCGGCGCTGCCCTGTTTTGGTTCGCGTTGGGACTTGGGGGTGTTGGTTGCTTCGGTTCCATCCACGCCCCCTTGTCTTTTCCCTGGATCACCCTTCCTGCCTGCATCCGGTTCCTTACCATTTGTAGGATCGGAGCGGGGTTTTGATGGTGTTGAGACTCGGGCAGTCTCGGGGAATTCCCCTTCCGGGGTAGTGACGGGGGCATTTGAGCCTGTTTCTCCAGCCGTGTTGTAAGAGTCTGCCAGTGGGCTCCCTTCCTTACTGTTTTCGCGGCTGTCCCGGTTTTCTGGTACGGCCGGGGCTTTGGGGGGGACGGCTCGGCCCCGGGGCCTGTCGTGTCGGTACCCGGGGCTGGGGAGGGGCTGACTTGGGGGGCCCTTGGCCCCATAGGACCCTGTGGGTTTTTTTCTCCCCCTTTAGGCGGGACTTGTGGTTATGCGGAGTGGGGTCTTTTCTCCCCCACTCGCCGGACGTGCTGTTGGGTGTCGGCTCCTCCCCGGGCTCGGTTTCTTGGCCTTTGAGTCGGTTGGTTCCGTCCTGTGGATGGATGCTTCCCCCCCCCCCCTTTTTTGGGGGATGGTGTTTTCGTCATGTTTCCCCGTTCTTGGGGTTCTACGTGACTTCTGGTCTTGGGTGCGCCTGCGCCTTTGTGTGCCTTCGGGACTAGTGTTGGCTTCTGTGTTCTCGAGGGTTCGGGAAGGTTTTCGCTACTTCCTGCATTATTGGAACGTCTGTCGGCTCCTCGTCCGGGTCGCCGTTTTGGGCTACTTGTAGCCCGGTTGCGCTGCGTGTGGCCAGTGGCCCGGTTGGGCTACTTGTGGCCCGGTTGGGTCACTTGTGGCCCGGTTGGGTCACTTGTGGCCCGGTTGGGCCACTTGTGGCCCGGTTGGGCCACTTGTAGCCATTCGCACACCAGTGACTGTCCCTTTTTCAACCCTTCCGGTCCCACTCATGTGCATGTCCAACCCATGCTAGAGTCATTCAAGGGACCCACCTTTTTCTGGGGGGAGCCCTGTCGGCTCCCCGGAGCTATCCAGGCTGAATGGATATGTATAATTTTCTGGCATCAGTCAATGCATGGAGTTCTTGCCTACCGGGGACCACGAGCCAGAACCTGGCCCCCTCTAGAGAGGCACGAGGAGCAATGGCCTATAGAGACCTCCTTTATGATTGGGAGCATTCTATGTCTGCCATCGACCGGGACAGGCACCCAGAAAGGTAGGCTCCCCAAAACAAACCCCTATTCTGGTAAGCTATTGCGACCGAAGACCGAACAGGTGGACAGAACTCCCCAAACGAAAATTAGCCCTCATGACTTCATTATATCGCCGCGCCGCCGTCTGCGCAACCCCCCCCCTCCCTGGGAGGGGGAAGGGGGGAGCCCCAGACCCCACTGTCGGCGACCCAACCATCAGTTCTCAGGCAGATGGGATCTGGTGCAGTCTTGCCTCTGGCTCCTGTTTGCAGTTACAGTTCTGTTCCTGGTGGTCTGAGCTGTCCCTTCCGGTGGTGTGTGGGCCAGGAGTATTATTCCACGGTGCTCGGGCTGCATGCGCCTAGGGTTATCTTCCCTAGGTGCCCTGTAAGTACTGCCCTTGGGGCTTAGGGCTACCTTCCCTGGGTCGCCTTGGGGTCTACCTCCGCTGTGCCGTGTACTGCTCGGTACTTGGCCGCCCTTGGGGTCAGCTGGGTTTTTTTCTTGCCCTTGTTTGTCTCTGGGTAGGGGGTAGTTTTCGTCACTGGCAGGGGCGCGGGGTACTTCACAGCTAGTTTTCACCTTTAACAGCGGCCGGCTCTGTTCCGCCTGGGTACGTTGTCCTCTTGCGGGGTTTTTCTTTTGTTTTTGTTTTTGCCTGGTGGGGGGGTCTGCCTGTTTGGTCCCCCATCGCTGTTCTTGGGGTTTGTCTCCTGTTTGTCTATTTGGTGGTCCTCCCCGGTTGGCCCCCGTGAGTGTACACATCCCGGGGGTTCAGCTATAGCAGTTTGTTGGTAGTTTTGGGAGCCGGTTCGCAGTACCCTGCCTGGGCTTCCCTTAGTGTGTTATCAAGGCTGAGGGCCCTGGAAAACCCCACGGGGGCTACGTGGTCCGATGGATGTGACCCCTGAGTCCCCCCTCGCGTCTTGCGAGCTTGAAGGTTGCTCTGTCCCCTTGTCTCAGGGGGACACTCACCGGTTTTGCTTCCGCCATGCTGCCTGTTGGGTCGGTGATTGTTTTGACCCAGAGTCGTGCGACGTGTGTTGTCTGTATGTACTCCACTTCACCCAGGCTACTGCGCCTGATATGCGGGTGAGGGCAGCTGAGGCGTTGCATGCTCGGTTTAGGTTGCTGCAACGCGCTAGGTTGGTCGCTGCCTCGGATGCCCCGAGACTGCCCCGTTTTGGTTATAGGGACCTGGACTTGGGGGTGGGGGTCGATTCGGCTCTGGTTCCGTCCGCCCCTCCAAGTCCTTACCCTTCTGTTGCTTGTTCGGTTCCCCCCCCCCCCCTTCCTTGCTGCCAGCTCCTAAACGTCTGAGGGTTTCGGAGCCGGGGCTGGGTTTAGTCGGTTGTGAGACTCGGGCGGTCTCGGGGGTGTCCCCTTCTGGGGCAGGGGCGGAGGCATTCGAGCCTGGTCCTTCTGCTGAAGCTTCTGGGTCTAGCCAGTGGGCCCCCTTTGTTCCTGCTTTGTCGGCTGCTCCCACCTTTTCTTTGGGGGTGGGGGCTCAGGAGGACGGCTCGGCCCCGGGCCCTCTGGGTGAGGTTCCTGGGGTTGGGGAGGGGTTGGCTTGGGGGCCTTGGGCCCCATTGGACCCCGCCTGGGTTTTTTTGCCCTCCGAGCGGGGCTTGGTGTTACAAGGAGAGGGGTTCTCTTTCGCTCCCTCCGCGTACGAATTGGATTTGGTGTCCACCCCTCCCCGAGTTCAGTTCCATGATCCCGAGGGTTCTTCTGTTCTGTCTTTCCAGAGGTTTCCCGCTTCCCGTGTTTCGGCTTCGGAGGTGCAGGAGGCCTTGGCGGCTTACCTCTTGCGTAACCCGGATTATGCCTTCCTGATGGATCCTCGTTCCTTCGTGTACGGATCCCCAGGTTCGTGCTGGTTTCGTTATGAGGTTCCCGGAGTCGTCCTGGTTGGCAGACTGTCCTCTCTTTTCGTTGGAGGCTTGGCACACGTTCTGTCGGTCCCGTGCGCTTGAGTGGCGAGAAGTTACCTTGGCGTTGCAGGTTTTCCTGGGGGCGCTTTCGAGCATCTGAATGCTTGTTTGTTCGCCCCTGCCCTTCCGTGGGATGTTGGTGTCATGCAGCTTCACGTGCAGGTTCCTTCCCTCTCGGCTGCCTTGATTGCGAAGGATTTGCGGACTCGTGGCCTGCTTGCTTCGGCTCTGCGTTTCTTTTCCCTCCTGGAGCTATCCTCGGATTGGCTCGAGTTGGATGTGGGAGCGCTTGGGGCCGCTGCTGGGTCTGGTGCGCTGCCCTCGGCTGTGCGGGCGTCGTCTGCTTTGTTGAAGCTCTTCGCGCTCATCCTGAGTGATGCAGTTTCGCGGTTCTATGCTTCTCGCCTCGCGTGTTGTCAGGCGGTGCTAGCGTCCTCCTTGGAGTCTGCCTGGGCCCTGGCTCTTCGTTTATCCTCGCCCTTTTGTCCGTTGCTGTTTGCGGAGTCTGCGGTGGGGCAGTATCTGCAGGCAGCCTTGGTTAGTTGTCGGCCTATGTCAGAGTTGTTGTTGCTCTGGGGGGCTCGTGGGGGGGCCTTCCTGGAAGGGTCGTGCCAGGGCTCGGGGGTTTTTTCGTCGGGGTAGGCTTTTGGTGCCAGATTCGGGGCTGGCGGCGCCTTCGGTTTTGGCTGTTGCTGGATGGAGTGGGCTCCGTCCTGTTCGCCGCCTGGTTCTCGCAAGGTGCGTCGGCCCTTTCGCGGTTCGCCCCATTGACGGGGCGATAGGGGGCGGCTCGCCCGGTTTGCCCACGCCTAGTCCCACGATTCATGGGCTTTTCGGGTCGTTTCACGCGGCCTGTGGTGGCGTTGGGTGGCTCTTCCTCCCTCGGGAGGTTTGTTGCTTGCGGGGCAGGCCTCTTCTCCTGCGCTCTGTCATGTCATCTCGGAGTGGGTTCGCTTGGGTGTAGTCGAAACGACGTCGTCCCTCAGGTGGGTTTCCCGCCTGTTTCTGGTTCCGAAACAGGACTGCGCGGACCTCCGGTTCATTCTGGACTTGTCCCGTCTGAACCCGTGGGTGTTGTGCCCCTCCTTTCGGATGACTACGCTGTCCCAGGTCCGTCTTCTCTTGGAGAGGGGCGCTTGGATGGTGTCCCTGGATCTCAAGGATGCGTATTGGCACATCCCGGTTCATCCGGAGTTCAGGGACTGGCTCGGTTTTGTTGTGGGGCATCAGGGTTACCGCTTTCGTTGTCTTCCCTTTGGGTTGAATCTGGCGCCACGCGTTTTCACACGCCTCACTCGGGTCGTGGTGACCCGCCTGCGTCTGCTAGGTGTTCGGGTGCTGGCCTATCTCGGCGACTGGCTGGTTTGGGCTCCCAGCCGGTCCGCGTGTCTGCTCGCCAGGGATTTGGTTCTTTCCCAGCTTGCCAGGTTCGGGTTCTTGGTGAACTGGCGGAAGTCCCATCTGGTTCCCTTTCAGGTTCGGTCTTGGCTGGGTCTGGTTTGGAACGCTCGGACTGCTTCCTTGTCTCTTCCTCCGGCGGCTCTCTTGCGCCTGCGGTCCCTCCTTCGCCCGTTTCTGAGGGGTTCCCGGGTCACAAGGCGGTTGCTCGAGAGTTTGTGCGGGAGCCTGAACTTTGCCATGATGGTCTACCCGCCGGGTCGGGTGTGGCTTCGTCGGCTGTTCTGGTTTCTTCGGGGCTGGCCCTTCCGCCTCTCTCGCGATCGTTGGGTTCGACCTCCGGGGGCTTTGCGTCGGTTGCTGCGTCGCCGGCTTCCTTTTCAGGTTTTTCGGGGTTTGGTGCCTTGGCGCCTTCTCGTGCCCTCGCTCGATGTGTACACGGACGCGTCGTCTCTTGGCTGGGGTTTTGTGACCAGTGCTCACCAGACCGGCCAGGGACGGTGGGTTCCGTCTTTCCGTCGGGCTCACAGCACAGTGCTGGAGTTCGCGGCAGTGTGGATTTCGCTCCGGAGGATTCGAGTTGCTCGCGGATCGACGATCCGGCTCCATTCGGACTGCACCCCGGTGGTTCATTGTTTGAACCGAGGGGGTTCGATGCGATCCTTGGCTCTTTGGGGCTGGTTGCTTCGGGTGACTCGTCTGCTGAGTTCTCGGGGTTTGGCTCTTCTGGCGGTTCATGTCCGGGGGTGTCCAACGTCCTGGCGGACGGCCTGTCTCGGTTTCGTCCCCTGTCCTCGGAGTGGACGATCGATGCCGACTCCTTCCGTTGGCTGTGCCGGATGTTCGGGACTCCGGACGTGGATCTCTTCGCGTCGGCGTGGTCGAGGCGTCTTCCCGTTTATGTGGCGCCCTTTCCCGACTGCGAAGCCGTCGGGGTCGACGCCTTCCGGCTGGACTGGGCGAGGTGGGATTACCTGTACCTCTTTCCCCCGGTTCCGCTGTTGCTCCAGGTCCTGACTCGCTTGGAGACTTACCAGGGTCGTGTAGTCCTTCTGGCCCCTTGGTGGCCGGCCCAGCCTTGGTTTCAGGCGCCGCTTGCTCGGTGTCCGTTGTTACCTATCGTACGTTACGGCTCGTGATCCTACAGCAGCCAAACTTTAATAAGTCTAGGGATACGACACAACTGCTGTTCTCAATAGCGAATCACCAGTATAACCCCTTAATGGGTAATGAGCATAAAATAGAATCTTCATAGGACTGAAGAATAAAGACTAAGCATATATATATCATTTATATTAAATAAATCTCAAAGGCAAACAGATGATTATATGGTCACAATATATCACATTAAAAATATCACTGTAACTTCCAGACATTAAATCAATACTAAGAATAATTATATGGCTAGAATAAAAAGAATGACTTAACTCCAACAAGTGTTATCTCCCCGGTTTCTGCTCAGCTACTAAACAAAATCACGCGAGAATCAAAAGAGATTGCCTCGCCCCGCGAATAAATTGCCAAAGTTACAATATTTATTATTTCAACAATGGAGCACTACATTGTGACAAGAGTAATCTTAAACTAACTTAATGAATAATTAGTACATATTGATATAGACAACAAAAGTACGTGTTTCTTTACATAGTAATTAAAATATGCATACAGAATAGCATAATGGCATGCACACCCCAGCAACGGACGATCCCACGACAATTTGCCAGATACAGTTCACTCAATTATTATTTCACTCTGTTACCCACTTATGATCACATATAAATCATTAGTTCCCGTGGGAAAACTGATCACACAAAGAAATAAACAATCATTCCCACGATACGCTGGGCCTAACGCCAACACTGTAACATGAATGTGCATTTGCATAGAACATATAAGTATAACAATATACATGCTTGTAATTTACATACAATTATAAATGTACATATTAATATATTCACTTACGTATCTTATAAGGGTACGTAACACTTCCACCTCCAAGAAAAAAAATGCAATGGATTGAAGATCAATGGCATTTTTTTCAGAAGTAAAAATGTTAGGTAAAAAGAAACATTTCATTTATGGTACATCAAAACTTCTTGACAAAGCATCAGCAATAACATTTTGTCTGCCTGGAATATGTTTGATTTCTACATTAAATTCCTGCAAAAACAATGACCATCGCAGAATTCGTTGGTTCTTGACTTTCATCATATTTATAAAGATAAGGGGGTTGTGGTCTGTAAATACTAACACTTTATTTCCTGATAAGTAAATCTCAAACTTCTTGATTGACAATATAAGACCCAACGCCTCCTTTTCTACCACGGAATAATTTCTCTGAGCTGCATTAAATTTTCTGGAATAGTAATACACAGGATGCTCAATCTGGTCTAAACCAACTTGAATAAGCACAGCACCTATCCCAACATTAAATTCATACGCACCATCAGGTGTAACAAAAGCAGTAACCTCTCTAGCATACTCTGTTAATGGAATTTGATAATACCCTTTTGACAAATCAAGCTTACTTACATATTCGGCATGACCTATGGACTCTATACATTCTTCCAACAAGGGTAAAGGAAAAACGTCCACTGTAGTGTTCTTGTTCAGTTTCCTGTAATCCACGCACAATCTCCAGGTTCCATCTGGTTTTGGCACTAACAAACACGGAGAGCTCCAAGTACTTTGACTTGGCCGAATGAAATCATGCTGGAACAGATATTCCACTTCTGCTTGCATAATTTTCCTCTTTTCGGGATTCACTCGGTACGGATGTTGTCGAATGGGGGTGCTGTCCAGGAGCTGAATGTCGTGTGTGATGAGGTGGGTCTGGGTAGGAACCTCCCCAAACAGAGATGTATGGTTGTCCAGCAGAACCTGGAACTCATCACGTTGTTCCTCCTGTAAATGACATAGCATCTCCCTGCCATTGGAACTGGAACTGAGAAGTGGGATATTAACAACATGTCCCTCACTACAATTATCCTCAGGTGGTAACTCTTCCCGACTAAAACAAGCTACTACACCAGGTCCAACATAAGCTTTTAATCTGTTAATGTGCACAGTCATTTGGGGTTCTGAAAGATTAGGGTTAATTAGTTTATAAGTTAGGTCTCCCACCTTGTCTACCACTTGGTAGGGTCCTGCGAACTTATGGGACATGGAAGTCCCCATACGAGGTTTCAACACCAACACCAAATCTCCGACATCAAACGACCTTAGCTTAGCCTTGAACTTCTTGTCATATCGTACTTTCATGGCTTGTTGAGTCCTTCCCAGATGTTCTTTCGCCAACTCACGAGCCCGACACAACTTAGCCTTGACCTCGCTCAAGTACAATCCGCTCTGATGAACAGAGACATCTCCCAACAACTTTTCTTGTAGCATTTTAAGAGGACCTCTTACTTGGTGACCAAACACTAGTTCAAAGGGTGAACAGCCCAATGACTCTTGTAGCCCTTCTCTAGCAGCAAACAACACAAAGGGGAGATTCTCATCCCAATTACGTGGATGAGTTTCTCCGGTTGTCTTTAGCATTTGTTTCAAAGTCTGGTGGAAACGTTCAAGTCCACCTTGGCTTTGTGGATGATATGGACTGGACAATTTGTGCCGAATCCCTCGGGATTCGCAAAAAGTTCTGAAAACTTTAGAAACAAAATTTCCCTCATTATCACTCTGAATAACTCTAGGCATTCCAAACAACGAAAAGAATCTTTCAAGACACTTGATGAGATTATGAGCCTTGGTATTCCGTAGAGCATAAGCTTCAGGAAATCTAGTAGTCATACACATGAGAGTGAACAAAAACATGTTACCCGATTTAGTCTTAGGTAAAGGACCCACACAATCAATTACAACATGAGTAAATAGTTCATCAGGAACTACAATAGGTTGCAATGGTGCTCTAGGTACAGATTGATTTGGTTTACCAACAATTTGACAGGGTATACAGTTATGACAATATCTGACCACGTCTTTCTTTAACTTTGGCCAGAAAAAATATTTACTTATCTTATGGTACATATTCGTGATACCTTGATGACCTCCCATGGGGTCATCATGTGCAGCCTGCAGGACCTGCCTACGATAATCATTGGGGACAACGAGTTGGGTTCTAATCTCACAATCCTCTGAAGAGGGAGTTCCCTTGGGTCTCCACCTTCTCATCAGAAGTCGATCCTTGAAGAAGAAACCCGTCCCTTCCTCCAATGCATCAATATTATCAGGAGCCTCAGAAATACACTTACTTAAACTAGGATCAGTAGTCTGTACAACACTTAAGGGCAATGACTCAGACTCAGCAGCGAGCGGGCAAGAACCTAGTAGCTTTATCTCTCTTCCCGATTGATCGGAATAAAATGGAGTCATAGCTACTTCGGCCTCACTCTCGACAACTGGCGCACTGGAGACAAGCGGGCAAGGTACAGATAGTTCAGCCTCCTCACCTTCACTTTCCTTGTGATTTAGGTTCGGCGGGGCTTCTACTACGGCCTCACTCTCATCATCCAGTCGAGTCATAAAAGAATCCTCAAGATCCACCTCCCACTCCTTTACTGAAGGGGTCCTGGTCTTGGGATCAGCAACCTTAGTGAAGACAGGATTACTCTCACCTGTTTTTCCCATTGATCTAGTAACAACACAAGCAGGGTAAATAATATCATCATCTGCTTCCGGTTGAGCTAATACATTATGGGGTTTAGTTAACATGATGGGACACTTGGGCCCTACAACCATTTGGTTGCCAAAATCATTACCTAGAATAATGTCTACCCCAGGAATGGGCAGTTGTTTACTTACACCAACATTACACCATCCTGAAGTATATTTAGAATCAAGGTTAACTTGCAATAAGGACACTGGTTGCACACTTCCGGCAATACCCTGGAGAAGCACAACTTCACCCAGATCTCGGGTGTCAACATCATCAAGTACCTTCTGGGTAATAAGAGACTGTGAAGCTCCAGTATCACGGAGTAATTGAACAGTCTTATGTCTACCATTAGTACATAATAAGGTACCTGTGGACATATAGGGTTTGAATTCAGCCATCCAATTGGGACTGACTGTAATACATGAAGAATTAATAGGTTGCACTCCTTTACTCATAATAAGACCAGTTGGTCGGAGTTCAGGATGCAAACTAAAACATGAAGAAATCACATGCCCCCTTCTCTTACAATGGGTACAATGTTTGACAGTGGACACACTGGTATAACCAACTGCCGGTTTAGAATTAGCATTACTAGGCTTAGATGATCCTGGCAATGGAGTAACCATCTTAGGGTTAGTAAGAGAAGAGTTCACGGGAGTAACTGTCGCACCAGGAGGAGACTTATACTGATAAGGAGTACGGTGAGCATTGAAATTTACTCTACGACTAGACTTAGGTGAAGTGGCCATAAACGGGGCCTTAGTCAGCAACTCATGCTCATCCGCGAGCTTTGACAGCTCATCAATATCGGTTACATTCTTTTGTTCTGCCATAAAAGTAGACAACTGGTCTGGAAGACAGGACAATACTTCTTCCATTATGAGAAGATTCTTTAGAGCATCAAAATCAGTGACTGCAAGTGACTTTAACCATCTGTTGCAAAAATTCGTCTTCTGACGAGTAAAATCGGCTATTGTCTGATCCTTGATTCTCCTTAGGTTCCTGAACTTTTGCCTGTTTGCCTCTGGATTTAGTTGGTATGCATTGAGGATGCTTTTCTTTACAAAGTCATAATCAAAACTATGAGCGTCAGGGAGGGATGTGAAAACCTCCTGACTACGCCCCTTGAATTGAGACTGCATAATGGCTACCCACTGATCCCTTGGCCAGTTCATACTGATGGCAATTTTATTAAAATGTGCAAAGAAAACCTCAGGATCTTCCTCATTGAACTTGGGCAACTCTATATACTTATTCATCCTGATGGGATTATTATCACTATTTGTTGAAACATTACTAGTATTTCCATGCCCAGCTGCCATACGCTGTGATTCAAGCCTGAAGTTAGTGTCAGCCATTTGTTGTTGAATCTCTAATTGCCTAGTTTGTTCCTCGGCTTGTTGCTTCTTTGTGGCTTCAAGTTGCAACTCAATTAAACCTCTCTGGTTTTGTGCCGCAATTTCTAAACGCCTAGTCTCCAGCTCCCTTTGCTGAGCTTCAGCCTCTAATATTTTCTGTTCTTTTTGAGCTTCAAGCTCTAATTGGCGAGCTTCTAACTCAAGACGCTTTAACGTCATCTGATCACTCGACTCCTCTCTTAACTCCTCTAGAATTTCTTCATCTAAATCCCCATTCTCAACAAAATGCGTCACAATGACTTTCAATATTTGGGCTTTAACCATTCTATTGCTGGCGGTCAAATCCAAATGATTTGCCATTTGTATTAACTCAGTCTTTTTAAGGTTCTGAATCCCTTCAAAGTCTGGGTGAGCCACCAACGCTGCAACTTTCTCCTCCATCGTTACTAACACTTGGCACTTGATTCACAAAATTAATTAACACAATGGCACTGCACTACACTTCACTGTAAAATTGTCACCACACTGAAAATTCGCTTGGCCTCACTGCACAAACAAAATATATAGGATGACTTACCTCAAAATCGTGAAACGTTGTTACTTGACACACAGGAAGGCTTGCTTGGCACATGGAATAGTTCTTAAGAAACACACAGAGACACTTGACACTGGTACCTAGGAAGGCAAGGTTAGATTAGCATAGTTAAGTTAAGTGGGACAATATCTCCCGGACAGGCCCCCATAACTCTTTGTTACCTATCGTACGTTACGGCTCGTGATCCTACAGCAGCCAAACTTTAATAAGTCTAGGGATACGACACAACTGCTGTTCTCAATAGCGAATCACCAGTATAACCCCTTAATGGGTAATGAGCATAAAATAGAATCTTCATAGGACTGAAGAATAAAGACTAAGCATATATATATCATTTATATTAAATAAATCTCAAAGGCAAACAGATGATTATATGGTCACAATATATCACATTAAAAATATCACTGTAACTTCCAGACATTAAATCAATACTAAGAATAATTATATGGCTAGAATAAAAAGAATGACTTAACTCCAACAAGTGTTATCTCCCCGGTTTCTGCTCAGCTACTAAACAAAATCACGCGAGAATCAAAAGAGATTGCCTCGCCCCGCGAATAAATTGCCAAAGTTACAATATTTATTATTTCAACAATGGAGCACTACATTGTGACAAGAGTAATCTTAAACTAACTTAATGAATAATTAGTACATATTGATATAGACAACAAAAGTACGTGTTTCTTTACATAGTAATTAAAATATGCATACAGAATAGCATAATGGCATGCACACCCCAGCAACGGACGATCCCGCGACAATTTGCCAGATACAGTTCACTCAATTATTATTTCACTCTGTTACCCACTTATGATCACATATAAATCATTAGTTCCCGTGGGAAAACTGATCACACAAAGAAATAAACAATCATTCCCACGATACGCTGGGCCTAACGCCAACACTGTAACATGAATGTGCATTTGCATAGAACATATAAGTATAACAATATACATGCTTGTAATTTACATACAATTATAAATGTACATATTAATATATTCACTTACGTATCTTATAAGGGTACGTAACATCCGTACCCGAGGGTCTTCACGCGGCTCCGCCTCTTTCAGCAGATTGGTCCGGCCCTGTACGAGGCTGGTTCCATCTTCTCCTCGAGTCTTCGAGTCTGGTGTTTTGACTAGGGTTTATCATTCGTTATATGGTGCGCAGGTGGCTTCGTTGTTGGTCTCCCACCTGTGTGCTTCTTCTCAGCGGCAGTATGAGGTTTCCTGGCGGTCCTTCCGGTTTTTCCTATCACTGCGTCGGTGTTCTTCGGTCTCTGATAGGGTTGTTCTGTCCTTTCTCTCTTGGCTGTTTCAGGACCGTCATCTTATGCCGAATACTGTCGCTTCGTATCGTGCGGCGTTGGCGGAGCCGCTTCAGCTTGCTTTTGGGGTTGATGTTACTTTTGCCCCGTTTCGCAAGTTATCCCGGGCGTTGTTTCACCTCCGGCCTGCTCATGCGCCACCTGAGCCGTCTTGGTCTTTGGACCGTGTGCTCTCGTTTCTATCTCTGCCCCGGTTTGTGGTGGCCCCTTCTGTTCGGGATTGTTTTTCCAAGGCTCTTTTCCTGTTGGCATTAGCCTCGGGGGGTTGGGTTGGCGAGCTTCATGCTCTCCTCCGGCTTTGGGGTTTCTGCTCTTTCGGTCCTGGTGGTCGTTTTGTTCGTTTGCAGCCGTCTCCCTCTTTTCTGGTGAAGAATGAGTCAGCTGCGTTCCGGAGGGGGCCGTGGGTTGTTGATGCTTGGTTGGTCCGGCCGGGGGTGCATCATGTGTTGTGTCCGGTTGTGGCTCTCCGCCGTTATTTGCACGCCGCGGCTTCTGTTGCCGGGGATGCGCTCTGGGTTGATCCGGTTTCCCTTCTTCCCTGTTCCCGGGCTCGGGTCTCTCAGGTTGTCCGCAGGGTTATTAAGTGTAGCCAGCCTGCGGTTTTTCCCCGGGCCCACGACGTTCGTAAATTTGCTGCTTTGGCGGCTGTCTTTGGCAACATGTCTTGGGTGGACATTCGGGCCCGGGGTTTTTGGAGATTGAACAGGGTCCTGGCCGCTTGCTACCTGGTGAATGTTCCTGGGCCTGGTCGGGCCTGCGTTGCTTTGGGTCGACGGTTGCAGCCAGTTGTCTCGCCTTCGCATTGAGGAGTGAGGACTGACCGCCGCCTGGGTAAGTCCCTGTTTTTTCCTTATCTTTGGGTAGTTAGCTCCGGGGAGCCGACGGGGCTCCCCCCAGAAATCCAGCGTTGAATGTAATAAAATGCCATTTTCTGGGTGAGTCCCGGAGGCTCCCCGGCATCCCTCCCTCCGGTCGGCAGTGTTTTTCGCGTTTTTGACATCCAGCCTAAGAACTAATGGTGGGGTCTGGGGCTCCCCCCTTCCCCCTCCCGGGGAGGGGGGGGGGGTTGCGCAGACGGCGGCGCGGCGATATGACGACGTCATGAGGGCTAATTTTCGTTTGGGGAGTTCTGTCCACCTGTTCGGTCTTCGGTCGCAATATTTTACCAGAATAGGGGTTTGTTTTGGGGCGCCTACCTTTCTGGGTGCCTGTCCCGGTCGATGGCAGACATAGAATGCTCCCAATCATAAAGGGGGTCTCTATAGGCCATTGCTCCTCGTGCCTCTCTAGAGGGGGCCAGGTTCTGGCTCGTGGTCCCCAGTAGGCAAGAACTCCATGCATTGACTAATGCCAGAAAGTTATACATATCCATTCAGCCTGGATAGCTCCGGGGAGCCTCCGGGACTCACCCAGAAAATGGCGTTTCATTACATTCAACGCTGGATTTTTGTGTTATGAGGTGTGTGGGTTGTGGGGCTGGTTATGTACTCACCTGGTAGGGCTCTCTTGGTTGTGCTTGCAGGGTTGAGCTCTGGCTCTTGGGTCCTGCCTATCTGGAAGAACTTGCTGGATAGTACCAGTGGAGTGCAGTGGTGCTATAGGCACAATCGGGAACACTTTATAATCATCAGAGGTCTGTGGTTGTTACACGGCCTACTGTACTTGCGAGCATACACCTTATTGCCGGTACGTCCGTGGACTTCTGGGGCACACTAGCCTGTTTTCGAATAGAAGTTCCGGCCCATCCTGGTTGTGGGGGGGGGGGGGTATTTGGGCCTGCGGGCCGCTCCAAGCAGCTGCCTGGTGGGCCACCCTCTGGCCGGTCTAGCCTAGCCTCGGGCCGGGCTTGGGGTGTAAATGAGCTCCCAGTTCCCCATCCAGCAGGTATCGAGCGGGGTTCTCCGCCGTCGGTCACCTGGTGTGCAGGTTTCTGGGCTTGCTGGGTTCTGTCGTGTCTCCGTTGGCCCTGTCTGGGGTCTGCCTGCTTTGTTCTCTGCCTTTGCAGAAGCGAGTTGCTATTTACATGTTGCATGTTGTGGTGGTGCCTGTTGCTGCTGCTGCACATGTGCATTGGTACCGTGTTTCGCGGTGGTGTGTCCTTGCTCCTGTGTCCAGTTGTGGTGTGGCACTTTGCTGTTGTTATGTGCCTAGGGTTTGCGTATGGGGGGGGGGTTTGCTTGTTGTTTTTCGTGGTCTTCGGGTCCCTGGCTTGGCCCTCTCATGTGCGTGGTGTTTTTCTGTCCCTGCCTGATTGTCCAACCCTGGTAGTTTTCCTGTTTTTTTTTGTGCTTCAGCCCTTTCATCCTGCCTCTCCCCAGTCAATTCCTGGCATCTCCTTTGGTCGGTTTTGCCTGCAGTTGCTGCTATGTTGGGGGGGGGGGGGGTCGGTTTCCACTCCTTCATTTCCTTGTGCGTTCCCTTGTTTCCTCCTCTGCTGCAGGGGTGTTCTGTGTGTGTTCCTTGGCTTCTTGGGCGTTTTTTCATCCTGAGTCCTGTGGTGTGCTTTGTCTTGGTCTGTTGCAGTTGCTTGTACCCCTTGGTTCGGGTACTGTTTCTGGCGGCGACCCTTCCGCTTTCTTTGGTTTCCTAGCTTGCCCTGCCAGTTGGTTTTCTGAGGGGAGCCCCGTCGGCTCCCCGGAGCTATCCAGGCTGAATGGATATGTATAACTTTCTGGCATCAGTCAATGTGCTAGGAGTTCTTGCCTACCGGGGACCACGAGCCAGAACCTGGCCCCCTCAGAGAGGCACGAGGTGCAATGGCCTATAGAAACCCCCTTGTGATTGGGAGCATTCTATGTCTGCCATCGACCGGGACAGGCACCCAGAAAGGTAGGCGCCCCAAAACAAACCCCTATTCTGGTGAAATTATTGCTACCGAAAGCCGAACGAGTGGACAGAACTCCCCAAACAAAATTATCAAACTAGCATGACGTCATCATGTCGCCGCGCCACCGTCTGTGCAACCCCCCCCTCCCCGAGAGGGGGAAAGGGGAGCCCCAGACCCCCTACGCCGGCGATCCAACTGGCAGTTCTTGGCTGATGGTCATACTGGCTGGTCGAGTGCCTCTGGCTCCGGTTTTTGTTTCAGTTCTGTGCCTTGTGGTGTGGACTGTCTCTACCGGTGGGGTGTGAGCCAGGAGTAAGATTCCACAGTACTTGGGCTACATGCGCCTAGGGCTATCTTCCCTAGGTGCCCTCTAAGTACTGCCCTTGGGGCTTGGGGCCACCTTCCACAAGTCACCTTGGGTTCTGCCTCCGCTGTGTCCTTTACTGCTCGGTACTGGGCCGCCATTGGAGTCGGCTGGGGTTTTGTTGCCCTGGTTTGTCTCTGGGTAGGTGGTAGTTTTCGTCACTGGTAGGGGCGCGGGGTACTGGTTGATACCTGGTTGATACCTGGTTGATGGGGTTCTGGGAGTTCTTCTACTCCCCAAGCCCGGCCCGAGGCCAGGCTCGACTTGTGAGAGTTTGGTCCACCAGGCTGTTGCTTGGAGCGGCCCGCAGGCCCACATACCCACCACAGCCCGGTTGGTCCGGCACTCCTTGGAGGAATAAATCTAGTTTCCTCTTGAAAATGTCCACGGTTGTTCCGGCAATATTTCTTATGCTTGCTGGGAGGACGTTGAAGAACCGCGGACCTCTGATGTTTATAGCTACTGCACAGCTAGTTTTCACCATTAACAGCGGCCGGCTCTGTTCCGCCTGGGTACGTTGTCCTCTTGCGGGATTTTTCTTTTGTTTTTGTTTTTTGCCTGGTGGGGGGTCTGCTTTTACTATGGTCCCCCTTTCCTGTTCTAGGTGAATTTCTTTTGAATTCTTCTGTAGGCGGTACTCCCTGCTTGGCCCCCGTGAGTGGACACGTCCCGGGGGTTCAGCTTTAGCAGTTTGTTGGTAGATTTGGGCGCCGGTTCGCGGTACCCTGCCTGGGCTGCCCTTAGCGTGTACCAAAGGGTAAGGGCCCTGGGAAACCCCACGGGGGCTCCGTGGTCCCCTAGATGTGTCCCCGGAGTCCCCCTCGCGTCCTGCGAGTTTGAAGGTTGATCTGTCCCCTTGTCTCAGGGTGACACTCACCTGTTGTGCCTCCGCCATGCTGCCTGTTGGGTCCTTGTTCTTGTGACCCGGAGTCGTCCGATGATTGTTGTCGGTACGCGCTCTCCTTCACCCAGGCCACTGGTCTTGATAATCGGGTGCAGGCGGGTGCGGCGTTGCTTGCTGGGTGTGTGTTGCTGCAATGCTCTTGGTTTGCGGCCCCGGATGCCACGAGGCTGCCCTGTTTTGGTGGTTGGGGTCTGGACTTGGGGGTGGGGGTCGCTTCGGCTCTGGCTCCTTCCGCTTCTTGTTCCTCCCCTTCTGTTCTACTCACTTCCTCCCTTGCTTCCTTCTCCGAACCATAGGAGGGTTTTGGGGTTGGGGCGGGGTCTGGTTGGGTTGAGACTCGGGCGGTCTCGGGGGTTTTCCTTTTCCGGGGTGGCGGCGGAGGCATTAGAGTCGGTTCCCCCAGCCGTGCCGTATGGGTTTGACCAGTGGGCTCCCTTCATTAGTGTTTGCATGGCTGCCCCGGCCTTTCCTTGTTAAGCTGGGGCTTTGGGGGTGCGGCTTGGCCCTGGGTCATGCCCTAGAGGTTCCCGGGGTTAGGGAGGGGTTACCTGAGGGGCCTTGGCCCCGTTTTGCCCCTCTTGGGTCCTTGTACCTTTGGTGTGGGGCTGGCAGTTCCTCAGAGTGGGGTTGTTCCTTCCCTCTGTGTTCCTGTTGTTTTCGGGTATACCCCTCCCTGGGTTCGGTTCCGTGTTCCTTCAGGTTCGTCGGTCCCGTCGTTCATGGGGGTGTGTTTCATCCCCTTTTCCTTACCCTTTTCGCTCTTATGTCGCGATGCTGTTCATGAAAAAAAAAAGTGTTCAGGTAAGGTACATCCATACAAGGTGTGTAACAAACATTGATGGATTTCTATCTTGGCCTAGTACGCAGAGCCTCAACAGTTTCGTATCATCGTACCTGCAAGTTCCTTGGTCAGGGGTGCTTGTCGGGGTTCTAAATAAATAATAAATATAAATGTTTATTTAGGTAAGGTGTGTACGTCCAAGAGATTTTACAATGAATGATGGATTTATAGATAGGGCTAGTACATACAATGCCTGTAGCCACTATTAGGCAAAACATTCTCGTTGGTTCACAAGTCTTTTCGTACCTTCCAATATTATTGGAACGTCTGTTGGTTTTCGATGTGGTTTCCATCGGGTCTTTTGTCGGCCTTGTTGGTTCCCTTCCATCATCTGTTTTCTTTTGCTTAGTTTTTGCCTTGTTTTGTTTTCGCGTCGTCTCTACTTCCAGTTTTGGCGTTCTTTGTCTTCGTTCCGCACACCTTCCTGGTGTTTGTACGATGTCTGTACGTTGTGTGTACGATTTGTGTGTCCGCCTGGTGTACGAGCCACGCCTCCCGGTGGACGGGTGGTGCGTTTCGTACCTCGTGTGCTGGGGCCGCGGTGTGCGTTTTGTTTACGGGCGGTATGCTCGTGTGTTCGTGCCGTTTCTCGTGGTTTTCTACGGCTTCTTGCTCGTTTCTCCCTCCGGTCGTGGCCCTCTGGATGCTGAGGGTGTTTTGGATTTATGTCGGGGGATGTCACTTTGTTCTCCCTATGTCCTGCTTCGTCTTCTGCAGTGCACGCACCTCTGGCCGTATTCTCCTTCGACCTCGCATTTTATTCAGGTAAGGGTACAAGCTGTGCCTACTGCCTCGAGTATGCATGGCTTTCAGGCACACCTTTAGCGCTGCTCCTAGTATGTTACGTGGCTCGCCTGTGTTGTGGCACGGTCGTGTGTCTGCTTTGCAGGTGAGGTTGTCTTGTCTGGCGCTTCTGTCGGCCTAGTGCTGGTTCTCACTTTTGGTGGGGTGCTTGCCTAGTAGTGCTTGCGGGGGTTGAGCTCTGGCTCTTGGGCTCCACCTCTCCTCATGGGAGCCGGTCGGCCGAGCGGACAGCACGCTGGACTTGTGATCCTGTGGTCCTGGGTTCGATCCCAGGCGCCGGTGAGAAACTATGGGCAGAGTTTCTTTCACACTATGCCCCTGTTACCTAGCAGTAAAATAGGTACCTGGGAGTTAGTCAGCTGTCACGGGCTGCTTCCTGGGGGGGGTGGGGTGGAGGCCTGGTCGAGGACTGGGCCGCGGGGACACTAAAAAGCCCCGAAATCATCTCAAGATAACATCAAGATCCTGTCAGTTGACGGTTGCGCAGTTTCCTGAGCCTTCTGGGCTCTGTCTTCTTGTTTGCTCCTGTGGGTGGCATCTGCCTCCTCCACATGGCATTTTGGTGCTTTTGGCTTCCTTTCCCTCTGCCATTACTCGGGTTCTTTTTATTGTCTGTGGCTCCTTTGGGTGTTCACTACCTCCTGTGTCCCTTTGTGCGTACCTGCATACGGACATAAGTACAATGGCCCTACGGAGGGCCTCTTGGCCCGTGCGAGGCAGCTACTAATTTAAATTAAATTTTGCTCCGAGGGGCGAGTTTATTGGGCAGCGCCACTCATCTTGTGAGCAGACACACCGCCATAGCAGCATGTACAACACTCCCCAATAGGAGGAATACCTGCTGGGTTGTTCATCCTGTCACTTGTACCCAGACACAACTGGGATTTGCTTAACTGTCTCCAGTGAACAGCTCCTCAAACAAGAAGATTATGATACATTCCCACTCACTTACATGTCCAACCCGCCCTTGCACCAATAGTGGGGCCCCACCACCACGTTACGTGGTAATTGGTTCCGCACATCACCGGGCCTGTTACTATGCCGCACGGGTGGCGTGTGCCACTATCCCAGTTTCTATTGTTTCGTGGAGATTGGTCAATTAACACACACACTAAGGGACTACTTATCTTTTGTTGCATATACAGTAGTTGTGGGTGATCGTTGGCGGGCAATGGTGCGGGTTGGGCACACTGAGTGTCGGTACGGTGTCTCGCATGTCTGTTCTAGACCACACTTGCCGGTAGACTAGTTATTATTTGCTACTCTGCTGGTTATATGCTTGGGTGCCGCCTCAGTTCCCCACAGGTTGGCAGGACTTTTTGTTGGACTGTACGGAACGGTTTGAGTTCCGTCATTGGTACTTTGTGGAGCTTTGCTTCTCTCGTTAGGCTCATGCGTTTGTAGCGAGTATCTTCTTGGGATACTCTACTCCTTCCGCCACCCTTGTTCACTGTTCCATCCTTGTTTACTCTTCCCCGCTTGGCGGGATTGTGTCGATGGCTCCTGACTGGGGTGTTGGGTGTGGTGTTTGGTCACCTTGCGTGCGTCTTTAGTGCCTTTTGTCCATCTTTTGTTCTTTGTTGTCCTGTGGGGCTCTGCCCCGCATTTCGGTGCTTTTGTTTTCGTTGTAGTCCCCTGGGTCTTTTCCCTGTCTGGACACTTTCCTTGACTATCTTCGGTGTCTGCTGCACCCTCACATAGCCGAGGGAGAGATCTCAAGAACCTCAAGATAACCCTGCTGTCTGTAAGGTCCCTCATGTATGTACGCGCTCCTCTACACATTTTGTCGTTGGTTGTGTGTGTTACTTCCCGGCCGCTCTTTGGGCCGTATGACTCAGATACACTTTGTGTATCTGAGTCAGTGCTTCTTGATTATCCTGTTTGGTGCTCCGGTGGACCTCTGTCCATGTTCCACGTCCTGCTTTTGGACTTCTCCGGTGTTCCATTTTGGTACCGAGTTCCTGCGATTTCTGTGGTTTTCTGCAGGCTTCGGGTTGCACTGTCTGTGGGGGGGGGGGGTGTGTGAACTTTTCGGTCTGCCGCTCCTGCCTTCCTGGTTCCTTTTCTTGGAACCGGGTTTGCTGGGTTCCGGTCCTGGTTTCGGTTTTTCCTTGTTCCTTTTCCGGACTGGGTGTGTTTGTTTTCCTGCGGTTCTCGTCCTCGGTGGTTCTCCTCTTGGATGCCACGGGGATGCGTGTATCATTCTTCCCTGCTGGAGCTGGTTCTGTTGCTTCTTGGGTTGCGGGGTCGCTGTTTTTAGATTCGCGTTTTGCGCTTTCGATCGTGGTGTTCGTTTCTCGTCAGTTTGTGTCGGCACAGGTGGGTTCGTTATTGGTCTCCCACCTGCACGTTTTGTCTCGGGGGCGGTGTTTGGTTTTCCTATCACTGCGAAGGGTTCTTCAGTCTTTGATAGGGTTGGTTTGTCTTCCCTTCGGGGTTGTTCTGGGACCGTTGTCTGGGATTGTCCTGTCACTTCATGTTGGGTGGTGCTGGCAGAGCCGCTCCTGCTTACGTTCAGTGTTGCGGTTCCTTCTGCTCCATTCCACTTGCTGTCCTGGGCATCGTTCCCCTCTGGCCTGCTCTTGAGTTTTGGTGCCGTCCTGGTCGTTGGCCTGGGTGGTCTTTTTCTTCTCGTTTTGGTCTTTGTTTTGTCTCTGGTTTGGTTGTTCAGTTAGGACGTGTGGTATCCGCCTCCCGGTTTCTTCCCTGTTTTACTTATCTTTTGGTAAGGTAGCTCCGGGAAGCCGACGGGGCTCCCCCCAGAAAATCAGCGTTGAATGTAATGAAACGCCATTTTCTGGGTGAGTCCCGGAGGCTCCCTGACATCCCTCCCTCCCTCCCTCTGGTCGGCGGCATTTTCGTGTCTTTTGACATCCAGCCTAAGAACTGCCAGTTGGATCGCCGGCGTGGAGGGTCTGGGGCTTCCCCTTCCCCCTCTCGGGGACGGGTGGGTTGCACAGACAGTGGCGCTTCGACATGATGATGTCATGCTAGTTTGATAATTTTGTTTGGGGAGTTCTGTCCACTCGTTCGGCTTTCGGTAGCAATAATGTCACCAGAATAGGGATTTGTTTTGGGGCGCCTACCTTTCTGGGTGCCTGTCCCGGTCGATGGCAGACATAGAATGCTCCCAATCACAAGGGGGTTTCTATAGGCCATTGCTCCTCGTGCCTCTCTGAGGGGGGCCAGGTTCTGGCTCGTGGTTCCCGGTAGGCAAGAACTCCTAGCACTTTGACTGATGCCAGAAAGTTATACATATCCATTCAGCCTGGATAGCTCCGGGGAGCCTCAGGGACTCGCCCAGAAAATGGCGTTTCATTACATTCAACGCTGGTTTTTTGGGGTCTTGTGATGGCTCGCGTCGGACCCGTCGTTTCTAAACTCCCGGCGGGCTTGCTTGCTTTGGGGAGTTTTTCTGTTCGGCAGACGTTCCATCCCCTTGTGCCGCCTGGGTTTCGGTGGTCGCGCCCGAGATCTCCCCGTGGCTCTGCCTTTTCCTGGGCTCAGAGGGGCCTTGTCGGGGCTGCTTATGTTCTGCCTTGCGGTCTCGCCTCCGGTTGGTGGTCGGGTGGCTTCGTGGTAGGTGTCCCACCTGCATACTTCTCTTGGCGGCAGTATGGGGTATTTTGGAGGTCCTTCCTTTTCCTGTCTCTTCTTAGGTGGTTACTCTTGTTAGCGTCAGCTTGGTTTTCTGGTGGGGGTTGGGGGCCATCGTCTTGCCACATACTGTTGCCTCTTTTTGTAATTATCTAAGTGTAACTACCTAAGTGTAGTTACAGGATAAGAGCTACGCTCATGGTGTCCCGTCTTCCCAGCACTCTTTGTCATATAACGCTTTGAAACTACTGACGGTCTTGGCCTCCACCACCTTCTCACCTAACTTGTTCCAACCGTCTACCACTCTGTTTGCGAAAGTGAATTTTCTTATATTTCTTCGGCATCTGTGTTTAGCTAGTTTATATCTATGACCTCTTGTTCTTAAAGTTCCAGATCTCAGGAAATCTTCCCTATCGATTTTATCAATTCCTGTTATTATTTTGTATGTAGTGATCATATCACCTCTTTTTCTTCTGTCTTCCAGTTTTGGCATATTTAAGGCCTCTAACCTCTCTTCGTAGCTCTTGCGCTTCAGTTCATGGAAGCCACTTAGTGGCATGTCGTTGCACCTTTTCCAGTTGATGTGTTTCTTAGGATAGGGGGATAGGGGCACCGTACAACTGCTGCATATTCCAGCTTTGGTCTAACAAAAGTCGTGAACAATTTCAATAAATTTCTCAGCCGCTGGTTTGTCTGAGCTGGCAGCCTCCCCATGCCGCACAACACTATGAATACCGCTTCTTTTTCTAAATTTCTCAAACCATCCCCTGCTTGCCTTAAAGTCTTTCTCTGCACTCGTTCCAGGGATTTTCTTTACAAGGTCTTCGTGCAATACCCTTGCTTTCTCACAAATGATGGCCTCCGAAACACTACCACCCACTAACTTCTTGTTGTGTATCCAAATTAATAACAACTTTTCCACTTCCTCAAGTATTTGTGGTCTTTGTTTCGTGATTGTTGATACTCCTTTTGCCACTTTGGCACTCATAATATCCTTTTTCTTGGCAAGTATAGTGCATATCGTTGACGTGGATTTGTTGTACTGCCTATAAAGTTCAACAACATGTGCACAATTTTCATGCTTCCGAATGATCTCTTGCTTTTCCTCTACTGTATTGATATATCTTTATCTTTCTAATGCAGGCACCCAATATGAAAGCAATGCAGAAGCTTGACCTGGCTAGAGAGAAGCTTCAGGAGACAAATTCTGAGTTTGACAGTGCCCGCAAGCGTGCCAAGAAGGCCAAGCAGGCATTTGAGAGAGCTAAGAAGGATCGTTATGACCGTTTCATGGCATTCTTTGAACATGTGTCAAATGAGATTGATGGCATTTATAAGGTAAGTCACAGGCGACCATCTACAACCTTTTTTATATAACAAAGTGTAATTGGGATAGTGGAAACATTTTTAAATGTATATTTAACGAGGTCAAAATTTGCTCCTCCACACTCCACCTTGTCTCTCATCACCCACTGCTCCTCCACACTCCACCTTGTATCTCATCACACACTGCTCCTCCACACTCTACCTTGTCTCTCATCACACACTGCTCCTCCACACTCCCCCTTGTCTCATCACACACTGCTCCTCCACACTCTCATCACACACTGCTCCTCCACACTCCCCCTTGTCTCTCATCACCCACTGCTCCTCCACACTCCCTCTTGTCTCTCATCACTCACTGCTCCTCCACACTCCACCTTGTCTCTCATTAACCACTGCTCCTCCACACTCCCTCTTGTCTCTCATCACACACTGCTCCTCCACACTCCCCCTTGTCTCTCATCACCCACTGCTCCTCCACACTCCCTCTTGTCTCTCATCACTCACTGCTCCTCCACACTCCACCTTGTCTCTCATTAACCACTGCTCCTCCACACTCCCTCTTGTCTCTCATCACACACTGCTCCTTCACACTCCCCCTTGTCTCTCATCACACACTGCTCCTCCACACTCTACCTTGTCTCTCATCACCCACTGCTCCTCCACACTCTACCTTGTCTCTCATCACCCACTGCTCCTCCACACTCCCCCTTGTATGTCATCACACACTGCTCCTCCACACTCTACCTTGTCTCTCATCACCCACTGCTCCTCCACACTCCCCCTTGTATCTCATCACACACTGCTCCTCCACACTCTACCTTGTCTCTCATCACCCACTGCTCCTCCACACTCCACCTTGTCTCTCATCACCCACTGCTCCTCCACACTCCACCTTGTCTCTCATCACCCACTGCTCCTCCACACTCCCCCTTGTATCTCATCACACACTGCTCCTCCACACTCCCCCTTGTCTCTCATCACACACTGCTCCTCCACACTCTACCTTGTCTCTCATCACCCACTGCTCCTCCACACTCCACCTTGTCTCTCATCACACACTGCTCCTCCACACTCCCCCTTGTATCTCATCACACACTGCTCCTCCACACTCTACCTTGTCTCTCATCCCCCACTGCTCCTCCACACTCCACCTTGTCTCATTAACCACTGCTCCTCCACACTCCACCTTGTCTCTCATCACCCACTGCTCCTCCACACTCCCCCTTGTCTCATTAACCACTGCTCCTCCACACTCCCCCTTGTATCTCATCACACACTGCTCCTCCACACTCCACCTTGTCTCATTAACCACTGCTCCTCCACACTCCCCCTTGTATCTCATCACACACTGCTCCTCCACACTCCCCCTTGTCTCATTAACCACTGCTCCTCCACACTCCCCCTTGTATCTCATCACACACTGCTCCTCCACACTCCACCTTGTCTCATTAACCACTGCTCCTCCACACTCCCCCTTGTATCTCATCACACACTGCTCCTCCACACTCCACCTTGTCTCATTAACCACTGCTCCTCCACACTCCCCCTTGTATCTCATCACACACTGCTCCTCCACACTCCACCTTGTCTCATTAACCACTGCTCCTCCACACTCCACCTTGTCTCATTAACCACTGCTCCTCCACACTCCACCTTGTCTCATTAACCACTGCTCCTTTATGCATGTTTCAATGTACATTTGATGCCATAAGGTATTTAGTATAGTTATAATTTCATAACTCATTTGCAATTATATATTTCTTGGCTTAGATTCTATTTAATGTTCTTTCAAACAGGCACTTGCCAAAAATCCATCTGCTCAAGCTTTCTTGGGACCAGAGAATCCCGAAGAGCCGTATTTAGATGGCATAAATTACAACTGCGTTGCACCTGGCAAGAGATTCCAGCCGATGTCCAACTTGTCTGGCGGAGAGAAGACCATTGCTGCGTTGGCACTGCTCTTTGGCATTCACAGGTGGGATCACTCGTCTCTTTTCCTCATCACTACTTACATAGCAGACATTGCATATCTTCCTTTGTTTTGTGGGTGAGCGTCCTGGTGGCTCTCTCAACCTCACACATTCCATGTCACTTCACCCAGATTTTAGGCAAATTTTCTAGCAACCTCTTCGATTTCATGCAGTTTGGTACATATACAGATCTTGGTGAGAGAAATTGAATAAATTGTCTCACATTCGTAGCTAAAATGATTCTGGAGATGCACTACGTTGAATTTAGCGAAAAACCAGCATTGAATAAAATGAAATGGCTCTTTTTGGTAGTTATCTCACTAAGACTGCTCCTGAGATTATCTCATGCAACTTTAGTTGCATGAGTACATATGGCCTTCTGGGGATCACAGCCTACACTGGCCCCCTTCTCATGAGGCACAAAAAGCCTCATGAGAAAAAAAATGACATTCCGCAATTTCATCAGAAAAGCATCCAATAAGTCAGCAAAACATTACAAACAACTGCTGCTGTCAAAAGACTCCAAAACCATTAAACTTCCAAATAAATCTTCAAACAGTACCAAAATAACCCTGCATTGAATGTAATGAAACACCATTTTCTGGGTGAGACCTGGAGGCTTCCCGGAGCTATCCAGTGCATGGAGTTCGTGCCTACCGACGACCACGAGCCAGAACCTGGTCCTCTCAGAGAGGCACGAGAATCAATGGCCTATAGAAACCCCCGTGTGGTTGGGAGCATTCTGTGTCTGGCATCAACTGGGTCTGACACCCATAAAGATAGACGCCCCAAAACGAACCCCTATTCTGGTGAATATATTGCTACTGAAAATCGAAAGAGTTGACAGACCTCCCAAAACGAAAATTAGCAAACGAGCATGACGTCATCCCATTGCCGTGCCGCTGTCTGTGCAACCCTCCCCCCATCCCCGGGAGGAGTAAAGCAGAGTTACCTTGAAGTGTTTCCGGGGCTTAGCGTCCCTGCGTTCCGGTCATCGACCAGGCCTCCTCGCTGCTGGACTGGTCAACCAGGCTGACACGGCTGCTCACAACCTGACGTATGAATCACAGCCTGCTTGATCAGGTATCCTTTGGAGGTGCTTATCCAGTTCTCTCTTGAACACTGTGAGGGGTCGGCCATTTATGCCTCTTATGTGTAGTGGAAGCATGTTGAACAGTCTCGGGCGTCTGATGTTGATTAGAGTTCTCTCTCAGAGTACCTGTTGCATCTCTGCTTTTCAATGGGGGTATTCTGCACATCCTGCCATGCCTCCTGGTCTCATGTGATGTTATTTCTGTGTGCATTTTTTGGACCAGCCCCTTAATATTTTCCATGTATAAATTATTGTGCATCTCTCCCGCCTGCGCTCAAGGGAGTACAGATTTAGGCTCTTAAGTCGGTCCCAGTAGTTTAGATGTTTTACTGAGTGGATTCTAGCAGTAAAGGATCTCTGCACGCTCTCCAGGTCAGCAATTTCTCCAGCTTTGGTAGGGGCTGTCATTGTGTATCAGTACTCTACTTTAGAAAGCACTAGTGTATTGAAAAGTATCATCACCAGTATAGCATCTCTAGTGTAAAAGGTTTCTGTTATCCAACCTGTCATTTCTGTGGGGAGCCCCTATGGCTATCTGGAGCTTATAGGGCTAATGTATTTTATATTAGACCGGGACATTAGCTAAGGAGTTCAGACCTATCAGGGACCAGCGCCAGAACCTGGCGCCTTCAGAGAGGTTTCAGGGAGCAATGGTCCTGGAAAACCCCCTTGTGGTTGGGGTTTTCCTTATCTGTCATCGACCGGGGTTAGGCACCCAGAAAGGTAGGCATAACAAAACAAACCCCACATGGTAAAACACTAAAACAAAAAACCGAACAGAGAGGTAGAAACTCCCTACAATCCCAAGGAAACAAGCTAACATCACACTTTACTGCCACGCTGATCGTCCGTGCAGCCCTCCCAATCCCGAGAGGGGGAGGGGGGAGCCCCGGACCTCACCGCGCCGGCTGCCTAGCATCAGTTCGTAAGCTAATGTCAACCGGGATAGATGCTTCTCTGGCCTCAGTTTCCTAGGCAGTGTTTGCCTTGTGTGGCGTTCACTGCCGTGTGTTGTGTTGTGCGGTGGCCAGGTGTTCCTCATCAGTACCAGGGCTGCATGCGCTTAGGGGCTTCCTTCCCTAAGCGCCCTGTGAGTACTGCCCCTGCGTGACAGGGTTATCTTCCCTGGGGCATTTGGGAACCATTCCCATAGAGGTTCTTGCTGCTCAGTATTTGCCTCGCCCTTGGGGCCAGCTGGGGCTTGGGGCCCTTGTTTGGCCCTGGGTAGGGACTGGTATTGTGCTGGTTAGGGCGTCAAGGTGTTGCGCGACCTGCCACCTAAGCGGCGAACAGTTCCTGTTGCCTATGGAGACGGTGTACTTTTGCGGGGTTTTTCTTTTGTTTTCATTTTCATTTACCTGGTGGGGGATCTTCCTAGTGTGGCTATAGTTCCACTGATAGTGTTTGGTGACCCTCTGCTAGGCCCCCATGATTGTACACGTCGCAGAGGTTTTCAGTGTTGTCCTCTGTCCCCTTGTTATTTTTGGGTTTCTTAAGCGGTTAGCAACACCTTGCCTGGGCTTCCCGTAGTTGTTACCCCTACGGGCCCTGGAAACCCCTCTCGGGGCACGGTGGACCATTGAATGTGTCTTCTGGGTTCCAACCCGTCTTGTACGGTTTCGTTGGTTGCTGTGCCCTTGTCTCCGGGTGACAGTCGCCACTTTTACCTCCGTCATGCTGCCTGTTGGGTCACTGACACCTTGACCTGGAGTCTTACGAGAGATATTTTCTGCTTGTTCTCCAGTAGTCTCCTGGTGTTATTACTGTTCAGAGTACAGGCGGCATCCATGTTGCAAGCTAGGTTAGGTTGCTGCAACACGCTAGGGTGGTTTCCCACTCGGATGCCCTGGGGCCGCCCGTTTTGGTCAGGTGCTGTTCGCCCCTTTCCTGGCTCCTGACCGTCTGCGGGTTTCGGGCTCGGGGCAGGCTTTAGTTAGGGCCAAGACTCGGGCGGTTTCAGGGCACCCCCGTTCGGGTTGGGGACGGAGGTTGTCGAGCCTGTTCCTCCTGCCAAGGCTTCTGGATCTTACCAGCGACCCTTTCTTGCTGCCTTTCCTATGGACTCTTCCTTTTCTTTAAGGGCGGAGGGCTTGGAGGACGGCTGTGCCCCGGGGCCTCTGTTGCAGGTTCAAAGGGCTGTGGGGGATGCCTGCTAGCAGTTCCGGGCTGATTGACCCTGGCGGGGTTTTCTGCTTCTGGGCAGAGTTTTTCACCCATCCAGTCTGCTTGCTTCCCACTTTTGCTGGCGTGTTTTCGTATCTTTGGGATCTATCCCGAGGCCCATCGTTTTCGATGGGCCTCGGGATAGACCACAGGTTGGATAGCCTTGATGACATTGTGGACAACCTGAAAGACGATGAGCTAAAAAAAAGAATGCACGCGGTGCTGTAGAAGAAGGAATCACGGAAATGCCTAAACAGACGTGATTATTCGTACAAAGTCTCGTGGAGCTGGTGTATGAGGTGTCTGGTTTAGCTGGTGTATGAGGGGTCTCGAGGAGCTGGTGTATGAGGAGTCTGGTTTAGCTGGTGTATGAGGGGTCTGGTGGAGCTGGTGTATGAGGGGTCTGGTGGTGCTGGTGTATGAGGGGTCTGGTGGAGCTGGTGTATGAGGGGTCTGGTGGAGCTAGTGTATGAGGGGTCTGGTGGAGCTGGTGTATGAAAGGTCTGGTGTATGAGGGGTCTGGTGGAGCTGGTGTATGAAAGGTCTGGTGTATGAGGGGTCTGGTAGAGCTGGTGTATGAGGGGTAGGGGTCTGGTGGAGCTGGTGTATGAGGGGTCTGGTGGAGCTGGTGTATGAGGGGTCTGGTGGAGCTGGTGTATGAGGGGTCTGGTGGAGCTGGTGTATGAGGGGTCTGGTGGAGCTGGTGTATGAGGGGTCTGGTGGTGCTGGTGTATGAGGGGTCTGGTGGAGCTGGTGTATGAGGGGTCTGGTGGAGCTGGTGTATGAGGGGTCTGGTGGAGCTGGTGTATGAGGGGTCTGGTGGAGCTGGTGTATGAGGGGTCTGGTGGTGCTGGTGTATGAGGGGTCTGGTGGAGCTGGTGTATGAGGGGTCTGGTGGAGCTGGTGTATGAAAGGTCTGGTGTATGAGGGGTCTGGTGGAGCTGGTGTATGAAAGGTCTCGTGTATGAGGGGTCTGGTAGAGCTGGTGTATGAGGGGGAGGGGTCTGGTGGAGCTGGTGTATGAGAGGTCTGGTGAAGCTGGTGTATGAAAGGTCTGGTGTATGAGGGGTCTGGTGGAGCTGGTGTATGAGGGGTCTGGTGGAGCTGGTGTATGAGGGGTCAGGTGGAGCTGGTGTATGAGGGGTCTGGTGGAGCTGATGTATGAGGGGTCTGGTGGAGCTGGTGTATGAGGGGTCTGGTGGAGCTGGTGTATGAGGGGTCTGGTGGAGCTGGTGTATGAGGGGTCTGGTGGAGCTGGTGTATGAGGGGTCTGGTGGAGCTGGTGTATGAGGGGTCTGGTGGAGCTGGTGTATGAGGGGTCTGGTGGAGCTGGTGTATGAGTGGTCTGGTGGAACTGGTGTATGAGGGGTCTGGTGTAGCTGGTGTATGAGTGGTCTGGTGGAGCTGGTGTATGAGGGGTCTGGTGGAGCTGGTGTATGAGGGGTCTGGTGGAGCTGGTGTATGAGGGGTCTGGTGGAGCTGGTGTATGAGGGGTCTGGTGGAGCTGGTGTATGAGGGGTCTGGTGGAGCTGGTGTAATTACCTAAGTGTAATTACCTAAGTGTAGTTACAGGATGAGAGCTACGCTCGTGGTGTCCCGTCTTCCCAGCACTCTTTGTCATATAACGCTTTGAAACTACTGACGGTCTTGGCCTCCACCACCTTCTCACTTAACTTGTTCCAACCGTCTACCACTCTATTTGCGAAGGTGAATTTTCTTATATTTCTTCGGCATCTGTGTTTAGCTAGTTTAAATCTATGACCTCTTGTTCTTGAAATTCCAGGTCTCAGGAAGTCTTCCCTGTCGATTTTATCAATTCCTGTTACTATTTTGTATGTAGTGATCATATCACCTCTTTTTCTTCTTTCTTCTAGTTTTGGCATATTTAATGCTTCTAACCTCTCCTCGTAGCTCTTGCCCTTCAGTTCTGGGAGCCACTTAGTAGCATGTCTTTGCACCTTTTCCAGTTTGTTGATGTGCTTCTTAAGATATGGGCACCACACAACAGCTGCATATTCTAGCTTTGGCCTAACAAAAGTCATGAACAATTTCTTTAGAATATCGCCATCCATGTATTTAAATGCAATTCTGAAGTTAGAAAGCATAGCATAGGCTCCTTGCACAATATTCTTTATGTGGTCCTCAGGTGATAGTTTTCTATCTAGAACCACTCCTAGATCTCTTTCTTTATCAGAATTCTTTAAAGATTTCTCACATAATATATAGGTTGTGTGGGGTCTATGTTCTCCTATTCCACATTCCATAACATGACATTTATTAACATTAAATTCCATTTGCCAAGTGGTGCTCCATATACTTATTTTGTCCAGGTCTTCTTGAAGGGCATGACAGTCATCTAAATTCCTTATCCTTCCTATTATCTTAGCATCATCAGCAAACATGTTCATATAATTCTGTATACCAACTGGTAGATCATTTATGTACACAATAAACATCACTGGTGCAAGAACTGAACCCTGTGGTACTCCACTTGTGACATTTCTCCATTCCGATACATTGCCTCTGATTACTGCCCTCATTTTTCTATCAGTCAGAAAATTTTTCATCCATGATAGAAGCTTACCTGTCACCCCTCCAATATTTTCCAGTTTCCAGAACAACCTCTTATGTGGAACTCTGTCGAAAGCCTTTTTTAGGTCCAGATAGATGCAGTCAACCCAACCATCTCTTTCCTGTAATATCTCTGTGGCTCGATCATAGAAACTGAGTAAATTCGATACACAGGATCTTCCAGATCGAAAACCATACTGTCTGTCTGATATTATATCATTTCTCTCTAGGTGTTCTACCCATTTAGTTTTGATTAGTTTTTCCAATACTTTCACTATTACACTTGTCAATGATACAGGTCTATAATTGAGGGGTTCTTCCCTGCTGCCACTTTTGTAGATTGGAACTATGTTAGCCTGTTTCCACCCGTCTGCTACGATTCCTGTACACAGGGATACCTGAAAGATCAGGTGAAGTGGAATGCTGAGCTCAGATGCACATTCTCTCAGAACCCATGGTGAAACGCCATCTGGGCCAGCTGCTTTGTTCTTACCGAGCTCCTTGAGCATTTTTTCCACTTCGTCTCTAGACACCTCTATGTGTTCTATGTTGTTCTCTGGAATTCTTATTGTATCTGGTTCCCTAAAGATTTCATTTTGTACAAACACACTTTGGAACTTTTCGTTTAGTGTTTCACACATTTCCTTTTCATCTTCCGTGAATCTATTTCCCATTTTCAACCTCTGAATATTATCTTTTACCTGCAATTTGTTGTTTATGAATTTATAGAATAGACCTGGTTCTGTTTTACATTTGTCCGCAATCCCTTTTTCAAAATTTCTTTCTGCCTCTCTCCTCACTGCCGTGTAGTTGTTTCTCGCATCTTTGTATCGCTGGTATGTTTGGGGGTTCGGCCTCTTCCTGTATTGATTCCATTTTTGTGTCTTTCGGTCTCTAGCCCTCTCGCAATTTCTATTGAACCAATCCTGTTTCCTAGTTCTGCATCTCTGTTTTGGTATAAATTTTTTTGTGCCTTTATCATATATTTCACAAAACTTGCCATACATCTCATTCACTTCCTTGCCTAGCATCAAGTCTGTCCAATTATACTCACTAAAAAAATTTCTAAGGTCACCATAATGTCCTCTCCTGAAGTCTGGTTTTTCAACTGCTTCAACCTCCTTATTTTCTTCCAGCTTATAACGCATTGCATACTTTATTCCCAAAAAGACATGGTCACTTTTACCCAAGGGAGGAAGGTACTGAATGTCAAATATCTCTTCCTCCTTCCTGGTAAATATCAAATCTAGCATGGAGGGAACGTCCCCTTCCCTCATCCTCGTAGCTTGTTTAACATGTTGATACAAGAATGTTTCCAGGATGAGGTCTACAAATTTACAGGTCCAAAAATCTTCTGTTTTAGCTTCATATGCTTCCCAGTCTATGGATTTCAAGTTGAAGTCACCAACTATCAACAGTCGTGATCTATCGTTATCCGCTCCCGCTATAATCTCTCTCATTATTGTTATAAGACCTTCACGTTTACTATCTAGCTCCTCCTTTGACCATGTGCTGCTTGGCGGTGGACTATATGCATTTATCATCATTAGTTTATCATCCTCATAGCAGATCTCTAGTGCTATTATGTCAACTTCTTGTGGATTGGCAATCATTATTTCCTTCACCTTTAGGTGTTCTTTACCAGCACAGCAACGCCACCGCCTTTCCTAATTTTTCTGTCCCGTCTCCAAATTGAGTAGCCCCTTGGGAATATGACCTCATTTAAAATTACATCTTCAAGTTTTGTCTCCGTGAGTGCAACAATGTCTGGTGTCTGCAGCTGTATTACATCACTTAACTCCAGTATCTTCGATCTCACTCCATCTATGTTGGTGTATGCAATCTTCAGGAACTTGTTCCCCCTCTCCTTATTCTTCACTCCCCCTCTCTCTATTGATTTTGTTGGTTTGCCTTTATGTACCACTTTACTGGTTTGCCTACCCCTATCACTTTGTAGAAAAAAGAATTTATTTCTTCTTCATTCCTGCTCTCATTTAAATGTTTTGCCTCGGCGAGGTTCAGTTTCAGCTTCTCTCTGTCTTCTTTTGAAAGATCTCCTCTTAACGACCACCCTTTCCCATCCTCATCCCTTTGCAATTTTCTAGCATTCCTTAGTACTTCTTCCATCTGTTTGGCACCGTTTAGGGTGATCCTCAAAGGTCGATCTTTCCCTTTTACGTACCTGCCTATTCTCCTGTAGTCGCACACATTCTCTCTGTTTGTAAGACCTTCCACGAGGCCAACAATTTTATCTACTACTTTAGCTTCTTCTACAGCTCTTTCTGACCTAGATGTTATCGCCTTTTCTTTGCAGCCAAAAATGATCAGGGACTTACTCCGATCAACTGTGTTTTGCACCAACTTAATAGAAATGGTGCCCAACCACTTTTGCACGGTCGGGGAATCGAACGCCGGCTTGCAAGAAGCTAGCCCGTCGCTCTACCGTCCAGCCCAAGTGATGGGATGAGTGAAGTGTATGAGGGGTCTGGTGGAGCTGGTGTATGAGGGGTCTGGTGGAGCTGGTGTATGAGTGGTCTGGTGGAACTGGTGTATGAGGGGTCTGGTGGAGCTGGTGTATGAGTGGTCTGGTGGAGCTGGTGTATGATGGGTCTGGTGGAGCTGGTGTATGAGGGGTCTGGTGGAGCTGGTGTATGAGGGGTCTGGTGGAGCTGGTGTATGAGGGGTCTGGTGGAGCTGGTGTATGAGGGGTCTGGTGGAGCTGGTGTATGAGGCGTCTGGTGGAGCTGGTGTATGAGGGGTCTGGTGGAGCTGGTGTATGAGGGGTCTGGTGGAGCTGGTGTATGAGGGGTCTGGTGGAGCTGGTGTATGAGTGGTCTGGTGGAACTGGTGTATGAGGCGTCTGGTGTAGCTGGTGTATGAGGGGTCTGGTGGAGCTGGTGTATGAGGGGTCTGGTGGAGCTGGTGTATGAGGGGTCTGGTGGAGCTGGTGTATGAGGGGTCTGGTGGAGCTGGTGTATGAGTGGTCTGGTGGAGCTGGTGTATGAGGGGTCTGGTGTAGCTGGTGTATGAGGGGTCTGGTGGAGCTGATGTATGAGGGGTCTGGTGGAGCTGGTGTATGAGGGGTCTGGTGGAGCTGGTGTATGAGTGGTCTGGTGGAGCTGGTGTATGAGGGGTCTGGTGTAGCTGGTGTATGAGGGGTCTGGTGGAGCTGGTGTATGAGTGGTCTGGTGGAGCTGGTGTATGAGGGGTCTGGTGGAGCTGGTGTATGAGGGGTCTGGTGGAGCTGGTGTATGAGGGGTCTGGTGGAGCTGGTGTATGAGGGGTCTGGTGTAGCTGGTGTATGAGGGGTCTGGTGGAACTGGTGTATGAGGGGTCTGGTGGATCTGGTGTATGAGGGGTCTGGTGGAGCTGGTGTATGAGAGGTCTGGTGGAGCTGGTGTATGAGGGGTCTGGTGGAGCTGGTGTATGAGGCGTCTGGTGGAGCTGGTGTATGAGGGGTCTGGTGGAGCTGGTGTATGAGGGGTCTGGTGGAGCTGGTGTATGAGGGGTCTGGTGGAGCTGGTGTATGAGGGGTCTGGTGGAGATGGTGTATGAGGGGTCTGGTGGAGATGGTGTATGAGGGGTCTGGTGGAGATGGTGTATGAGAGGTCTGGTGGAGCTGGTGTATGAGGGGTCTGGTGGAGCTGGTGTATGAGGGGTCTGGTGGAGCTGGTGTATGAGAGGTCTGGTGGAGCTGGTGTATGAGGGGTCTGGTGAAGCTGGTGTATGAGGGGTCTGGTTTAGCTGGTGTATGAGGGGTCTGGTGGAGCTGGTGTATGAGAGGTCTGGTGGAGCTGGTGTATGAGGGGTCTGGTGGAGCTGGTGTATGAGGGGTCTGGTGGAGCTGGTGTATGAGAGGTCTGGTGGAGCTGGTGTATGAGGGGTCTGGTGGAGCTGGTGTATGAGGGGTCTGGTGGAGCTGGTGTATGAGAGGTCTGGTGGAGCTGGTGTATGAGGGGTCTGGTGGAGCTGGTGTATGAGGGGTCTGGTGGAGCTGGTGTATGAGGGGTCTGGTGGAGCTGGTGTATGAGGGGTCTGGTGGAGCTGGTGTATGAGAGGTCTGGTGGAGCTGGTGTATGAGGGGTCTGGTGAAGCTGGTGTATGAGGGGTCTGGTGGTGCTGGTGTATGAGGGGTCTGGTGGAGCTGGTGTATGAGAGGTCTGGTGGAGCTGGTGTATGAGGGGTCTGGTGGAGCTGGTGTATGAGGGGTCTGGTGGAGCTGGTGTATGAGAGGTCTGGTGGAGCTGGTGTATGAGGGGTCTGGTGGTGCTGGTGTATGAGGGGTCTGGTGGAGCTGGTGTATGAGGGGTCTGGTGGACTCATAACTTGACTCGTTTTCATCTGGCTCCTCCCAGAAGTGTGACAAGGTACAAAGCTATGTCTAACCCCTTAACTGCGTTGCCTCCAAATGTGACACCCCCGTAGTGCGCAGGAAATAAATTCTCTGGAAAAAATTATTTTTTCTTTTTAAAGTGTCAAAACCCCTTCCCTCAGTATGGGTATGTAAAAAAAAAGTCGAAATTGTACTTACTTTGGCTGCTATGGGGTCCGGAAGTTGGGGCGTGACGTCATCATTCCCCGTGCGCCCGTGCCGTAAGCTCTCGGGGGCGGTGGGGCACTCAGGGCGGGGCGCGCGAGTTGCCGCGAATATATTTTCGTTCATTTTTTGCGCACCTTTCCAAACACATTTTCATTGTTTTTATGTGCCAATCCAATGTATAATGAACACGTACACTATAATATCACAGTACAACATCCGTACTGTCCGTAGACACTGTGTTACGTGCATGAAACTTGTGTACACATATGCAGCACATATTTACTATGTATCACGCTAATTTGTGTATATATACAATCTATTTACACACTATACACTGTCACACACTATATACATTCACTATCAACACATTCAGAACACCGCGTAGCAGCTGCTTCGTATGGGCCAATATCAGCTGCCACGTATGGGCCAATAGCAGCTGCCTTGTATGGGCCAATATCAGCTGCCTCGCATGGGCCAATAGCAGCTACCTCGTATGGGCCAATATCAGCTGCCTCATATGGGCCAATAGCAGCTGCCTCGTATGGGCCAATATCAGCTGCCTCGCATGGGCCAATATCAGCTGCCTCGCATGGGCCAATATCAGCTGCCTCGCATGGGCCAATAGCAGCTGCCCCATATGGTCCAATAGCAGCTACCCCGTATGGGCCAATAGCAGCTACCCCGTATGGGCCTATAGCAGCTGCCTCGTATGGGCCAACAGCAGCTGCCTCGTATGGGCCAACAGCAGCTGCCTCGTATGGGCCAACAGCAGCTGCCTCGTATGGGCCAACAGCAGCTGCCTCGTATGGGCCAACAGCAGCTGCCTCGTATGGGCCAACAGCAGCTGCCTCGTATGGGCCAATAGCAGCTGCCTCGTATGGGCCAATAGCAGCTGCCTCGTATGGGCCAATAGCAGCTGCCTCGTATGGGCCAACAGGAGCATTTGGCCATGAACACATTCAGAACACCTCGAGTAAGAGCAGCCACCTATTGCTATGGGCCAATAGCAGCTGCCTCGTATGGGCCAATAGCAGCTGCCTCGTATGGACCAATAGCAGCTGCCTCGTATGGACCAATAGCAGCTGCCTCGTATGGGCCAATAGCAGCTGCCTCGTATGGGCCAATAGCAGCTGCCTCGTATGGGCCAATAGCAGCTGCCTCGTATGGGCCAATAGCAGCTGCCTCGTATGGGCCAATAGCAGCTGCCTCGTATGGGCCAACAGGAGCATTTGGCCATGAACACATTCAGAACACCTCGAGTGAGAGCAGCCACACCCAGCCTGTCTCCCTCACTCCAACATCTTACTCGCCAACATTGCTCCTCCCACCATATTGTTATAGTTCTTATTACACATGTTCTATATACCTATCTACATGTTTTATTTACCAGAACTATGTAACTAAGCCGGTATTGTGTCCAAACAGTACAGTGGCCACCATACACTGCATGAAAAATCACACAGCAGACGACGCTACGATTACGTCACCTCCCTCACCAAAGTAGCTCCTCTCAACATTCTCCTGTTGCTGTTCTTTCACTATATACACACACTATATATACCCATGTACATATGTGTTGCCCATAGCGAACCACTAAGCTAGTATGGTGAGCATAACAAGAGTGGCAGCCACACACACAATGAGGCTACCTCAATTCTCGCCCTCCCTCCCTCATCAAAATTCCTCCTTTCACAATACTACGCACAACGCTAATTATAACCACATTCCTGCTATTATCACAATCCTGGTAACTAATTCCTGTAAATGAATAATTGACCACACGTTTATTTTGAAAAGGAACGTAAGAAATCATTTGAAGATTCCTAGATGAACGAAATAATGCTGTGGTGCTGTGGCTAGCGCTGTGAACATCGTGAACAGCATTGAATCACTGACATTTGAACATTGTACCCAGTCATTATCACACTCAGGCTCTAACACTATCATAGCTAAATAATACAAGTTATATATATATATTTTGACATTATTAGGCAATGCTGTGGTCACATGCTGAACAGCAGTGCTGTGCGCTCATGCTGCGAGCGCCAGCCTTGGTTGCTCACACACTACTGAGGCTCCACACCCGGGAATGTGGACCACGATTTTTTTTAAAGATGGCGTCTGTTTACAAGAGCCCTGAGGAAGCTGATGTGAACCCCATGTAGCCGCGGGAGTTTTGAATGGAACGTGAAAAATACAAATACCCGGAGGCGCGTTGCGCAAACCAGACGTGAGCCTGCAGGCGCGTTGCGCAGTTTAAGGGTTAAAGTCGCTTGAATTTCCTCTTTTTAAAATTCCTAGCAGAAGTCTGAACTAAGGTCTCCAAATGTACTCACTAGAAAGGAGATGAGAGAGATAACAAATAATATATAAGCAGATAATTCTGGAGAGCCAGGTCCCAAATCTACACAGTAAAATATCAACATTCTGGAGGGAACGATAGTGAAGAAAATGGAGAATAGAACCAGTGAAGATCAGGGAACACTGTATAAACATCAGAGGTCCACGTTTCAACATCCTCCCAGCGAGTACTAGAAATATTGTCGGAACAAACGTGGACATCTTCAAGAAAAAACTAGATAGTTTTCTTTAAGAAGTGCCGGGCCAACTGGACTGTTGTGGATATGTGGGCCTGCGAGCTGCTCTAAGCAACCGCCTTTTAGACCAAGCTCTCTCAAGTCGAGCCTGGCCTCGTGCCGGCTTGGGGAGTAGAACTCCCAGAACCCCATTCAGGTACAGTCCATGTACATGTATCAAATGACAAGAGCTGCAATTGTTAACATGAAGATAAGTTCCAGCTCCTGCGCTACAGAAAAAATGAAAATATAAAAACAGAAACCATGTTCAAAACAGTCAAATCATACCATTGAGCAAAAAAGCAATGTAAGGGATTTGGGTGTACTCATGTTGGAAGACCTTACCTTTAAAGAAAACAATAAAGTAGCTGTCCCAAATGCAAGAAAATTGACAGGTTGGATAACAAGAACCTTTCAATCTAGAGATGCTATACCAATGATGATACTTTTCAAGGTTTTACTGCTCTCTAATACTGGGGCAAAATGATAGCCCCTTTCAAGGCTGGAGAAATTGCTGACTTGGAAAGCGTGCAGAGATCCTTTATTGCTAGAATCCACTCAGTAAAACATATAAACTGTTGGGAATATCTAAAATGCCCAAATCTGTATTCTCTTGAGTGCAGGCGGGAGAGATACATAATTATTTACATATAGAAAATATCAGAGTGGCTGGTCCCAAACCTGCACACTAAAATAACACCACATGAGACCAGAAGTCATAGCAGGCTGTGCAGAATATCCCAGTTGAAAAGCAGAGATGCACTAGGTACTCTTGATAAAGAACTCTTCCAACATCAGAGGCCCTAGACTGTTCAACACTTCCACTACACATAAGGGACATAACTGGCCGACTCCTCGCCGTGTTCAAGAGAGAACTTGATAAACGCTATTAAACACAATTTGCCCGAAACGCTATGTGTATTAGCGGCTTTAGGTATTGTATGTACTTGCTCTATCTATAAATCCAACATTATGTTTGTAACTCATCATCTATGTATGTACTTTTACCTGAATAAAAAAATTGAATTTGAATAAACACTACAAAAGGATACCTGATCAACCAGGCTGTGATTTGTATGTCAGGCTACGAGCAGCCGCGTCCAACAGCCTGGTTGACCAGTCCAGCAACCAGAAGGCCTGGTCGAGAATCGGGCCACGTGGACGGTGAGCTCCAAAATCATTACAAGGTATCAACAAGGTAGGTATCAGTATGTACATGTCAATGGAGAGGGCGAGATGTAACATCTTTGCTATTTGTGGGTTTGTTACATATCGGAAAATGATTGAAAAAAACAGCGTTGAATGTAATGAAACGCCATTTTCTGGGTGAGCCCCTACAGCTCCCTGGAGCTTATAGAGCTGATGTATGTTATATTAGACTGGGACATTAGCTAAGGAGTTCAGACCTACCAGGGACCAGTGCCAGAACCTGGCCCCTTCAGAGAGGTTTCAGGAAGCAATGGCCCTGGAAAACCTCCTTGTGGTTGGGGTTTTCCTTATCTGCCATCGACCGGGGTTAGGCACCCAGAAAGGTAGGCATAACAAAACAAACCCCACATGGTAAAAAACTAAAATAAAAAAAGAACAGAGAGGTAGAAACTCCCTACAATCCCAAGGAAACAAGCAAACAAGCAAACATCACACTTTACTACCGCGCTGATTGTCCGCGCAGCCCTTCCCTTCCCAGGACCTCACCGCCCCGGCTGCCTAGCATGAGTTCGGAAGCTAAGCTTCAACCAACGCGAAAAAAACGCCGACCAGTGGGAGGGAGGGTTGCCAGGGAACCTCTAGGGCTCGCCCAGAAAATGGTGTTTCATTACATTCAACGCTGGTTTTCTGTGGGGAGCCCCTACAGCTCCCTGGAGCTTCATACCCAAAGAGAAGGAAAAGAAAGGGCTGACCCGGGAGGTGGGCACCACAAACTCCACAACGCGAAGTCGAGACAACAGGCTGCAACCTGCAACTCAAGGCAACAAGAACGCACAGGAGCAGACACACGCATAAAGAATGGGCGGCCAAGAACCTGTGCGACCCTCAAATCCCTGCGCCCAAAATGAGCCCTAGATGTCACTAATACAGCAGCGAAAGCTGCAAACGTCCGAACAGCACGGGCGTAAGGACAGACCGCAGGCTGGAAGACTTAAAAACTTTATGGACGACCTGGCAGACCCGAGCCCTGAAACAGGGAATGAAAGGAACCGGATCAACCCAAAGCGCATCCCCAGACATGGTACGCAGGTAACGGCAAAAAAGTGCATCCGGACAACACAGGATGCACCCCCGGCCGAACCAATCAAGCATCAATAACCCAAGGACCCCTCCGGAAAGCAGCCGTCTTGACCATCTCCAGAAGGATGGAGAAAGGCTGCAAACGTACAAACCTACCACCAGTACCAAAGAGCAGAAACCTGAACCGAAGGACAAACTGAGGAGAAGATAAGAAGGCACCCTAATCAAGGATCAGGACGGCTCAGGCGACGCATGAGCAGGCCGGAGGTGAAACAAAACACGAGAAAGCGTACGGAACGGGGCAGATGTGACGTCCACCCCGAACGCAAGCCGGAGTGGCTCTGCCTGTGGCGCACAAAATGAGGCGACAGTAAGAAACATCAAATAACTGTAGTCCAGAAAACCCAAGAAAGGACAAGACAACAATATGCGAAAGAGAAGACAACCTACGAAGAGCAAGAAAAAGGTGCATAGAAACACCAGGAACGTCATACTGTTGCCGAGACGAAGCTTGCAGGTGGGACACCATCAACAAAGCCACCTGATCACCACAGAGATGGTGATACCCGCATCAAAATACCAGATGCGAAGAGCCGAGGAGGAGGGCAAACCAGTCACGTACAGGACTGGTCCGACCCGCCGAAAGAGGCGGAGCCGCGGGAAAACACCCCGGGTTCAGACACCTATCAAGCAGCGTCTGAAAATAAAGCTGGGCCGGCCACCAAGGGACCATAAGGACTACTCTCGTGGGAATGGGCTCCAACCGAGCCAGAACCCGAAGCAACAGCTGAACCGGGAGAAGAGGAACAGGTACCACCACCTCGACCAGTCCTGCTGAAAGGCATCCACCGTGAACGCCTCGCAGGCGGGTAAGGGCGCCACATAGAATGTGCGACGCCTAGACCACGCCGACTCGAAGACGTTCATGGCCAGGAGTCCATGTGTCCGGCAGAGCCAACGAAACGAGTCGGCGACGACTGGCCAAACCACGAATAGATGAATGAACCGAGACAGCTGTCTGCCAGGGCGTAGGACACACCCCGGACATGAACCTCACGGTTAGCCAAACCCTGAGAATCCAGCAACGAGCCACTCTAAGGGACCAACCCCAAAGGTCAAACACCTAAGAGAAACCTTGTGGTTCCGGCAAAGAACCGCCAGTGAACAGTCCGAATGGAGCCGAGTGGTAGAGCACCGAGTGACCCGAACCCTCTGAAGTGCAAACCAGACACCCAAGAACTCTTGAACCGTGCTGTGAGTCTGACAGACGGACAGACCCCACCATCCCCGGCTGACCTGGTGAGCAGTGGTCACAAAGCCCCAGACAAGAGATGACCCGTCTGTGAACACATCGAGCAAAGGCTCAGGGAGGTGCCAAGGCACGGAACCCCGAAAACCCCAAAGAGGAAGCTGGTGACGCAGCACCAACACAAGATCCCCGGAAGAAGGAACCAAATGATTTCAAGAAAGACGGAAGGGGAATCTCCGAGGGAACCAAACAGACGCCGAAGCCAAACAAGACCCTGCGAGCAGACCAGCACGTCAGAGTTCAAACTCCCGCACAACTGCTCGAGAAACCGCCGAGCAACCCGGGACCCCCTCATGAACAGCCGAAGGCGGGACCACAGCTGCAGCAACACTTCTGGAGGGAAAGACAAGGAGCAGCCCAAGAGCCCTAAACAAGACCCAGCCAGGTTCGAACCCATTACGGAAACAGATGGAACGGCCTCCAGACCACCAGGAAACCAAACCTCGCGATCTGGAAAAAACCACACCCCTGGCGAGCAGACAAGCTGACCGACTGGGAGCCCACACCAGCCAGTTGTCGAGGTAGGTCAGACACCGAATCCCAAGCAGACTCAGATAAGGCACCAAGATCCGGTAAAGATGTGTAAATACACCAAGTGCCAATTACAAAATAGGGGAGGCAACAAAAGCGGCAAGCCTGAAGCCCCACCACCAACTGTGCCATTCCTGCAAAACTGAAGAAGAACGTGCCAAGAGTTGACCTGGAGGTCCAGGGGCCACCATCCAGGCACCCGTCCCCAACAGAAGCCGGACAGGAGACAACAGTCCTCCAATGAGGGTATAGAATCCAGGGCGCAGACTGAAGAAGTCCAGAAGAACTGCAGATTCGCCAGGCCCATGTCTGCATAGAGCAGACGGGAACCCCAGAAGGATGGGGTGGATCGACCACGTCCAACGCACCCACTAAGATGACACGATGAAGCGTAGGGAAAGAAGCCCACCCTGCCAGCCCAGAACCCCCCAAAGGGGAAGAAGCCATCCGCTGCCGCCACCAGAGGCCGGAAGACAACCAAAAGCGCCCACTAACTGCGGGACCATGCGAGAGTCAACAGAGAAAGCTGCTCCCCCAGCGCCCCATCAACAGAGAAGGGAACAGAGCCTCTTCCGAAAGAGAAAGTATACATACACATATACACATATATACATATATATATTATGTATATACACATACACACATATATACATATACACATACATATATAAATACACGCACACACATATAAATACACGCACACACAAGGTGTATTACACACACGTGCGTATGCACATAAACATGCGCACACACACACACACAGTGTACACATGTACATGTGTACACACACACATACACGTGAAAAGAAAATTACAAGGGACTGGCACAGTTTTCCGCCCAGAAGCAGAAAACCCAGGCAGGGGCAAACCGCCCCAGAACTGCTAGCAGGCATCCCCCACAGCCCCGGGAACCCACAACAGATGCCTCGGGGCAGAGCGTCCTCCAAGCTCTTCGCCCTCAAAGAAAAGGAAGAGTCCATGGGAAAGGCAGCAAGAAAGGGCCGCTGGTAAGACCCAGAAGCCTTGGCAGGAGGAACAGGCTCGAAAACCTCCGTTTCCAACCCGAACGGCGCAGCTCCCGAAACCGCCCGAGTCTCGGCCCAACTAAACCCCTCCCCGACCTCAAAACCCGCAGATGGTACCGAGCCGGGAACAGGGAGGGAAAGGGGCGAACAGCACCTAACCAAAATGGGGCGGCCCAGGGGCATCCGAGTGGGAAACCAACCTAGCGTGTTGCAGCAACCTAACCTAGCTTGCAACACGGATGCCGCCTGTACTCTGAACAGTAATAACATCAGGAGAGTACTGGAGAACTAGCAGAGAATATCTCGCAAGATTCCGGGTCAAGGTGTCAGTGACACAACAGGCAGCATGTTGGAGGTAAAAGTGGCGACTATCACCCGGAGACAAGGGCACAGCAACCAACGATCCCGTACAAGACGGGTTGGAACCTGGAAGACACATTCAATGGTCCACCGAGCCCCGAGAGGGGTTACCACGGCCCGGGGGGATAACATCTATGGGAAGCCTGGAACACCTGGCCACCGCACAACACAACAGATGGCAGTGAACGCGACACAGGGCAAAAACCGCCTCGGAAACTGAGGCCAGAGAAGCGTCTATCCTGGTTGACATTAGCTTACGAACTGATGCTAGGCAGCCGACGCGGTGAGGTCCGGGGCTTCTCCCTCCCCCTTTCGGGGCGGGGAGGGCTGCGCGGACGATCGTTGCGGCAGTAAAGTGTGATTTTGCTGGTTTGCTTGTTTCCTTGGGATTGTAGGGAGTTTCTACCTCTCTGTTTGTTTTTTTGTTTCAGTTTTTTACCATGTGGGGTTTGTTTTGTTATGCCTACTTTTCTGGGTGCCTAACCCCGGTCGATGGCAGATAAGGAAAACCCCAACCTCAAGGGGGTTTTCCAGGGCCATTGCTCCCTGAAACCTCTCTGAAGGGGCCAGTTCTGGCGCTGAGCCCTGGTAGGTCTGAACTCCTTAACTAATGTCCCGGTCTAATATAACATACATTAGCCCGATAAGCTCCAGGGAGCCGTAGGGGCTCCCCACAGAAAAGATGTTAACTCAAGGATTTCATGGGGGTGTGGGCCATTAGAGTTGTGGAAGGGAGGTAGAGGATTATGGCCAAGGGAAACAGAATGTTAGAGGGAGGAAGAGAATAGGATCAATGATGGAAAGTAGAAGATAGTAGAGTAGTAGAAAAGGTAGATGAGTAGAAAGTAGATGTAGAAGGTAGAAAGCAAAATTGGTTAAAGATGAAAGTTGAATTGGTTAAAGATGAAAGCACCATCCATTCTGGTAAATCATATACTAGACAAGGAATGTAACTTGTCTGTACAATATTATCAAAGGTGTTATGATGTCTCGGCTATTAGCATGCACTCGTATAACCAAGAATATTTAAGTCAAAATCTTAAGCCAGCAAACTCCAGAGTGCTCTCCACTCTAGCTTGCACTGTATCATAGAAAATCATGATGTAAGGTTTACAATTAAAAGGGGGGTGTCTTGGGACAGTGTGAGGCATGGGAAGGTGGGGGGGGGGGATTGGTGAGCGGTCACCAGGGTAGCATGTGTCAAACCCTATACCCAGAGTGAGCCCCAGGGAGTTGTATATTTGAGATATTTTGACCTACTTTAAAAGGCAGTTTACAAGAATAAGTTAATCAGTTATATATTTTTTATGATAATAATCATAATTCAAACAATTAAACTTGCAGGCATATACCTTGCCACTGAATTTTTAAAAGACAAAGGCAGTGGACTTATATATTGTGACTCACAGAGTGCACTTCTGGCACTGAATGCACATCGTAGTGACACCCAGAAAATAGTGATATTCGAATGAATGTTTTAGCTGCTAAAGAAAACAAATTTGAAATTAAATTCCTATGGATACCATCACATGTTGGCATCTCAAGGCATGACACTGTTGATATGCTTGCAAAGACAGCTTGTAGAAAACCAGTAGCAGAAATTGATATGGGTGTTTCAGTAGCAGTGACAAAGAGAATACTTAAACAAATATCTAATGAAGATCTCACCCACCTAACAAATTCACAAAGACCTGAAAGTTGCAGTATTAAATATTATGATAGATATCGTGAGGAGACATTCACATATGGGACTAATAGAGCAAGAACTCGGCAATGTGATGTCATAGTTGCCAGAATACGCCTGGGATATAGACGTATCTGGCAGCTTTCTCAAAACCCAAATGTCGAGTACACAATGTGTCAACTTTGTGAAAGAGAAAACATGCATTCATTTGAACATTATATTGTAGAATGTCCCATATTGTCTGACTTTCGCCCTCCTGGGCTGAGGTATGCTGAACTCTGTAACTACTATATGAGTACTGGAACACTTGATGATACCTTAGATTGTACCTTGGATTAACCATGGATTAACCTTGGATTAACCTTGGATTAACCTTAGATTGTACCTTAGATTAACCATGTAATGTAACTATATAACCTGAGCTTGTAAAAGCATCTTAATCACCTTCAGTGGTTAAGTTCTTAATTGCACACTAGTTTCTCTTGTCAGCTATCTCACCCTGTCAGAGTAAAAGAGACAAATATATGTGTATGTATGTGTATACAGTATATGTGTATGTGTGTGTGTATGTATGTGTATAAAGTATAAAGCTGATCAGAATTACATTTCACCATTATAAATTCACATTAATGAATTCATAAATCTGTGTATCTATGTATTTACGTATGTAGCTTAGCCTAACATTTTAAAAGCACTACGATCACCTTCTGTGGTTCAATAAATCTCTGAACTGTATGTTTGACAAATCTTTCACCCTGTCCATGGAGGACAGAAGAAAATGTATATATGCTGGTTAGCATTGTAAATGTGTGGCCACGTCTGTGGTAGAAAATAATAATAAACAAAAAAATTAAACTTGATGTTCACTATGTCAAGATTAATACACAAGGCGAGTCGCCACCTGAGAATTTGAGGACACTACGGCTGACTGCCCCTGAAAATCACACAACATATTAGTTGGAAAACACACCACATATGTCACATTCAACGCATGGGATCCAGGGATCCCATCACAATGGTTGTACTCTTCAAGTCACTTGTGTTGTCCCGTCTTGAGTACTGCTCAGTACTCACTTCCCCCTTCAGAGCAGGAGAGATTGCTGAAATAGAGGGAATACAGAGAACATATACGGCACGCATAAGCGCAGTAAAGCACCTAAATTATTGGGATCGTCTCAAAGCCCTCCAAATGTACTCACTAGAAAGAAGACGAGAGAGATATCAAATAATATACACCTGGAAGATACTGGAGGGCCAAGTACCAAATCTACACAGTAAAATAACAATGTACTGGAGTGAACGATATGGAAGAAAATGTAGAATAGAACCAGTGAAGAGCAGAGGTGCCATAGGCACAATCAGAGAACACTGTATAAACATCAGAGGTCCGCGGTTGTTCAACGTCCTCCCAGCAAGCATAAGAAATATTGCCGGAACAACCGTGGACATTTTCAAGAGGAAACTAGATTTATTCCTCCAAGGAGTGCCGGACCAACCGGGCTGTGGTGGGTATGTGGGCCTGCGGGCCGCTCCAAGCAACAGCCTGGTGGACCAAACTCTCACAAGTCAAGCCTGGCCTCGGGCCGGGCTTGGGGAGTAGAAGAACTCCCAGAACCCCATCAACCAGGTATCAACCAGGTAACATTAAAGTTCAACTCACCAATGTCTTTGAGCCTAAGTTTGATAAAGAGGTATGGGGGTGGGGGTGCACGGTTGACATACAGAGTCCCCACCCGGCCTGACAGCCTGGACTTGCTGCGACCTCGCGACAAAAGATCTTTCTCGCTATCCTGTTCAATGTCAATCCTTCTGTTTTTGAATGTACAGTTCCATGGGTATTTATGGAGATCTGGGAGCTAGCTCCGCCTACCAGTAAGATAGCCTCAAGCTCTCTCCCTAAAATCCTACACAGCGGCTTATCTGAAGGACACACCCAGCCAACCGTCTGCAATTATTGGCTTAGCAGAAGGCAAGGTCATTTCACACTACCTGACCTGTTGCAATTAACACTCTAGATGTGTGACTTTTTAATTGCTAAGGCCAGACAACCTGATGCCTTCAAATATCCTGTATGACTGACTCGTATGTAAAATAAATTACAAAACACATTTATGGTGTTACAGGTTGATGTAGTGAGGTAATATGGTAGGCTTGTGAACTCAAATTCCCTTAAAAATCCTTCCCAGTCCATGTGAGAGGAAACAGTCATCATCAGTTTAGTATGATGGAGTTAAAGGTTAAGTGAGGTAGACAAATTGTTCTCTTAATACTGTATATGTTATTGTGCATTGAATGACGATTATCTTCACGACAGCTATCAGCCTGCTCCATTCTTCGTTCTGGATGAGATTGATGCGGCCTTGGACAACACCAACATTGGCAAGGTGGCATCCTATATTGTGGAGATGAAGGCTCACTTGCAGACTATTGTCATCTCACTTAAAGAAGAGTTTTACCAAAATGCTGATGCTCTTGTTGGAATTTGTCCAGATGTAAGTAGATATATTTTAGTGCACTAAGTGTGACTTGTGCAGCCCCTCTTCAGGCTAGAGGATAATTGACACTAGGAGTATCCCAGCACTGTGGACTCAAAGAAAGACTTCATATGGGATGAGCCCCAAGGTCCTGCTGTGCCACAGAGTTCTTTTTCTGTATGTAGACTACGAGTCACAATAACATGGCTGAAGATGTGATGATCAAACCACACACCAGACGATGAAGAGACGACGATGTTTCGGTCCGTCCTGGACCATTATCAAGTCGATTGTCTTGATAATCGACTTGATAATGGTCCAGGATGGACTGAAAACGTCGTCGTCTCTTCTTCTGTTTCCACTTGTTGGGTTGGCATATCATGACAAAACAAATATTTAGGCAAGAACTGTGCATGTGTGTTGCCATGTTCTTCATTTTGCTTACTGTATTCTACTGTCTTCATTTGACACTAATGACATCATAGTTAAGGTGCCAGAGATAATTTAATCAGTTAACTTAAACAGATCCTAGTAATTCTTTTGATAACTGAAGAAGTGCATCTCCTTCTAAATTCTACATGTATTCCCTTATATCTCAGGAGATTATCCTAGTAACCTAGGTTGCAAATGCTAGCATAATAAATTCTGCTGTAGATATACACACGTGTTTAACCCTTAACCCTTAAACTGCGCAACGCGCCTGCAGGCTCACGTCTGGTTTGCGCAACGCGCCTCCGGGTATTTGTATTTTTCACGTTCCATTCAAAACTCCCGCGGCTACATGGGGTTCACATCAGCTTCCTCAGGGCTCTTGTAAACAGACGCCATCTTGAAAAAAAATCGTGGTCCACATTCCCGGGTGTGGGAGCCTCAGTAGTGTGTGAGCAACCAAGGCTGGCGCTCGCAGCATGAACGCACAGCACTGCTGTTCAGCATGTGACCACAGCATCGCCTAATAATGTCAAAATATATATATAACTTGTATTATTTAGCTATGATAGTGTTATATTAGAGCCTGAGTGTGATAATGACTGGGTACAATGTTCAAATATCAGTGATTCAATGCTGTTCACGATGTTCACAGCGCTAGCCACAGCACCACAGCATTATTTCGTTCATCTAGGAATCTTCAAATGATTTCTTAGGTTCCTTTTCAAAATAAACGTGTGGTCAATTATTCATTTACAGGAATTAGTGACCAGGATTGTGATAATAGCAGGAATGTGGTTATAATTAGCGTTGTGCGTAGTATTGTGGAAGGAGGAATTTTGATGAGGGAGGGAGGGCGAGAATTGAGGAAGCCTCATTGTGTGTGTGGCTGCCACTCTTGTTTTGCTCACCATACTAGCTTAGTGGTTCGCTATGGGCAACACATATGTACATGGGTATATATAGTGTGTGTATATAGTGTAAGAACAGCAACAGGAGAATGTTGAGAGGAGCTATTTTGGTGAGGGAGGTGACGTAATCGTAGCGTCGTCTGCTGTGTGATTTTTCATGCAGTGTATGGTGGCCACTGTACTGTTTGGACACAATACCGGCTTACTTACATAGTTCTGGTAAATAAAACATGTAGATAGGTATATAGAACATGTGTAATAAGAACTATAACAATATGGTGGGAGGAGCAATGTTGGCGAGTAAGATGTTGGAGTGAGGGAGACAGGCTGGGTGTGGCTGCTCTCACTCGAGGTGTTCTGAATGTGTTGATGGCCAAATGCTCTTGTTGGCCCATACGAGGCAGCTGCTATTGGCCCATACGAGGCAGCTGCTGTTGGCCCATACGAGGCAGCTGCTGTTGGCCCATACGAGGCAGCTGCTGTTGGCCCATACGAGGCAGCTGCTGTTGGCCGATACGAGGCAGCTGCTGTTGGCCCATACGCGGCAGCTGCTATTGGCCCATACGCGGCAGCTGCTATTGGCCCATACGCGGCAGCTGCTATTGGCCCATACGCGGCAGCTGCTATTGGCCCATACGCGGCAGCTGCTATTGGCCCATATGCGGCAGCTGCTATTGGCCCATACGGGGCAGCTGCTATTGGCCCATACGGGGCAGCTGCTCTTGGCCCATACGGGGCAGCTGCTATTGGCCCATACGGGGCAGCTGCTGTTGGCCCATACGAGGCAGCTGCTGTTGGCCCATACGAGGCAGCTGCTGTTGGCCCATACGAGGCAGCTGCTGTTGGCCCATACGAGGCAGCTGCTGTTGGCCCATACAAGGCAGCTGCTGTTGGCCCATACGAGGCAGCTGCTGTTGGCCCATACGAGGCAGCTGCTGTTGGCCCATACGAGGCAGCTGCTGTTGGCCCATACGAAGCAGCTGCTACGCGGTGTTCTGAATGTGTTGATGGTGAATGTATATAGTGTGTAAGTAGATTGTATATATACACAAATTAGCATGATACATAGTAAATATGTGCTGCATATGTGTACACAAGTTTCATGCACGTAACACAGTGTCTACGGACAGTACGGATGTTGTACTGCGATATTATAGTGTATGTGTTCATTATACATTGGATTGGCACATAAAAACAATGAAAATGTATTTGGAAAGGTGCGCAAAAAATGAACGAAAATATATTCGCGGCAACTCGCGCGCCCCGCCCCGAGCGCCCCACCGCCCCTGAGAGCTTACGGCACGGGCGCACGGGGAATGATGACGTCACGCCCCAACTTCCGGACCTCATAGCAGCCAAAGTAAGTACAATTTCGCCTTTTTTTTTACATACCCATACTGAGGGAAGGGTTTTTGACACTTTAAAAAGAAAAAAGAATTTTTTCCAGAGAATTTATTTCCTGCGCACTGCGGGGGTGTCACATTTGGAGGCAACGCAGTTAAGGGGTTAAAGTGCGCATCACGTCATATGACGTGTTGGACGTTGTTCCAGTCAACTGCACATCACGTCATATGATGTGTTGGAGTACTACGCAAGATGGCCCGCAGATACACGGGGTTCACCACACCTTCATCAGGGCTCTTGTAAACAGATGCCATTTTAAAAAAAAATCGTGGGCCAAACTCCCGGGTGTTATTAGGCTCAGTATTGAGTGAGCAACCAAGCCTGACGCACGCAGCATGAGCTAACAGCACTGCTGTTCAGCTTGTGACCACAGCATCGCCTAAAAATGCCAAAATATACTTGTTCATGCTATTATGTAGCGATGATATTATTACAGAAGACCCCTGACTGTGATAAAACTGACCAGGGTTCTGATAATAGCAGGATTGTGGTGATATTTAGCGCTGTGTGCCATGGAGGGAGGAGTAATGCTGTGGGAGGGAGGGAGGGTGGTGGCGATGTCTTCTGACTGTGTGTGGCCACCTTTTATTGACTGCACTCACCATACCAGCTTAGTGGTTCGCTATGGTGAACACAAATGTAGATACTTATATATAACGTGTGTATAGAGGGTATAAACAGCAAGAGAAGGTTGGGAGCCGCCATTTTGGTGAGGGCGGTGGCGTCGTCTGCACGACGCCAGCCTGCAGACGACGGTGTTGTTTACTGGTTACCACAATGATCTTTGGGCACCATACCAGTTTATTTGTACAAGTATGGTGAATAAAATAGGTAGATATTTATATATAATGTGTGTATATAGCATAATAACACCACACAGTATTGTTGGAGGAGAAATATTAGTGCGTCTGGCCTTGAGGGCGGCAGCCATCAGCTGACTGTGTGAGGTCCTACGTCTTTGTGCCTTTACTCACCATACAAGCTTAGATGTACAGTTATGGTGAACAAAACATGTAGATACTTATATGTAACGTCTGTATATAGTGAATTATAGCTAAAACAGTATTGTGGGAGGAGAATGTGGGCGAGTCAGATGACTTGAGGGAGGGCGAGAGTGGCTAGCTGGTACACTCTGTCAGGAGATTATCCTAGTAACCTAGGTTGCAAACGCTAGCATAATAAATCCCACTCCTCGTTACTTTTTGACTCATAATAGCTACTTAGTGGTTCGTTATAGTGAACAAAACATGCAGATACTTATATATAACCTGTGCTTATAGTGTAATAACCGACAAAGTATTTGTTCACTGATTGATGAACATAATTGAATCAACAATATGCACACCATATTTTTGAGTACAGCAATGATTCACTCATTTTATTATATAAATATATCAAACTACACACTATTGAATAATATTACAGCAAAAAAACTATGAAAAACAATCAGAGACATTGAAATAATTAGGTAATTATCTCTTTGTGGCAACTCCGGCCTGACAGCTGGCGAGCAACAGACCGCCTGGGACGCACGCTGAGTCAGCGCCTATTTTTTGCCAGACTTCCCCGCCCTATAGCGGGCAATATATGCCACTTACGATTTTTTTATTATTTTTCCCGTGATCAGTGAACACAAATTAACAGGTTATGAAGAAAAAATATATTTTTTTTTTTCAAAATTACATGTGCCTGTGGGGAAGAAAGGATATTATACCCCTAGCATGTTAAGGGTTAATTTTATAATGAACATTTATAAATATTTGTTGTTATAATTGGAATTCACATACCCTGTTTTAGAACTATGCTATTTTCTGTGGGGAGCCCCTATGACTCCCTGGAGCTGATCGGGCTAATGTATGTTATATAAGACTGGAACATTAGCTATGGAGTTCAGACCTACCAGGGACCAGCGCCAGAACCTGGCCCCTTCGGAGAGATTTCAGGAAGTAATGGCCCCTGGAAACCCCTCCTATGGTTGGGGTTTTTCCTTATCTGCCATCGACCAGGGTTCGGCACCCAGAAAGGTAGGCATAACAAAACAAACCCCACATGGTAAGGAACTAACAACAAAACTCGAACAGAGAGATAGAAACTCCCTACAATCCCAAGGAAACAAGTAAACAAGCAAATGTAACACACTACAGCCATAGAGTTAAAGGTTAAGTGAGGTAGACAAATTATTCTCTTAATACAGCACATGGTCAAAGGAGGAGCTAGATAGTAAACGAGAAGGTCTTATAACAATAATGAGAGAGATCATAGCGAGAGCAGATAACGATAGATCACAACTGTTGATAGTCGGCGACTTCAACTTGAAATCCATAGACTGGGAAGCATATGAAGCTAAAACAGAAGATTTTTGTACCTGTAAATTTGTAGACCTCATCCTGGAAACATTCTTGTATCAACATGTTAATCAAGCTACGAGGATGAGGGAAGGGGACGTTCCCTCCATGCTAGATTTGATATTTATCAGGAAGGAGGAAGAATTATTTGACATTCAATACCTTCCTCCCTTGGGTAAAAGTGACCATGTCTTCTTGGGAATAAAGTATGCAATGCGTTATAATCTGGAAGAAAATAAGAAGGTTGATGCAATTGAAAAACCTGACTTTAGGAGAGGACATTATGGCAACCTTAGAAATTTTTTTAGTGAGTATAATTGGACAGACTTGTTGCTAGGCAAGGAAATGAATGAGATGTATGTCAAGTTTTGTGAAATATATGATAAAGGCACAAAAAAATTTATACCAAAACAGAAATGCAGAACTAGGAAACAGGATTGGTTCAACAGAAATTGCGAGAGGGCCAGAGACCAAAAGACACAAAAATGAAATCAATACAGGAAGAAGCCAAACCCCCAAACATACCAGCGATACAAAGATGCGAGAAACAACTACACGGCAGTGAGGAGAGAGGCAGAAAGAAATTTGGAAAAAGGGATTGCAGACAAATGTAAAACAGAACTAGGTCTATTCTATAAATTCATAAACAACAAATTGCAGGTAAAGGATAATATTCAGAGGTTGAAAATGGGAAATAGATTCACGAAAAATGAAAAGTAAATGTGTGAAACATTAAACGAAAAGTTCCAAAGTGTGTTTGTACCAAATGAAATCTTCAGGAAACCAGACACAACAAGAATTCCAGAGAACAACATAGAGCACATAGAGGTGTCTAGAGACGAAGTGGAAAAAATGCTCAAGGAGCTAAGTAGCAGAAACAAATGGGCAAAGTTTCTTTCACCCTGAATGCCGCTGTTACCTAGCAGTAAATAGGGACCTGGGAGTTAGTCAGCTGTCATGGGCTGCTTCCTGGGGGTGGAGGCCTGGTCGAGGACCGGGCCGCGGGGACACTAAAAGCCCCGAAATCATCTCAAGATAACCTCAAGATAACCTCAAGTAAGAACAAAGCAGTTGGTCCAGATGGAGTTTCACCATGGGTTCTGAGAGAATGTGCACCTGAGCTCAGCATGCTACTTCAACTGATTTTTCAGGCATCCCTGTTTACAGGAGTTGTAGCTGATGTGTGGAAAAAGGCTAACATACTTCCAATCTACAAAAGTGGAAGCAGGGAAGACCCCCTTAATTATAGATCTGTATCATTGACAAGTGTAATACTCAAAATATTGGAAAAAATAATTAAAACTAAATGGGTAGAACACCTGGAGAGAAATGATATAATATCAGACAGACAGTATGGTTTTCGATCTGGAAGATCCTGTGTATCGAATTTACTCAGTTTCTATGATCGGGCCACAGAGATATTACAGGAAAGAGATGGCTGGGTTGACTGCATCTATCTGGACCTAAAAAAGGCTTTCGACAGAGTTCCACATAAGAGGTTGTTCTGGAAACTGGAAAATATTGGAGGGGTGACAGGTAAGCTTCTATCATGGATGAAAAATTTTCTGACTGATAGAAAAATGAGGGCAGTAATCAGAGGCAATGTATCGGAATGGAGAAATGTCACAAGTGGAGTACCACAGGGTTCAGTTCTTGCACCAGTGATGTTTATTGTCTACATAAATGATCTACCAGTTGGTATACAGAATTATATGAACATGTTTGCTGATGATGCTAAGATAATAGGAAGGATAAGAAATTTAGATGATTGTCATGCCCTTCAAGAAGACCTGGACAAAATAAGTATATGGAGCACCACTTGGCAAATGGAATTTAATGTTAATAAATGTCATGTTATGGAATGTGGAATAGGAGAACATAGACCCCACACAACCTATATATTATGTGAGAAATCTTTAAAGAATTCTGATAAAGAAAGAGATCTAGGAGTGGTTCTAGATAGAAAACTATCACCTGAGGACCACATTAAGAATATTGTGCAAGGAGCCTATGCAATGCTTTCTAACTTCAGAATTGCATTTAAATACATGGATGGCGATATACTAAAGAAATTGTTCATGACTTTTGTTAGGCCAAAGCTAGAATATGCAGCTGTTGTGTGGTGCCCATATCTTAAGAAGCACATCAACAAACTGGAAAAGGTGCAAAGACATGCTACTAAGTGGCTCCCAGAACTGAAGGGCAAGAGCTACGAGGAGAGGTTAGAAGCATTAACCCTTAACATGCTCGGGGTCTAATATCCTGCTATCCACACAGGCGCATGTCATTTTGAAAAAAAAAAAATTTTTTTTTTTGCTAATCTGTTAAGTTCTGTTCACTGATCACGGGAAAAATAAAAAAAAAATTCTATTGTACTTACTTTTGTTGCAATAGAGCCGAGAAGCTCTGCGATGACGTCACAATCTGCATGTTCGCTCATGCAGTACACGCCCGGGAGATGTTGCGCGCGGTCCTCAAACAGCCAGAGTTGCCACAAATATATTTTCGCGCTATTTATTTACAATGTCTAAGCGCATTTTATCTAATTTTTTTTCACTAATTGTGTTTCAAATACTGTTTGAACATATTTTGTATCAATAATTGTTGCATATTTGAGTATACACAGGCGCACACAAATGTTTTCAATTACGGCAATATAATATGTCATTACAGCCTATTATATTATATGTTCTGCTTATATGTTTACATATTTACACACTCGCACACGCTATACACACTTTGAAGCACACTTAGAAGATTTCTAGACTGTGGTAGTCATTGAAGCAGTCGACAGCACATAATGGGATACCACACGTTTCACACCATGTTTGCACAAGCTTCCGTTTCTTGTCTCTACGTGTCGTTGTTTTACACACCAAGCAATCACGTTGGGCTATTGCACGCTTCACACCAGGTGGCAAATACTTAAGTTTGTGTGCTAGGAAGCCTTCAGTGTGAGCGAGGCGTGGAGTACCAGCATGCTGCAACAGTGGGTTTATGATGGGCCGCTGAATACCTGGGACATCTTTTGCAAACTTTCCTAATAACTGTATTGCAGCATCAAATACAAAGTCACGGAAAGTGGGCTTACGTCCAGTTCTCACAAGGTACATGTTGAAACAGTTCAGCATGCTCATGTCCACAAGATGGAAGAACACTTTTTTCGTCCACCTACATGTCTTCCGCACACACTCTGCAGTGCCAATCATCATGTCTGATTTATCAATCAACCGCATGTTGATATTATAGTCTAAAACACAGTCTGGCTTATATAGTGGTGCGTTTGTTTTATGGCTCACTTTCCCACTGTTCACCATTGTTCCATCATGAATTGTTGTCAACAAGTTCACCTCTCTTTTGTCTTTCCACCGAACTGACAGAATGTTATCACTTTTCCTTCTCTGACACTCACCAACTGCAATGTCGTTGTCAAACACAGGCATTTCCCTTCGTTGTAGCTTTACTGTACCAACCAATCCGGTTCTATTTTCTAGCAAGAACCGAGCTAGCAAGGGACTTGTATAGTAATTATCTGTGTATAAAATGTGTCCCTTGTTCATCCACGGAGCCATGATGGTCTTCACTACACTCCCCGAGAATCCATGTTCGTCGTTACCGGGAATGTCTACATCACTAGCCGAGTACAGAATCATGTGTAACACGTATCCTGTCTCACAATCACAAAGAACAAAAAATTTCAGGCCAAATCGGTTTCGTTTTGAGGGAATGTACTGTTTGAATGGAACACGTCCCTTGAAAAGTATGAGAGATTCATCAACCACCAGCTTCTGTGCTGGTACGTAAAAATCTCTGAATTTTCCAATAACATCGTTCATGTAGTGCCTCACTCGCCACAGTCTATCATCAGGTGTTCGGTCCTGAACACTTCCAAAATGTAGACACCTGAGGAGTATCTGAAACCTGTCTCGTGACATATATTTCCCGAATAAAGGTGTTGGTATTGTCTTGTCCTTGCTCCAATAGTCATTTATTGCATGTTTGTGACAGTGCTTCATCAACAAACAGAGTGCCAAAAACACATACATTTCCGCCACTGTGGTATTTTTCCAACGCTGCAGTCGTGAAAATTCTGTGATTTCCCTCTCAATCAGGTAAGCAGCATGCAGGTTCGTTTGGTGTACAATGTATTCCATGAGTGGTTCATCATAGAATGCTGTAAAATATTCCATCTCAGCCATGTCCTCACCTTGATTAGGGAAAAGGTTTGTAATCCCTACATCTTTATCGTCAAAGTGAGGAATATTAGGAATAAAATCGTCACCATCACTCCACTCAAGTACACCAGGCGTCCTGCGAGATGCAGAGGAAAGACGGCGAGGAAGCGATGCATACCGGCGACCAGGAGCTGAATACCGTCTGCGAGAAGCACGGCGGCTACGTGCACGTGAGGTGGGTGCACGTGAACACGAGGGTCTTGGTGCCTCATGTGGTGCCATGCGGTGGCGCTTGGCTGGGCGAGATGCTGCTGACGCGACAATTTCTCGCCCAGTTACACCACTGGTACCAGCCACAGGCTCAATAAAACTTTGATCTGAGTCACTAAACCCAGAAAAGGAGTCACCTCCCTCTGACTCGTCACCCTCAAACAGAAAATATCCACAGGAACTGTGAGGTCGTGGTAGAATTGGGGTAGAAAATGGGCGAGGAGGCATGGGAGAGCGTATAGGCCTCGCCATGGCATGGCGGTCATTCTCACTTTCACTGCTGCTGCTACTATCTCCCGACAACTGTGTATAATCCTCATCGTTGTCTGAATCGTCAAACACACTTTCTTCACCTTCAGAGAATAATTCGTGGGCTATTTGCTCTGGGGTGAGGGACTGAGTGATGCGTGCTCGTGAGGCGTTTGACCGTGCGCTCGCCATGGTGACTCTCGCTAAACTGAGGCCTCCCATGCCATCGGAGCGTGAGCTGGATTTTTTTTCAAAATGGCCGCTGTTTACTAGAGCCCCTGGGCAGCGTATGGGACCCCCAGCTACACCGCGGGCCATTCAAATCGTGCGCGGTACCCATACACTTCATATGAAGTGAAGCGCAGTTGACTGGTAAAACGATTTACACTTCATATGAAGTGATGCGCACTTTAAGGGTTAAATATGCCAAAACTAGAAGACAGAAGAAAAAGAGGTGATATGATCACTACGTACAAAATAGTAACAGGAATTGATAAAATCGACAGGGAAGACTTCCTGAGACCTGGAACTTCAAGAACAAGAGGCCATAGATTTAAACTAGCTAAACACAGATGCCGAAGAAATATAAGAAAATTCACCTTCGCAAATAGAGTGGTAGACGGTTGGAACAAGTTAAGTGAGAAGGTGGTGGAGGCCAAGACCGTCAGTAGTTTCAAAGCGTTATATGACAAAGAGTGCTGGGAAGACGGGACACCACGAGCGTAGCTCTCATCCTGTAACTACACTTAGGTAATTACACTTAGGTAATTACATGCAAATGACCTGCTACGGATGTGCGACAGGTTTGCCGCACATATATTTCTCAAATATAAATTGATATTATTCTATATTTGCATATTGTGCATAATATAGGTTAGGTAAGCATTGGTAAGGTTAGCATTGTGCATTGGTAAGGTTAGGTTTTGTGTTTAGGTTCTGTTGGCAAGTATTTGTATTTGTAGTACGTAAGTAAAGCATTTACAGTGCTGCGGTTCAAACAAAAGTCGCCAGCGAAGCACTTGTTCTGAAAGTGTTCGGACGTCATCGGATGCGAGTCGTGTGTAAACCGTTTTTCATTCATAAACAGTGCCAGTAGCACAGGCACTCAGTATAGTGTGGAGGAAGAGCTTGGACACAGGGATGATACCAGATGCACTTAAAGCAGTAGACATAGTTCCTCTGGACTCTGGATCAAAACATGGATTTTGAGTGGGAAGATCATGCCTCTTGCAGCTAATTGACCACTATGACAAATCCACTGAGGCATTAGAAGAAAAACAGAATGCAGATGTGGTATATACGGATTTTGCAAAGGCACTCGATAAATGTGACCATGGAGTGATAGCACACAAAATGAGATCAGTGGGAATAACTGGTAAAGTAGGACGGTGGATACTCAGTTTTCTGTCGAAGAGAACACAAAGAGAAACAGTCAACGATATAAAAATAGAGTCCAAGCGCAGTTAAAACCTCTGTACCTCAAGGTACAGTCCTTGCACCATTGCTTTTGCTCATACTCATATCAGATATAGACTCAAATACAAGGCATAGCTTTGCATCATTCTTTGCAGATGACACAAAAATCAGTGTGAAAATTACCTCTGTTGAAGACATTGAAAAACTACAAGCAGATATTAGTAAAGTTTCAACTGGGCAGCAGAAAATAACATAATGTGTAACAGTGATAAATTCCAGGTACTCAGGAAGAATAAAAATGAGACCGTTAAGCATATTACAGGGTTCAAAACACAATAAAATTTGCCCATAGTAGGAAAGTAACATGTAAAGGATTTTGGATTAATGATATCTGATGACCTAACGTTTAGGGAGCATAACCAAGCAAATATTGTGTTAGCCAGAAAAGTGATCGGATAGATTACGAGAACTTTCAAATCCAGGGATCCCATCTTCTTCACAATACGTGCAGTTTGCATGAAGGTATATCCTCCCGATGACTGCACGAGTAGGAATGTAGAAAGATGAGTATATGACAATGCACAACCACAACAACACAGCGGTCATGATGTACCCAAGTCAAGAAGCTAATGACACCGTCAAGGTGGGCGAGGATAAAGGCAAAATAAACAAGAAAGGGATACACGAAGGGAATAATGAGAACAAAAGGCAAACTCAAAGCGTTGCCGCAGTAAATAAAGCGAGGGACGTAGGGCGTTGGGAGGGGGGCAAAGGATGTGAAGGAGGCAAGTGCAAAACAGACAGGATAAAGAAAGGGAGGTGTGAGCAGAGGAAGGTACAAGGAGCAAATGTGTAGAAGAGTAGATAAAGTCAAGACGGAACAGGCGAGGTTAGGACAGGGTAAGGCAAGTAGACTGCATCCGGAGCTTCATGACTGGGACGCTAACGCATCGAACTCAGTAGAAGCACCAGCAGGACAACTGGAGGAAGACCTAGGAAGGGCGCGAGGACAAGTCGTGGGAGAACGCGAGGTTGGAGGCCCATCAGGCAAGGCGGCAGGGCGTTTGGAAATTTGGACGGCAGAGGAATGCTTCCTCTTAGTACTGGGGGCAGAGATGTGCGGCAAGGCAGCCTGGGAAGAGAGACAGAGAACGCCAAATAATTTCGAAGAGCATTGTCCAGCATCAATTCAAACGCACTGGAGATAGCAGAGGCAGCTGCGGGAGGATGGACGTCAATTGTAGAAGAGGCGGAGGAGAGGAGCGATGGGTCAGCCTCGGGAAAGGTAAGGACGGACTGCGGAAAGAATTTAGTGACGAGGTGGACCAGCACCATCTCGAGGGGCATCTACAACACAAGTGGCAATAGCGTCGTCAAGATCAGGACTCGGTTGAAATGGCAGGTGGGAGAGAAGAAGCCTCAGGTGTGAGAGGAATGTCAGTCAAAAACAGGTCAGGAAAAGGCAAAGGCAGCAGTGGAGGGGGAAGCGGCGGGTGACTAGGAATGAGGGCAGGATGAGGCAAAGCACGACTGGAGGGCGGAGTGACGACGGGAAGAGCCTTACTGAGCGCCGCAAAGTAGGAAGGACACTGCTTGAAAGTGATGGGATAATCACCACCACAGTTGGGGCAACAGAGCTCGCAGTCACGACTGAAATGGGAACCAGAGCATTTGCCACAATGGATGTCATTGGTACAGCCATGGGAGGTACTGTCTCCACTCGATCATCCGGACTATATGGGAAGGACCCCCAGCCGGATTATCACATTTTTCGGATAATGGTACTTTTTCACCTACGAGTCCAAAAGTGACCATTTCCAACTATTTTTATACTACAAACAACATAATTTGAATTGCCTTGCCACATACATTTATTAAATATTCAACTAGAAACCTCAACTTACCTTGTTGGTGTTCGTCTTCTTGATTGATGCCACACATCTTGAAGTTAAAAATTCTTAACAATTTACGTAACCTATACTAACACAACACTAAAATTAACACTTAAAATTACTGTACAGTTCATTAAGCTAAGTTAGTTTTGACTGCCAGCTGCTGAAGCCTCACTGGTTGAGGGCATTTGGGTTGCCTGTGAGGCCTCACTTGTTGAAGGCGCTTGCTTGCACCTCACTTGTTGAAGCGCTTGCTTGCACCTCACTTGTTGAAGCGCTTGCATGCCCTCACTTGTTGAAGGCGCTTGGCCTGCCTGTGACGCCTCACTTATTAAAGGCGCTTGCTTGCGCCTCACTTGTTGAAAGCGCTTGGCTTGCCTGTGGCGCGTCACTTGTTGAAAGCGCTTGGCTTGCCTGTAATGCCTCACTTGTTGAAGGAGCTTGGCTTGCCTGTGGCGCCTCACTTGTTGAAGGCGCTTGGCTGCCTGTGACGCCTCACTGGTTGAACAACACGTAACTTGTCTTTAATTGCTAGGACAATCTTCTTCCTCTTAACACTTCCAGAACGATTGATGCTGCTACCAGACATATTCTTGGCCAAAAATGTTCAAAATTACTATGAAAATTAAGAAAGTTATTTAAAAAAAATATTTCACTAATGGCGCAACACTGTGAGGCCGCACTGGTTGAGGTGTATAACAGTAACTTGTCTTTTATTGTTAGGACAACTTTCTTCCTCTTAACACCTCCAGAACGATTGATGCTGCTACCAGACATAGTCTTGGCCAAAAATGTTCAAAGTTACTATGAAAATAAAAAAGTTATTTAAAAAAAATATTTCACTAATGGCGCAGCACTGTGTATAACACGAGGGACGGACGCACATGGGTTGACCAGTGTTGGACGGGTCCACTTGGGATAGCGCGTTACGTAGGCCGCCAGGAGGAAAAAAATTCACAATATTTTTGAAGGAAACTTCAGCCTGTGCACAATGCTTTTAGGAAACTTATTTATTTGTTATTACATAATTACTAGTAGTTATTTCATTTGTTTTTGGCTATGATTAATTGTTCTAAAATTATTGGTAATTCCTGTACCCAGGTGGTCCCTCCTGACGCACCCCTCCCACCCTCCCAACACCACCCACCCACCCCACCCCCCTCCTCCACCATGCGTCTAGGGCCACAGACAGGATTAATACGGTATGGCCGTATTTTCATCCGGCCAAACCAGCTTTTATCCGGTTCCTGTGGCCATTTTGGCCGGATATTGTGATAACTTTATCCGATCACGATTTTGTCCGTATAAGGGCGTTTTCCGGATGTTTGAATCCCGGATAATCGCGGGGTTACAGTATTGTGGAAACCCTTACAACGAAAGCACTGAGTAGGACTGGGGACATACACCTCCAATTTATGGAAGAAGCCATTAATCCAAACCCGATCAAAGGGGAGGGAATCAAGAAAAGTAAGGAGGGCAGTGCCAGTATCACACAGGTTGCCACCAATCCGACACATAAATTTCCAATGCCAAAGATTGGAATGTCAGCATCCTGCAGTTGGGTCTTGATGTTGTCGGCAGTAATGTCAACAACATTCCGGACAACGTATCGTGCCAAATGGTCACCCAGAGGCGTACAAAAACGGACCTTGTAACCACAGATATCAGTAACATCCGAAAGCACCAAGTCCCCAGAGGAAGCATGGCCCACTGCAATCAAGTTCTGCATTTATTCGACATGAAATCATGCACCTTGATCTTAAAGAACTCGGGAACGGCTTGACAAAAAAGACTTCGTGCCCTACTATTTCCAAAAACGCTCTGATCAGAGGGCGTATCGGCATCAAAGACGATGATGAATGTACAGAGGCCAGGAGAACTTGTCTGACCGGGAGGGAGTGGAGGACGTGGAGACAGAGGTTGTGGGGGGGGGTCACAGGGCACCGCAGGATGCAGGCAACATTTCACTTTCAATCTATTAGCCTTACTATGATGATTACTGTCCAGAAAAACACCCTCGGGATTCCCTCCAAGACCGGGAGAACGTCGTGACCAGAATGCGTGCCAAGGGACAACAGGTCCTGAAAATCCTCAAAGGGATCAGAAATGTCCACAGGAGAAATGCTGCACGAACCATCATCTGTCGCCTTGGTTTGCCGACCTGGGATCCCATCACAATGGTTATACTCTTTAAATCACTTATGTAGTTCCGTCTTGAGTACTGCTCGGTACTCACTTTCCCCTTCAGAGCAGGAGAGATTGCTGAAATAGAGGGAGTACAGAGAAAATATACGGCATACATAGACGCAATAAAGTATCTAAATTATTGGGATCATCTCAAAGCTCTCCAAATGTACTCGCTAGAAAGAGGATGAGAGAGATATCAAATAATATACACATGGAAAATACTGGAGGGCTAGGTCCTAAATTTACACAGTAAAATATCAACATACTGGAGTGTACGATATGGAAGAAAATGCAGAATAGAACCAGTGAAGAGCAAGGGTGTCATACGCACAATCAGAGAACACTGTATAAACATTAGAGGTTCGTGGTTGTTCAACATCCTCCCAGCGAGCATAAGAAATATTGCCGGAACAACCGTGGACATCTTCAAGAGAAAACTAGATAGTTTTCTTCAAGGAGTGCCGGATCAACCGGGCTGTTGTGGATATGGGCCTGCGGACCACTCCAAGCAACAGCCTGGGTGGACCAAACTCTCACAAGTCAAGCCAGGCTTGGGGAGTAGAATAATTCCCAGAACCCCATCAAGCAGGTATCAAGCAGGGGGGGGGGGTTTAATGGGTGCATGGAATAGACTTTGGCCTTTGTTTATGAGGACGGGCTGAGTCGAGAGCGATTCAATCATTCATTTACATTGTTTGGAGCATTTGGCAGTTTTGAGGCTTCAGTTCTTTTGGACCCAGCACTGGTCTATATTAGTTTGCTGACTTTCTGGATGCTTTTCTGGTGGGGTGGCAGAGTTCTGTTCTGTTCTCTGTGCCTCTGTGAGGGGACCAGATTCTTGCCCTGGTCCCCCAGTTGGTGGTTGATGTGACAAGAGTAGTTGGGCGCCATCTTGGCCAGACAGCTTCAGGGAGCCACCGGGGCTCATCTAGAAAGAGGCATTTCATTACATTCAATGGTGTTTTTTTTTTGGACTAGGGTATTTGCATTTGAAAAAGTGAGTTATTCATTGAATTGAGTGCCCCACCCCTCTGAAAATGGTGTGAGTGCCTAAGCATGTTAGAGCATTAGCATTTGATGTACTGCTGTAGAGGGTTACATTTTTGAACATTTTGAATTTGAACTGTTGGCCTTCGAGCCAAAATTTTTATCTTGATTACCTTGGTTTAAATTATGTTAATAACCTATAGTTTCTTCCTGATATGCTATAAGTGACATTTTGTCATTATTTCACAGCCTGGTGAGTGTTTGATCAGTAAGGTGTTGACGCTGGACTTGGACAGCTATCCAGTTCAACGTAACGAAGATCACAGCGGACCCTTTGCTACTCGAGTAAGTCTTAACATTACTAATGTGTTTGCTCATCCTACAGATGTCTTGATCCTACATACATGCCTTTGCCTCTATCCTTGTTTCCTGTCTTCCTCTTTACTAATATGAAATGGTTCTCATGCTGTTTAAGCCTTGTTTCTCAGTAGTGGTAATATCATCATCTAGCTGGTATAGAGTAGGTATATATGATTCTCGGGTTAATTTCCAAGGGGCTCATTCATGATATTTGAAAACCTTAACATCTGAAATCTCATCTGAGAATCTACAAGTGTCTTACACCTTCCACCAAATCTCTGTGTCTACATGTGTTGTGTCTCAAGTTTGCCGTCTCCCAAAGCAGGAGGACAGTTGTGCGGCACCACCTTGTGCACCATTGATGTTCGAGCATTTCAGTGGGATCTTTACACAGTCGTTGTGCGGACATACTATCATATCCTCAGTCCCATATCTACAGTGATGTTTCAGTTAAACATGAGAATTTTAGAATTTTCTGTTCATATTCCTCTTCATGAATACAATACCTTGGGCCCTCAGCACATGGTGTTTAACTCCATGAAGTTCTCCCCTGCATTGTATTATAATGGCCATATAGAGCTGCATTGTGTTGTGTACACCGAGACATGTGTACTGTCAACTACCTGTGCACTCATCATAATCACCAACACCTGCCTTCAGAGCGAAATGACAGGCAGGATGACCAGGCACAAAACAGCCAGGTGGTCGGCGCAACCGTAAACCCCCAATCATCAACCAATCAGGTACAATTACCACCACACATTTTTGTTACACACCAACTTCATGAAATCTTAACACCAGCATTCAGAATGCATGCTTAAGTTTTGTATAAACATTTGTCTCTCTTTTGCTGAAATATGGCACTTGTGACCTGAGGCACTTGTGACTTGAAGCATTTGTGACATGAAGCACCTGTGACCTGAAACACTTCTGACCTAAAGCATTTGTGACCTGAAGCACCTGTGACCTGAGGCACTTGTGACTTGAAGCACTTGTGACCTGAAGTACTTGTGACCTGAAGCACTTGTGACCTAAAGCACTTGTGACCTGAAGCACCTGTGACCTGAGGCACTTGTGACTTGAAGCACTTGTGACCTGAAGCACTTGTGACCTGAAGCACTTGTGACTTGAAGCACTTGTGACCTGAAGCACTTGTGGCCTGAAGCACTTGTGACCTGAAGCACTTGTGACTTGAAGCACTTGTGACCTGAAGCACTTGTGGCCTGAAGCACTTGTGACCTGAAGCACTTGTGACTTGAAGCACTGGTGACCTGAAGCACATGTGACCTAAAGCACCTGTGACCTGAAGCACCTGTGACCTAAAGCACTTGTGACCTGAAGTACTTGTGACCTGAAGCACTTGTGACCTAAAGCACTTGTGACCTAAAGCACTTGTGACCTGAAGCACTTGTGACCTAAAGCACTTGTGACCTGAAGCACTTATGACCTGAAGCACTTGTGACCTGAAGCACCTGTGACCTGAAGCACTTGTGACCTGAAGCACTTGTGACCTGAAGCACTTGTGACCTGAAGCACTTGTGACCTGAAGCACTTGTGACCTGAAGCACTTGTGACCTGAAGCATTTGTGGCCTGAAGCACCTGTGACCTGAAGCATTTGTGACCTGAAGCACTTATGACCTGAAGCACCGGTGACCTGAAGCACTTGTGACCTGAAGCACTTATAACCTGAAGCACCTGTGACCTGAAGCACCTGTGACCTGAAGCACCTGTGACCTGAAGCACTTGTGACCTGAAGCACTTATGACCTGAAGCACTTGTAACCTGAAGCACCTGTGACCTGAAGCACTTGTGACCTGAAGCACCTGTGACCTGAAGCACTTGTGACCTGAAGCACTTATAACCTGAAGCACCTGTGACCTGAAGCACCTGTGACCTGAAGCACTTTTGACCTGAAGCACCTGTGACCTGAAGCACCTGTGACCTGAAGCATTTGTGACCTGAAGCATTTGTGACCTGAAGCACTTATGACCTGAAGCACTTATGACCTGAAGCACTTGTGAACTGAAGTACTTGTGACCTGAAGCACCTGTGACCTGAAGCACTTAAGGCTATTAAGGTGGAAAAAGGCTATCATGGTTCCAATCTATAAAACTGGAAGCAGGGAAGACCCCCTTAATTATAGACCTGTATCATTGACAAGTGTAATAGTCAAAATATTGGGAAAAAAAATTAAAACTAAATGGGTAGAACACCTGGAGAGAAATGATATAATATCAGACAGACAGTATGGTTTTTTGATCTGGAAGATCCTGTGTAACGAATTTACTCAGTTTCCATGATCGAGCAACAGAGATTTTACAGGAAAGAGATGGTTGGGTTGACTGCATCTATCTGGACCTAAAAAAGGCTTTTGACAGAGTTCCACATAAGAGGTTGTTCTGGAAACTGGAAAATATTGGAGGGGTGACAGGTAAGCTTCTAACATGGATGAAAAATTTTCTGACTGATAGAAAAATGAGGGCAGTGATCAGAGGCAATGTATCGGAATGGAGAAATGTCACACGTGGAGTACAACAGGGCACAGAGTACAACAGTTCTTGCACCTGTGATGTTTATTGTCTACATAAATGATCTACCAGTTGGTATATAGAATTATATGAACATGTTTGCTGATGATGCTAAGATAATAGGAAGGATAAGAAACTTAGATGATTGGCATGCCCTTCAAGATGACCTGGACAAAATAAGTATATGGAGCACCACTTAGCAAATGGAATTCAATGTTAATAAATGCCATGTTATGGAATGTGGAATAGGAGAACATAGACCTAGGGCCTCGTAGCCTGGTGGATAGCGTGCAGGACTCGTAATTCTGTGGCGCGGGTTCGATTCCCGCACGAAGCAGAAACAAATGGGCAAAGTTTCTTTCACCCTGAATGCCCCTGTTACCTAGCAGTAAATAGGTACCTGGGAGTTAGTCAGCTGTCAAGGGCTGCTTCCTGGGGGCGGAGGCCTGGTCGAGGACCGGGCCGCGGGGACACTAAAAGCCCCGAAATCATCTCAAGATAACCTCAAGATAACCCCACACAACCTATATACTGTATTATGTGAGAAATCTTTAAAGAATTCTGATAAAGAAAGAGATCTAGGGGTGGTTCTAGATAGAAAACTATCATCTGAGGACCACATAAAGAATATTGTGCGAGGAGCCTATGCCACGCTTTCTAACTTCAGAATTGCTTTTAAATACATGGATGGCGATATACTAAAGAAATTGTTCACGACTTTTGTTAGGCAAAAGCTAGAATATGCAGTGGTTGTGTGGTGCCCATATCTTAAGAAGCATATCAACAAACTGGAAAAGGTGCAAATCATGCTACTAAGTGGCTCCCAGAACTGAAGGGCAAGAGCTACAAGGAGAGGTTAGAGGCATTAAATATGCCAAAACTAGAAGACAGAAAAAAAAGAGGTGATATGATCACTACGTACAAAATAGTAACAGGAATTGATAAAATCGATAGGGAAGATTTCCTGAAACCCGGAACTTCAAGAACAGGAGGTCATAGATTTAAACTAGCTAAACGCAGATGCCGAAGAAATATAAAAAAATTCACTTTCACAGAGTGGTAGACGGTTGGAACAAGTTAGGTGAGGTGGTGGTGGAGGCCAAGACCGTCAGTAGTTTCAAAGCGTTATATGACAGAGTGCTGGGAAGATGGGACACCTTGAGCGTAGCACTCATCCTCTAACTACACTTAGTAAATTACATTAAGGTAATTACTGAAGCACTTGTGACCTGAAGCACTTGTGACCTGAAGCACTTGTGACTTAAAGCACCTGTGACCTGAAGCGCCTGTGACCTAAAGCACCTGTGACCTGAAGCACTTGTGACCTAAAGCACTTGTGACCTAAAGCACTTGTGACCTGAAGAATTTGTGACCTGAAGCACTTGTGACCTGAAGCACTTGTGACCTGAAGAACTTGTGACCTGAAGCACTTGTGGCCCAAAGCACCTGTGACCTGAAGCACCTGTGACCTGAAGCACTTGTGACCTGAAGCACCTGTGACCTGAAGCATTTGTGACTTGAAGCACCTGTGACCTGAAGAACTTGTGACCTGAAGCACTTGTGACCTGAAGCTCCTGTGACCTGAAGCACCTGTGACCTGAAGCACTTGTGACCTGAAGCACTTGTGACCTGAAGCTCCTGTGACCTGAAGCACGTGTGACCTGAAGCACTTATGACCTGAAGCACTTGTGACCTGAAGCACCTGTGACCTGAAGCACTTGTGACCTGAAGCACCTGTGACCTGAAGCACATGTGACCTGAAGCACTTGTGACCTGAAGCACTTATGACCTGAAGCACTTATGACCTGAAGCACCTGTGACCTGAAGCACTTGTGACCTGAAGCACTTGTGACCTAAAGCACCTGTGACCTGAAGCACCTGTGACCTGAAGCACTTATGACATGAAGCACTTATGACCTGAAGCACCTGTGACCTGAAGCACTTGTGACCTGAAGCACTTGTGACCTAAAGCACCTGTGACCTAAAGCACCTGTGACCTGAAGCACCTGTGACCTGAAGCACTTATGACCTGAAGCACTTATGACCTGAAGCACCTGTGACCTGAAGCACTTATGACCTGAAGCACTTATGACCTGAAGCACTTATGACCTGAAGCACCTGTGACCTGAAGCACTTGTGACCTGAAACACTTGTGACCTGAAGCACCTGTGACCTGAAGCACCTGTGACCTGAAGCGCTTGTGACCTGAAGCACCTGTGACCTGAAGCACTTGCGACCTGAAGCACCTGTGACCTGAAGCACTTGTGACCTGAAGCACATGTGACCTGAAGCACTTATGACCTGAAACACCTGTGACATGCAGCACTTGTGACCTGCAGCACTTGTGACCTGAAGCACCTGTGACCTGAAGCACTTGTGACCTGAAGCACTTGCGACCTGAAGCACCTGTGACCTGAAGCACTTGTGACCTGAAGCACTTGTGACCTGAAGCACCTGTGACCTGAAGCACTTGTGACCTGAAGCACTTGTGACCTGAAGCACCTGTGACCTGAAGCACTTGTGACCTGAAACACCTGTGACCTGAAGCACCTGTGACCTGAAGCACTTGTGACCTGAAGCACTTGTGACCTGAAGCACTTGTGACCTGAAGCACTTGTGACCTGAAGCACTTGTGACCTGAAGCACCTGTGACCTGAAGCACCTGTGACCTGAAGTACCTGTGACCTGAAGCACCTGTGACCTGAAGCACCTGTGACCTGAAGCACTTGTGACCTGAAGCACTTGTGACCTGAAGCACTTGTGACCTGAAGCACCTGTGACCTGAAGCACCTGTGACCTGAAGCACTTGTGACCTGAAGCACCTGTGACCTGAAGCACTTGTGACCTGAAGCACTTGTGACCTGAAGCACTTGTGACCTGAAGCACCTGTGACCTGAAGCACCTGTGACATGAAGCACTTGTGACCTGAAGCACCTGTGACCTGAAGCACCTGTGACCTGAAGCACCTGTGACCTGAAGCACCTGTGACCTGAACCACTTGTGACCTGAACCACTTGTGACCTGAACCACTTGTGACCTGAACCACTTGTGACCTGAACCACTTGTGACCTGAACCACTTGTGACCTGAACCACTTGTGACCTGAACCACTTGTGGCCTGAAGCACCTGTGACCTGAACCACTTGTGACCTGAAGCACTTGTGACCTGAAGCACTTGTGACCTGAAGCACTTGTGACCTGAAGCACCTGTGACCTGAAGCACCTGTGACCTGAAGCACTTGTGACCTGAAGCACCTGTGACCTGAAGCACCTGTGACCTGAAGCACCTGTGACTTGAAGCACCTGTGACATGAAGCACCTGTGACCTGAAGCACCTGTGACCTGAACCACTTGTCACCTGAACCACTTGTCACCTGAACCACTTGTCACCTGAACCACTTGTGACCTGAACCACTTGTGACCTGAACCACTTGTGACCTAAACCACTTGTGACCTGAACCACTTGTGACTTAAAGCACTTGTGACCTGAACCACTTGTGACCTGAACCACTTGTGACCTAAAGCACTTGTGACCTGAACCACTTGTGACCTAAACCACTTGTGACCTGAACCACTTGTGACCTGAACCACTTGTGACCTGAACCACTTGTGACCTGAACCACTTGTGACCTGAACCACTTGTGGCCTGAAGCACCTGTGACCTGAAGCACTTGTGACCTGAAGCATGTGTGACCTGAAGCACTTGTGACCTGAAGCATTTGTGACCTGAAGCACTTGTGACCTGAAGCACCTGTGACGTGAAGCACCTGTGACCTGAAGCACCTGTGACCTGAAGCACCTGTGACCTGAAGCACTTGTGACCTGAAGCACCTGTGACCTAAAGCACCTGTGACTTGAAGCACCTGTGACCTGAAGCACTTGTGACCTAAAACTCTTGTGACCTGAAGCACTTGTGGCCTAAAACACTTGTGACCTGAAGCACTTGTGACCTAAAACACTTGTGACCTGAAGCACTTGTGACCTAAAGCACTTGTGACCTGAAGCACTTGTGACCTGAAGCACTTGTGACCTAAAGCACTTGTGACCTGAAGCACTTGTGACCTAAAGCACTTGTGACCTGAAGCACTTGTGACCTAAAGCACTTACAATCTTAAATCACTGCTTGCAAACCTGCCCAGAATGTATTTGTGTGCTGATTTATCTCCAGTATTACTGGAGTTAAAGATTTTTGTCTGAGCTGGTGGACACAGAATGAATACATAAATGCTGCTCTCAATAGCGTGAATGGCAGAGCCAAGTATAAGGAAAACTAGTGGACTTATGTGGACAGAAGTGTTTGTGAGTGTGTGTGTATTGAACCCATCCTCCTGTTGTGATAGTTCCTATTGTCATGAACGTCAGGAGTCAGAATCCGTACATTCATAGCTTTAAGATACTGACTAGTATGGAATTCTTTTAAATTAAATGAAGTTAAAAGACTTAAATATTCCTTGGCCTAGTATAGCACACAAATGTACTGTATTAGGCCTCAGATATAATATATTAGGGCTAGTAAGGTTAGTTTAGTTTGTCAAAGTAACTCCAGTAAAAAATTGTTTTCCGGTTTGTCATACTCAATACCTGTAGTTTAGATTTCTACGTCCTAATTTCTTTGTATTTTGGTATATATACTATGGTCCTCGTCGTTACTATAAGTACTACCAAAACAGAAAGATGGGCTGTTGTATACATACACAGATGTGTTTTGTCTTGTATGTTAATTTTCAAGTGATGTCTGCAAATGTTTCGTATGTTTCTTTAAGAGTAATATTTAATTGATATCATTGAAGGTTTCTGTAAGCCTGCAAGAAAAATTTGACATTGGGAACTCTCTCAAGGAAGAGGGAGACCCTGTGCAAGAACACTGTGAGGGAAGGGGAAGATCCTAGACAGGAACACTGTGAGGGAAGGGGAAGATCCTAGACAGGAACACTGTGAGGGAAGGGGAAGATCCTAGACAGGAACACTGTGAGGGAAGGGGAAGTTCTTAGGCAGGAACACTGCGAGGGAAGGGGAAGTTCTTAGGCAGGAACACTGCGAGGGAAGGGGAAGTTCTTAGGCAGGAACACTGCGAGGGAAGGGGAAGTTCTTAGGCAGGAACACTGCGAGGGAAGGGGAAGTTCTTAGGCAGGAACACTGTGAGGGAAGGGGAAGTTCTTAGGCAGGAACACTGTGAAGGAAGGGGGAGATCCTAGGCAGGAACACTGTGAGGGAAGGGGGAGATCCTAGGCAGGAACACTGAGGGAAGGGGTAGACCCTAGGCAGGAACACTGTGAGGGAAGGGGGAGATCCTAGGCAGGAACACTGAGGGAAGGGGGAGATCCTAGGCAGGAACACTGTGAGGGAAGGGGGAGATCCTAGGCAGGAACACTGTGAGGGAAGGGGGAGATCCTAGGCAGGAACACTGCGAGGGAAGGGGGAGATCCTAGGCAGGAACACTGTGAGGGAAGGGGGAGATCCTAGGCAGGAACACTGTGAGGGAAGGGGGAGATCCTAGGCAGGAACACTGTGAGGGAAGGGGGAGATCCTAGGCAGGTACACTGAGGGAAGGGGGAGATCCTAGGCAGGAACACTGTGAGGGAAGGGGGAGATCCTAGGCAGGAACACTGTGAGGGAAGGGGTAGATCCTAGGCAGGAACACTGAAAGGGAAAGGGAAGATTGTAGGAGGAGTTAGGCATTAGATGTGTGGTAGAAAGTATATCCTAAGGATTATTTCAAGGAATGATTAATATTGTGTAGATTTACTTCCATAATTTAAATGTTGGTTTTGTTTTGTTGCCCGCAGCTATGAGGTCTACTTGAACCTATTGGGAATGGCTATCCATCACAAGTCTTCTGCTGCTCTTAGACATCAACAGACTGTCTGCACACTAAAGTTGTTTTGTCCAGCTGTTAGAGGTCAACCCACGTACAAGTTGCTGGCAATTATCTACAGTTTTGTCCAGCTGTTAGATATCAACCCACGTACAAGTTGCTGGCCATCATCTACAGTTTTGTCCAGCTGTTAGATATCAACCCTTGTACAAGTTGCTGGCCACTATCTACAGTTCACAACTTTGTTTCTGCTGGTCACTGATCACTTATATATATATATGTATATATAATCAATGTCATACCTAATAGGCAGAACTGCACTATTTGCCCTGGTATGTAAGGTCCAATTTACCTAACAGACAGAGAGATTTTAGTTATTTTGAAATATTTCTTTTCAAATTGGTTTATTCCAATTATTATTATTATACAATATATTAAGAACGTGAATTAGTCACTTAGTAATGTTAGGTTAGGTTAGGTAGGTTAGTTTAGGTTTGATCAAGATTCTTTGTTAATATTAACTCGCGGTAAATTTTGTTAATTATATATAATATAATGGAAAGCTTTATCATTACATAATAATATATATAATTTCAGGAAAACTCAATTTGTTAGCCAACTTGGCCTATTAGGCACAAGTTGTGCCTAACATACATACATATATATATATATATATATATATATATATATATATATATATATATATATATATATATATATATTATATATATATATAATATATATATATAATATATATATGTATGTATGTATGTATGCAACAATGATAAAAAAATGCCAATTTAATTATGGAAAATAACCACAGTGAAAAGTAACAAACAGGTAAATGGGGTAAAGAGCTTAGAACTTTCAACTCATTTGAGCCTTCAGTTCTGAAGAATGCTCGAGTATGAATATGTATACAGTACAGTGAAACCTCAGGCTACTACTTTAGTTTGTTCCAAGAGATGAATCGTAAACCGAATATTCATATTTGAATTTAATTTTTCCATAAGAAATAATGTAAATTAAATTAATCCGTTCCACACCTAAAAATATTAACTTAAAAATACATTTGATACAGACTACTACCCATATTTTTACTATACCTTACCTTTATTGAGGACTCTTGTTGGCATATGGTGAGGAGCATGGAGGAGGATGGAAAGGTGTTAGTGTTTGGAAGGGAAGTCTATTGTTGTTGGTTTCGGTGCGATGACGAACGAGGGATCGAATGTATCCCGGCTGCCTGATACAGGGAAATAGCAAAGAAGGATGGGATTTCTACAGTTTCTTCAGGCCACAGACCCTACAATCTCTTCAGGCCACGGACATGACGAATGAAGCGGAAGGTATGGCGAAGGATGTCATAACGGATGTCTTCGTCTCTTGCACCTGCCCCATCAAGGAGAACAGGAACCATGAGGCAGGGAATATTCAGTCTACGAACGTCACTCTGTAGTGAGTGATGGTCGTGTTGAGGAGTTGAGAATGTTGACAAGTCCATAGACCCGGTGAGAAGCCTTCCCAGAGGCCCGCCAGAGAAGAGGACCCAAGTGCTGGCGCCATCACTCTCTCCCAACTTGCGAGGCAAGCCGAGTTGCGGGAGAGCTTTGGTAAGGTCCAAAGGCACCTGTGTAAATTACTGGAGACCATGCACGATCCCTGATGCTGCGTTGGCCACCTCGTTGCCATTAATACCAACATGTGATAGAACCCGTCGGAGAAAGATCGACCAACCCGGAGTACCAGAGTACGACAGCAGTTCGCCACGGATCTGTGACACAGTATGATGGTGGACTCGCAGATGCCAAGATGGTATCAGATGCAGGGCTGTAGCAGAGTCCAAGTTGAAAACCACTGCCGAAAGCCCTGAAACTTGAAGGAGTTGTAAGGCCAGTAAGATTGCAAACAGTTCCTCGGTCAGGCACGAATGAGCAGGGAAGAGCTTCCACGTCTGACAAAAGGAGAGAGGAGCAAAGTATGCAGCCACACAGGCGGATGGTGGCTGATCAATGTGGGACCCATTCATGTAAGCCTTTATCCAGAGTATAAGGAAGCTCACAGGTCTGCAAAAAATTGAAAGGGCCAGATACTCTAAATCCCTCTTCCGACGAAGAGGCTTTGAAAAGTCCACAGACACCAGGATGAGCTCTTCTGTCCACAGAGGTACTGGAGAGATGATTGGGCCAGAGGTGGGTACAGGGACAAGAAGGGAAAACTGTGAGTATACATCCATGGCCCGGATGACGAAAGGCAGCTGACTGCACCTGGAGTGTCCATCTGGCACATTCCACCAGTTACCCTCGAGATGCAGGCGAGTAAGTGGATGGGTAGCAGGGAGATGCACTATCTGTTGAAACCAACATCAAAGGGCAAGAAGACGTTCAAAGTGCAGGGACCATACCCCCGACTCAGCATGGAGAGAAAGAGAGAGAGAGAACTGGCGAGGAGTGCCCTAACGTTGAGCGAAGGGCACCATTTTGGATGAGATCCAACCTTGTCAAGACCGATGATGCTGCTAAGCCATAGACTTCACTCGCATACATGATCTATAGAGGGCTAGGAGCGACCCCTGTGAAGCCCCCCCCCCCATGCTGCCCCAGAGAGCCGTTTCACGATGTTCACACGACGTAGGCACAAGGCCCGAAGGTAATCCACGTCTCTACGTCAGCCGAGGGCCATCGAGAACCATCCCTAGCCTCCTGTGTTCCATGGCGACTGGAAGACTATGCCCCAACAGTCACCACTGGCTGGTCTGGCAAAAAGAGTCCAGGAAAGACTCATGGTACAACTTTATACCAGGTTAATGGAGAGTCCTTCCCCAGCACTGTTGCACAGTCACGGCATCTTGCAGGGAGCCTTGTGCCTCCAGGAGAGTGGCACCATCCGCCACGAGGGTTACTTCATTGACATGGCTAAAACCGGGGCACTCCGGAAATTCCGGGAGATCAGACAGAAGACTAGAGAATAGGAGCGGGCTGAGAATCGCACTCTGGGGGGACACTACTTGAGACACCTTGTGAGACAAGGCAGTGAGTGGAGAGGACTCCTCCAACCACCACTTTGAATGAGGGTCCCTATAGATAGTTTTGAAACCACCTCAACGCCGAATCCGAGAGACCTAGTTGAGCCAGGCCATGAAGGACAGCCTAATGAGAGACAGAGTCAAACACACACTTATTGTTGAAGAATGGTTCACACATTGAAGAACGGCAAGGAAAGGCAACAGAAAACAATTCACGAAATAAAGAAAAACCCAAAATATTTCTTCACACATGCAAAATCAAAAACCACTGCCAGTATTGGACCTATTCATACTAGTGAAGGTTCATACACTGAGGATGACAAAGAAATTAGTGAAATCCTAAATCGGCAGTATGAGGACATGTTTAGCACTCTAATAAACAGTATGAAAGTGTAAGATCTGGACAACTTCTTTATGCGTGATATCCAAACCCCTGTAAATATAACTGATATAAATACAAGTGTGGCAGATTTTGAAAAATAAATTGACAACATGCCCATGCACATAGCTCTGGGTCCAGACTCTTGGAATTCAATATTTATAAAGAAATGCAAAGTGCCAGTAGCACAGGCACCAAGTATAGTGTGGATGAAGAGCTTGGACACAGAGAAGATACCAGATGCACTTAAATCAGCAGACATAGCCCCTCTACACAAGGAAGTGAGCTGTGGTGGGAGAGAATTTAGTTCTAAAATAAGATTATAGTAATTGTTTTGAAGGACCAATATTAATATAAAAAATAAGAGAACCAGTGGCTTATGGAATTCCAATGATTAATGTGTGAATATAATTAAATATGTTCAGAGCAATGGACTGTAATATTAATGATAATTCAGAACCCTATTCATTCCCTTGCACCCTACAACTTGGGGGGGTTAATAATGGGAAGTTAATGCACTTCAGGTAATCCCTCAACTTCGCAACGAGCCTGCAGGCACTCGCCGGGGGATGCGCAACGCGCCTCCGGGATCTTATATTTTTAGTGTATGATTAAAAAATCCAGCGGCTACATGGGGTTCAAATCAGCTTCCTCAGGGCTCTTGTAAACAGACGCCGTCTTTAAAAAAAATCGTGGGCCACATTCCAGGGTGTGAGAGCCTCGGTACCGAGTGAGCAACCAAGGCTGGTGCATGCAGCTTGAGCTTACAGCATTGCTGTTAAGCTTGTGACCACAGCATCACCTAATAATGTCAATGTACATATATATATAACGTGTATTATTTAGCCATGATAGTATTACAGAAGAACCTGAGTGTGATAATGATTGTGTACAATGTTCAAATATCAGTGATTCAATTCTGTTCACGATGTTCACAGCGCTAGCCACAACACCGCAGCATTATTTCGTCCATCTAGGAATCGTCAAATGACTTCGTAGGTTCCTTTACAAAATAAACTTGTGGTCAATTATTCATTTACAGGAATTAATGACCAGGATTGTGATAATAGCAGGATTGTGGTGATAATTAGCGCAGTGTGTAATATTGTGGGAGGAGGACGTTTGGTGAGGGAGGGAGAGACTCCAGATAGCGTCACTGTGTGGGGCAGCCACTCTTGTTTTGCTCACCATACTACCTTAGTGGTTTGCTATTGTGAATACACATATACATGTGTATATACAATGTGTGTGTATGTACCTATGTACATATGTGCATAGTATTGTGGGAATAGGAATTTTGGTAAGGGAGGGAGGGAATCGAGGTAGCCTCACCATGAGTGGCAGCCACTCTTGTTTTGCTCACCATAGTGGTTTTATGGTTTTAGTGGTTTGCTATGGTGAACACATATGTACATGGGTACATACAATGTGTGTATATAGTGTAATAACAGCAACAGGAGTATGTTGGGAGGAGCTATTGTGGTGAGGGAGGTGATGTCATAATTGTAGCATTGTCTGTTGGCTGCTATGTGATTTCTCAGGCAGTGTATGGTGGCCACTGTGCTGATGCAATACCGGCTTACTTGCATAATTCTGGTGAATAAAAAATGTAGATAGGTATACATAATATGTGTAAATAGTGTAATAAAAACAATAACAGTATGGTGGGAGGAATGAGGGAGGACTGGCTGGATGTGGCAGCTCACACTCGCTGAGTTCTGAGTGTATTGATGGTGGGATTGATGACGACACATGCGAACGTACGGACCCCATAGCAGCCAAAGTAAGTACAATTTCGACTTTTTGTTAACATATCCATACTCAGGGAAGGGTTTTTGACACTAAAAAAGAAAACGAAGAATTTTTTCCAGAGAATTTATTTCCTGCGCTCTGGGGGGGTGCCGCATTTGGAAGCCGAGCAGCCCAGTGGTTAATAAAATATTGTATAAATAATAATTTGACTCGATAATAAGGCATAACTATCTACTATAGAAGACTGGAAACATCTTAGCTGTTTCGGAGGATCGTAGATCGCATCCAGCTTCTACAACACACTGAAACCAGTCCTGAAATAGCAATCCATGGGAACACGTGATCATGGAAGCAGTAACACGTCTCCCTCAGTCTTAATACCACACTGAAAGGTAAACCTTCTATAATTTCCACTCCCACTTAGTATTTGAGCATTTAACCGCAAGACCTAAAATAATTGGAAGGATAGTTGCACTCACATGAGTGTTTTATATCACAGGCAATGTAATGACAACAAACTAAATAGAATTGTGAATAAAGACCAATATTATAAACTCTCGATAGTACTTCACTGCCGAGCATGGTGTTCGTAAGCTGGGAAGGCTGCACTCTCGATCAGAAGCTCACAATAACGGATGCTCCTAGGAAAGATCGATTTATGTAGAGTGGCGCCAGAACACTGTGCGATCAGGTTGGTAAAATGACGAGAGTTCCTTCTCTTCCTCCTCCCTTTAGTGACGCATGCGCCCTGATGGAGCTGGTCGGCCGAGTGGACAGCACACTAGACTTGTGATCCTGTGGTCTCTGGTTCGATCCCGGGCGCCGGCGAGAAACAATGGGCAGAGTTTCTTTCACCCTATGCCCCTGTTACCTAGCAGTAAAATAGGTACCTGGGTGTTAGTCAGCTGTCACGGGCTGCTTCCTGGGGGTGGAGGCCTGGTCGAGGACCGGGCCGTGGGGATATAAAAAAAAAAAAAAAGTCCCAAAATCATCTCAAGATAACCTCAAGATAAGCCCTCGTGCCTATGCTGGAACTTCAGGTATAATTTATAATATTTCATTCAGAGTTCTGTAATTACCTAAGTGTAATTACCTAAGTGTAGTTACAGGATGAGAGCTACGCTCGTGGTGTCCCGTCTTCCCAGCACTCTTTGTCATATAACGCTTTGAAACTACTGACGGTCTTGGCCTCCACCACCTTCTCACTTAACTTGTTCCAACCGTCTACCACTCTATTTGCGAAGGTGAATTTTCTTATATTTCTTCGGCATCTGTGTTTAGCTAGTTTAAATCTATGACCTCTTGTTCTTGAAATTCCAGGTCTCAGGAAGTCTTCCCTGTCGATTTTATCAATTCCTGTTACTATTTTGTATGTAGTGATCATATCACCTCTTTTTCTTCTGTCTTCTAGTTTTGGCATATTTAATGCTTCTAACCTCTCCTCGTAGCTCTTGCCCTTCAGTTCTGGGAGCCACTTAGTAGCATGTCTTTGCACCTTTTCCAGTTTGTTGATGTGCTTCTTAAGATATGGGCACCACACAACAGCTGCATATTCTAGCTTTGGCCTAACAAAAGTCATGAACAATTTCTTTAGTATATCGCCATCCATGTATTTAAATGCAATTCTGAAGTTAGAAAGCATAGCATAGGCTCCTTGCACAATATTCTTTATGTGGTCCTCAGGTGATAGTTTTCTATCTAGAACCACTCCTAGATCTCTTTCTTTATCAGAATTCTTTAAAGATTTCTCACATAATATATAGGTTGTGTGGGGTCTATGTTCTCCTATTCCACATTCCATAACATGACATTTATTAACATTAAATTCCATTTGCCAAGTGGTGCTCTATATACTTATTTTGTCCAGGTCTTCTTGAAGGGCATGACAGTCATCTAAATTCCTTATCCTTCCTATTATCTTAGCATCATCAGCAAACATGTTCATATAATTCTGTATACCAACTGGTAGATCATTTATGTACACAATAAACATCACTGGTGCAAGAACTGAACCCTGTGGTACTCCACTTGTGACATTTCTCCATTCCGATACATTGCCTCTGATTACTGCCCTCATTTTTCTATCAGTCAGAAAATTTTTCATCCATGATAGAAGCTTACCTGTCACCCCTCCAATATTTTCCAGTTTCCAGAACAACCTCTTATGTGGAACTCTGTCGAAAGCCTTTTTTAGGTCCAGTATGGATGGAGAGGTGCTTGATGAATATTTACATCATAATATGGGGTTTTATAAGATAGTAAATGATATTCCATAGTAAAAGTTAATTAATTTAGATGACATTAAACGCACATGAAGATTGTGGGGTTTTCTATTTTGCTTTCCCAACTGCAATGCGTACGTCACCAATGTACATGTGGCAGACACTTCACGAAGCTGTCTAAATCCAGCAGAGAAAATACGAGAGGAACCGTACAGGGCCTGGGAGCAAGGTCGAGTTAGAGTCCTTGAGGGTCTCTTCTCAGACTAGCCTCACCTGGTCCTGATCCATGTTGGTCACTGGAATCTCCTCAGTGCTTGAAACACTTTAAAGGACTCCTAGGGTCCTCATCACATTTATAGTTTAGTGAATAATAGGCAACTTGGTGTTGAAGACACCTGGAGCTGAAGGCTTAAGTAATAGTCGGCAGTATTCAAAGTGGTTCAACGGAAACACCGCATAAAGCTTAACAGTACTTTACTTACAATTTAACCACTAATACAACGGGTGCTTGATTTACTTTAGATTGGCATCAGAAAGGCTATGGTTGCTTTAGTGAGACTCTTGACGTCTGATTAATTGATTCATATCCACTCTTGGAGAAACACCTAACTTAACACAATTGACAGCAAATCATTAACACTGCAAACCTAACTGCCGGTGTGCAAAGGGGTCACAGGTGTTCCAACCGGATACTCGGGTAATGATCATGCACAGTTAATCACAATGGGACAGGCAATAATCATGCACAATAATAATGCCACACAATAACTAAATGTGTGGTGTATGTGAAACTCACATTCACAGGCGAGTGTAATATCGTGGTACCACACAGATAAATATGCATACACTGGTGGGTGTCTAGGTCTTCACCTATACCTGTGTCAGGTATGAGAAGGTGAGACTTGTGGTTGATCCCTCAGATCAACACACAGACAATAATAAAACACAAGATCTTGTACTTACAGGTAGGCTACCTCTCACATTCACCCATGCACATTTATGCAAGAACTCATAGGTGGCCTGGCAGCTGGTTTCGCTCGTTATGACGCGAGACCATTGACGACAGGCTTTCCCAACAAACCGTACTTGACACGGAGGGTACTCGCAGGACGGCGTGCTGTATACCTAACAGACAGACACACACACCCTTGCTGGCACTGGCGATGAGTAAGGGTGTGACGGGTGGTGACGTTACGTAGTACACTGAGGGCAGAGCGAATGGCGGCAGCTGGCTACAGGCTCAGGTCTGAGTGGCGGCGGCTGATTATATGATACAATGCAGGTGCACTGTGGCAAAAGTCACACATAGATGACTTAGGCGGCAGCACTGCCTTAGTTCACTCTAGGTCACTCACAGATGATCTCAATTTGTAACCAGGGGTTACCTGATACCAGTCTGTTTCGCTCTGGGGATTTGTCACTCTAGAAGGCGTCTAAGCAATAGTCACGATTGCGATTCCGGGAGAGCGTTGGTATATCGAAAAGATGGTGAGTTTAACTTGACGGTGAGGAATGGACGGTGTTCTGTCTATTGGCCAAATAGACAGAAGGACACGACCACCATGTATGGACTTCCTCACGTGAATACCCTTGCAAGAGAATGCAGGGCTCCTCGTGGGCACAAACATAAGGTCTACAATTGAACAATGGCGTTTTAGCCTAGGAGCTGAAACCAATGATATTGATCATTACATGATCGGCAGCAGAGGTGACGTCATGAACACGTCACTGTTGTTATTGAGATTGATCCCAGAGGTCAGAGCTTATCTCTTGCCTCGCGGGCGCCTCTCCCTCTCTCACCTTGGCACCTCCAGCTACGTACTCACTGACCCTATGGCAAGTATGCTTAATTTCCCTGTATCTAATTTCTCCTTGGGCATACGGCAGCCTCCGTATTATATAAGGATTCCTGGTTATATGGGCAAAATGGGGACACCCTGCATGACAGTTTATATCCAGGGTTAACAGAGATAGGGCCTCTGTGCACGACTAGGTGCACAGTGCACAGCAATGAGCCATTCAAGTCAGCTGTGGGAGAAGCTTTAGAGACCATACTCTCACAAATATTAAGAGTGAAAATCAAGTTTATCGTGTATGTACTGGATCAACTGATCGCAGCTGAATAAATTATTTCCAGAAAATGAACATATTTATTATTATAACGTAAATCTATTATTAATCAATTATCCTTAATAAAAAAAGGTAAATGAGACTGGATTCAACTCGATCCATTAATATGTAGAAATTATTAACTGGCTGGCTGGTTGGCTGACGGAACACGGGCCATGATTCTAGTAGGAATCGGGCAGTACTACGCCTTAATTAAATGAATTTAATTTCACTGCTGTACTCTACTGGTTAGTAGTGTTAGTAAATTATAATGCCTTGTACAAGAATTTCATCTTATTGTACTACAGGTTAGTCATTAAGTGTTGGAAATTTCCGGCATAACTCTGGGGCAAGAAACTACGGGTCACAGTTCATGATTAAGTTCTGACGTACCTATTACTCTTCCCTGAAGTTATATTCATAACTTACATGTTAGTAAGTTAGTACATTAGTATGTACATGACGGATGTCCCGGACCTGTGAAACAGATGTGAAACTAAGTAATTATGGGAACATCAATTAAATGTTGAAAATATATAGTATTTAGATCATCTAAGATCAAATGACTATCATCTGCACTTATGCAGAATGAAAACACTGTATAAGTTATAATTTTACATTGTTATACATCAATTAAAGAATTTAAAGTATTAATCATTGTGTCATTCAAGATCAAGGAGACTTTAAATATACATTGAGGTAACTGTCTAGGGTCACTGTGACTTGTAACTATTGAGTTACTAGACACTAACTCATCACTGAAGCATCATGATCACCTCAAACTCAAATGAGGAATTGTCTGCATTTATGCATAATTAAATATGGCTTAAATTTGCACTGTGGTGCAGTAATCATTTTAGACTAATAGTATAACTAAATTTCTAACCTAGCTAGATTTTATTTAATATTAGAGAACTTAGTATGTTTATTCATTAAAATGAAAGAAGACTCTGAGTCGATAGTGAAATTAATAATTGAGTCATTATGACTTGTAGTTAACCCTTGTGTTGCTAAGGGCTATTTGGCCGTTGTCACCCAAAGGTGCATAAAAAAAATATATATATGCTTCCTCTAAACCTGTCAATTTGTGTTCCATGATCACGGAAAAAATAATAAAAAAAATCGTAAGTGGCATATTTTGCCTGCTATAGGGTGGAGAAGTTTGGCAAAAAAGAGGCGCTGACTCAGTGTGCGTCCGAGGCAGTTTGCTCAGCCCCAGCTGTCAGGCAGGAGTGGCCACAAAGAGATAATTACCTAATTATTTCAATGACTGATTGATTTTCTTCGTTTTTTTCCTGTAATATTATTCAATAGTGTGTAGTGTGATATATTTATATAATAAAATGTGTGAATCATCGCTGTATTCAAAATTATGATGTGCATATTATTGATTCAATTATTGTGTTCATAAAACAATAAACAAATTTTTTGTCGGTTATTACACTATATACGCAGGTTATATATACGTATCTGCATGTTTTGTTCACCATAACAAACCACTAAGTTGATATTGCAAGTCAAAAAGCAGCGAGGTGTGGCTACCACATCTGCCAGTCAGCCTCTCACCACCAGTCCCTCCCTCAATGACTCCTCACTTGCCCACATCCTCCGCCCATCATACTGTTCTTGCTTTTATTCACTATATACAGACGTTATATATAAGTATCTACATGTTCTGTTCACCATAACTGTTCATCTAAGCTGGTATAGTGCCCAAAGAGCATAGTGGCCACCCCTACCCAGCAAGATAAATCATGCAGATGTCTGCACCTCCCTCACCAAAACTGCTTCTCCCCACACTCCTTTTGCTGTTATTACACTATATATATACTGTACACGTTATATATAAGTATCTACATTTGTGATCACTATAACAAACCATTAAGTTGGTATGTTGAGTGGCAGTGGCAGCCAGTGGCAGCCCGCCACTGGCTGCCACTCCCTCCCGCCCTCCCTCACTTGACTCGCCACCATTCTCCTCCCACCATACTGTTTTTGCTTTTATTCACTATACACAGACGTTATATACAAATATTTGCATGTTTTGTTTATCATAGCGAACAACTAAGCTGGTATAATGAGTTCAGACAGTAAAAGGTGGTCACACAGAGTCAGCAGACAATGCTACCCTCCTCCCCACCAAGATTACTCCTTCCACTACAGCCCTAATTATCACAATAATCCTGCTATTATCAGAATCTTGGTCATTTTTATCACAGTCAGGGGTCTTCTGTAATACTATCATCGCTAAATAATAGCATGTACATATATATATATTATGGCATTTTTAGGCGATGCTGTGGTCACAAGCTGAACAGCAGTGCTGTGTGCTCATGCTGCTTGCGCCAACCATGGTGGCTCACTCAGTACTGAGGACGTCACACCCTGGAATGTGGCCCACGATTTTTTTTTTTATAAAAATAGCATCTGTTTACAAGAGCCTTGATGAAGGTGTGGTGAACCCTGTGTATCCGCGGGCTGTTTAAATCTTGCGTAGTACTCCAACACGTCATGTGACGTTATGCACAATTTATAGTAAGTTACTCAACACTTCATCTGACGTGTTGTGCAGTTTAAGGGTTAATTGAATTACAGTTCACAAGCTTGTCACTGGAGATATATTAATTCAATCTCAACTTTATATGAGAAATTATTATATTCATTTAAATCAGTCTCCATTAATAGCTAACTATATTTAATTGTGAGCACAGACTCAGCTGATACTCTGTTGACTCTAACTAATGTCCCTTAATATGTACCTAAAGAGAGGGTTTAATTTCTCTAAACCTACCTGAGTAGAGGGCTATGCTAATTGTGACAACTTACTATTTCTTTGGTAGTGTCACTCTAGCTAAATTATGAACAGCTAAGCTGCTCGTTTATTAATGCGTTAGGCTACAGTGCTATAGCCCTCTTGAGACTTGACGAAGCACATAGCTTAACAAAGTTATTTATGATCATTAGGGGTCTACTTTGTTTATATGTATTAGGGTACAATGCTATAGTCCTCTTGAGACTTAACGAGGTACGTAGCTTAAAGAATTACACGGTGAGCAATAATGGTTGCTCAGGTTATCACGGTGAGCAATAAGGGGCTCGAATTATCCTGGTGAGTAATAATATGCTCAAATTATGATGGTGAGCAATAATATGCTCGAATGATCATGGTGAGCAATATTGGGCTAGAATTATTGTGGGGAACAATAATTGGCTCGAATTATCACGGTGAGCAATAGGGGCTCGAATGATCAGGGTGAGCAACAATGTGCTCGAAATATCGTGGTGAGCAATAAGGTGTTCGTATAAGGTAGTTAACATAAGATAGTGTGGTAAAGTAATTATTGTTATTGTTGAGAATGTATATGGGGGGTTGTTAAGAGGGTTTAATAAATAAGTTAGTTTTAAAGGAGTATCCATTCTTCCTGTGTAGGAGATCAATGATCTACCTCTAGGCTGACCTTTTCTGGAAGCCACTATAGTTATTACTGTTTTATATTTTTATTGGGGGCCGGGCCTATATGATCTCCATTACTTGGGATACATCTTAATTCTAACTGCTGACCGTACTCCATAATAATACTAGATCCCCCATAGCAGCCCACATTTATAACAGCGTCCTTGCGTGTAATGCTCCCAACACCAAGCACCAGACTTAGTGCCAAGTGTGAGCATCTTCTTGGGCCCCGCTAGTGACCAATGATCATCACTAGGGGCCGGGCGTCAACCGTCACAGGCTGGTCGTACACGGTGGCCCATGCATCTTCTTTCTTCCTTCTTCTTTCTTCTCTCTTCTTTCTTCTTCCTTCTCTCTTCTTTCTTCTTCCTTCTCTCTTCTTTCTTCTTCCTTCTCTCTTCTTTCTTCTTCCTTCTTTCTCGTTCATCCAGTGGGGTCATTGACAGGACAACCTGGGGGTCCACTGGGGTCCAATGGGATCGCCTGGAGTTGGTAACCAGCAACATGGGGTCCACTGGGGGTTGTTTAAATAATGACAGACAACCAGAGTTCACCGTAGTCAACTTGGGGTCCGCTGGAGGTTGTCATGCGATGATGACAGGCAACATGGGGTTCACTGGCGTCCGTTGTTGATGGACCGATGGTAATAGTCCAAACTGGGGTCGTTGTTCTTCTTACGCCACCAGTGGGGTCGTCGACAGGACAACCTGGGGACCGCTGGGGTCTTGATGGTAGAGGAATATCGTCATCTGGGGTCCAATTTTGGGTACCACGGTGATATTGGGGACTAATGAGGACAGCCTGAGAGGCGGAACCTCCATGAGTGCAGACTGGGGCTGTACTTGAGGCGTGACTGAAGGTGTCACTCTTGAAGCCTCTGTGTGGGGAACGACCCGAGAGTCGTCCCGGGGTCTGTCTGGACCTGTAGTGCCCCACCACTGGTCCACAGCTGGTCGGTAGTCGTTTGCATGAGGGATGACCTTGAGAGAGAGTACTGCTCCGCCCTGGTGGTCGCGGAGGTTGTTGGTAGTCAACACTCTCGTCCTCCCCTGGGAGTCTTCAAACATAACTCCTCCACTCCAACCTGAGAAAAGAGTGTAAGAGCCACAGTATGCTGTCCAGAACCAGGTGTCAATAGTTAAATGTGCTAAAACGAGCATTGTCTTCCCCAAGCCAAGTATAATTGAACACTGGACTGAATGATCTTTATATCCTAACATAATGAAAATTAACTCCACAAAACTTACATCTCTAACTTTTAATTTCTCCCACATTTAACAAAATACACAATAAATCACATACACTATATAAAATCTTAGCCTGACAAATAATTTCTAGGTGTCTAATTCTAGATAAGTAATCTAGGGGGGGGTAATTCTAATTCAATTTAAGAGTAACTCCCGTGGTGATTAAAACTATGATTGTTCCTCGGTAATCCACGACTGATGACTACGTCTGACCTGCTCTTGAGGTTACACATCCGACATCACCAGCCGCCCTACCTAAGACACAATTCACGACCAGAATTTGAAATAAGCTCCGCTGCTAAAGCTTACTCCCTCTATGATGAAGACTCGGTAAGTACTCTAGGTGACTTTATTCACCGTCCACTACCTTCACGTCAAGATCTAGAACTCGAGGCAACTCCATGTACCTCCTAATATTGGCCAAATTAAAAGAGGGGGATCACCCACTCCATACACGCCCACACCATACATGGCTAAATGGTTCAAACTCCACTAAGACACCCAATCAAGACAATCCATTACTGATACTCTTACCTCACAACTCAGACGGATACACCCTGATGATGACTGGCATCCACCAGGGTGGGAAGACTGGCTGGTCACCTTCTCTCTGTGCAAGGCGGTCGCTCACTGAATCTACCAGCCACCCCCAACGTGGGGAAGATGTGTACGTATTCTTCCTCATGCCCAAATAAGGACTGGGACAGGCCAAGCTAGCCCTTACCAACCTAAGTACTACCAAGTCAGCAGATTGAAGCTAATCAATAAGTCCCTTGTACCATGTCGCTCCTCATAAAATACGCACATACATACACACCCACCCAGAATTACAACTCACAATTATACATGAAAGAGTGCAAAATACTTGCACTGTTACAGCGGTTCAGCTTCATGTGCAGTTTCCTTCCCTGTCGGCTGCGCTTGTGGCTGAGAACTTGCGCGCTAGGGGCTCGTTGGCTTCGGTCCTGCATTTCTTTTCCCCTCCTTGAGCTGTCTTCCGACTGGTTTAAGGAGAATGTAGAGGCACTTAGGGCCGTTCCTTGGTCTAGCGCCTTGACCTCGGCTGCTCGTGCGTTGTCTGCCCTTTTGAAGCTATTTGCGCCAATCCTGCGGGATGCGCTGTTGCAGTTTTTCTCTGCGCACCTCACGTGTCAGCAGGTGGTGCTCGCTTCCTCCTTGGAATCAGCTTGGGCCCTGGCTCTTAGATTGTTTTTGCTCTTTTGCCCTTTCTTGTTTGCGGCTTCTGCGGTCGAACAATATATGCAAGCGGCGTCCTCCAGCTGCCGCCCTATGTCTGACTTGTTGGTTCTCCGGGGGTCCCGGATGGGTTCTTCCTGGAGGGTTTGTGTGAGGGCCCGCTGTTCTGCTTGTCGAGGTGGGTCACAGATGCCAGTTTTGGAGCCGGTGCCGCCTGTGATCCCGGCTGTATTAGTCCTGTTTCTAGTTCCGAAGCAGGACTGTGCGGACCTGCGGTTCATTCTGGACTCGTCCCGTTTTTTTTAACTTCCTTTCGAATGACCACTCTGTCCCAGGTCCGGCTCCTGTTGGAGCCGGGCACTTGGATGGTGTCCCTGGATCTTAAGGACGCATATTGGCACATCCCAATTCATTCAGGATTCAGGGACTGGCTCGGTTTTGTTGTAGGGCGTCAGAGTTACCGCTTTCGTTGTCTCCCATTCGGGTTTAATCTCGCATGTTCACATACCTTACTCGGGCCGTAGTGGTCCGTCTGCGTCTCTTAGATGTTCGGGTGTTGGTTTACCTAGATGACTGGCTGGTTTGGGCTCCCAGTCGGTCTGCGTGTCTGCTCGCCAGGGATTTGGTGCTTTCTCAGCTAGCCGGGTTCGGGTTCCTGGTGAACTGGCAGAAGTCCCATCTGGTTCCCTCCCAGGTTTGGACCTGGCTGAGTCTTGTGTGGGACTCTCAGGCCGTTTCCTTGTCTCTTATACAAAGAGGTGTCATCGTCCAGGTGCCTGTCGTCCTATACAAAGAGGTGGTGGTACTTCTCTTTACTACCACCATGCACTGATTTGCTTAAAAGTAATTAAATCTAGAGACCCTTATGGAGAGTATATATTTGCCTCTTTCAGAGTCAAGGGGTAACGATGCTGTCTTGACTGTGGGAGCAGTCTACAGGGTTCCTAACACTGATGTGACTGAATTTAACTCTAACCTTAGAAATCTTATACTAGAGAACCGACTGAACAAAAACCACTTAATTATTTCTGGTGACTTTACGCTGACCTCTGCGAGCCTGATAACTCTCCTGCTGCTAGTTTCCTCAACTGTATGAATTCCTGCTTCCTCATACCTGTAATCACTAGACCTACTAGAATCACTGACAGTACTGCCATGGCTCTTGATCACATCTGGACCAACATAACCATTCCAGTTCAGGAATAATCATCGATAGCACTACAGACCATTACCCCACATTTCTCCTAACCAACATTAACAAACCACCTCTAGAGGCAAGGGAGATAAGCTTTAGGCTGCACAATGACACTGCTATAGGCAATTTTATAGCTGGTGCTGCTAATGTCAACTGGGAATCTGAATTAGGGAACATAGGGGACATCAACCTAGCAGTGCAATCATTTCTTCAAAAAACTCTCAGCCTTTTTAACACCCACTGTCCTATGCTAACGAAACAAGTCACAACTAAAAGGCTAAACAATCCTTGGCTTACAAAGGGGATACTTAAATCCATTAATAAAAAACATGACCTTGAGAAGAAGTATAGGTTATCAATCATCTCCAAAGAATTCTCAAAGAATTACTCATCATTGCTATCTAAAATAATTAGGAGAGACAAAATTAAATACTACGAAGACAAATTTACCCACACAAAGGGCAATATTAAGAAAACATGGAGCACAATTTTTCAAATATTGGGATCAAAGAAGATTATAAATAACAAACCAATACTCCTATCAAATAATGATGGTTTGCTTTCAGCCTCTGACACTGCTCTTGAGTTCAATAGATTCTTTTCTTCCATTGAGTCATCCCTTGCATATGATATTCCATCGTTCAGTACTAATATTCAGGACTATCTTACAGGAAACTATCCACAGTCTCTGTACCTAATGCCTACTAATTCCACTGATGTTACTGACATAATCCTTTCCCTTAAAACCAAGTCTAGTGCCCTTGAGGAGATACCAACTCTTATTTACAAAAAAGCCTCGAGATTTTTAGCTCCTGCCATTGCATTGCTCTTCAACAAGTCACTTGAACTCCAAACCTTTCCAGATATTCTAAAAAATAAGCGAGAGTAACCCCTGTCCACAAATGTGGTGATCCCACTGATGTTAACAACTTCAGACCTATATCAATTCTGCCAAACTTGTCAAAAATATTTGAAAAACTAATCTATAAGCAGCTTTACTCTTATCTAGCCAAACACAATATACTTAGCTCTTGTCAATATGGCTTCAGACCCCAAAAAAGCACTAACGATGCACTTATTAGCATGATTAACTTGATTCATACAGCTCTTGATAAAAATGAGTTCCCTGTTGGGTTATTTGTAGACCTGCGTAAGGCTTTTGACACTGTTAACCACCAAAACCTTCTTCTTAAATTACAACATTATGGAGTCAGAGGTCACTCCCTGCAGTACATTAAGTATTACCTTACTGACAGGCTCCAGTATGTTTCTGTGAATAATTCTATTTCTCCCACCCTACCCATCAACATTGGTGTTCCCCAAGGCAGCATACTTGGCCCTCTCCTCTTTCTCATCTACATTAATGACCTTCCAAATGCCTCCCAACATCTCAAACCAATTCTATTTGCTGACGATATGACTTTCATTTACTCCAGTCCTGACCCCCTTGCTCTAAATGTCACAGTGAATACTGAGCTAAATAAAGTCCATCACTGGCTAACTGCCAACAAACTCACCCTCAATATTGACAAAACTTTCTATATTTTGTTTGGCAATAAATCCTCAAATCAAATAAATCTCAGGATTAACAATACCCAAATTTTTAATAAAGTAGATGGCAAATTCCTTGACGTTCTCATTGATCAGAAGCTGAATTTCCAGGGACACATTCTAAATATATCAATAAAAGTTTCGAAAACTGTTGGCATTCTTTCTAAGATCAGGTATTATGTACCTCGCCCTGCCCTGATGACACTCTATTATTCTCTCATCTATCCTTATCTCAACTATGGTATTTGTGCTTGGGGTTCTACTACCTAAAATCATTTACGTCCTCTAATTACTCAACACAAAGCTGCTATTAGGCCAATATCTTACTCTGGCCCCAGACATCACTCGGTACCCTTACTCAAATCTCTGAATATGTTAGATATTAAGTCCCTGCACATCCTCTCATGTGTATTTTATATATATAAAACGCTGAACTGTAATGTCAATCCTGACCTTAAAAGCTTCCTAGAAGGTTGTAACAGATCCCATGAGCACCACACCAGAAACAAATATCAATTTGATATTCCAAGAGTACGACTTAGTCAAACTAGAAATGCTTTACAAATCAAGGGACCTCGAATGTGGAATGACCTTCCCAATTATGTTAAAGACTGTACCTCTCCCAACCAGTTTAAGATAAAAACTAAGTACTACCTAATTAACTCAATGTAACCTACCTAACCCCCAAAATGTCAACCCATGTCTTCTATTTTAAACAATGCTGTTTTGTTGACCAAATTGTATTTTTGCTTTTTTTCTGCCATGTTCCCCCTCTCTTTTTTCCATTCTTTTCTTATTTTTTCTCAACACAATTTATACTTTAATCTCAATTAGTATTAAGTTTTAGTCTTAGTGTTTTTCCAAGCCCGAAACGCTTTGCGTAATAGTGGCTTTAGGCATTGTATGTACTAGCTCTATCTATAAATCCATCAACTTTTGTATCTTACCTTGTATGTATGTACCTTACCTGAATAAAAATTTATTTATTTATTATTATTTATTTATCTTCCTCCGGAGTCTCTCCTCTAGCTGTGGTACCACATGCACTTGCTTCTGGAGGGCTCCCAGGTTACCCGGCGGTTGCTCGAGGGTCTGTGTGGGAGCCTGAACTTTGAGATGATGGTCCACCCCGCAGGGTCAGGTTTGGCTTCGTCGGCTGTTCTGGTTCCTTCAGAGACGTCCCTTCTGCCTTTCTCGCAATCACTGGGTTCGACCCCTGGAGACCTTGTGTCGGCTGCCGCATTGCCGGCTTCCTCTTTGGGTTTTTCAGGGTTCAGTGCCTTGGTGCCTACCTGAGCCCTCGCTCGATGTGTTCACGAACGCGTCGACTCTCGGCTGGGGCTTTGTGACCAGTGCTCACCAGGTTGGCCAGGGGCAGTGGGGTTCGTCTTTCCATCGGGCCCACAGCACGGTGCAGGAGTTCGATCTATGTGGTTTGTGCTTCGGAGGATTCGGGTCGCCCGCGGATCGACGATCCAGATCCATTCGGTCTGTTCTCCAGTGGTTCATTGCTTGACCGAAGGGGTTTGATGCAGTCCTTGCTTCTTTGGGGCTGGTCGCTTCGGGTGACTCATCTGCTGAGTTCTCAGGGTTTGGCTTTCCTGGCTCATTATAAGTGTTCATTATTCAATGTTCCAAGAAGAGGGGGCAGTCTGTCGTGCTTCTCCTTGACCGAAATCCACTGATACCCTCAGGTAGGAGACCTTCTTCCTCGTAATACGTGCAATTTGTATGAAGGTATATCCTCCCGATGACTGCACAAGTAGGAATGTAAAAAGATGCGTATATGACAATACACAACAACACATCAACGGTCACGACGTGCCCAGTCAAGAAGATAACGACGCTGTCAAGGCGGGCGAGGATAAAGGCAAAATAAACAAGAGGAAAGGAATGTAGGATGGGAATAAAAAAAAAACAGAGGGCGAAAGCAAAGCGTTACCGCAGTAAAGAAAGTGAGAGACGGAGGCAAGAGACGAAGGGCGGGGGCAAAGGAAGAGAAGGAGGCAAGTATGTGAATGTGTAGAAGGGTAGAGGAAGTCAAGACAGGACAGGCGAGGCTAGGACAGGGCAAGATACGTAGATGGCATCCGGAGCCACACGACTGGGACGCTAATGCATCCCAGTCGTGTGGCTCCGGATGCCAGATTCAGCGGTTATTGCAAGTTCTCCCTGCCCGTTGGGGAAAGAAAACGGGGTCTCATCACTTTTGTAAATAACAACATTCCCGCACAGATTATTGATGACTTGCACATGGGGGATGAGTTTAAATCACTGGGAGTACCCCTTTACTTAAACACTAATGCCCTACATATAATCAACCTATATGTGCCACAAAGTAAACTTAACCTTGACACACTGCCTGAATTCGTTAATGAAGAACCTACCCTGCTGGTCGGTGACCTTAATGCCAGGCACCCACACTTTGGTGCCAACTGTCATCAGCCCAATGTCAATGGACGGAAACTGTCACTCTTTGTCATGGGAAGTGAAAACCTTAGAGTCCTGGGTGATGAACAGCCAACTCACCTCAGAGGAGGAAGATTATACTATGCTCTCCTGCTGAATGCACAGGACACGGATGCCAGTACACACATTGTGCACAGTTTATGTAGTGACCACTGGGCACTAATTACCACTGTCGACATGAGCAAGAGAAGGAAAGAGACAAATAAAAGAAAAAGGTTATCACTCGGACCAGATATGAGGCCACACTTCATAAACAGGATGAGTGACTGGTTCACGGAATACCAAATCCCAGAAGACATTGATACATTTGTTGATGACCTTAATCACCAAATTGAGAGCTGTCTCAGAGTTCCGCGCCGTACGCCTGGGCGAAGTAACCCTCAGAGGAAGAAAATAATATGGTATGAGAACGATTACATAAAGATGCTTAACGCAAATGTAAGAGACATGAGTAGAGAGTACCGGAGACATCCCACTGAAAGTAACCAAGAGTTGTTTAAAACTGTGTGTCAAGTAGCCAGGGAAGAGAAGATTAAAGAGCGGGAAAGACAATGGCTTGAGTTCACTAGCTCTATTGGACGGGAAACATCTGCAAGACAAGTGTGGGCAAAAATTCAGATAGCTAAGGGGGGCAGAGCCCGGCCTGCGGCTCACAAAGACCCCCAGGGTAAGGCAGAAGAACTAATTCACAAGTGGAGTGATGCAGCAGCAGCATCCTCCTCCCTCCCTGCAGAAATCAGCAGGGAACAGCTCCTGCGACATGATGACAGAAGAATTAGGATAACAAGAGCACTGTCTAGGGATGACGAATATGGGGAACCAATCACAGCCCAAGAAGTAAGGGGCGCTATGAAAAAGGGTAAAAGTACAGCACCTGGTGAAGATGGCGTCACCTACGACATACTCAATGCACTGTGTGAAGTGTCTGGGAATCCACTACTCCACCTGTTTAAAAAGTCATTCCTAAGTGGAGTGTTGCCCACACAATGGAAACACGCAATAATTGTTCCCATACCGAAGCCCAATGACCCTGGTAATTACAGACCTATCAGTCTCGTGTCATGCACTTGCAAGATACTTGAAAGGATCATCCTAAACCGACTGTTGCACAATATAGGCAGGTTAGGGGAGGGGGTCAATGGATTTGTTAAAGGACGGAACACAGCAAATTGTACAGTTAATTACTTGGCTAATGACACGGCTAGGTACTCTGTATTTGTTGACATCAAAGGAGCCTTCGACAAAGCACAGGGGATTGCGATCCTGGACGAGCTTGCATGCATGGGTGTCAAGGGGAGACTCATGAAATGGGTTGAAGACTACCTCACAGGAAGGAAAGTCAAGGTTTGCTTCAATGGAGCAGTCTCCAGAACAATGAATATGGAACTCGGGACCCCCCAAGGCGGAGTCTTAAGCCCTACACTATTCAATGTACTTATGAACGCCATTGCAAATATTGATTTTCCGGAAGGAACACAACAAGTGGGCTATGCAGATGATGTCCTAATACAAGCTCCCACCTTGGGAAAAATTGAACAGTCCATTGAACTCCTTGGAAGGAAATGTATTGAGCTCGGTTTCACTCTCTCCACAAACAAGATGAAGGCATACTCCCATCACAAGCGGAGAGCAAATGAAGAACTGCAAATTAATGGTGTAACACTTGAATGGGTTGACCACTATCGGTACCTCGGCGTCACTGTCGGCTCTAACAAGGGGAAGAAAGAGGAGCTCAATCAACTCATAGGAACATGCAAAAGTCGACTCAGGGCACTGAAAGCTATGACCTGGAATGGACATGGAGCCTCTATTGCCGTGCTTAAAATGATGTACACAGCCTATGTGCGCTCCGTCATAGACTATGCCGCACCAGTTCTGTGCACCTACTTCCAAAGCGATATGAAAAGGCTTGAAAGCATTAAAAATGAAACCATGACAATCATTCTTGGAGTTCCAAGAACTGCCAAAACGTCTAATCTACGAGAGGAGTTGTCCCTTCCCAGTGTTAAAAGCAGAATTTAGGAGCTGAATGCTAAGCTTGCAATAAGGATAGCCAGAGATCCCCATTACAATGATATTGCTAAGAAAAAACTGAGCTCTGTGCTATTTTCAAGGGGAAACAGGAGAAGCAAAAAATTGCATCACAGATCAGTCTGCTACCTCGAAGAGCTTCACCTGCTTGAACAAGCCAGTGAGCTTCTGCCTGTAGAAAGGTTACCTCACTGGGAGGATGACTCATGCAAGATTATCATCAATGAAATGGCAATGAAAAAATCCAACATGTTACCACAAGAAATGAGGCACAAGTATCTCGAGGAAATTGATAAAGAAGCTGGAGATGAACTAGATCAAATCTACACTGACGGGTCATCTAATCCTGTCAATGGAAGGACTGGCACAGCATACACGGTAATCAAGGATAATACTTTCCAACGCAAAAATGAAGAAAAAGCACGTATTGAGAACTATGCCTCTTCAACGCAAGCAGAGCTAACTGCCATTGTTATGGCGTTAAGGTTTCTTGAACGGAACACTAATGGTGCAGTGATTTGCACCGATTCAAAAGCAGCACTGCAGAGCCTAAGTAAAAATCGGGCAGAAAATCTTGCAATAGTCGCTGAAATTAAGAGAGCTGTGAGAGTACTTACCAATCAGGGAAGAGTCATCAAGTTTCTGTGGATTCCCTCCCATGTTGGAATATGTGGGAATGAACGAGCAGATTTGCTGGCTGCTGAAGGCGCTGAAGGAGACCATATTGAATACTTCATACCCAAGACTCTACTACAAGTTAGAGGTATTGTCAGGCAACATCACCGTGATAAGGTAACTGAGGAAAGAAGGATAGAAGCACAAACCAGTGAATCTGTACGATGGTACAACATGGTTGCAGCTGGCAGTCCCAATCATTATGGCCAAAGAGGAGGAGGACGAGGGAGAGAATCAGTAATAGCGAGAATCCGTCTGGGATACAAATATCCATGGAGATATGGAATGGAAACAACAGTTGATCAGCGAAGTTGCAGAATCTGTGGTGAGAGTGATGGACACCGCCTTGACCACTATCTACGTGAATGTGAACACCCGAGAGACATCAGAAGTATGTGTAGAATAATGCACCCCACATTGTTTGAGTTAGGAAAACACTATTTGTCAAATATTGATACTGTTCTTAAAAGATTTTCCCATTTTGCACCCCGCAAGATAACGTAAGCTTTTAAGGGTTGATAGATGTTAATCTTCTTGTTTGAGGAGCTGTTCACTTGAGACAGTTAAGCAAGTCCCAGCTGTGTCTGGGTACAAGTGACAGGATGAACAACCCAGTGGGTTTTCTTCCTATTGGGGAGTGTTGTACATGCTGCTATGGCGGTATGTCCACTCACAAGACGAGTGGCGCTGCCCAATAAACTCGCCCCTTGGGGCAAAATTAAAAAAAAAAATAAACTTAAATTTCGATGTGTACGTGGGAGGAGGTGCGCGACCTGTATTGGTATTCACTGACCATAAGCAATTGACTTTCCTATACAAAATGAAGAATTCAAACCAGAGGTTAACGAGATGAGCGTTGCTACTGCATTATATTGGTTAGAGATAAGGCACATTAAGGGAAAAGAGAATGTAGTGGCAGATGCCCTTTTTATATTGTGATGCACTAGTAATCCCGTGTGCACTGATCAGACTCTTATTTTACTCTCTTTTACTTTACTTATTTGACTCTTATTTTAAAGGGAAGGGGTATGTGACGGTGTCCCACCCCTATATTTCTTCCTTCCCAGCTTAAAAAGAGTCATATCTCCGTAACCTGAGTATTCTCTGATGTTCAGGGAACATTTTCATGTGTGGGAAAGCATGGAGCGTGATTAAACTGGCTGTAAAATGGCGAGTTGAGTTTGATAATGCAAGGGGCTTACGCCTTTTGGGGCACAAGATGGCGCCGAGCCATCCTGTTTCCCGCCAAGGCGTCGTGACTCCTGGCACCTGATTGGCCAGGTAAGGTCACGTGCCCGAAGTGACCAATGACGAGAGCCCTCGGGCGGTGTGACGTCACGAGGCTGAGGGCTTTCGGGGCGGCTGGTGCCTGGGCAGGAGAGAGTATATCACGAGCCGCCCCTAGAGTGAGGACGCGCTCGAGTGAGCTCCGGATCGAGAGGCTAGAGAGCCCTCACCAGTATATTTAAGCTTCGCTTCGATACTGCAGACAGTCTGGGAGGCCATCCAACTCCCGTGGAGTGCCCAGAAGCGAGGACGGGCCGGATTAGAGAGCCAAGAGCTCTATCAAGAGTCTGCAGCAGGGACGAACGTTGGGCTGGCGACGTCGGGGACGCCCAGTGGACCATGTTATACACATCAAGCGAAAAGCTACGGCTGGGCCGAATCTACTGGCAGAAAGGCGAGGGGAAGCTGTGCTGGACTGCAAGGTGCCGACAGTGCCAGTGAGAGTGGAGGACGGCGAAGGCACAGGTATCTGTCTCCAGTATCCCGGAGGAGAGAAGGGAGGCAGATCCTGTCGGGAATGAGCACAGTGAAGACGCACGACTGTGTAGGCGACTGAGGAACCTGTGAGTGTGGGAACTGATCATCGGGAGACCAGAAGCCAGGACTAGGACCCTCAACATCCCTCAACAGAGGACGAGTTGGGTTCGTGGTTGGATTGAAGTAAGGTGATTGTCCCTCTCTTTACCCCCTTTGATCTAGGCAAGCTAGTGTATTTTATATGTAGTGAATATTTCTTGCTATCTCATTGTCTAAGTGATAGTGTTAGGCTAGGAGCCAAGGAGCTCATATAGACATTAGTTGGTGCGTTAGAGCATTAATATTTAGAGGTGTTGACGTTATCTTGAGGTTATGTTGAGATGATTTCGGGGCTTTTAGTGTCCCCGCGGCCCGGTCCTCGACCAGGCCTCCACCCCCAGGAAGCAGCCCGTGACAGTTGACTAACACCCAGGTACCTATTTTACTGCTAGGTAACAGGGGCATAGGGTGAAAGAAACTCTGCCCATTGTTTCTCGCCGGCGCCTGGGATCGAACCCAGGACCACAGGATCACAAGTCCAGCGTGCTGTCCGCTCGGCCGACCGGCTCCCGACGTTAGTGCGTCTGGAAGTGGGGACTGGCTTTCGAGAGGCCAGAACAAACTTTGAAGCGGCTTAGCTGTGTGACAGTTGGACCCATCAGCTGATCGTGTTGCTAGTGGCACGAAGTGTGTGCTTGCTGCTTGAGGTGTGGACTTAGTCAGCTGATCGTGTTGCCAGAGACGCAAGGTGTGTGCCCGCCGCTTGAGGAATGGATCCAGTCAGCTGACCATGTTGCCAGAGACATGTCGTGAGGAGTGTTACGGCCCTATTGGGTCGCAACCGGGTTCTTAATCTGATGTTATTAGAGTTTGGGTATCCGGCCCCAAGTTAGTAGTGGCTTTCAAGGGGTGTGTTCCGTAACGCAAGTTAAATAAAAGGGGAAGGGATACAAATTCACTGGTTTATGTATATATAATCACCACCACCATAAATAAATATATAAACTGTCACACGGGGGGTATAAATACACAATGTACAGAGTCGTCTTCCTCTGAAGACGACGGGATGCTCCACGGTGCTCACGACGAGTAGCCCTGATTCTCTTCTTCGTGGCCCACAATGAATCCTCTGATTCTTTCGGCGGTCTACCCTGGCCACAGGCCAGCCAAATCACAGTCCCACTGGGTGCACCATCGTGGAGGCCTTCAACCACAAATCCAGCCTGTAGCTGGCAGGTTCCAATCAGCTCTGCTGTGTAGGCCACTCCACGATCGATACTAGGGTTGTGAGCCCTAGGCAGGAGCCTCGTGTGATCCAGCCAGCCCCCAGATAAGACGAATCCTGGTACTGCCACATCACAGGCAGGCTAACACACTCAACAGTGCCTGTCCGGGGGTAACTCACAGCTTCTGCAGCAAACACGTGGAGAGACTATGGCTGCCTTTGGTAGACTGATCCATCGTCCAATACAGCAGTCCCAGGTCGACTCTGTAATCAGACACGTCATTAATACTAGGGACACTCTATATAGGACACCTCACTTACAGGCTTAGACACAAACGTCCACCTATCCACTCCATAGATGGCGTTGCTGTCTAAGTGCCACCTCACCAGAGGTCAGCAGCGGCTATGTCACGAGCTGATTAAGACGGGAATCCAGCCCCTGTGGCCGGTATATCCCGTCCTTGCTAGATGGCGCTGTCCATTTGAAGGGGGTTTCGGGAGCAGACTCACAGATGGCGATGTCGTCACTGCTCCGTGCTCGGACGCTGGGCTCGGGTCCGTAACACCTCCCCACCAAAATAATTTGGTTTGGGTTTCTAAAAGAAAAAAAAACAAACCAAATTAGTACGTGGGTATAACTCCAAACGGACTCACGTACACTAAGAACTGGATGGCGAGGATGTCTTGTCCACAGAACTGTCCTAATGGGAAACACAAAGGAAACTTGCCGATGGAAGGCAATGACCTGCCTGATGTGATCTTCCACACCTCCACTAAGATGTCAAGCAGGGGCATAATCTCACGTGTCCCGAGTAAGGATTGGTATAGACTCGATCTGGGGTGAATCGACACTTCCCTGTGTCGTGGCACCGATGATGGCTGGTCACAGACGGCATTTCTGGTACCATTCCGGTAGTCCTTCAGGGAGACGGGAACCTGGAATACAGGGGTCTGATAATTTAGAGTGACAACGATAGTGGGTAAGTCAGTACTTACAGCATACGCCTCTGCTAGGTCCACACCTAGTCCCAACAGGGCTGTTCGTACATCGAAGATGGCATTCGCTCTGCCACCGTCAGGTCGACCAACGTTCCGTATAACGCTGCATCTAGGCTCAGCAATCACGCAAGGGGTTACCTGGTTGATACCTGGTTGATGGGGTTCTGGGAGTTCTTCTACTCCCCAAGCCCGGCCCGAGGCCAGGCTTGACTTGTGAGAGTTTGGTCTACCAGGCTGTTGCTTGAAGCGGCCCGCAGGCCCACATACCCACCACAGCCCGGTTGGTCCGGCACTCCTTGGAGGAATAAATCTAGTTTCCTCTTGAAAATGTCCACGGTTGTTCCGGCAATATTTCTTATGCTTGCTGGGAGGACGTTGAACAACCGCGGACCTCTGATGTTTATACAGTGTTCTCTGATTGTGCCTATGGCACCTCTGCTCTTCACTGGTTCTATTCTACATTTTCTTCCATATCGTTTACTCCAGTACGTTGTTATTTTACTGTGTAGATTTGGTACTTGGCCCTCCAGTATCTTCCAGGTGTATATTATTTGATATCTCTCTCGTCTTCTTTCTAGTGAGTACATTTGGAGGGCTTTGAGACGATCCCAATAATTTAGGTGCTTTATTGCGTCTATGCGTGCCGTATATGTTCTCTGTATTCCCTCTATTTCAGCAATCTCTCCTGCTCTGAAGGGGGAAGTGAGTACTGAACAGTACTCAAGACGGGACAACACAAGTGACTTGAAGAGTACAACCATTGTGATGGGATCCCTGGATTTGAAAGTTCTCGTAATCCATCCTATCATTTTTCTGGCTGTCGCAATATTTGCTTGGTTATGCTCCTTAAACGTTAGGTCGTCAGACATTATTATTCCCAAATCCTTTACATGCTGTTTTCCTACTATGGGTACATTTGATTGTGTTTTGTACTCTGTATTATGTTTAAGGTCCTCATTTTTACCGTACCTGAGTACCTGGAATTTATCACTGTTAAACATCATGTTATTTTCTGATACCCAGTCGAAAACTTTATTAATATCAGCTTGAAGTTTTTCAATGTCCTCAGCCGAGGTAATTTTCATACTGTTTTTTGTGTCATCTGCAAAGGATGATACGAAGCTGTGACTTGTATTTTTGTCTATATCTGATATGAGAATAAGGAAAAGCAGCGGTGCAAGGACTGTACTCTGAGGTACAGAGCTTTTCACTGCACTTGGACTAGATTTTATATGGTTGACAGTTACTCGCTGAGTCCTGTTTGACAGAAAACTGAGTATCCAGCGTCCTACTTTACCGGTTATTCCCATTGACTTCATTTTGTGTGCTATCACGCCATGGTCACATTTATCGAAAGCCTTTGCGAAGTCCGTGTATATCACATCAGCATTCTGTTTCTCTTCTAATGCCTCAGTGGCTTTGTCGTAGTGCTCAAGTAGCTGTGAGAGGCACGATCTTCCCGCTCGAAATCCATGTTGGCCTGGGTTGTGAAGGTCATTGGTCTCCATGAAATTGGTGACCTGACTCCTAATCGCTCTCTCAAATACTTTTATGATGTGCGATGTTAGTGCAACTGGTCTATAATTTTTTGCCAATGCTTTGCTCCCTCCCTTGTGTAGAGGGGCTATGTCTGCTACTTTAAGTGCATCTGGTATCTCCCCCGTGTCCAAGCTCTTCCTCCACACTATACTGAGTGCCTGTGCTACCGGCACTTTGCATTTCTTTATAAATATTGAATTCCATGAGTCTGGACCTGGGGCCGAGTGCATGGGCATGTTTTCAATTTCTTTTTTAAAATTTAGTGCGCTCGTGTTTATATCAGTTATATTTACAGGGGTTTGAATATCCCGCATAAAGAAATTGTCTGGATCTTCCACCTTCATGTTGTTTATTGGAGTGCTAAACATGTCCTCATACTGCTTTTTTAGGATTTCACTAATTTCTTTGTCATCCTCCGTGTATGAACCTTCACTTGTACGAATAGGTCCAATACTGGCAGTGGTTTTTGCTTTTGATTTCGCATATGAGAAGAAATATTTTGGATTTTTCTTTATTTCCTGAATGGCTTTCTCTTCTAACTGCCTTTCTTCAGTTTCATATGAGTGTTTCAATTTCCGCTCGATTTCTTCAATCTCCCTATTTAAATTATTCCTTCTTTGACGGGAAATTCGTGTCTGCATAAGCAGTTCCGTTATTTTTTTCCTGCGTTTATAGTGTCGTCTGCGTTCTCTTTCTACGTTAGATCTCTTTCTGGCTTTCCTCAAAGGAACATGTTTCAGACAGACTTAATACGCTTCTGAAGTCAGATTTTCTATTCCTTCTGTAGGACTTGTATTACTTAGAACAGTTCCCCATGGAATGTTTGTAAGTTCCCTGTTTATTATCTCCCAGTCTATCCTTTTATTATTAAAATTGAATTTACTGAATAGCCCCTCTCGCTTTATCAACGTTTTAGGTCTATTCTGAGTATTGATGGTCGTTTGCACTTCAATGAGCTTGTGATCTGAATATGTGGTATCTGATATCGTAATGTCTCTGATAATGTCTGCATTGTTCGTAAAGACCAGATTTAGAATATTTTCATTTCTCGTTGGCTCCGATATCTGCTGATTGAGTGAAAATTTGTCACAGAATCTAAGTAGTTCTCTAATCTGTGGTTGGTTAGGTCCTGATAGATTTCCTGGTATAATATTATTGTTTGCTATTTTCCACCTGAGACTAGGCAAGTTGAAGTCGCCTAGGAAGATAATATCAGGTATCGGGTTCTCCAAATTATCAAGGCTATTCTCTATTTTGCTTATCTGTTCTGTGAATTCCTCAGCCGTTGCATCTGGCGGTTTGTATATTAGTATAATCACTAAATTTATTTTCTCTATTTTTAATCCCAGTACCTCTACCACCTCATTTGTAACGTTTAGGAGCTCCGAGCATACAAGGTCTTCCCTAATATACAGACCCACTCCTCCATGTGACCTAATTTTCCTATCACACCTGTATAGGTTATATCCTGGAATCCAGATCTCACTGTCCAACAATTCCCCTGCATGGGTTTCTGTGAAAGCTCCAAATACTGCATTTGACTCCGTGAGGAGGCCATTTATGAACTGTACTTTGTTGTTTGTTCTTGTTTTCAGTCCTTGTATGTTGGCAAAGATGAATGAGGTTACTCTATTAGTGATAGTTTGAATGGGAGACTTTTTCGGCAAGTCCATTATTCGTGGACATAATGAGTTTGTTCTGACCAGTACTGATTGTTGTAGGGCAGTTGTCTGTCGTAGTTGTAGTTCCCTTTCGGTGGGTAATTGTATCTGTACTTCTGGAATGCAAGTGGATCTGGCATCCAGTTCCATACACTCTCCATGCTGCTCCTTTTGAATTCTCTGCCGGTCTTGTATAAAAAATTTATAGAGTTTCCTCCAAAGTCATTATCCTGCTTGCCACTCTTTATGTAGCGTTCCGTGCCTTTCACGTGAAAGTGTGGGCAGCTGAGGTCATAGCATTTTCTGTCCTCCAGTGAGGTTTGGCACATGTCAGGATGGAAAAACCTACATATTGATCCAAATCGACACTCACCTTTCCTAAGCATATTTAAACAAGGGGGGTGTCAACCTGTCGGAAACAGTCACTCATAATATCACTTCTCATACCTCCTGTATCTACCATCACCTTCCAGGTCCCTTCTTTGACTGCAACACTCACAGTGCACGTCTATAATCCCTGGGATCTCTTCACGATGTTCAAGAGAGCCATCATCTGTCGGGTCGTCCACTGGTCCTTACTGAGAACACACACGAGAACAAGAAATACCGCTAAGAATTATTTGGCTAAATGAGGGATAAGTTTCATGCGCCTGTAATGTCCATAGCCGGCTACATCCATTAGCCTGGTTTGGACCGAAGAGGGCACTATAACCTTCGCACATACCTCACATACCTCCGACGTCTGGGGAATCTCTGGCCGGTTCAATGAACGCTGTACCTTGCCATACCGCAAGTACTCACGTGCCTTTACTCCAGACTCTAGGGTATCCGTGGGTGTTTGTACACGAGGCCTCTCTTCTCGCTCAGTTGCTTCTGCCATCATAACCTCATGCTTCCGGTCGGGAGAAGAATCAGGAGACTCTGCTAGAATGTTGTCGATCTGTGGGTGAGAGGAAGGATTAAACAGGTTAACTAATCCCGTGTCTGTCTGTACTTGGGTATTACCATTTCCAGCTGTTACCTCGGACCTTGCTGTTCCGGCTGACTCGTCCACAACCTTGGGATGATTGTTGCTCCAATCTGTCACCAAGTCGTTGGCTAGTATCACGTCAATCCCAGCTATAGGTAGGGTATCGACTACTGCCAACGCACATGTGCCGCTGAAGTAAGGCGAGTCTAGATGTACCGGCACTAAGGGGGCGACATACTGCGTCCTAGGAAACCCAACCAGGACAACCTTTTGTCTCCCATCCACACTCACTCCCTCGGGTAACGAGTTTCTCACGATCAGGGACTGGGCTGCTCCACTATCTCTGAGCACTACAACTGATCTACCAGTATGATCACTCGATACATACCCGCTTGAAGTGTGAGGGGAAAATCTGGGTTCTTCCTGACTAGTCATCAGGGATGGGGTTCCCTCTGGTGTTGTCACACAGCTCATCAACATCACCTCCCTACGTGGGCTGCTACCTCTTCTGCCTCGGCACATAGCAGCTACATGCCCTTTCTGCCCACAAGTCCAACACACCATATTCCTCCTCGGACTCCGGTGTTTCGGACTGTTAGGACTGGTCCTTCGAGGGCTACTTGGGGGCGTCTTCACAGTGCTTTGTGGGACGGGTCTCTCCTCTTCCTGACGAGGCTTGCCAAACAGACGTGGGTAATTCCTTGGGACATACCTAGTGGAAGACCTATGCGTCAAGATGTACTCCTCAGCCATGGTGGCTGCCGCACGTAAGGTCTCTACCTGCTGTTCCTCTAAGTACATCTTCAGATCTCCAGACAGACAGTCTTTGAAGTCCTCTAACAGTATGAGCTGCTCGAGGTCTTCTTTGGTCTCCACCTTCCGAGAGGCACACCATTCTTGGAAAAGCCGCTCCTTGATGGTCGCGAATTCGGTGAAAGTGTGCTCCGAGGTCTTTTTCAGGTTCCTGAACTTCTGCCTGTAAGCCTCAGGTACCAAAAGGTAAGCCATGAGCACTACCTTCTTCACCTTGTCGTAATCGCCAGAGTCATCAAGGGACAACGTGGAGTAGGCAATTTGGGCCTTCCCAGTCAAAACGGACTGTATCATGATAGCCCAATTCTTCTTTGGCCACTCCAAAGAGGCTGCGACTTTCTCGAAGGCCGCGAAGAACTTCGAAACTTCCTTCTCGTTGAACTTCGGGACCATTTTGATGTTCCTCACCGGATCGAAAATACTTGTTTCCATTGTTGGCCTCCCACCGCCTAATCGCAATACTTCTAGCTCATGTTGTCTCTTTTTCCTCTCTGTCTCGTCGTTCTTGCCTGTCTCGTTCTTCTCTTTCTCTTTCTCGTTCTTCCCTCTCTCGTTTCTCTTCTCTTTCTTGCTCTTCTTTCCTTTGTCTTTCTTTTTCCTTTTCTTCTAATTCTAAACGCCTCATCTCCATTTCTTTTTCTTGTCTCTCTCTTTCCATTTCTAATTTCTTCCATTCTATCTCGCGATTTATTTCCAAGGCACGCATTTTGACAGTTAGAAAGCTTATATTCAGCTCACCTGCATCACTGTCAATGTCACTGCCCTTATCTTCCTTTTCAGTGGAAGCTACTTCCTCACTTTCTTTCGTAATTTGTGCCTCGCTTTCCTGTTTCTCCTCGGCCTTCAAATGCTTGTGAACCTTGGACAAGATCTCCACACGGGAATCACTGGCACGTATCTTGATCTCCAGATAGGCACTTACTAATACGAGTTCCTGTTTCCCCAGATATTTCAATCTGGCAAGACAGTCCTCCTTGTTCAGAAAGGCCTGAACGTCGTCCAGATCGTCGATGGTCGCTTTTTCTGCCATTGTCACTTAAATGGAGCACTAGCACTTAACACACCGCTTTCACTTTAGCACTTAACGCACCGAGCACTTCACTTGCCACTGTTGCACGTAATTACACCGGGCACTGCACTAAGCAATATTGCACTGAATCACACCGAGCACCGCACAGGACGTATAACGTCCTAATAGTTAAACACAGGGGGAATTATTTACAGGGGATTGCGCTACGTCACCACCCCTGTCAAACATACTTGACAAGGGGTCGGATCCCGCTGGGGATGCCAATTATGTTACGGCCCTATTGGGTCGCAACTGGGTTCTTAATCTGATGTTATTAGAGTTTGGGTATCCGGCCCCAAGTTAGTAGTGGCTTTCAAGGGGTGTGTTCCATAACGCAAGGTAAATAAAAGGGGAAGGGATACAAATTCACTGGTTTATGTATATATAATCACCACCACCATAAATAAATATATAAACTGTCACACGGGGGGTATAAATACACAATGTAAAGAATCGTCTTCCTCTGAAGACGACGGGATGCTCCACAGTGCTCACGATGAGTAGCCCTGATTCTCTTCTTCGTGGCCCACGATGAATCCTCCGATTCTTTCGGCGGTCTACCCTGGCCACAGGACAGCCAAATCACAGTCCCACTGGGTGCACCGTCGTGGAGGCCTTCAACCACAAATCCAGCCTGTAGCTGGCAGGTTCCAATCAGCTCCGCTGTGTAGGCCACTCCACGATCGATACTAGGGTTGCGAGCCCTAGGCAGGAGCCTTGTGTGATCCCGCTGATCACTCTCCTCTCTATAGCATCACAGTGGCTAGTCTCTTCCACCCGCCAGCCCCCAGATAAGACGAATCCTGGTACTACCACGTCACAGGCAGGCTAACACACTCAACAGTGCCCGTCTGGGGGTGACTCACAGCTTCTGCAGCAAACACGTGGAGAGACTATGGCTGCCTTGGGTAGACTGATCCATCGTCCAATACAGCAGTCCCAGGTCGACTCTGTAATCAGACACGTCATTAATACTAGGGACACTCTAGGGCACCTCACTTACAGGCTTAGACACAAACGTCCACCTATCCACTCCATAGATGGCATTGCTGTCTAAGCGCCACCTCACCAGAGGTCAGCAGCAGCTATGTCACGAGCTGATTAAGACGGGAATCCAGCCCCTGTGGCCGGTATATCCCGTCCTCGCTAGATGGCGCTGTCCATTTGAAGGGGGTTTTGGGAGCACACTCACAGATGGCGATGTCGTCACTGCTCCGTGCTCGGACGCTGGGCTCGGGTCCGTAACAAGGAGTATTGCTGACAGCAGACGATTCCACTTATAGACATTTCTTTATGCAATTTATATGTATATATATACCTTTTTTCAGTAAACTTTTAAACTAACTGATGAGTTTAAGTGAACCTCCATTCTCTAGAGCTATTTTTGAGTAAGACCATTTATGACACCTTGCACTGCACGTGATATTGCATCCTTAATTATGATAACCAATAAGACCACTGACGTGTTGCTGGGACACAAGTATAAACACCCAGTTGGCGACCTGAGCAGACCAGATATCCAAGAGTGTCCCAGTGTCAGGACGGGCAGGTTCAGGTGTGTCACAGGTAGACTTGAACCTCTCCACTCCAATAGACCTTTTGCAGTTACTTCCATTCTTCCCTTTCATCTATACCCATTGAACCGTGTTTTGTCTTGTGTTGAAAGTTTGTTCACCTCATCCAAAACTGTTGTAACATATCACCTCACCCAACTGCGAATATATAAGACAAAAGCTGTTTATATATTAGCATAGTAAAACTCTGTTTAGTGTTTGCAGGTTATAGTTGTGTGTGTAAACTAAAGTCTTTGAAAATGTAATAAGGTACTACGAAACGCGTTCAAGTGTCGCGTCAGACTAGAAATTAAAATGAATTTTGGAGAACTCATTTTTCAATTCCCATCAACAGTAAAAAGGAACATAAGAAATATTGAGAAAATTTGTGTTAGATTTATTAATCTTACTTTTTCGGTCATATTTAACAACATATATATGTGTACATATATATATATATATATATATATATATATATATATATATATATATTATTAAATATGACCGAAAAAGTAAGATTAATAATTCTAACACGAATTTTCTCGATCTTTCGTACATTTCTTTTCACTGTTGGTGGTAATTCAAAAATCAATTCTCCAAAATTCATTTTTATTTCTAGTCTGACGCGACACTTGAGCGCGTTTCGTAAAACTTATTACATTTTCAAAGACTTTAGTTTACACATACACAACTGAATAGAACTTACACATCTCTGATTTGTTTATATCTACATTTGAGTGAGGTGGATGGGGTGAGGTGGTATTAATAGGGTATTAAATTCATCAACACAAGACAGAACACGAAACAATGGGTATTGAATGGAAGTGATTGTAGAAAGCCTATTGGTCCATATTTCTTGATGCTTCTATATTGGAGCGGAGTCTTGAGGTGGGTAGAATATAGTTGTGCATTAATTGGCTGTTGATTGCTGGTGTTGACTTTTTAATGTGTAGTGCCTCGCAAACGTCAAGCCGCCTGCTATCGCTGTATCTATCGATGATTTCTGTGTTGTTTACTAGGATTTCTCTGGCGATGGTTTGGTTGTGGGAAGAGATTATATGTTCCTTAATGGAGCCCTGTTGCTTATGCATCGTTAAACGCCTAGAAAGAGATGTTGTTGTCTTGCCTATATACTGGGTTTTTTGGAGCTTACAGTCCCCAAGAGGGTATTTGAAGGCATAGACGACGTTGGTCTCTTTTAAAGCATTCTGCTTGGTGTCTGGAGAGTTTCTCATGAGTAGGCTGGCCGTTTTTCTGGTTTTATAGTAAATCGTCAGTTGTATCCTCTGATTTTTGTCTGTAGGGATAACGTTTCTATTAACAATATCTTTCAGGACCCTTTCCTCCGTTTTATGAGCTGTGGAAAAGAAGTTCCTGTAAAATAGTCTAATAGGGGGTATAGGTGTTGTGTTAGTTGTCTCTTCAGAGGTTGCATGGCGTTTCTCTTTCCTTCTTATGATGTCTTCGACGAAACCATTGGAGAAGCCGTTGTTGACTAGGACCTGCCTTACCCTACAGAGTTCTTCGTCGACTTGCTTCCATTCTGAGCTGTGGCTGAGAGCACGGTCGACATATGCATTAACAACACTCTTCTTGTACCTGTCTGGGCAGTCGCTGTTGGCATTTAGGCACATTCCTATGCTCGTTTCCTTAGTGTAGACTGCAGTGTGGAAACCTCCGCTCTTTTCCATGACTGTTACATCTAGAAAGGGCAGCTTCCCATCCTTTTCCATCTCGTAAGTGAAACGCAGCACGGAACTCTGCTCAAACGCCTCCTTCAGCTCCTGCAGATGTCTGACATCAGGTACCTGTGTAAAAATGTCGTCAACGTACCTGCAGTATATGGCCGGTTTCAAGTTCATATCGACTAAGACTTTTTGCTCGATGGTACCCATGTAGAAGTTTGCAAACAGGACACCTAGGGGAGAACCCATGGCGAACCCATCTACTTGCTTATACATGTGCCCATCCGGGCTCAAGAAGGGTGCCTCTTTAGTACAAGCTTGGAGTAGTTTCCTTAGAATATTTTCTGGTATGTCAAGAGGAGTACAGGCTGGATCACGATACACTCTGTCGGCTATCATCCCGATTGTCTCGTCCACAGGTACGTTGGTGAACAGTGATTCTACGTCCAACGAGGCTCTTATCCCTGTGGCCCGTGTGCCCCGCAGTAAGTCAACAAATTCCTTTGGAGACTTCAGGCTGAAGGCGCAAGGGACATAAGGAGTCAGCAGGCCGTTGAGTCGCTTCGCCAGTCTGTACGTGGGTGTGGGTATCTGGCTAATGATTGGCCGAAGTGGGTTTCCAGGCTTGTGTGTCTTGACATTTCCATACGCATATCCAGGTTTATATTCCCCAATAATCTTTGGCAGGTGGAGTCCGGATTTCTTGGCGTTCACAGTTTCGATCAGTTTGTTGACCTTTGCTTTCAATTCGGCTGTAGTGTCCTTCGTTACCCTTTGGAATTTAGTTTGGTCAGAGAGTATGAGGTTCATTTTTGCCAGATATTCGTCTTTTTTAAGAATGACATATATTGGCGACTTGTCACCTCTCCTGACAACTATCTCCTTGTTCTCACGAAGGCTTTTAGCTGCCGCTTTGAGCTCGGGGGACATTATGGTGCTTCTGTAATTGCCTCGATTCTTTCCTCCTTCCGCAATAAGTTCTGCTTGTAAGGTATCTTTGGTAGTGACCTTCTTTTGTGTCTCGAGGTCAAATATGTCGTCCAACAGAATTTCCAGCTCCACTTTCTGGGCCATCTCACTCGGTCTGGACATAACATGACAGTTTATACCCAGATTTAGGAGAGTGATTTGGTCCTCAGTGAGGTTAATTCCTGCAAGGTTCAGGAAGCCATCTCTTGGTCGTGGAATTGCCATAGGTCCTCCATATAACGTTGTTAGTTTCTTGATAATCCTTGTTTCAGTGCTGAGGTGATGTCGGTCTGTGAGGATGTCGAGGTGTTGTTCAATGCGGGTACGGAGACTTTCGTCGATGTTGCTATTTCTCCATTCGTTTGTGGCATGAAGTAGTTGCGTTTTGTGGTCTTTGATTTCATTTTCCGCCTTGTATATCTGATCACGAATCAGATCCTGGCGATATTTTATCGTGAAGGCTTGATTCCTTGCTGCTGGGTCGTGCGTTTTAATATTAGTTTTAATATTTAATATTATTAATTTAATATTTTAATATTAATATTTTAATATTTAAAAGCATGTTATAGCAAAACCAAAGTAACCGACCAAAATCAACTCATTCCATCTCAAATAAGTTTCAAAACAATCCTCTACGGTGTGAGTACCAGTGCATGCTGCCGCCACCGCGCTGCCTGACGCAAGTTTCTTCTCAACATATACCCCTCAGTCCATTCTAACCAATCATGTCTCCTAAAAATGTGACTGTGCAGGGAAATAAGGGCAACAAACCCCCTAACAAGACATCCATCCCGGCCAACAATAACAATATCCGTGTTTCTCCGTCTGGAAGCTCTGGGGTCCGGAGTGGCGGGGCTGCCCTCCCCTCCACCCCATTGAGCAAAGGAGCAGAGTCCTCCCAACCCTCTCCTATGAACATGCTAGCATCCCAGTATAATCAACTCAAGCGAGCTTCCGGTCCCTCACCGGAATTCACTAACTGGACCGAGAATCTGTGGTTCAAAAAGTTGTGCCTAGTCCTCGAGTCACAAAATTCTATCATCTTGAGTCTTCTCAACGAGAATCTAGCGAACCGCGCTAATCTCCAACAACAACAACAAGAAATAACCCTCCTCCGCGAGGATATTAGAAACTACAAGGCTAGCCAAGACCAACTACAGCATGATTTGAATGATCTCCATGAGGAAAACAACCTTCGTAAAACTGATGAAGCCTTAAAAAAGCAGGAGGAAGCTCTCAGCAAAATGACTGCATGTATCAGTACATTTTCAGCCCAACGTTCCGTCTCCCAGGAGGAACAAGACCAGCAAAAGCTGCTAGACTCTGTTATCGTGTCGTCCCAAGATATACCTGTGGAACATGAAGGTGAAAATTGTTTCGAAATAGCTCAGGATCTCTTAAAAAACAAATTGCAGCTCAATCTAAACAAAACTGACGTTATTGCTGCCTACAGAGTAGGCAAAAAGAATCCATCAGGTCTAAATCAACGGAAAATTCGCCTGAAGCTGTCTTCCCAGTTCACGAAATCCAATCTAGTCCGGACAGCTGCATCCCTACGGAAGGGATTATACATCAACGAGTGCTTGACCAGGAACAGACAGCAAATCCTCTACCGCCTGCGTCAAATCCGGCAACAAAACCCAGATGCTATTCATCAGTGCTTCGTTAGAGATGGTCTGATAAAGGTGAGAAAAACCGCAGAGGGCAAAATGTTTACTATTACTAGTGAAGAAAACCTCAACACTTTCCTCTCCCAATGTGGTTTGTCTCACCTTATCACTTCCAATGAATTAACTTAATTAACCCCCTGTCAACTAGTGGGGCTAGGTATCCTAAGTCTCCTTGGTTCATTTTCTGACTTAATTTTTAACTTACTCTTACCTAGTCATTTACCGAAATTATTTAATTGAGTTATTAAAGTAGTTCTTCAGGTCTTTTTAATTATACAGTCATTACTGAACTATCTATAGTTATTAATCATTAGCTCAAATTTGCCTATGTTTATTATTCAACTTTTCTTTGATTTCATTTATTACCTAGGTTGCCTAGCCTTGCCATGCTCCCTTACTCCATTGTACCCCTGGCTTTGCCTGCATCTCAAATTGCAAATTGTTACTTACAGTGTACCTGTGAGTACTCGTAAGCAATCTACCTCATTTTTGCTCAATTTGTTTTTTTGTTTTTTTTTTTGTATTGCTTAGTCTTGCTTATATTTTTTGTTTTGTATTTCCATATCTTGTGTTTTGTATAGTCCATGTTTACATGTTTTTTCTTTAATCTCATTAATTGCCTAGGTTGCCTAGCCTAGCCATACTCCCTTACTCCATTGTACCCCTGTAAGCCCCTTTTGTGTTTGTTTTGTACAGTATTGTGTATTTTTTTTTCCCTATTTTATAGCTTTTTTCTACTTATTTCTGATTCTACAATCAGCTTCTTTTATGCAGTCAAGTATAGACCCAGAACTTAACCTCTTATCCACTATCTATGACAATAATCACTTTCATGATCTAAATTGCAGATATTTTGCAGCACATGATGTAAACAATGTATTAACTCATAATCACAATATCTCTGTAATCAATTTGAACGTTAGATCCCTAGGTAAACACTTCGATGATGTTAGTGCCTTGATTGAAACTATTGGCAACAAATTCTCTTTTATTATACTTACTGAAACATGGTTGAAAGAGGATACTACTCAACTCTTTAACATGCCTAACTACTCAGCAATTCACAACTGTCGTCAACTTCAGAGAGGTGGTGGCACTGCTCTTTACTACCACCAAGAACTAACATGCTTAAAAGAAATTAGAACTAGAGACTGCTATGGGGAGTATATCTTCGCCAGCTTCAGAGTCAAGGGTGCTGAGTCTGTCCTGTCTGTGGGTGCAGTCTATAGAATTCCCAACACTGATGTGTCTGTATTCAACTCAAACCTTAGAAATCTAATACTTGATAACAGACTGAACAAAAACCACCTAATTATCGCAGGGGACTTTAATATTGACCTCTGCGAGCCAGAACACCCTACTGCTGTTAGCTTCCTCAACTGTATGAATTCCTGCCTCCTCATACCCTTAATCACTAGACCTACTAGAATCACTGATAGCACTGCCACGACTCTAGATCACATCTGGACCAACATAACCTCTCCGCTTACTTCAGGTATAATCACCGATAGCACTACAGACCACTACCCCACATTTCTCTTAACTAACATTAGCAAACCACCTCTAGAAACAAGGGAGTTAAGCTTTAGGCTGCACAATGAAACTGCTATAAACAATTTTATAACTGCTGCTGATAATGTCAACTGGGAGTCCGAGTTAGGTAACATAGGGGACATCAACCTAGCAGTGCAATCTTTTCTACAAACAACTCTTAGCCTTTATAACACCCACTGTCCTAGGCTTACAAAACAAGTCACAAGCAAAAGGCTTAACAATCCTTGGCTTACAAAGGGAATACTGAAATCCATTAACAAAAAACACGACCTTGAGAAGAAGTATAGGTTAGGAATTGTCTCCAAAGAATTCTCAAAGAATTACTCATTATTGCTAACTAAGATAATTAGACGAGCCAAAACTAATTACTACGAAGATAAATTTACTCAAATAAAGAGCAACATTAAACAAACTTGGAGCACAATTTCACAAATATTGGGATCAAAGAAATCTTTAAATAACAAACCTACTCTCCTGTCTAATAACGATGGTCAGCTTTCAGCCTCTGATTCTGCTATTGAGTTCAATAGGTTCTTCTCTTCCATTGGTTCATCCCTTGCAAATGATATTCCATCTTCCAGTACCGACATTAAGGACTATCTTACAGGTAACTATCCACAGTCTCTGTACCTAAAGCCTATTAATTCCACTGACGTCAATGAGATAATCCTTTCCCTTAAAACCAAGTCTAGTGCCCTTGAGGAGATACCAACTTTAATATACAAAAAAGCCTCCAGATCTTTAGCCCCTGCTATTGCTTTGCTCTTCAACAAGTCACTTGAACTCCAAACCTTTCCAGATATTCTAAAAAAAGCGAGAGTAACGCCTGTCCACAAATGTGGTGATCCCACAGATGTTAACAACTACAGACCTATATCAATCCTGCCAAACTTGTCAAAAATTTTTGAAAAACTTATATACAAGCAGCTTTACTCATATCTAGCCAAACTCAATATACTTAGCCCTTGCCAATATGGCTTCAGACCCAAAAAAAGCACTAACGATGCACTTATTAGTATGCTTAACTCGATTCATACAGCCCTTGATAAAAAGGAGCTCCCTGTTGGGTTATTTGTGGACCTGCGTAAAGCTTTTGATACTGTCAACCACCATAACCTTCTTCTTAAATTACATCATTATGGAGTCAGAGGGCACTCCCTACAATACCTCGAGTCCTACCTTACTGACAGGCTCCAATATGTTTCTGTGAATAATACAATTTCTCCCACCCTACCCATCAACATTGGTGTTCCTCAGGGCAGCATACTTGGCCCTCTCCTCTTTCTCATCTACATTAATGACCTTCCAAATGCCTCCCAACACCTCAAACCAATTCTATTTGCTGACGACACAACCTTCATTTACTCCAGTCCTGACCCTCTTGCTCTAAATGCCACAGTAAATACTGAGCTAAATAAAGTCCATCTTTGGCTAACTGCCAACAAACTCACCCTTAACATTGACAAAACCTTCTATATTCTGTTTGGCAATAAATCCTCTAGTCTTATAAATCTCAAAATAAACAATACCCAAATTTGTAACAAATTAGATGGCAAATTCCTTGGCATTCTCATTGACAACAAGCTGAATTTCCAGGGACACATTCTAAATATATCAAAAAAAGTTTCAAAAACTGTGGGCATTCTTTCTAAGATCAGATATTATGTACCACGCCCTGCTCTGGTGACTCTCTATTACTCCCTTATCTATCCTTATCTCAACTATGGTATTTGTGCTTGGGGTTCTACTACCCAAAATCACTTACGTCCTCTAATTACCCAACACAAAGCCGCTATTAGAACAATATCCAACTCTGGCCCCAGACATCACTCGGTACCCCTACTCAAATCTCTTAATATGTTAGATATTAAGTCACTGCACATTCTCTCATGTGTATTATACATATATAAAACGCTAAACTATAATGCCAATCCTGATCTTAAAAGCTTCATAGAAGGTTGTAACAGAACCCATGAGCACCACACCAGAAATAAATACAGTTTTGATATTCCTAGAGTACGTCTTAATCAAACTAGAAATGCTCTGCAAATCAAGGGGCCCAGAATGTGGAATGACCTTCCCAACCATGTTAAAGACTGTACCTCTCTCAACCAGTTTAAGATAAAAACTAAACACTACCTAATAAATTCCCTGTAATCCACCTCACTCCTCTATTGTCAACCCATGTCTGTTATTTTCTTTTTTTTTTTTCTTTTTTGTAATCAACACTGTTTGTCAACCTATTGTATTTGTGCTGCTTTTTCAGTCATGTTCCCCCTTTTTTTTATCTTTATTTGTATTTGTTCTCAACATCTTTTATTCTTTATGCTCAATTAGTATTAAGTTCTAGATATTAATGTTTTTCTTGCCCGAAACGCATTGCGTAATAGTGGCTTTAGGCATTGTATGTACTAGCTCTATCTATATATCAATCCATTAATGTAACATCACTTGTATGTATATACCTTACCTGAATAAACATCTGAATCTGAAACATCTGAATTAGTATATTTTGGTAGCAGTCTTTCCTGTAGACATATATTATTAAATATGACCGAAAAAGTAAGATTAATAATTCTAACACGAATTTTCTCGATCTTTCGTACATTTCTTTTCACTGTTGGTGGTAATTCAAAAATCAATTCTCCAAAACTCATTTTTGTTTCTAGTCTGACGCGACACTTGAGCGTGTTTAGTAAAACTTATTACATTTTCAAAGACTTTAGTTTACACATACACAACTGAATAGAACTTACACATCTCCGATTTGTTTATATCTACATTTGAGTGAGGTGGATGGGGTGAGGTGGTATTAATAGGGTATTAAATTCAACAACACAAGACAGAACACGAAACAATGGGTATTGAATGGAAGTGATTGTAGAAAGCCTATTGGTCCATATTTCTTGATGCTTCTATATTGGAGCGGAGTCTTAAAGTGGGTAGAATATAGTTGTGCATTAATTGGCTGTTGATTGCTGGTGTTGACTTCTTGATGTGTAGTGCCTCGGAGATGTCAAGCCGCCTGCTATCGCTGTATCTATCGATGATTTCTGTGTTGTTTGCTATGATTTCTCTGGTGATGGTTTGGTTGTGGGAAGAGATTATATGTTCCTTAAGCAGACACGACTCTCCATACAGAGAAGAAATAATTTAAACAGAGAGATTGAAGAAATCGAACAGAGACTGAAGCATTCCTATCAGACTGAAGAAAGGCAACTAGAACATAAAGCAATTCAAGAAATAAAGAAAAACCCAAAATATTTCTTCACATATGCTAAATCAAAAGCGAAAACCACTGCTAGTATTGGAGCTATTCGTATTAGTGAAGGTTCATACACTGAGGATGACAAAGAAATTAGTGAAATCTTAAAAAAACAGTATGAGGACATGTTTAGCACTCCGATACTCAGCATGAAAGTGGAAGATTCGGACAATTTCTTTATGAATGATACTCAAACACCTGTAAATATAATTGATATCAACACGAGCGTGGCAGATTTTGAAAGAGAAATTGACAATATGCCCATGCACTCAGCCCCGGGTCCAGACTCATGGAATTCAATATTTATAAAGAAATGCAAAGTGCCAGTAGCACAGGCACTCAGTATAGTGTGGAGGAAGAGCTTGGACACAGGGGAGATACCAGATGCACTTAAAGCAGCAGACATTGCCCCTCTACACAAGGGTGGTAGCAAAGCATTGGCAAAGAATTATAGACCAGTTGCACTAACGTCTCACATAATAAAAGTATTTGAGAGAGTGATCAGGAATCAGGTCACTAGATTCATGGAAACCAATGACCTCCACAATCCAGGCCAACATGGATTTAGAGCAGGAAGATCATGCCTCTCACAGCTACTTGACCACTATGACAAAATCACTGAGGCATTAGAGAAAAAACATAATGCAGATGTCGTGTACACAGATTTTGCAAAGGCATTCGACAAATGTGACCATGGAGTGATTGCACACAAAATGAGGTCAATGGGTATAACTGGTAAAGTAGGACGCTGGCTACTCAATTTTCTGTCGAACAGAACACAAAGAGTAACAGTCAATCAAGTAAAATCGAGTCCGAGCCCAGTTAAAAGCTCTGTACCTCAAGGTACAGTTCTTGCACCACTGCTGTTCCTTATTCTCATATCAGATATAGACAAAAACACAAGTCACAGCTTCGTGTCATCCTTTGCAGATGATACAAAAATCAGCATGAAAATTACCTCTGGTGAAGACATTGATAAACTACAAACAGATATTTACAAAGTTTTCGATTGGGCAGCAGAAAATAACATGATGTTTAACGGTGATAAATTCCAGGTACTCAGATACGGCAAAAATGAGGATCTTAAACATAATACAGGGTACAAAGCAATCGAATCTACTCATAGTAGGAAAACAGCATGTCAAGGATTTGGGAATAATGACGTCCGACGACCTAACGTTTAGGGAGCATAACCAATCAAGTATTGCGTCAGCCAGAAAAATGATAGGATGAATTACGAGAACCTTCAAGTCCAGAGATCCCATCACAATGGTTGTAATCTTGTGTTGTCCCGTCTTGAGTACTGCTCAGTACTCACTTCCCCCCTCAGAGCAGGAGAGATTGCTGAAATTGAGGGAATACAGAGAACATATACGGCACGCATAGACGAGATAAAGCACCTAAATTGTTGGGATCGTCTCAAAGCTCTCCAAATGTACTATGGAATGCCATATGGAACAACTTAAACGAGCAACTGCCCCTTGTTCTGACTTCAAGCGCCTTGCTGATAACCCTTGGCTCAAGTTATTAACTCAAGTACATGAAGATCAAATGTCAGTAATCTTCGATTACATGTTCTGCAGAATTTAATTTACTAATAAAAAATTTAAGCCCATTCGGCCTGTGTCTTTTTCCCCCTGGTCAGAAAATGGCCTCTGTTTTGAAATACAAAGCAGAGATGTTTCTGAAGAGGGGGACAAAGACAGTTGCGCAGTGCGCCCCGCGCAGATGCGCGGGAAGTCTGGGGCCATATAAATTCTGAGGCAGAGAGGGGCTCTCCCTCACTTTCTCCCGACCGCCGCAGTACTCGAAACTCCCACCCGCCTCCCCTTCATGCAAGTGGCAGTTCCCAGTCATGCTTTGTGCCGTGTCCCTGTCTTCCCCACCGTAAGTGGGGAGGGCGGTGCAGCGCCGGTCCCCAAGTGTCCCGCTGTCCGCAGCTAATCCTTTGCCCAGTCTAGGTGCTAGTAAGAGTCGGGAAACACTTCTTATTCCTTGGCGGCCGGCCTCACACCCTGGGAAAAACTTCTCCCATTTGTCATATCAGTTTTCCCCAGTCACTAGGTATTTTCTGCCCGCCTGTTAATTCTAGGATTTCACATTATGTCTTGGTAGGGCTCCGTTAAGTGTTGTGTCTATACACTTTATTTCCCCTTTGTGTCCTGACTGTTATATCCCCTGACGGGGAACATTACCCTTGGTCTCCATCCCATCTCTGCCTCCAGACGGGTGATAGGGCTGGATAGAATCCAAGGAGTCTGCCTTAAGTGGCCGCTGAGTGTAGTCTTGTGTTGTCAATGAGCGTCTGCAAGCCGCAGCTAATACGCCGTGAACTTCGGCTACATAATAATAAAATGATAATGATAATGATAATGATAATCTTTATTTAGGTAAGGTACATACATAAAGAGATTTACAAAGTTTGTTGGCTTTATAGATAGAGCTAGTACATACAATGCCTAAAGCCACTATTACGCAAAGCGTTTCGGGCAGGAAAAACATTAATGACTACAGCTTAAAACTAATGGGTAAAAAGAAAAGATGTGATGAGTACATATAAAAAATAGAGGTAAAAGAGGGGGGAACATTGTTGAAAAAGCAGCACAAATACAATTACAAATTATTACAGAAAATTACATTCAAACAGCGTTGATTTGAAAAAAAAAAAAAAAAAAAAAACATACATGGGTTGACAACAGAGGGGTAAGGTAGGTTACAGGGAATTTATTAGGTATAGCTTCGTTTTTAACTTAAACTGGTTGAGAGAGGTACAGTCTTTAACATGGTTGGGAAGGTCATTCCACATTCTGGGTCCCTTGATTTGTAGAGCATTTCTGGTTTGATTAAGTCGTACTCTAGGAATATCAAAACTGTATTTATTTCTGGTGTGGTGCTCATGGGTTCTGTTACAACCTTCTATGAAGCTTTTGAGAACAGGATTGGCATTATAGTTTAGCGTTTTATATATGTATAATACACATGAGAGAATGTGCAGTGACTTAATGTCTAACATATTCAGAGATTTGAGTAGGGGTACCGAGTGATGTCTGGGGCCAGAATTGGATATTGTCCTAATAGCAGCTTTGTGTTGAGTAATTAGAGGACGTAAGTGATTTTGGGTAGTAGAGCCCCAAGCACAAATACCATAGTTGAGATATGGATAGATAAGGGAGTAATAGAGAGTCACCAGGGCAGGGCGTGGTACATAATATCTGATCTTAGAAAGAATGCCCACAGTTTTTGAAACTTTTTTTGATATGTTTAGAATGTGTCCCTGGAAATTCAGCTTGTGGTCAATGAGAATGCCAAGGAATTTGCCATCTAATTTGTTACAAATTTGGGTATTGTTTATTTTGAGATTTATTTGATTAGAGGATTTATTGCCAAACAGAATATAGAAAGTTTTGTCAATGTTAAGGGTGAGTTTGTTGGCAGTTAGCCACAGATGGACTTTATTAAGCTCAGTATTTACTGTGGCATTTAGAGCAAGGGGATCAGGACTGGAGTAAATGAAGGTTGTGTCATCAGCAAATAGAATTGGTTTGAGGTATTGGGAGGCATTTGGAAGGTCATTAATGTAGATGAGAAAGAGGAGAGGGCCAAGTATGCTGCCCTGGGGAACACCAATGTTGATGGGTAGTGTGGGAGAAATTGTATTATTCACAGAAACACATTGGAGCCTGTCAGTAAGGTAGGATTTGAGGTATTGTAGGGAATGTCCTCTGACACCATTATGATGTAATTTAAGAAGAAGGTTTTGGTGGTTGACAGTATCGAAAGCTTTACGCAGGTCCACAAATAACCCAACAGGGAACTCATTTTGATCAAGAGCTGTATGAATCGAGTTAAGCATACTAATAAGTGCATCGTTAGTGCTTTTTTTGGGTCTGAAGCCATATTGGCAAGGGCTAAGTACATCTTTTAGAACAGGAGCAAAGTGAAATCGACGGCAGGGAACTGTCATCCAGTAACTGTAATAAGGATAATATTAAGAATACAATGTCGTAAATAATCGTACAATGTAAGAATACAATGTAATATCGTAAATAACCGATGACGGCAAGTGCCGCAGAATGGAAGAAATTAAGATAGCAACGCCAAACCATAATAATTTATATTTTTAATAAAATAATACTGGAATGACAGTAACGATACGGAATAATATTAATACTACCATATAGCCCAGCAAATAAGGGAAGATAATAGTATTAACGTAGGCCCTGGGCGGCTGCATCCCGGCACCGCTGCGTGCGTTGTAATGGTGATAAGAGGAATATCCGGCTCGCGTTCTCTTCCTCGCCGCAGTAGGGTGATGAGGGGGGGGGGTCCGGCTTGTCGTGGCTGCGAAAAAAGGGAACAGAAGAAGCCGACGTTGTGCGCCAAGCGGGCAGAGCGCAGGGGAAGGAATAGCAGTTGGAGGTAAGGGCCCCTAACCTAATGATAGATGAGGTTAAATTAAATAGAATACTATTACGTAGTAGGAAACAACAATGGCGAAGGAACAAGAAGAGTAAATTAGCCCAGAAGGCCGGATGGCCAAAGAACGTTATATAGCGACCGTATGGCCAACAGCATGCTGGCTGCTGCTGGCCGACATCATGCTAACTGACTGGCTTGTGCTTGCCGAAAGGAAGGCCGAATGGCCAGTTTTTGCATGACACCGTGCGCGAGGCCATGCTAAACTTCTCTGTAGCATTCCAAATGTATCTTAATGTACTGTCGATACGATGAAGAATGGGTGGTCAAATATAATGCACAATATTTAGAATATATAATGAGGGAACGAGTGTAATAGGACGAAATAACCGGAGGAAAAAATGGGGGGGGGGGACCCCACCCGAATGCACTGCAACTAGCGTACCCTAGCTGAAATTAACTTAATGGCACAGAGGCAAAGCAATAGATTAATACAAATCCTAATTGAAAGTCCCTTAATATAACAAATTGAACGTGAAACTCAAGCAAAGTGTAAATTGCGGGAAAAATTTGCCGTAATAAATACGAATCATAATTGCGAGTCCAACAATAACAAATTTTTAGGCATGAGACGAAAGCAATGCTATAAATTGCGGAGGCAATACAACTCATAACTGAAAGTCTAGCAATCATAAGATATATTTTAAAATTGTTCACAAATATAAATTATAAAACACCAAAACGGCGTACTGCACGACGCCAGGGCGTCAAAGCTTAAGATAGAGATAACCGAGATGGCGAGTAGCCACTCGCTCAGCCTAACTGGCCTTACCTAACAAGTTAAACAAAGTCGAGCGAACAAGCATAAAATTCCACCAGGAAGTAAAACCTGCAGCTGGTGTTGGGAGGGCATCAATTGAATTAAACGTGATAGGGTAAATGTAAATATTTAGGCCGTAAATGATAAACCACATAACGTAACCAGGAGAAACAACAAATATGCCGCAAGGCTACCCGTAATAACAGTAATAATTTACAGAGGAAACTAAACATGAATGCAGGGCCAGAAACTTAAAGCAGGAGACAAGGGCCCATAACACCGCGACTAGCACATCCTAACCGACTTTACTTAATAACTTAAGGCAAAGCAAAAGTTAAACAAACATACGTAAACACAGTAAAAGACGCATGTAACAAGACGAAGCATCCTGAGCGGGAAGAAAGTGAGTAGGCTAGTGGAAAATGCGAAGCCAGGGAAACTGTAGCAAGAGGCAAGAGGCCTGTGACACGGCAACTAGCACAACCTAGCTGGCTTAGTTAATAACTCAAATACAATAAGCACGGGTTTTATAAGTTAAAGAATTATGCACATGGGTAGTACCTGGACCTTAAACCCACATTAACGTAGCGTGTATAACACAAACACCAATAGTCAAAATTGTGCAAAATAATGGATTAACTTAACGACCGTTGCCGAATGTTGAACTGCAAAATCCTGCCGTCCGCGGCTGGAACATCGGGGCTGCATGGGCACCTGCAGCTGGTCATCGACAGCTGGAGCATCAACATCTGATAAAGGGAGGAAAATAACAGCAACTGGCCACCAGGGAAGACGTTAGTGGTAAGTAGAGGGCCAGCTGCAAGACAATTTAGGCTAAAGACTGGAATATAACTGTCCTAGAAAATAACGGGAACAATTCATGAAGCTGGGAAAGCGAGAATTACAAAACTGAAAAGAGTGATAAATTGATGGGCGCAACGTCGGTTGGAACGCTTCAGCTGAAGGTTCATGACTGAAGCATCGGCTGCCGGGAAGCCTAAGATGGAACTGGTGCGTTAGCAGCTGTAACATCGTCTGCTGAAACTAGCCGAGTCTGTGAGGGCGCCCGCTGCAACAGCTACGGCCGAGCCACCAGCTGGCCCATCCTCTGCAGGAACAACACCGGCTGGGACGACGTCGTTGTAAAAGCCTAACAATGTAATAAATTATATTATATGAATAATCTTAAATAAAATGGTGTAAATAATAAAATTATAAACCAATTATAACTATAATTAATTATAAATTATTATAAATTGCAAAACAAAGTATGCTCAAAATAAAGCTGGACTATAACTCGTTAGAGAAACAGGATTAACACTGAGCCGAGGTAAATACAACCGAATACAATAACGAAAAGGAGTGAAAAAAGACACGTCAGCTGGAACTTCGCGACCAGCGGCCTAGGAGGCCGCTGTGACATCCGGGCTACACCGGGCAGACAACACGTCTGGATAAACCAGCGGCCTGGGAGGCCGCAGTGACATCCGGGCTACACCGGGCAGACAACACGTCTGGATAAACCGGCGGCCTGGGAGGCCGCCTATTTATATGACCAAATAAATATAAAACTGAAAACATCGCCGGCTTAACTCGTCACAGGAAGGACGTCGGCTGGGAAGCCGCAGTACCTTCCGACTAAATTGAGGAATAAACTGAAAGTTTTTAATACACGTCGTGACTGAAAGACACCATAGTATAACCTAACTAGCTCATCCTAGCTGACTTAACTTAAACTCAATGACAAAAGCGGCAGTTACACAAACATAATTGCGGCAGAAAAGTTAAATAAAACGTGGAGCAAACGCAATGCATATAAATTGCAGTAACAAATTGCTGAGGGAATTGACTCATAAAGCAAGTGCAGGAATAATCTAAAGCCAGAGGCTTGCTCAATGCTAAATTGAGGAATAACTTTAGTCTTAATACACGTCATGACTGGAAGACTAAGGATATAACAAGTTATTTAAGTAAGCGTTTAGTTAATGATGGAGGAACGTAAATCACCAAAACAGGAGCGGGCTCCCGTTCACTAAATTGACATGAAAATACGAATTCTTTTACGAATAGATTTTTTTTTTTTTTTTTTTTTAAGGCAAGAGGTGTAAGCAATGCTATAAATTTCCTAAATTTGCCACGTAATGAAACTAATCAAGCTGAAAGTCTAAAATAAAGGAATGTAATAAAATTGAACAGAATTAAGTAATAAATGACCGCAATAATTAGAATTAAATCCATCACTCGTTGTAAAATTTCTTGTATATATGTACCTTACCTGAATAAACATTTGATTTGATTTGAAGTCGCTCAAGCGGCAGACCGCATGGCCAGGCATTAGGCTGGACGCTGAAAACTTGGGATGGGGAAGAGGCCCGCGTAACCGGGCACTCCAGGCAGACCAACATCTGGTACACGCGACCAAGGAAAAACACGGGAATATTGTGCTACAGCGTTCGAACGAAACGTGGTGGAATCGACGTACCGGGCTACACCGGCCAGACGAAAACGTCTGGGTACGAACGTGCCGGCTATACCAGCCGGACGAAACGTCTGGGAGCAAATGTACCGGGCTACACCGGCCAGACGAAAACGTCTGGTTTTGCCTCCTAGAAGGACCCAAAAAGTCCATTGGTAGTGCATCTTAAGCACCATGCCATCACATGGTGCTGTACAGGGCGAGGCCCGCTTTTTGAAGATATTGACGACATTTCCGACAATTTGCCGGATAATGTCAAAGGACCTTCCACTCTGGCCTGGCATTACCATCCCTCTCTCTCTATTTAATTTACAAAATTCTGGTTTCTAGTGAACCTCGTTAAAGGTTCTTAAAGCCAACTTTGGGTTTGGGGCTGTACCTAGTGACTGGGGAAAACTGATATGACAAATGGGAGAAGTTTTTCCCAGGGTGTGAGGCCGGCCGCCAAGGAATAAGAAGTGTTTCCCGACTCTTACTAGCACCTAGACTGGGCAAAGGATTAGCTGCGGACAGCGGGACACTTGGGGACCGGCGCTGCACCCCCCTCCCCACTTGCGGTGGGGAAGACAGGGACACGGCACAAAGCATGACTGGGAACTGCCACTTGCATGAAGGGAAGGCGGGTGGGAGTTTCGAGTACTGCGGCGGTCGGGAGAAAGTGAGGGAGAGCCCCTCTCTGCCTCAGAATTTATATGGCCCCAGACTTCCCGCGCATCTGCGCGGGGCGCACTGCGCAACTGTCTTTGTCCCCCTCTTCAGAAACATCTCCGCTTTGTATTTCAAAGCAGAGGCCATATCTTTGCAGAATGAAGCTGGAGCCTTACTCAAGAACAATCACGATCTATCTACCAAAGTCGTCCACCTCGAACAAGAATTAAACCTTCTCAAGAACACAGTTACTAACTTCAAACCAGATGAAACCACTAGAAAACAGGAAGAAATGTTGCAAAAGTTTGAGAGCCATCTGAACAACCTACAACAGCAACACACTGTTACCCAAGACGAAAGAGACCAACATAAACTACTTGAGTCTGTAATTATCTCTTCACGTGATTTTCCCCATGAAACTGATGGAGAAGACTGTGCTGCCATCGTGATCAAGGTGTTGCAGGATAAGTTAAGGTATTCAATCCAAAAAAATGACATAAAATCAGCTTATAGAGTGGGTACCAAATCATCTGGTACAAATAACAGGAGAATACGAATAAAACTAGATAGCTGCTCTCGCAAGTCTGATCTTATCTCATCTGCAGTCGCTAGTAAATCCACTGTTTATGTGAATGAATGTCTAACCAGGTTCAGGCAAAATCTCTTTTTTAAACTGCGTGGTTTCTGCAAAAATTCCCCTATAATTAAACACTGTTTTGTGCGAGATGGTAAAATTATAGTTAGGAGGACTGACACTGGAAAAAACCTATTCAATAACCACTGAAGCTCACCTTAATTCTTTCCTCAGTGACTGTGGGATAGCTGCTGTATAGCCAGAATTCCAATTTTAGTTATCCATTTGGAACAATGTTGACCTTCAATAAAGAAATTCTGGAGGGCTTCTGTGCAAGAGTTAGCATGAGTTAGCCTAAGCATTTTTATACCAATTTCAGTAACACAATCAACATCGCTCAGAATATTAAGTTCCTTTCTTATGTTAAGTATCTTTGTGGTACGAGGGCACCCAAGGATAATCTTCAAGGCTTCGTTCTGCAGGTTTTCAAGCCCCTCAAGCTTTCTTTCAGGCATCAAAACAAGCAGAGGTTCAGCATAATCCACTAAAGAACTGATGTATGCAAGGTACATCATTTTGACAATTACAAAAATACAAATACAAATATTTATTCAGGTAAAGTACATACATACAAGGTGAGATACAAAAGTTGATGGATTTATAGATAGAGCTAGTACATACAATGCCTAAAGGCACTATTACGCAAAGCGTTTCGGGCAGGAAAAACACTAAAGACTAAAACTTAATACTAATTGAGATTAAAGTATAAAATGTGTCGAGAAAAAATAAGAAAAAATAAAAAAAGGGGGGGAACATGGCAGAAAAAAAAACAAAAATAAAATTTGACCAACAAACAGCATTGTTTAAAATCGTAGACATGGGTTGACATTTAGGGGTGAGGTAGGTTACATTGAGTTAATTAGGTGGTACTTAGTTTTTATCCTAAACTGGTTGGGAGAGGTACAGTCTTTAACATAATTGGGAAGGTCATTCCACATTCGAGGTCCCTTGATTTGTAAAGCATTTCTAGTTTGACTAAGTCGTACTCTTGGAATATCAAATAGGTATTTGTTTCTGGTGTGGTGCTCATGGGATCTGTTACAACCTTCTAGGAAGCTTTTAAGGTCAGGATTGACATTACAGTTCAGCGTTTTATATATATAAAATACACATGAGAGGATGTGCAGGGACTTAATATCTAACATATTCAGAGATTTGAGTAAGGGTACCGAGCGATGTCTGGGGCCAGAGTTAGATATTGTCCTAACAGCAGCTTTGTGTTGAGTAATTAGAGGACGTAAATGATTTTGGGTAGTAGAACCCTAAGCACAAATACCATAGTTGAGATAAGCATAGATGAGAGTGTAATAGAGTGTCACCAGGGCAGGGCGAGGTACATACTATCTGATCTTAGAAAGAATGCCAACAGTTTTTTTAAACTTTTTTTGTTATATTTAGAATGTGTCCCTGGAAAATGAGCTTGCGGTCAATGAGAACGCCAAGGAATTTGCCATCTACTCTGTTACAAATTTGGGAATTGTTAATCCTGAGATTTATTTGATTTGAGGATTTATTGCCAAACAAAATATAGAAAGTTATGTCAATATTGAGGGTGAGTTTGTTGGCAGTTAGCCAGTGATGGACTTTATTTAGCTCAGTATTCACTGTGACATTTAGAGCAAGGCAAATAGAATTGATTTGAGATATTGGGAGGCATTTGGAAGGTCATTCATGTAGACGAGAAAGAGGAGAGGGCCAAGTATGCTGACCTGGGGAACACCAATGTTGATGGGTAGGGTGGGAGAAATTGAATTACTCACAGTAACATATTGGAGCCTGTCAGTAAGGTAAGATTTAAGGTACTGCAGGGAGTGACCTCTGACTCCATAATGTTGTAATTTAAGAAGAAGGTTTGGTGGTTGACAGTGTCAAAAGCCTTACGTAGGTCCACAAATAACCCAAAGGGAACTCATTTTTATCAAGAGCTGCTTGCATCAAGTTAATCATACAAATAAGTGCATCGTTAGTGCTTTTTTAAGGTCTGAAGCCATATTGACAAGAGCTAAGTATATTGTGTTTGGCTAAATAAGAGTAAGCTGCTTGTAGATAAGTTTTTCAAATATTTTAGACAAGTTTGGCAGAATTGATATATGTCTGATGTTAACATCAGTGAGATCACCACATTTGTGGACAGGGGTTACTCTCGCTTTTTTAGAATATCTGGAAAGGTTTGGAGTTCAAGTGACTTGTTGAAGAGCAATGCAAAGGCAGGAGCTAAAAATCTGGAGGCTTTTTTGTAAATAAGAGTTGGTATCTCCTCAAGGCACTAACATCATCGAAGTGTTTGCTAAGTGATCTTACATTCAAGTTAAGTACAGAGATATTGTGATTATGTGTTAATACATTGTTTACATCATGAGCTGGAAAATATCTGCAACTTGACTTTATTTTAAGGGAAAGGATTATGTCAGTAACATCAGTGGAATTAATAGGCATTAGGTACAGAGACTGTGGATAGTTACCTGTAAGATAGTCCTGAATATTAGTACTGGAAGATGGAATATCATTTGCAAGGGATGATCCAATGGAAGAGAAGAACCTATTGAACTCAAAAGCAGTGTCAGAGGCTGAAAGCAGACCACCATTATTGACAGGAGTATTGGTTTGTTATTTAAAATCTTCTTTGATCCCAATATTTGTGAAATTGTGCTCCATGTTTTCTTAATGTTGCCCTTTGTTTGGGTAAATTTATCTTCGTAGTATTTAATTTTGGTTCTCCTAATTATTTAGATAGCAAAAATAAGTAATTCTTTGAAAATTCTTTGGAGACGATTCCTAACCTATACTTCTTCTCAAGGTCATGTTTTTTATTAATGGATTTAAGTATTCCCTTTGTAAGCCAAGGATTGTTAAGCCTTTTGGTTGCGACTTGTTTTGTAAGCATAGGACAGTGGGTGTTATAAAGGCTAAGAGTTTTTTGAAGAAAAGATTGCACTGCTAGGTGGATGTCCCCTATGTTACCTAACTCGGACTCCCAGTTGACATTATCAGCAACAGTTATAAAATTGCCTATAGCAGTTTCATTGTGCAGCCTAAAGCTTAACTCCCTGGATTCAAGAGGTGGTTTGTTAATGTTAGTTAAGAGAAATGTGGGGTAATGGTCTGTAGTGCTATCGGTGATTATCCCTGAAGTAAGTGGAGAGGTTATGTTGGTCCAGATGTGATCAAGAGCCGTGGCAGTACTATCAGTGATTCTAGTAGGTCTAGTGATTAAGGGTATGAGGAAGCAGGAATTCATACAGTTGAGGAAGCTGACAGCAGTAGGTTTTCAGGCTCGCAGAGGTCAATATTAAAGTCCCCTGCGATAATTAGATGGTTTTTTGTTCAGTTTGTTATCTAGTATTAGATTTCTAAGATTAGAGTTGAATTCGGACACATCAGTGTTAGGAATTCTATAGACCTGCACCCACAGACAGGACAGACTCAGCACCCTTGACTCTGAAACTGGCGAAGATATACTCCCCACAGTAGTCTCTAGTTCTAATTACTTTTAAGCATGCTAGTTCTTGGTGGTAGTAAAGAGCAGTACCACTACCTCTCTGAATTGGTCGACAGTTGTAAATTGCTGAGTAGTTAGGGCATGTTAAAGAGTTGAGTAGTATCCCCTTTTAACCACGTTTCAGTAGGTATAATAAAAGAGAATTTGTTGTCAATAGTTTCAATCAAGGCACTAACATCATCGAAGTGTTTGCTAAGTGATCTTACATTCAAGTTAAGTACAGAGATATTGTGATTATGTGTTAATACATTGTTTACATCATGAGCTGGAAAATATCTGCAATTTTGATAATTAAAATGATGAATTGTCATAGATAGTGGATAAGAGGTTTAGTTCTGGGTCTATACTTGTTTGCATAAGAAGGCTGGTTGTAGGAAAACAAGGCAAGAATGGCAATTACAAAACAAAATTTTGATATAAAAGGGGTGGGGGGGGGGGGGTGGGAATTAAAATATAAACAAGACCTATACAAGACAAACACAAAATGAACAAAAAAAAAAGAAAAATGAGGTAGATTGCTTACAAGTTCTCTCAGGTACACTGTAAGTAATAATTTGCATTTTGAGACACAGGCAAAGCCAGGGGTACAATGGAGTAAGGGAGTATGGCGAGGCTAGGCAACCTAGGTAATAAATGAAAGCAAAGAATAAAGTTAAATAATAAACATAGGCAAGTTTAATCTAATGATTATTAACTATAAATAGTTTAGTTGTGATCCTAAAATTAATAAGAACTAAAGAAAATGTTAATGCACTCAATTAATTAAGTCCAATATATGACTAATATAAATGAAATTAAAATTTACTTTAAAAAAGTTTAACAGAGAGACTTTGGATACGTAGCCCGCACTAGGTGACAAGGGGGGTTATGTTTTTTTTTTTTTTTTTTTTTTTGAGATATATACAAGAGTTGTTACATTCTTGTACAGCCACTAGTACGCGTAGCGTTTCGGGCAAGTCCTTAATCCTATGGTCCCTGGAATACGATCCCCTGCCGCGAAGAATCGTTTTTTCATCCAAGTACACATTTTACTGTTGAGTTAAACAGAGGCTACAGTTAAGAAATTGCGCCCAGTAAATCCTCCCCGGCCAGGATACGAACCCATGACATAGCGCTCGCGGAACGCCAGGCGAGTGTCTTACCACTACACCACGGAGACTGCTCAATGGTGACTGTTGACTCAATGAGAGGGATAATAAGGTGAGACAAACCACATTGGGAGAGGAGAGTGTTGAGGTTATCCTCATTAGCAATTGTAAACATTTTACCTTCTGAAGTCTTTCTCACTTTAATCATGCCATCTCTAACGAAGCACTGATGAATCGCAGCTGGGTTTTGATTACGGATTTGACGCAGGCGGTGGAGGAGTTGCTGTCTTTTTCTAGTCAAGCACTCGTTGATGTAGATTCCCTTTCGTTGGGATGCAGCTGTCCGGACAAGATGCGATTTTATGGACTGGGAAGCTAGCTTGAGGCAAATTTTTCGCTGGGTTAGACCTGATGGATTCTTTTTGCCTACTCTGTAGGCAGCAATAATGTCGGTTTTATTTAGAGTGACACACAGTTCGTCTTTTATGAGAGCCTGAACTATTTCAATACACTTTTCACCTTCACGTTCCACAGGAATATTTTGGGACGACACAATAACATAGTCAAGCAGCTTTTGCTGGTCCTGTTCATCCTGGGAGATGGAATGTTGAGCAGATGACACATTTGCAGATGACACTAAGATCTATGGTAAAGAAGGAAGTGAAAGTGATATTGAGACCTTACAAAGAGATCTACATGAACTCCACCAATGGTCAGATGACTGGCAAATGCTCTTTAATGTCGATAAATGCAAGACCTTGCCTGTAGGCATAACATTCCACGTCACAACTACCAAATTGCCAGCACTACCTTACAACAGATAGATGAAGAATGCGACATTGGAATCAGAATCCATCATTCACTAAAAGTTGCACAACAAGTGGGAGCGGCAGTAAAAAAAGCGAACCAAACCTTGGGAATAATCAAGCGTGCCTTTACCTTCAAGGAAATTAAAGTAGTCCTTCAATTGTGTAAGTCTCTGGTGCGCCCCCACCTGGATTATTGCATACAGGCATTGAGACCTTATCTTCAGAAAGACATAGCTGCTCTGGAGAAGATGCAACACCGGGCAACAAAATCATACCAGAGCTTAGTCATCTCTCGTATCAGGAACGGTTGAGGGCCACTGGCCAAACAACACTGCAAACCAGGCATGACAGGGCGGAGCTCATCGAAACACTTAAAATACTCAACAATTTGGACGATTTCGATCCGGACACTTTCTTCAAAGATTAGATGTAACACGAACGAGGAGCAACGGGTTCAAGCTCAACAAGCCACGATGTAGGACAGAAAACAGGAGATGCTTTTTCACCCGTATGGTTGAAACCCGTGGAACAGCCTACCAGCCAAAGAGTAGATAAGGTAAACGCCAAAACTCTACTGGGTTTTAAAATACAGATAGAAAAGATCGTCCAGGCAAATGGGTAGGACCTTTGACAAGCCGCCAACTTCCTGTCCTCGTTGAGGCCACCAATATTAGTGTCTCTCAAGTAAATTAACGTCGGCAAAGATCAGTAACCAAAGAAAATGGGAAGAGCGACGTGGCGAGTAAGCGAGCAGCGAGTGACGTCATCACAACAAAGGTTGCTATAGACGTGTCCAGACGCGTGAGTTCGCCTGTCTTAAAGACTGTGTCCACAATACCCGCCAAATTGTCCCTCCCACAGTACTCTCAGGACACTTATGGCAGTGTAAGTGTGTGGTGAGGCCACACCACTGAAGACATTGAGGATATACCACGAGGGAGAGACAAAACTGTTGAAGGAAGGAGTCACTGGCTCCGCCTGACCACCTTGTTCCTCGCACTCTCATCATCCTCCGTAAGTACTGGAGTGCATTACCTGCTTGATACCTGCTTGATGGGGTTCTGGGAGTTCTTCTACTTCCCAAGCCCGGCCCGAGGCCAGGCTCGACTTGTGAGAGTTTGGTCCACCAGGCTGTTGCTTGGAGCGGCCCGCAGGCCACATACCCACCACAGCCTGGCTGATCCGGAACTTCTCTTAGAAAACAGTCCAGTTTTCTCTTGAAGATGTCCACGGTTGTTCCGGCAATATTTCTTATAGTCACTGGGAGAACGTTGAACAACCGTGGACCTCTGTTGTTTATAGCGAAGAGTTAGGGGTGACATGATAGAGGTTTACAAGTGGATGAATGGACACAACAAAGGGGATATTAATAGGGTATTAAAAGTATCATCACAAGACAGAACACGAAACAATGGGTATAATTTGGATAAATTTAGATTAGGAAAGACTTGGGTAAATACTGGTTCGGTAACAGGGTTGTTGATTGTTGATTTGTGGAACCAATTACTGCGTAACGTGGTGGAGGTGGGGTCCCTTGATTGTTTCAAGCATGGGTTGGACATGTAAATGAGTGGGATTGGGTGGTTATAGATAGAGCTGCCTCGTATGGGCCAATAGGCCGTCTGCAGTTGCCTTTGCTCTTATGTTCTTATGTTCTCTGATTGTGCCTATGCACCTCTGCTCTTCACTGGTTCAATCCTGCATTTTCTTCCATATCATTCACTCCAGTACGTTGTTATTTTACTGTGTAGATTTGGGACCTGGCCCTCCAGTATTTTCCATGTGTATATTATTTGGTATCTCTCTCGTCTCCTTTCTAGAGAGTACATTCGGAGAGCTTTGAGACGATCCCAATAATTTAGGTGTTTTATCTCAGCGATGCGTGCCGTATATGTTCTCTGTATTCCCTCTATTTCAGCATCTCTCCTGCTCTGAAGGGGGGAAGTGAGTACTGAGCTTTCTGCTCCTCCATTGTCTGCTCCAACATTGTCTTACACCCCCAACATACAATTGTTAATAATAAAAATAATAAAAATTTATTTAGGAAAAGTACATACATAGTTGCAGAGTTACAGTACAAACATTCTGTTTGATTTAAAGATAGAGGTAGTACATACAATACCTAAAGCCACTAGTACGCATAGCGTTTCGGGCAAGGTGAGGTGGGGAAAAAAAACACTTAGACTAAAACTTAATAGTAATTAAGCTTAAAGTATAATTGCATTGAAAGAAAAAAATAAAAATAATAAAAGATGAAAAAAGGGGGGGAACATGGTAGAAAATAGCCAATATACAAGTTGGTCAACAAACAGCATTTTTTTTTCTTCAACAAAAATGTTGGGGTATGGAAATAGGACTATGGAATTGTTAGAGGTGTGGACGTTGGCCAGTAGAATTGTTGGGGTAAATTATATGCCAATGGCATTGTTGGGGTGTGGACATTGGCCTATGAATAATGATAACTTTTATAATATAATAATAATGAGAAATTCCACTGGGACTGTGTGGTGTTGCAAACCCATGACCAAGGCATTGCCAGCTGCATACTCTACTACTGTACCACCACTGACTTTCTTACAATCGGATTTCTACTGATATCACAGGAAGTCTGTGATATCCTGATATCACAGTCCTGAAGCCAGTCCAAGTTTTATGTAAGACCCCAAGCACTCAGGTGAAGGATAAAGTACTGTAGTTCAACATTGTATGCACAACTTCAGATACACAGAAAATCACACTAAGGTGATATACATAATGAACAATCCACTGAGGCTGTGAGGTGATGCAAACATTGCAGGTTTGCAAACATTGCAGGTTTGCAAACATTGCAGGTTTGCATCATCTCACAGCCCGAGTGAATTTTCTCATTGATGTATATCACTTTAGTGTGATTTTCTGTGTAAATAATAATAATAATATTATTATTTATTCAAAAGATTGTGTGTAAAAGAACATAAGAATATTGTTCAATTGAAGGGACAGAAGTTACTCGTACTAATGAAGCCACTATTACGCAAAGCGTTTCGGGCAAAATTAATAATATATAGAAATTTTTTAATTAAAGTTGTGACGGGATAAAACACTTAATACTATTAGAGAAGTAAGCTAACAAAATGAGAATGTTCAAGGAAAATAAAAAATTAATACAAAGAAGGTGATACTTAAGGATGACAAGCATAGACTATTACATTATGGAGTCAGTAGTTCTAGCAACAGTACAGTAGTTTATTTACATTAATTATAGAATGGAAATACAAGGTGTAATTTAGAAAAGCAAGTGAACTATTCCTCATAACATTTTCTTTGAACATATCAGAACATAGAGTAACATACTATAATTTAAGTTAATTTGGCCAACAGTTTCAAATAACCAAGATCATAAAGGACACGAGTAAACACTTTATCAAAGAAATGCATGAAATTAGATGACATTAAATGTAGATAGTAAATGTAGAAATTAAATGTGTGTACTCGCTTGAATGAACTATATGGGGCATAGCCGATTCATTCCAGTGTGGAATTCATTCCATCCGTTCGGCCCCAGCAACCCTCTTCCCCCCCCCCCAAAAAAAAAAATACAATCACATTAATGCATATGCCAGTCCACATTTGTCTTATGAAAAATTTAAATAATAAAGAATTTGTATTGCAATGAAATAAATTGATATTGCACGTTACAGTCTGTACTTACCCTACCAGTTGAGTTTTGTAGTGCAAACTTTGTTAGCCTTAATATCCTGAGAGTGCCACACACATGAATATAATTGTTTAAAGAACAGTAACTTTTCTAACAAATGTACATTATACACTACAGTCTGTACATAAAGTACAGACCACTAGAATCACACTACTGCAGTACACTTATATCATATAAACTACACTTTGTACATTTAATGTCATTAGAACTGTGCTGTACAGCTCAATTGGTACTCCCAGGTAAGTTATGGCTAGTGCTGGGTGCTGGTCTAGTTGCCTGGGCATCCTCAGAAGGTGAGTCCTTGCTAGTGCTGGGTGCTGGTCCAGTTGCCTGGGCATCCTCGGAAGGTGAGTCTTTGCTAGTGCTGGGTGCTGGTGCAGCACAAAGTTTATGCTTATATGCATTAGCACTTCCAACATCTGCACTTAATGCCTCGCCACAAATTTTCATGTTAATGATGCATTGCCTCTCTTTAAATCGACATACTATTCAGTGCTTGCCTTGAAATTGTCTATGTTTAACTTTACAGCAAGTCTTTCAGCTGCATTTCTAATAGAATCAACTTACAAATTGTTTTATTTAAAATATTATTATTGTTAGTTTGAAGTTTTATACATTTTATACAGTACAGTTCTGTATTAACCCTTAACCCTTAAAGTGCGCATCACTTCATATGAAGTGTAAATCGTTTTACCAGTCAACTGCGCTTCACTTCATATGAAGTGTATGGGTACCGCGCACGATTTGAATGGCCCGCGGTGTAGCTGGGGGTCCCATACGCTGCCCAGGGGCTCTAGTAAACAGCGGCCATTTTGAAAAAAAATCCAGCTCACGCTCCGATGGCATGGGAGGCCTCAGTTTAGCGAGAGTCACCATGGCGAGCGCACGGTCAAACGCCTCACGAGCACGCATCACTCAGTCCCTCACCCCAGAGCAAATAGCCCACGAATTATTCTCTGAAGGTGAAGAAAGTGTGTTTGACGATTCAGACAACGATGAGGATTATACACAGTTGTCGGAGATAGTAGCAGCAGCAGTGAAAGTGAGAATGACCGCCATGCCATGGCGAGGCCTATACGCTCTCCCATGCCTCCTCGCCCATTTTCTACCCCAATTCTACCACGACCTCACAGTTCCTGTGGATATTTTCTGTTTGAGGGTGACGAGTCAGAGGGAGGTGACTCCTTTTCTGGGTTTAGTGACTCAGATCAAAGTTTTATTGAGCCTGTGGCTGGTACCAGTGGTGTAACTGGGCGAGAAATTGTCGCGTCAGCAGCATCTCGCCCAGCCAAGCGCCACCGCATGGCACCACATGAGGCACCAAGACCCTCGTGTTCACGTGCACCCACCTCACGTGCACGTAGCCGCCGTGCTTCTCGCAGACGGTATTCAGCTCCTGGTCGCCGGTATGCATCGCTTCCTCGCCGTCTTTCCTCTGCATCTCGCAGGACGCCTGGTGTACTTGAGTGGAGTGATGGTGACGATTTTATTCCTAATATTCCTCACTTTGACGATAAAGATGTAGGGATTACAAACCTTTTCCCTAATCAAGGTGAGGACATGGCTGAGATGGAATATTTTACAGCATTCTATGATGAACCACTCATGGAATACATTGTACACCAAACGAACCTGCATGCTGCTTACCTGATTGAGAGGGAAATCACAGAATTTTCACGACTGCAGCGTTGGAAAAATACCACAGTGGCGGAAATGTATGTGTTTTTGGCACTCTGTTTGTTGATGAAGCACTGTCACAAACATGCAATAAATGACTATTGGAGCAAGGACAAGACAATACCAACACCTTTATTCGGGAAATATATGTCACGAGACAGGTTTCAGATACTCCTCAGGTGTCTACATTTTGGAAGTGTTCAGGACCGAACACCTGATGATAGACTGTGGCGAGTGAGGCACTACATGAACGATGTTATTGGAAAATTCAGAGTTTTTACGTACCAGCACAGAAGCTGGTGGTTGATGAATCTCTCATACTTTTCAAGGGACGTGTTCCATTCAAACAGTACATTCCCTCAAAACGAAACCGATTTGGCCTGAAATTTTTTGTTCTTTGTGATTGTGAGACAGGATACGTGTTACACATGATTCTGTACTCGGCTAGTGATGTAGACATTCCCGGTAACGACGAACATGGATTCTCGGGGAGTGTAGTGAAGACCATCATGGCTCCGTGGATGAACAAGGGACACATTTTATACACAGATAATTACTATACAAGTCCCTTGCTAGCTCGGTTCTTGCTAGAAAATAGAACCGGATTGGTTGGTACAGTAAAGCCACAACGAAGGGAAATGCCTGTGTTTGACAACGACATTGCAGTTGGTGAGTGTCAGAGAAGGAAAAGTGATAACATTTGATCACTTTCCGTGACTTTGTATTTGATGCTGCAATACAGTTATTAGGAAAGTTTGCAAAAGATGTCCCAGGTATTCAGCGGCCCATCATAAACCCACTGTTGCAGCATGCTGGTACTCCACGCCTCGCTCACACTGAAGGCTTCCTAGCACACAAACTTAAGTATTTGCCACCTGGTGTGAAGCGTGCAATAGCCCAACGTGATTGCTTGGTGTGTAAAACAACGACACGTAGAGACAAGAAACGGAAGCTTGTGCAAACATGGTGTGAAACGTGTGGTATCCCATTATGTGCTGTCGACTGCTTCAATGACTACCACAGTCTAGAAATCTTCTAAGTGTGCTTCAAAGTGTGTATAGCGTGTGCGAGTGTGTAAATATGTAAACATATAAGCAGAACATATAATATAATAGACTGTAATGACATATTATATTGCCGTAATTGAAAACATTTGTGTGCGCCTGTGTATACTCAAATATGCAACAATTATTGATACAAAATATGTTCAAACAGTATTTGAAACACAATTAGTGAAAAAAAATTAGATAAAATGCGCTTAGACATTGTAAATAAATAGCGCGAAAATATATTTGTGGCAACTCTGGCTGTTTGAGGACCGCGCGCAACATCTCCCGGGCGTGTACTGCATGAGCGACCATGCAGATTGTGACGTCATCGCAGAGCTTCTCGGCTCTATTGCAACAAAAGTAAGTACAATAGAATTTTTTTTTATTTTTCCCGTGATCAGTGAACAGAACTTAACAGATTAGCAAAAAAAAAAAATTTTTTTTTTTTTCAAAATGACATGCGCCTGTGTGGATAGCAGGATATTAGACCCCGAGCATGTTAAGGGTTAAGCTGTGCATGGCATACATATTTATTTATTTATTTATTTATTTATATACAAGAAGTTACATTGGGGGTTAACAGAGAATTTAGAAATTAAGTTAAATTACCATTCTTGTAAAGCCACTAGCACGCATAGTGTTTCGGGACCATATACACCATATTTCAGGAGTATATATGACAGGACCTGATGGCAAAGTTCAGTTTCTCAAATTTGCTCTAATGCTTTCCAATTTTTTGTGCATACTAACAAATCCTGCAACTTTGTCTAAATGATCACAAACGTTACTTAAAAGATAAGAAAATAAAAAATAATTATAAAATTGAATATTAAGAACATCAGATTTTTAAATCCGCTGGAAAAATATAAACTATCACCAATTATTCCTTTGGTGTTATTATGCTTTCAGAATAGTATATGATCTTCATTTTATAGATTTAGAATGTATGTTTTCAGTTTAGTTTATTGTAAAAAAAATTGTCAATGTGGCATTTGAATTATACGCCACACTTAGAAAAAAAAATTGATAACTCCAAACTTTAGGGTTTGGAAAAATCCATTCTAATAGGATTGTAAAAGAGACAGCTGTGCACATTATTTGTAAAAATGGTGAGAATCGGTCAGAAACTGGATTTTTTAAAATTGACTCAAAGTTGAAACTCTAGTTTTAGAGATAATTGAAGTTGAAGTTATCGACAATGAATAATTTAGTTCTTATTCATTAATTTACTTATATGTTTTATTAAAGGTTGTTTGGCATTTGTACTCGAATATGTGAAAGTTTTAGGTCAAAAATCCCCCTCCCAAAGAAATAAAATACAGTATAGGGATTAACTAGGGATTTAGGGGATAAAAATGTATTCTGTATAAAAGTTATAAAGCCCTAATCTGGTCCCTAATCATCAAAACCGCCTAAAGATACAAAGAAAATAGAATATGAAATCTGAAAAACTGTCAAAAAATTCAGTCCCAAGTTCTGCCAGTTGTGACTGATTTATTTGGTGACCAATTTCCTTCTATCTTGACATAGTTAGGGGATGGGTATGCACTCCAGGATGTAGAGGTTACAACAAAATCAGATAATAAACAAAGGAGACAAAAAAAAAAATGGACATTGGTGAAAGTAACAGATATTAACACTAGTCAATGCATTTTTATGATATATAACAAAATAGAGCATGATAACATACTCATTATTATTGGTATTATTATGTATTACTCGGCAATGCTATACAGGCACCAGCTGCATATCCACTTTGTGGACACTTCTTGCTACTATTCTTCTTTGTGCATCGGACAAGTGCTTGCATCTCTTTATTACTACATTATCCCTCAGTTCCAGTTAAATGGAGCTGTTCTCCTTTTTAATTTATTTTTTAAATGCATTTCTGAAAATATTGGGATGAAACTTTCATGATGCTTGAGCTGTCCATGGCATACATATACAACAGGACCTGATGGCAAAGTTCAATTTCTCAAATTTGCTCTAATGCTTTCCACTTTTTTGTGCATACTAGCAAATCCTGCAACTTTGTCTAAATGATCACAAACGTAACTTGAAAATTAAGAAAATAAATAATAATTATAAAAGTGAATATTGAAAACTTCAGATTTTGAAATCGGCTGCAAAAATATAAACTATCACCAATTGTTCATTTGGTGTTATTATGCTCTCAGAATAGTATATGATCTTCATTTTCATAGATTTAGAATATATGTTTTCAGTTTAGTTTACTAAAAAAAAATCGTCAATGTGGCATTTGAATTATGCGCCAAATTTAGAAAAAAAGGATAACTTCAAACGTTTAGGGTTTGTGAAAAGTCCATTCTAATAGGATTGTAGAACAGACAGCTGTGCACATTATTTGTAAAAATGGTGGGAATTGGTCAGAAACTGGATATTTTTGAAGCTGATTCAAAGTTGAAACTAGTTTTTGAGATAATTGAAGTTATCGACAATGAATAAGGTACTGTAGTTCTAATTCATTTATTTACTTATATGTTTTAACACTTTCGCGCTCTCCGCAAAGGTCACTCAGCCAACCGAATGTGCGCGCTGTGTTTTTATCGCTTAAGCGTAAAAACAAAAATGTGTATACTCTTTTTACTCTTTTGACCTTAGTTCTCATGCTACGTATTTCATTTTGGTACCAACGTGTTCGCAATAAAATTCTCTAGAAGAACATTAGTAAAATAAGTCAAGAAACAACATATAGGGATACCAGCACCAAATAAATAACTACGTAGATGACTCGCCGTGAGCGCCCATCAGCAACAAAATGTTTTTACTCTTGGGATTGTAATCACCTCCACACTTGTTCTACAGCGTTAATTTTGGTATCAATGGACTCGCAATGAAATTCCCAACACGGTGATATGAATATAAGCGTAGAATAATGATGCAGCCCGCTCGCAAGAGTGTGGGAAGTGGTGAAATTGTTACCCGGTATCGGTGACGGGACGACGCACGGCGCTTTGAAAGTTTATACTTATTTCACTCTCATGACATTAATTTTCTATGTACGTCATTCATTTTTATGTCAATGTGTTCGCAATAGAATGTTCTATGTGCCCATAGGTAAAAAATATCAACAAAGCGTAAGTTAGAATAGCGACAAATATAAAACAACGCTGGAACATATCAGTGAGCGTCAAACACACATGAAATATTTTTACTTTTGTTATGTTTGTCAAGATTATACTTGTTGCACACAGTTATTTTTGGTTGTATATTGATCGGAATAAAATTCCCTAAACAGACATATGCATATAATACATGATATGGGGGAAGAATTACCAGTATAAACGGCTAAAGTCACCCACCTGCAACCCGTTTGGGACAAAATACCATTTGATCGAAGTTATCCACACCTTTCATGAACTTATTGTACCATGCAGCCTAGTGGTGAGAAAGAGAGCCTCATAGCGTGCAGTTTGAAACAAACCCAAAGTAAATCGGAAAAAATTGAATTTTATACAAATATTTTAAAAGTAGACATAACTTTATGTCCACTATGCGTTTACGTTAGACGAAACCGAACGCGCCGGCGCGTCCAGATAGCGCGAAAGTGTTAATAAACGTTGTTTGACATTCGTACTTGAGTATGTGAAAGTTGTAGGTCAATGTGTGTTGGAATGATGTCAAGAAAAAATAACCCTCAAAAAAACTAGATATTGGGATAATTGTAATGATTTTAGGAGATAAAGATTTATACTTTATAAAAGTGATAAAGCCGTAATCTGGTCCCTAATCATCAAAACCGCCTAAAGAGACAAAGAAAATAGAATTTGAAATTTCATTCTATCTTGACATAGTTAGGGATGGGTATGCGTTCTCTAGGATGTAGAGGTTATAACAACAGATAATAAACAAATTAGAAAAAAAAATATACCCCCCAAAAAAATATTTATTAGACTTTGGTGAAAGTAACAGATATTAACATTAGGCGATGCATTTTTATGATATATAACAAAATAGGGCATGATAACATACTCATTATTATTGGTATTATGTATTACTCGGCAATGATATAAAGGCACCAGCTGCATGTCCACTTTGTGGACACTTCTTGCCACTATTCTTCTTGTTTGTACATTAGACAAGTGCTCACATCTCCTTATTACTGCATTATTCCTCAGTTCCCGTTAATAGGAGCTGTTCTCCTTATCAATAAAATGTTCTCCTTTAAAAAAAAATATTTGTCTAAAATACATTTTTGAAAATATGGGATGAAACCTTCATGATGCTTAAGCCAATAAGTTGGTGATTTATTTAGCATTTAATAATAATTTTCACATAATTCAAATATTTTTTGCCCAGCCCCAGCTTTTACAGCCCAGGCTATAGCAGCTTTAGGGTTAATGCATGTGGTTTGTATTACGTAGGCTTTTCTGGGGGGGAGCCCCGTCGGCTTCCCGGAGCTTTACCGGCTGATATGCTAATGTCAGACTTTGGCATCAGTCATGTGTATGGAGTTCTAGGGCCTACCGGGGACTACGAGCCAGAACCTGGCCCCCTCAGAGAGGCAAGGGGAGCAATGGCCTATAGAAACCCCCGTGTGGTTGGAAGCATTCTATGTCTGCCATCGACCGGGTCAAGCATCCAGAAAGGTAAGCATTCCAAAACAAACCCCTATTCTGGTGAAAATTGCTACCTAAGCCGAAATAGTGGATAGAACTCTTCAACAGAAAACAAGGAAACTAGTATGACGTCATACGTCACCGCGCCGCTGTCTGCGCAGCTCCCCCCTCCCCGGGAGGGGGAAGGGGGAGCCCCAGACCTCCCACGCCAGCTATCCACCCATCAGTTCTTCGGCTGATGCTATAGGCACCGGTTATGTGCTCCGGCTCCGGTGGTTGTTTCAGCACTGTACCTAGAGTGTGGTGTCTGTTTTCTAGGTGGTGCGTGAGCCGGGAGTGATTCTTCAGTACTCGGGCTGCATGCGCCTAGGGTTCCCTTCCCTAGGTGCCCTGTAAGTACTGCCCTTGGGGCTTGGGGCCACCTTCCACAAGTTCCTTGGGTCCTGCCCCTGCTTGGCCGTTTACTGCTTGGTTTTCGGCCGCTCTTTGTGTGCTCGGGTGTTCTGTCTCCCTTGTTCGCCTTAGAGTAAGGGGCAGTGTTTGCACTGGTGGGGCGCGGGGTACTGTGCAGCTTGTCTTTACCAATCATAGCGGCCGGCTCTGTTCCGCTTGGGTACGCTGTCCTCTTGCGGGGTTTTCTTTTTCTTTTTGTTTATCTACCTGGTGGGGGGGTCTGCCTTCGTTCTTGCCCCTTGTGTCCCTTGTGTTCTGAGTATTTTCTGGTGGTACCCCCTGCTAGGTCCCCGTGAGTGTACACGTCCCGGGGGTTCAGCTCTTAGAAAGTTGTTTGGTAGCTTTGGGTGCCGGTTAGCAGTACCCTGCCTGGGATTACCTGAGCGCGAGTCCTCTTAAAGTAAACGCTCGGGACCCTGGGAAACCCCTGGGGGCGCGCGGGTCCGATGGATGTGACCCCAGAGTCCCCCCCTCGCTTCCAGCGAGTTTGAGGGTTGCTCTCACCTTTTGTCTCTGGGTGACTCTGTTTTGCCTCTGTCTGCTGCCTGTGGGGTCGGTGACACCTTCGACCCGGAGTCCTACGAGTTTGGTTGCTCGTTGTGGCTCGGTTACCCAGTTGTGCTAACAAAGCGGGTGTAGGCAGCAGGGGCGTTGCACTTGAGCCTTGGTGGTGGCAACGTTCTCGTGGTTTCCTCCCCGGGAGCCCCGGGGCTGCCCCGTTGTAGTTCGTTTTGGGACTTGGGGGTGTTGGTTGCTTCGGTTCCATCCACGCCTCCTTGTCTTTCCCCTGGTTCACCCTTCCTGCCTGCATCCGGTTCCTTACCGTCTGTAGGTTCGGGGCGGGGTTTTTGGTGGCGTTGAGACTCGGGCAGTCTCGGGGAATTCCCCTTCCGGGGTAGTGACGGGGGCATTTGGGCCTGTTCCTCCAGCCGTGTTGTATGAGTCTGCAGTGGCTCCCTTCCTTAGTGTTTTCACGGCTGCCCCGGTTTTCAACGGCCGGGGCTTTGGGGGAACGGCTCGGGGGGCCTGTCGTGTAGGTTCCCGGGGCTGGGGAGGGGCTGACTTGGGGGG